>NC_069500.1:628057345-628783595 GCF_027579735.1 Bombina bombina
CTGAAATCAATCGCTTCCTGTAACCATCAATGAGTTTCTTACACCTCTCTACTGGAATTTTGTCCCACTCTTCTTTTGCCAACTGAACCAGGTCTCTCAGATTTGAAGGGTTCCTTTTCCCAACTGCTATTTTGAGATCTCTCCACAGGTGCTCTAGGGATTGAGATCTGGACTCATTGCTGGCCAGTTCAATACTCTCTAGCATTTTGTCTTAAACCATTCCTGGGTGCCTTTTGACATGTGCTTTGGGTCATTGTCCTGCTGACCCATGACATCTGATGAAGACCCAGCATTCTGACACTGGGCCCTACATTGCACCACATAATTATTTGGTAGTCTTCAGATTTCATAATGCCATGCACACAGTCAAGACACCCAGTGCCTGAAGCAGCAAAGCAACCCAAAAACATCAGTGAACCTCCACCATGTTTGACTGTAGGGACTGTATTCTTTCCTTTAAAAGCCTAATTTCTTTTCCTGAAAACAGTAGGATGATGGGCTTTAACAAAAAAAAGCTGTAATTTTTTTTGTCTGTCTACAGCACATTCTCCCAAAAGGATTTTGACTTCCTCAGGTAAGTTTTGACAAACTCCAATCTGGCTTTTTTATGTTTCTGTGTCAGCAGTGGGTTCCTCATGGGTCTCCTACCTTAGCCTCCTTTTTCATTCAGATGGCGATGTATAGTGCAAGCTAACACATCTGCACCCTGTGCCTGAAGGTCATCTTGAATTTGTCTGGAAGTTGATCAAGGTTCTTTATCCACCATTTGAACAATCCTTCTTTGCAATCTTTGATCAATTTTTCTATTTCGTCCATGTCCAGGGAGATTATCTAAAGTGCCATGGGTTGTAAATTTCTTGACAATGTTACGCACAGTGGACACAGAAACATTAACATGAACTTGTAACCTTGAGATTGTCCATGCTATGCCACAATTTTTATTCTCAAATCCACAGACAATTATTAGTTGCTATTTCCCTTCTTCATGCTCAGTGTGGCACACAGAGACACAGAACAGAAAGGTTGAGTACATTTGTCACCATTTTAACTGGTTGCCGGTGTGATTTCTATATTGTCAGCACCTGTAAATTGATATAGGTGAGTTTAATTACAAATTACAGGAGCATCACAAACTTGGAATGAAATAATTTCTTACAATTTTTAAAAGATGCCAATAATTTTGTCCAGTCCATTTTGGAGTTTTGCGTGGAATGTGTCAGATTTGACTTTTTCTTCTCTGTTTTTTTGTGTCATAACAATACAAACAACATAAATAAACATGAGAATGCTTAAACATTTGAAATTGCAACAATTTTCTGGGCAAAGTGGTTCATTATCTGACAGAAATGTGATGTCTTATATCTGGTGCACTATACTAGGAATATATAAGAACTTATACACCAATATGAGTAATATAGCGTTAATAAAATAACCTATTACATACAAACTGAATATAACTAGTATTCTTACATACCTTTTGTGGAATTAATGAGCTGGTAACAGCTCTTAGTATGATAAATGAAACGTGTAAGAGATATTAACAATCCTTACTATACTGTATTTTTCCTTTGTTTTAGGAATATGTATTGAAAATATTGTAATGAAAAAATATATAATACTGAAAGAAAACCAAAAAATAAAAAGTAGATACTTCTATAAAAGACCCATGGTGTTATAAAAATGTACATAAAAAATATTTGGATTTAAAAATTAAAAAGAACACATTATGTATAATAATTTCAGTTGTCATTTACTTTTATTTGGAAGTAGTATATTGATGCTGCATTTTTTAAATTTTTGAAGAAAATCTTCAAATTTCTGCTTTTTGACATTTTACAATATTTTATATTTATATACATATTTATATTGTTTCTTTCTTATTATATTATATATTCAAATATAGATGAATGAATTCTGATATATTTAATGTATACACAACTTTAACTTCAGAGGAATTACCAGCAAAATACATTAAGCATTATTTGTAAGTAAGCTTGGCTCTAGATGGTGTACACTGAGTTTCCTGTCAGTATTCACAAAAGAGTTGATTTTTATCCTTGTAGCATGAAATAGGTTTTACAAACTAAAGCTCCTATCACCAAATCAACAAAGGGTTTTATAGAGTAGTTGCATAGAGAGAAAAGTTGCTCCTTCAATCAGATTTTAGACTTTTTGATTAATCCTGCACCTTTTGAGTACTGATCATTAATGCCATTAAGTTTCTTGTTTCCTAATTGCATTCTTATACAGAGAACTTGGAGCAGAGATGAAGTAATACAGAGAAACTCACAATCAATTTGATTGTGCCCAAATGTTGCTGTTGTACCTCTATTAACCTACATGCTCTGGATATACAAAAGCATATCATGAATAAATGCTCTTTCTTTGCTTCAATTTATTATGAATTGTCTAAAATATTATTACGTGAGAGCATTTAATGAAACCTGTCAGAAGCTGCCATTATTTCACACTGTGAAAGTGGCCCATGACTTTCTAAATCAACAGATGTTGACCCCATGATGACAATTATGCTCTGTAGTCAAATCTTAATCAGACTCATAGCCCTAACTTACAAAAGAATGACAATGTCTGATTAGAAATTAAGCTGATTGTTTGAAGAAAGGTCTGGGGTTAATACATACTTTAGTCTGTATTAGCTAAAAGAGTCACTTTGGGCAATTTCAATTATAGCATTTTAAGATTGTTTATGGCAGTTCAGTAAAAGACAATGACTATAAGCTCAAGGAATTTTAATCAAGTAATAATTTTATAACATATTTCTTATGCAATTGTAGAAAAAAATGATTAGTTGTATATGTCATTAGTTTAATGTACAATTATTATTGTAGTTTTTTAAAAAAAACATTAAACAAATATTATCCTTTAATCCTGAGAAGGAAATAATTATTTTGTTAGTGTAGTGGAAAATTGACCTTGGTACTGTTATTAATTAATAAAAATGAGCAGATTATCATAATTTATTTATTAAAGAAAATTACTCAGCGGACAGTAAGAAATAAATACCCTCAATTAAAAGAGGATATTTGGCTATTTAAGGTGTCACAAGCAATGTTCCCACCAAGCGTCTAAAACGCGTTCACTTTGATCTTGAGTGTAGGCAAACCTTAAAATTTTGTAAAGGTAGTAAACAACTTTGTAATGGATGCATCACACAGCTCGGAATGTCTATTATGTTGTTCTATAATCAACTATAAATATATATGAGTGTTATTTCTATGTATTACATGATGCAGTACACACAACACTAGATGCCAGGCACTTGTATGTATTCCTTTATAAAAATTAGTTTTGTTTAATATAGCAATGCATGAGTGGACTGTACTATCATAAATATAATAGTAAATATGTTATACATATACATAAATACATAGCTTAACCTCCCCTTCACATTTAGAGAACAATGATCAAAAACTCACCAGAGTGGAGAGAAATCATACAAAATCTTAGCTATTTTTTTGAGATCTTATATTGTAATGTAGAAGTCTCTCTTTTTCACAAAGGACCCTGTATAGTGAGATAAAAATCCCTAAAGGTAAAATTTTAGTTTCAACCCTTTTTAAGGGACCCTGATGTACTGACAAGACTTCTAAGATCATCTTGCCTGAGCAGAGAACTTTAGATCATCGGGACCATAGTATAGTAAATGACTGAGTTGGAGAGCTTGCTACTGTCCTAAACAGGGTTATGTTTATAAACTTTACAACAAAGAGTGTCAACCAACAGCACTCCAAAGATTACAATTATTGTTTTTTTTATTTACTACAAGTATAAGCAGGTGAATTGAAAAAAACTGATGCAATTTGAATGAAATATTAGATATAATATATTTTGGATATTCCTACTTACAGGACTTTTAACTATTTTTTAAATCAAATTTTTATTATATACACTATATGGTAACAATGTTACATTTTGTCTTTTTCAATTGTTATATTTTGTTATTTACTTATTATTGGTTTTACTATATGTATTGCTTCTTCAGCATTAACTCTTTGGATTTATAGTAATTTTTATTTTTTTTATTTTTTTTATATATATTTATTTATATACCAACAGATAAATACATATCACAAATCAAATGTCAGTTTACAATTCATGCTTCACAACATTGTAACAAAAGAAAATATTAAGGACCCATGTATTCTATCCTACATCCATCTCATTGGCTTGTTTTATACCCTTTATAAATTAAAAAGAAAAGAAAGAAAAAGAGAAAAAAAAACACCCCATCCTCCTCTAATTCTTGTCTCCTTATCTTGGAAACTCATTGTTTGCAATTGCTGTTTCGAGGTATATAGTGCCTCTAAATGGTGGATTTATAGTAATTTATTATTTATTATTTTTACACACATTAGTATATATTTGTCTGTACTAATCCACACGTACACTGTTTTGTATATGCACATCTGTACACTGATTATTAAGTAGATTTACATTAGTTTTTTTCTTTTGGCGCCTCTTGTAGCTGCCAGTTTGGCGTAATACAAGATTATTCTCCCGCTGTGTATCTTTGTTTCCGAAATATTAGATATGTTTACTTTTTGAAAGCATCATCATATAGCTATTATAATTAATTCAATTTAAATATTGAAAGACTATAACAAAGACATGTACAATTTTAAGTATGTTAAAATCCTGCAGTCAGCTAGAGCAAGAACTTATTACATCTGGCACTTTAAAACGTGTACTGCATTTGATTATATTTACATTAATTAAAGAATATTTTGAACACTATTACAAAACATGAATTTGGGAGTACTACTATTTTAGTAAGTAGTGGTCAACAAAAAAAAGGTCTAAGCCATTTGCTGTGCACTATGTGGAAGGGACTCAAGTTAATGAGATCCAATGCTAGTGATGGCCAAGCAGTGTAACGGATATTATTATTATCGGTTATTTGTAGAGCGCCATCTGAAGTTCCTCAAGTGGACCACACTGTACATACAAATACTATGTCACATGCACACATACCTACCTATGCGCATGCACACAGACACATATACAAAAAAGACACAGACACTCATGCACACACACACATGCACACGACAAACATATACACATGATTACGAACAACAACAGATACACACATGCATACACATACACAGATCAATGTCTACTAGGTAAGGTTTATGGTGTTGTCTACTAGATGACTTTTAAGGAGCCGATCCCCCTCTTTCAAATTAAGGTTCAGTCACATACCCAGATAGCTATCAGGTGATTACCATGGAAACAGAATTCCCCTTAAAAAAGCTTTACAATTTAAGACCACTTATTTGAAAGAGGTTATCCTGTTTTAAATAAGTGTTCCTGTGTTCATCCAGCTGGTAGGTGATTGTCATAACAATAAAATATATCCCAAAGAACAGGTGTAATTTAAAGGGTATGTTAACTCTAACAAATAACAAAAAAAAGCCCTTATCACAACCCTCATCCTATACATATCACAGAAGGCACATGCGTTTCAAGTGTCCTACCTTCAAGTTAAAAGGTTTCATGTCTATATAACTGTCAACAAAATGTCATAGTAATAGCAATAACGTAGCAGGAGCTAGTAGCATTTTTTTTTTCTTATTGGTGTACAGGTTCATAGATTGTTTGTTCAAGAGAACCAGTAGTTACTTGCATCCAAATAAATGGGAAAACTTGATAGCTGTAAAAATTGGTGATGTTTTCTGAAGATCTTTATAGGATGATTTCTGATGAATCCTTTGTAAAAAGGAGTCCA
This sequence comes from Bombina bombina, assembly GCF_027579735.1. NCBI lineage: Eukaryota > Metazoa > Chordata > Amphibia > Anura > Bombinatoridae > Bombina > Bombina bombina. The sequence goes on from NC_069500.1 coordinate 628,063,092, forward strand.
CTATAAAATCAGAATTGTCATTAGTAATAAAACTGATCTAATATTTTTATTGTTATATACTGTATTCTTACTTATTTTCTACTTAAAGGGACACTGAACCCAATTTTTTTCTTTTGTGATTGAGATAAAGCATGCAATTTTAAGCAAATTTCTAATGATCAAATTTTCTTCATTCTCTTGGTATCTTTATTTGAAATGCAAGAATGTAAGTTTAGATGCCGTCCCATTTTTGGTGAATAACCTGGGTTATTCTTGTTGATTGGTGGCTAAATTAATTCACTAATTAAAAAGTGCTGTCCAGAGTACTGAACCAAAAAAGAAGCCTTCTTTTTCAAATAAAGATAGCAAGTGAACGAAGAAAATTTGATAATAGGAGTAAATTAGAAAATTGCTTAAAATTGCATGCTCTATCTGAATCACAATAGAAAAAAATTTGGGTTCAGTGTCCCTTTAACATTCACAATGAGGCAAAGTGACAACAAATTAAATTTATTATAACTTTTAAATACTAATTTTTATTAAGGAACATAATTACAGAATCATACATTTTGGGAGTTGGGAAGATGAAATGATGCTATGGCCCTTTTATATGAAGCTTCAGGGCTGTTTCAGTGCCGGCTCACTCATGAGAGCATGCAACTGAAATATATAAATATATACTATTTAATTAAAATAGTCATTATGCACATGTTCAAGTGCTGTTCATATTGTGCATCCTGATAATGCTGTTTTCCAAATGTTTCCTTCATGCCGAGTATTTCTAATTATTTCAGCACAGTGCTTTCAGATAGTGTCTCTTGTTATTATATTTAGTAAAGGATTTTTACTTTGTGAGCTTTTTTTTATTGATATATTATACACATTACATTATCTGACCTGCTCATACCATCTAATCCTATATTTTCCTTACAGTTTGGGTAGGCTTCAGTTTACAGCTACTGCTGTTAGTCTATTCTTGCCAAGTTGTGGGCCGATTTACCAAGGACCAAATGGCCCTGAATGTAACTGTTTCCGCGTGAGCCTTCAGGCTTAACACCGCTGCTCCTTAACTTGTACGCCTGCTCTAAGGCGGTGGACAGCAAACCGCCCAATCGCATATGATCGGGTTGATTGACACCCCCTGCTAGCGGCGCGAATTTGCAGGGGGCGGCATTGCATTAGCAGTGCAGCTGCGGACATGATCCACTGTATGTCAACACCAATAGTTGTAGCCTGACTTTTTAAAATGAGAGCTGCTTACAAGATTATACTTGAAAATATTTATCACCTCAATACAATTACTTCCCACACACAAACATTACAGAAAAACAAAACAAAAAGGTTAAATAGCATTTATGTTTTCTTTTGCTATTGCATGCCTAATATAATTGATATATTTGTATGCAAATCATCTACACCACCTCATATAACATAGAAGTTAATTATGAGTTATGGTTTCAATAAATGTATAAAAACGTACTTTTATAATACAGTAAATATTGAAACAACCCTAATAATTCTGAGCAGTATTATCTTTTTGCTCTTTTTTTCTACCATATCACAGCAACCAAGGTCAAATAAACTGTAATGGATGGTTTTCATTTTAGTTTACTTGCAAGAAATCAAGTGCATAAATACGGTAAGAAAAGCTTATTAGTAAGACTCATTGAAAAAGGCCTAATTGGAAACTCAAAAACGACTTTCTCACAACCATATTAAGTGATAAATAGTTTTCTGTAGTCTATGTCTATATAATATGGATTTCAGTACTCAGTATGAGTATTTTTCACATCTGGGGCGCGATCCGATATAGATCGCAGTTTGCGGCGCAAGCGAGGGAACCGGCGTCGCCCGCAGTTTCAGCTCGCAACTCGAGCTATCCCATATAAGTCGCCGTCAGATGCTAACGTGCCGTAAGTCTGACAAACCAGCGATGTCCAGAAATCTGCGCAAGTACAAATTTCTGGCATCGCCAGTGACTTGCGGCACATTAGAAACTGCCGGCGCCTATAAAACCTGACTAAAGTCTAAAACACCCGCACTGTCTAACACGCCTCCCTAACATAGCCCGACAAGTCTAACACGCCTCCCTAACATAGCCCGACACGTCTAACCCTCTATCCGCTATCCCCCCTCACTATCCTAACAATAAAAAAGCTATTAACCCCTAAACCGCCGCTCCCGTACCCCGCCGCAACCTAATAAAGTTATTAACCCCTAAACCGCCGCTCCCGTACCCCGCCGCCAGCTATATTATATCTATAACCCCCTAAAGTGAGCCCCTAACACCGCCGCCATCTATATTAAAATTATTAACCCCTAATTTAATCTACCTACCCCGCCGCCAGCTATATTATCTATATTAACCCTAAGTATATTATAGTTAATATAGGTATTACATTATATATATTAACTATATTAACCCTAATTATATTAGGGTTAATATAGTTAATATAGTTACTATAGTATTTATATTAACTATATTAACTCTATCTAACCCTAACTACATTTATATTAAATTAATCTAATTCATTTATAAACTAAAATATTCCTATTTAAATCTAAATACTTACCTATAAAATAAACCCTAAGATAGCTACAATATAATTAATAATTACATTGTAGCTATGTTAGGGTTAATATTTATTTTACAGGTAAATTGTTAATTATTTTAACTAGGTATAATAGATATTAAATAGTTATTAACTATTTAATATCTACCTAGTTAAAATAATTACCCAATTACCTGTAAAATAAATCCTAACCTAAGTTACAAATACACCTACACTAGCAATAAATTAAATAAACTACAAACATCTATCTAAAAATACAATTAAATTAACTAAACTAAATTACAAAAAAAACAAACACTAAATTACAAAAAATAAAAAAAATTACAAGATTTTTAAGCTAATTACACCTATTCTAAGCCCCCTAATAAAATAATAAACCCCCAAAATAAAAAAAATTCCCTGCCCTATTCTAAATTAAACAAATTTCAAAGCTCTTTACCTTACCAGCCCTTGGATGACGTCATTTAAAGGTACCTCATTTGTAGTTCAGTAGTCGGCCGGGATGGATGCTCCGCGGCGGCGGAGCGAAGAAAGAAGATTGAAGATGCCGCCGGAAGAATGAAGACTTTGCTGCCGCTTGGAGGAAGACGTCGCCGAAGGAAGAATTCTTCTTTGCCGCTTGGAGGAAGACATCGCCGGAGGAAGAATTCTTCTTTGCCGCTTGGAGGAAGACATCGCCCGGATCGGATCAGGAGTTCGGCCCGGTGTGGTGAAGACAAGGTAGGGAGATCTTCAGGGGGGTAGTGTTAGGCTTTTTTAAGGGGGGTTTGGGTGGTTTTAGAATAGGGGTATGTGGGTGGTGGGTTGTAATGGGGGGGGGGGTATTGTATTTTGTATGCAAAAGAGCTGAATTCTTTGGGGCATGCCCCACAAAAGGCCCTTTTAAGGGCTGGTAAGGTAAAGAGCTTTGAAATTTGTTTAATTAGGGGATAGATAAGGTAGATGGCGGTGGTTTTAGGGGCTCACAGTAGGGGGTTAGTTTATGTAGATGGCGGCGGGGTCCGGGAGCGGCGGTTTAGGGGTTAATAACTTTATTAGGGATTTCGGGGGGGGGATCGCGGTTGACAGGGAGATAGACATTGCGCATACGTTAGGTGTTAGGTTTATTTTAGAAGATCGTGGTTGACAGGGAGATAGACATTGCGCATGCGGTAGGTGTTAGGTTTATTTTAGCAGCCAGTTTAGGGAGTTACGGGGCTCCAATAGTCAGCGTAAGGCTTCTTACGGCTGCTTTTTGTGGCGAGGTGAAAATGGAGTAAGTTTTCTCCATTTTCGCCACGTAAGTCCTTACGCTGCATATTGGATACCAAACTGCGCGGGTTTGGTATACCTGCCTATAGCCCAAAAAACTACGGGCGACGGCAGAAATATACGCGCGTAACTTCTAGGTTACGCCGTATATGTGATACCAAACCCGCGCAAATATTGGCGTCGCCGGCTTTTGCGGGCGACGATTTTTATCGGATGGACCCCCAGATGTTTTTCATAGTGCTTTATTACTTGCAACATCCTTCTCTGAAATACTTTAAAAAACAAAATCTCACGTCATGTAATGCAATGATAATGTTACATTTAAATGTAATTAAATGTGAATACATATGTCTGAATAATATTATACCCCGATTGTATCATCTGAGCTGGAAATCACTCCACTACACAAAGGGCTTGTAAACAGCACAAATACTGAGTATTAATTATCTTCCAATCCAGATGAAAAATAGATTCCAATGCAGGTTTTGAAGTTACCATCTCACAGGGTGTATTAACCCTTTTGATACTAAGAATAAATAGAAAGTGCTTTAGGAGCACTTTATGAACAGGATTACCGACAATTTCTGATGACAATTTCCAATGAAGTGCCCCTCATGCTGATACTATCTATATATATATGTCTAATGGCCATTATTTAGAAGATATTATTTTGTAATTTGAATTATAATTGCTTGCAATTTTCTGTTTTTAAACTAAGAATTTTTTATTAATATTTTTGTCTTGCTGTTTGCAGAGAAGTAGCTTCTAGTGCCCTATTCACTGTGTTTCTGAAAATTACATTAACTATTTGTTACTAGATTACATGAAGCACACCAAGTACTGAAAGATACATCAATTATTTTTTCTTTAAGGGATATAAAAGTGCAAAAATGTAATGTTTTAACATTATTATTGCATTATTGCTTGCTTATAGCTACAGTATGTGTTTGATGATCTTTATAAGTGTGTTATAGAATTACCATAAAGCAAATTTATAAACTAAAATGCCTGTTTTTATTAGAACATTTAAAATAACAGGTAAACAAACATCTGAAAAACAAAGAACCGCACCTGTCACATTTCCTGCTTCATTTAAACTCTTCATCAGAGCCTATGGGGTTGATTTATGAAGCAGCAGAAGCTGCTTTCTACCCACCCCACTTCTGGTCCGCCTAAAGCGGAAGTTAGGAAGCAGTGGTCGTAAGACCTCTGAGGTGGCGGACAGCAATCAGGCCGATCGGATATGATCGGGTTGATTGACAGCCCCTGCTAGCCAACGATTGGCCGCGAATGTGCAGGGGGCAGCATTGCACAACCATTTCACTAGAAATGCTTGTGCAATGATAAATGTTGACAGCGTAAGCTGTCTTCATTTATTGATGTCCGCCCACACATTAGTAAATCGGCTCCTATATGTTGAATAATGAAATGTCAAGCTACTCCTTGGTAGGACATGTACAGTTAACTAATCAACATACACACCTAGCTGTCAATCACTGACTATGTCCTGCTATGGATTGTGTATGGCATTGTGAGTGTTAGAAACATTATTAACATTCGGCTAGATTACGAGTTTTGCGTTATGAGCGGCTCGGTGCTAACTTGCAAGTTATTGCCACCGCTCACCTTCCTATAGCGCTGCTATTACAGGTTTGCAAAAACCCGGCGTTAGAAGGCAATATGTGAGCGTTGAGCAAAATTGAGCTCCATACCGCACTCCAATACCAGCGCTGCTTTGAGCTGGTTTTACGTGCTGGTGCGCGATTTCCCCATAGACATCAAGGGGGAGAGCCGGCTGAAAAAAAGTCTAACACCTGCAATAAAGGAGCGTAAAACTCCGTAACACAGCCCCATTGATTCCTATAGGGAAAGAAAAGTTATGTTTACACCTAACACCCTAACATAAACTCTAAACACTCTAAACACCCCTAATCTGCTGCCTCTGACATCGCCGCCACCTACATTACACTTATTAACCCCTAATCTGCCGCCCCCAACATCGCCGATACCTACCTACACTTATTAACCCCTAATCTGTCGCCGCCACCCACCTACACTTATTAACCCCTAATCTGCCGCCTCCAATGTCGCTGCCACCCACCTATACTTATTAACACCTAATCTGCCACCCCCGACACCGCAGCCACCTACATTTTATTTATTAACCCCTAATCGGCTGCCAACAACGTCGCCGCCACCTACATACAGTTATTAACCCCTAAACTGCCGTCCCAATGTCGCCGCCACCTACATTATAGTTATTAACCCCAATCTGCCGCCCCCAATGTTGCCACCACTGTACTAACGTTATAAAGCCCTAAACCTAACCCTAAGTCTAACCCTAACACCCCTAACTTTAATGTAATTAAAATAAATCATTAACTAAATAATTCCTATTTAAAACTAAATACTTACCTGTAAAATAAACCCTAAGCTAGCCACAATATAACTAATAGTTACATTATAGCTATCTTAAGTTTTAGTTTTATTTTACAGTTAAGTTTGTATTTATTTTAACTAGGTAGATTAGTTAGTAAATAGTTATTAACTATTTACTATCTACCTAGTTAAAATTAATACAAATTTACCTGTAAAATAAAACATAACCTGTCTTACACTAACACCTAACCTTACACTACAATTAAATACATTAAATTAATTAAAAACAATTAACTAAATTACAAAACCCCCCACTAAATTGCACAAAATAAAAAAGAAATTATCAAATATTCAAACTAATTACACCTAATCTAATAGCCCTATGAAAATAAAAAAGCCCCCCAAAATAAAAAAACCCTAGCCTAAACTAAACTGCCAATAGCCCTTAAAAGGGTCTTTAGTGGGGCATTGCCTCAAATAAATCAGCTCTTTTACCTATAAAAAAATACAAACACCCCCTCAACAGTAAAGCTCATTACCCACACAACCAAAACTCCCAAATAAAAACTTATCTATAAAATCCTAAGCTCCCCATTGCCCTAAAAAGGGCATTTAGCTATTTTTTAAACCAAACCCTAAGCTAAAAATAAAACCCACCCAATAAACCCTTAAAAAAACCTAACACTAACCCCTGAATATCCACTTACAGTTTTTGAAGACCCGACATCCATCCTCAATGAAGCAGCAGAAGTTCTCAGCAAAGCCGGCAGGAGTTTTCATACAAGCGGGCCGAAGACTTCATCCATCCGGCACAGAGTGGCTCCATCTTCAAGACAAACGGCGCAGAGCATCTTCTTCAATCTACGGCTCTTCCAGAATGAAGGTTCCTTTAAGGGACGTCATCCAAGATGGCATCCATTGAATTCCGATTGGCTTAGAGAATTCTATCAGCCAATCGGAATTAAAGGTGACAAAATCCTATTGTCTGATGAAATCAACCAATAGGATTGAGCTTCAATCCTATTGGCTGATCCAATCAGCCAATAGGATTGAGCTTGTATTTTATTGGCTGATTGGAACAGCCAATAGAATGCTAGCTCAATCCTATTGGCTGATTGGATCAGCCAATAGGATTGAAGCTCAATCATATTGGCTGATACCCTGATTGCTTCATCTGAGCTGAGAATCCCTCCACTACCCAAAGGGCTTGTAAAAGGCATATATACTAAGTCTTAATTATCTTCCAGATGAAAAATGGATTCCACTGCAGGTCTTGGAGTTACCATCTCACAAGGTGTATTAACCCTTTTTATACTAAGAATAAATAGAAAGTGCTTTAGGAGCACTTTATGAACAGGATTACTGACAATTTCTGATGACAATTTCTGATGAAGTGCCCCTCAAGCTGATACTATCTATATATGTCTAATAGCCATCATTTAGATTCATATAGCAGCTACATGTTTCAGCATTTTGACCTAAAATGAAGAACATTTCACACAAGATATTTTAAAGGGTTACTATGGGTAACAACTCAAGTAATTTTTTGATAGGTTCTCTGCTGCAAGATAAAATTTACCTGCTTCAAATGAGATAAGATAACTAAACGAAGATGGAAAGTCTTGGGCTAGGTAAGGGCAGAAGTAAATGATTTTGAAGATAGGTATAGGGTGCAATTTAAAAAGAGAGTGTAAAAAAAATAGGGAATGGGGAGCTCAACAGGGAAGTCATAGTGTGAATACTAGGATTTACCATATGCTGTATTAAAGGGTATGGTTGGACAATTTTAAGGTCAATTCATAAATCCAGTACATGGATTAAAATATACCAAAGAATTACCCATGTATACTTATATAAACAAACAACAGGGATTAATAAAATGTATACAAAACAAAATATGATTAACATATCTTAATGTTTAAGGAGATATGGGTCTAGAAATAAATGGAGTGTTTTCCATGCATTTCTATTGAGTTTTTGAACTTATAGGACATTCCCACCAAGAAAATTCATTCTGACCTTTTAGCACATCACATCTAGACTTTTCACATTTCTTTTTATAACACAGGTTCTTTGATCATGCTCAGTTTTTATTATTATAAACACAACTGTTTTCTGATTTATAAAAAATTAATTATTAATAATAATATATATATAATCTAATGCTATATATATATTTAGCTGATATCAACATTTTAAACTATGAAATCTAAATCATCAGCATTTTCGTTTATAATTACAATTGATTTTTTTGGACCTAGAATTTAAAGAGATATAATAGTCAAAATGGAACAGTGCATACGTCTATTTTCAATTAAAAAGAGAAGCAATAATGGTTCTTATAAAAGCTATGACTATTTCTGCAGTGCACACACATATGCTGTGCAAGCCCCTTGCGCCCTCATATAAACCTCTGTCTGTTCAGATAGCTAGCAGTGACCGATCAGTCATACAAGACACCATGAATTCTCTGAGCTGGTGTAGTGTTTACATGCGGTTAGAGCTTTTACTAAAAGCATTTTTGCTAATATGAATATATAAATGCAAAAATTCTTCTATTGAAAAGTGAAATTAATTCATGGCCATTTCAGTTTTGACTATTATGCCCTTCAATTCAAGTTAAAAAACAAACAATCATATTGTTTGCTTTCATGTGGGTTTGAAAAAAAAAACTCTGTGAATTACTTGTTTTTCATGTGCTTAAAAGTAATAAAACTAGATGTTCCAGTTATATTGCAGAGAAACAGATAAACTTTAAATTGATTTGAATATCACAACATTAAAAATTGTCAACAAAAAATCTATGACACATTTCCTGTCATTTATAACAAATATTTTCTTAAGATCATGAAAAAAAACATGGATTTAAAAGTTCTGCTGCTAGAGAAACACAATATATTTGTAAAACAATACAACTTTGTAACAAGGAACAACAGTATTTTACGCAGAGTAATGCAGAGTAAAAAGGTGGGCTATTGGCATGGGGAGAGGTTGCAAAAGTAGCAGTTTGCGCAATGATAATTGCCAGCAGCAGATACTACCAACTTGTCGTGATGTAAGATGGACAGATTCCTGGGTGCAAACCTTATCCACCTGGCATTTGATAAATTGTATCCATAGCATACAATTTTTTTTTTAATTTACTTCTAGTTTCTTATTACTTCATTGAAGACTAGTTGGTAAGCCTGCCCAGAGAGCAGTCTATGTGTTGTTAATAATAAAAAAAAATAGAACTACTGAAAAAAAAAACAAATTATCAAAAATAATAAAATTAAACCTAATTTCTATTAAAATAAAAAAGCCCCCCCACAAAATAAAAACACCCCCAAAAATAAAAATAAATCCAATCCCTATGAAAATAAAAAAGCCCCCCCAAAATAAAAAACACCCCCTAATCTAATGCTAAATTACCAATAACCGTTAAAAGGGTTTTTTGAAGGGCATTGCCCTAAGTTAAACAGCTCTTTTGCAGTTACCAAAAATTCTAACTCCCCCTAACAGTAAAACCCACCACCCACCAAACCCCCCAAAATAAATAAACCTAACACTAAAAAACCTAAACTATCCATTACCCTGAAAATGGCATTTGTTTGGGCATTGCCCTTAAAATTGTTTATTTTTTTGTAATGTTAGCCTTTTTACTTTTTGTAATCGTAGCTTTTTTCATTTTTGTAACTTTAGTATTTTTTAGTTTAGGTAATTTGGGTTAATTTAGGGGTTGTTAGGCTAGGGGGCTTAGTAATTTTTATTAGTTATTTGCATTGTGGGTTTTGGCAGTTTAAGGGGTTAATAGGTTAATTAGGTTTATTGCGATGTAGGTTTTTTTCGGTTTAGGGGTTAATAGGTTAATTAGGTTTATTGCGATGTGGTTTTTTTTTGGTTTAGGGGTTAATAGGTAAATTATTTTTATTATGATTTGAGGGTTTTGCGATTTAGGGGTTAATAGGGTAATTAGGTTTATTCCGATGTGGGGGTTTTGTGGTTTAGGGGTTAATAAGTTAATTATGTTTATTGCAATTTGGGGGTTTTGCTGTTAAGGGGTTAATAGGGTAATTAGGTTTATTGTGATGTGGGTTTTGCGGTTTAGGGGTTAATAGGGTAATTAGGTTTATTGCGATGTGGGTGGTTGATGGTTAAGGGATTAAGGGGTTAATTAATTTATTATTTTGCTATGTGTGGGTTTGCGGTGTAGGTGTTAATACTTCGTGTTGGAGGTTCATTTTTTTTTGTTATACTTCGTGCAGGCGGTTGTTTTTTTTTATGTAATGCTCCGTTTGCCTTCGCTGCATCCTGGTGGATTCCGAAAATGGCAGGGTGGTGAAAGCTGCATCCAGGTTAATTATTTTGGCTGCGCGTGCAGCCAACATTCTGTTGGCTGCCTCGCGCTGCCAACATTCCATTGAGGACGCGTGTGCAACTGCCGACGGCGACGGACATTACAAACGCAATTATAGTATAGATATACCTAAATAGGTAGCATGCACATGTCTGAAGCACTCAATAGCAGGAAATAGTGCTGCCATCTAGTGCATTTGCAAATGTATAACATTCTTACAAAACTGCCGTCATATTGCTTCAGACACATACACGCTCCTGAGATTACCTTCTTGCTTTTCTACAAAGAATACCAAGAGAACAAATACATTTTGATAAAGTTGAGAAGCATACACTTTTAAGGGGACAGTTTACTGTAATTTTGTTTTCCTTTGTATGGTCTAGCTTACTAGTGTAGTGGTAATTTTTTATTGCTCATAAGCGCTAACTGCACTCAAGATAAAAAAAATAGCATGCCCATGTTATTACAAGTTAAAAGTAAAAATGTACTGCAAGAGCGAAAGGCTCGGGCGCACTAACTTCAGGACTTCGTAACAACGCTAATTCCCTCTCCACATAGAGAGAATGCCTATATTTTATTTTAAGATTTAAAATATCAGGTACACAAACATCTAAAAACAAAGAACAGCTCCTGACTCATTTCCTGCCTGGTTTAAACTCTTCATCAAAGCCTATATGTTGAATACTGAAATGCCAAGCTGCTCCTTGGTAGGACATGTACAGTGAGCCAATCAGCATACACACCTAGCTGCCAATCGCTGACTGTGTCCTGCTTAGGACCATCTATGGATCATGTATGGCTTTGTGAGTGTTAGAAACATTATTAATAAGGAGCACTTAAGAATTACAACATTATACTAACCAGCGGGCGGACAGCTTCTCAACTCGTGCCCACCTTCGCTACATATGGGCAGCGGATCTATTGATCCACTTGCCCGTATGTATCATTACACACGCATCAGAGTGTGTAATTCCCACCCATTCAGTTGCGTGACTGAAGGGGCTGGCAATCACTGAGGGGCTGTCAATGACTGCTGCTTCTTACATTGCGGGAAGCAGGCTCGCATATGCGAACCTGCCTCGCATGGGCTCCGGAACAGCTTTCGCTGCTTCATACATGGAGCCCATTATATTATTGTATCAAAACCTACCTTTAAAAATGAAATAGTTCTTGAATATATAATTTATGAGGACTGTTAATCAAATGAGAAATAGAGATTTATATTATAGATGCATATAGATACATATTTCAGCAGTTCCTTTGTTCTGAGTGGCTACCATGCTTACATAGATTCCACAAGAGAATCCTTCAGAATCTGCCATGCAAAGACACACCTAACCAAGGCAAAGTGTTAACCCCTACAGCACCTAATAAGTCAAATAACATTCCTGAAACATTATCTAACATTTACTAATATAAAATATTTTTTAACAAAAACTGGTGTTGCCTTACCTGTTCCTTGATGCCATAAACTCATTTTGCCCCAAAATGAATAAGAACATTTCACACTAGATATTTTAAAGGGTTACTAAGGGTAACAACTCAAATATATTTTTTATAGGTTCTCTGCTACAAGATAAAAAAATGACCTGCCTCAAATGATAACTAAACGAATATGGAAAGTCGTGTAAGGTCAGGTAGGAACAGAACTAAAGGATTTTGTAGACAGGTATAAGGTGCATTTTAAAAAGAGAGTGTAAAAAAAGAAAAATAGGGAATGGGGAGCTCAACAGGGAAGCCATGGTGTAAATACTAGGGTTAACCATATGCTGTATTAAAGGGTGTGGTTGGACAATTGTAAGGTCAATGCATAAGTCCAGTACATGCATTAAAATATACCATAGAATTACCCAATTATACTTATATAAATGTCTGCCCAACATCGATAAATGCTAACAGCATACGCTGTGAGCATTTATCATTGCACAAGCATTTCTGGTGAAATGTTTGTACAATGCTGCCACTTGCACATTTGCAGGGGGCGCTAGTAGGGGGTATCAATCATCCCGATCATATCAGATCAAGATGAATGCAGTCTGCCACCTTAGAGGTACTGGACGAGTTACGGAGCAGCGGTCTTATGACCGTAGCTTCTTAACACTTGATTCCGGGGAGCTAGAAGGCTTGCACGGATTGAGCACATATGCTGCTTAATAAATTGGCCCCCTAGACTTTTCATATTTCTTTTTATAACATGAGTACTTTGGTCATGCTCAGTTTTTCTCTTAACAAACACAACTGTTTTATGCTTTATTAAAAAAGGATATATATTTAGCTGATATCAAAATGTTAAACTATGAAATCTAAATTATCAGCATTTTCATTTATAATTACAATTGACTTTTTTGGACCTTGAATTTAAAGAGATATAATAGTCAAAATGGAACAGTGCATACGCCCATTTTCAATTAAGAAGAGAAACAAAAATGGTTCTAATAAAAGCTATGGCTATTTCTGCAATGCGCATATGTTGTGCAAGCCACTTGCGCCCTCATATAAACCTCTGTCTGTTCAGATAGCTATCAGTGACCGATCAGTCATACAAGACACCACCAAATGTCTCTGAGCTGGTGTTGTGTTTACATGCGGTTACAGCTTTTACTAAAAGCATTTTTGCTAATATGAATATACAATATGCAAACATTCTATTGAAAATTTAAATTAATTAATAACCATTTCAGTTTTGACTATAATGTCCTTCAATTATAAAATTACACAAAATAATATGAAATTATTTATTGTACACATGCCATGAATTTTATAACTTAAAAAACAAACAATCATATTGTTTGCTTTCATGTGGGTTAGCAAAAAACCCTTGTGAATGACTTGTTTTTCATCTGCTTAAAAGAAATAAAACTAAATGTTCATGTTATATTTCAGACATGATTCAGACAAACAGATGGACTTTAGATTGATTTGAATACCATAATACAAAATTAAAAATTGTCAACAAAAATCTATGACATATTTCCTGTCATTTATAACAAATATTTTCTTTTAAACATGGATTTAAAAGTTCTGCTGCTAAAGGATCACAATACATTTGTAAAGCAATACAACATATTAACAAGGAACAACTTTTCTGGTATAAACTATTTTTATGCAGAGTAATGGGGTGTGCTTTGTAATGATCTGTTTTTGCTTCTCATTATAAATTCAGGGCTGGCTCTATAATTGGACCTGGGGGAACCATAAGAGCCAGGCAGCACATGGGGAGAGCATATTCTGGATAATAGTGTTTTTTAATAGACATTTGTTTTCTTGGGTGTCGATCTGCATGTTCTTATGTGCAATTTCAAGCTACTGAATGTTAATCTTTGAGACAACTGTATCTGGTAGGGTTTAGAGTGTAGTGGGTAGCAGCAAGTATAGAAGCATTCACTTTTAAGGGGGCAGTTTACTGTAATTTTTGTTTTCCCTTTTATGCCCTCTTTTACAAGTGTTGCAGTAATTTTTTATTGCTCATAAGCGCTAATAGTGTGCCATTGTTATTACAGGTTAAAAGTAAAAATTTATTGCAAGAGCGAAAGACTCAGACGCACTAACTTCCGGACTTCGCGACAACGCTAACACCTCTCCATATACAGTTCTATGAGGCACACTAAAGCAAACCTTTTCTATTTATCGCTCACAGCTAAAGCCGAAACTGCGCTAAAGCCAAAGGTATGTTAGGAATACTTTGCATTCCTATTTTCTTCACTTAGAAGAAAATATTAATTTATATACATATATATATATATATATATGTATATATATATATATGTATACATGTGTATTTATGTGTTTATATGTGTATATATATATGTATATATGTGTATTTATGTGTTTATATGTGTATATATGTATACATGTGTATTTATGTGTTTATATGTGTATATATGTATACATGTGTATTTATGTGTTTATATGTGTATATATGTATACATGTGTATTTATGTGTTTATATGTGTATATATGTATACATGTGTATTTATGTGTTTATATGTGTATATATATATGTATATATGTGTATTTATGTGTTTATATGTGTATATATGTATACATGTGTATTTATGTGTTTATATGTGTATATATATGTATATATGTGTATTTATGTGTTTATATGTGTATATATGTATACATGTGTATTTATGTGTTTATATGTGTATATATGTTGGAAAAAGAGTGCAGATAGACTTGCTTGAGGTAGTTTTGCCATAAATCTTCAATTTGTACACAATGTAAAATGAACACCTGTTTGACAAGTTGTAAAGATGTTAAGGATACTTTAAAATGTGGGAGAAACCCTGTGTAACGTGTACCTATGTTAACCCCTTCACTACCAGGAATTTCAGAGAAAAACTTGCCCAAAATACTGGAGAATTTTTAGTATTTTTTCTTTTATTTACCTGTCAAAACTATATGCCTTTTAATTACCGGTCAAAAGTAGACAATCCAAGGTATTGATCTAGGCCTAGTTTCTGTGTCTTTAGCAATCTATGGCAGCAGTGTTCACATTTTGTATAACTTTGTTATAAACATTGTTACAAGCACTGCTGTCAGATGGCTGAAGGCTTGTGCATGCTCCTGAGCTCACATTAGATTACTCTTTAACAAACTATATGAAGAGAACTAAGCAAAATTGATAATAGAAAAAACTAGAAAGTTGTTTAAATTTGCATGATTTCTCCAATTCATTTAAATTAAATTTTTACTTTACTGTCACTTTAATTTTGACAATCATGTCCCTTTAGGCATCACATTTGCCCATTTCCAACAAAACAAAACTATATCTCAATATTTAGTTAATCTAACAGCATTTCATAGAACCTTATAACAATGTAAACAATCTAAAGAGGTTTTCCATTAGGCCAAAATTCTATATTATTTATGTAATCTATCTTGTCAGTTCTAATCTTCACTTCAATCATATGCACAATTTTATCAAATACCTGTCACTGAGGTTACATAAATTACATATTGCAACAATATTTGTATATACTGGAATACTTTCAGGGCTTTAACAAAAAATGTTATTAGTCTGAAAGCAAACAATCTTTCCACGTATGCTTTATGGTATTTATCAAATAACAATCTACTGGCAACAATAAATGTCAAAATATAGATGATATTAAGGCCGCTAAAGTGCTTATACAAATAGATTGATAACAATGAGCAAACTATAAGAAAGGAATACATTGTCAGTTAAACTAGGTTAAAGGTTCAAACTTAAGATTGTTATTTATTCACATTTCCCAAAGCAGTTCTGTTTCTCAGAGAGGATTTATGATATTTTTCATTTTCTGGTTCGGGTTTATTGATTTAAAATGTCTTCTATGAAAACAGCCTCAATCTGTCTTGTCTTGAGTCATTAATAGCAGGTCACCTGTAGACAGCAAAAGCTTTTTATTACCTGCAGCTACAGTTTACTAAAGTGAAGGGAAAAATGCTATTTATTTATATAAGGAGTGCATTTAGATTGTTAAGAACTTGGTAGTTAGGTATGTGCACCTTCACCCTTTTGTTGCCACAAATATCATATTTTCACATTGAAGCCTAGTTTAAGTTTAAAACAGCTCTCTATTTTTAAATATTGATGTTCAAATACATGTAAATATTGAATGGGTACATAAACATATACTTTTGGGTTTTCAGATGTGAACATATAACATTCTTCTACACCACCATATAAGAGTTTTAGACAACGCTATAAAAACACTGAACTTCTTTTTTACATTTGGCATTGAGACAGATCTCACAAGTGCATTCTTAGGCTTATATTATTAAAGTAAGGAGTAGGTTTGGCAGTACGAAAAAAAGAGCCAAAAATAAAGATTGAGAAAACTCAGAGATGATTTTTTTCCAATACCAGATAAAAAATAAATAAATAATAATATATATATATATATATATATATATACTGTTTAAATATATATATATATATATATATATATATATATATATATATATATATATATAAATGTTGTTTTCAATATAAGATGGAATTCAATTTTTATACAATTTGCAAATCATATATAGCTATAGTTTGATAGCTACTGACTTGGGTACTGACATGGCTAAGGAGTCTAGCCGAAACCCTGAATAACAGCCCAAGACTATTATTCCTCCTCCATCAAACTTTAGAGTAGGCACTCTGCATTCTGGTAGGTATATCTACTGGTATCTGCCACACCCAGATTCTTCCATTAGACTGCCAGTAGATAGTGAAGTGGCATTCATAACTACAGAGAACACATTTCCTCTGCTCCAGAGTCCAGTGGGGGTGTGCTTTACACCATTCCAGCCGATGCTAGGCAATGTGCATGTTGATGTGATACCTAGGGGGGTAGTTATCAAGCCGTCAACCTCAAATACGCTGGAATTCCGCAGCGTATTTGTGGCGAGGCTGATTCGCATTAGTTATCAAGCCCTAGATACCGGCAAAAGTAGAATTTTGTGACGTAAGCTTCGATCCGCCAGACTCAGTCCGACACAGATCGATTCTTACGTCACTACAGATGTTCACAATCTGACTACTTTTGCTAGTTATCAAAAAACTAGCAGATACGCTCGGCACTTTTCCGGCCCAGCGTACCTGGTTTTCAATCCGCCGCCCTGGAGGCGGCGGATCCCATAGGAATCAATGGGAGTCTGACCATAGAGAAAGTACATGTTTGCTGCTGCCCGACATCCCATTCATTCCTATGGGAGATGTCTACACCTAACACCCTAACATGTACCCCGAGTCTAAACACCCCTAATCTGTCCCCCCCTACACCGCCGCAACTAAATAAAGTTATTACCCCCTAAACCACCGCTCCCGGAGCCCACCGCAACTATAATAAAGTTATTAACCCCTAAACCGCCGCTCCCGGAGCCCACCGCAAGCTATAATAAATATGTTAACCCCTAAACCGCCGCTCCCGGTCCCGCCGCAACTATAATATATGTATTAACCCCTAAACCGCCGCTCCCAGACCCCGCTGCTACCTACATTATACCTAGTAACCCCTATCCTGCCCCCCCTATACCGTCGCCACCTATAATAAAGTTATTAACCCCTATCCTGCCGATCCCGGACCTCGCCGCAACTAAATAAATAGTTTAACCCCTAAACCGCCGCTCCCGGACCCCGCCGCAACCTATATTAAACTTATTAACCCCTAATCTGCCCCCCTACACCGTCGCCACCTATAATAAATTTATTAACCCCTATCCTGCCCCCCCTTCACTGCCGCCACTGTAATAAAATTATTAACCCCTAAACCTAAGTCTAACCCTAACCCTAACACCCCCCTAACTTAAATATTAATTAAATAAATCTAAATAATATTTATCTTATTAAATAAATTAATCCTATTTAAAACTAAATACTTACCTTTAAAATAAACCCTAATATAGCTACAATATAAATAATAATTATATTGTAGCTATCTTAGGATTTATTTTTATTTTACAGGCAAATTTCAATTTATTTTACTAGGTACAATAGCTATTAAATAGTTATTAACTATAAATAAATTAGCTACAATTAAATACAATTAAATAAACTAACTTAATTACAAAAATAAAAAGAGCTAAGTTACAAAAAATAAAAAAAATAAGTTACAAACATTTAAAAAATATTACAATTTTAAGCTACTTACACCTAATCTAAGCCCCCTAATAAAATAACAAACCCCCCAAAATAAAAAAAAATCCCTACCCTTTTCTAAATTAAAAAGTTCAAAGCTCTTTTACCTTACCAGCCCTTAAAAGGGCCTTTTGCGGGGCATGCCCCAAAGAAAACAGCTCTTTTGCCTGTAAAAGAAAAATACAACCCCCCAACATTAAAACCCACCACCCACATACCCCTAATCTAACCCAAACGCCCCTTAAAAAAACCTAACACTACCCCCCTGAAGATCATCCTACCTTGAGTCGTCTTCACTCAGCCGAGCCACCGATGGAACCGAAGAGGAGATCCGGAGCGGCAGAGGTCATCATCCAAGGGGCGCTGAAGAAATCTTCCATCCAATGAAGTCATCATCCAAGGGGCGCTGAAGAAATCTTCCATCCGATGAAGTCATCATCCAAGTGGCGCTGAAGAAATCTTCCATCCGGGCGATGTCATCTTCCAAGCGGGGTCTTCAATCTTCATCCATCCTGAGCGGAGAAGAGCCATTTTAAGACGAGCCGACGCGGAGCCATCCTCTTTTTCCCGACGACTACCGACCAATGGATATTCCTTTAAGGGACGTCATCCAAGATGGCGTCCCTTCAATTCCGATTGGCTGATAGGATTCTATCAGCCAATCGGAATTAAGGTAGGAAAAATCTGATTGGCTGATTGAATCAGCCAATCAGATTGAAGTTCAATCCGATTGGCTGATCCAATCAGCCAATCAGATTGAGCTTGCATTCTATTGGCTGTTCTGATCAGCCAATAGAATGCGAGCTCAATCTGATTGGCTGATTGCATCAGCCAATCGGATTGAATTTCAATCTGATTGGCTGATTGGATCAGCCAATCGGATTGAACTTCAATCTGATTGGCTGATTCAATCAGCCAATCAGATTTTTCCTACCTTAATTCCAATTGGCTGATAGAATCCTATCAGCCAATCGGAATTGAAGGGACGCCATCTTGGATGACGTCCCTTAAAGGAATATCCATTGGTCAGTAGTCGTCGGGAAGAAGAGGATGGCTCCGCGTCGGCTCGTCTGAAGATGGCTCCGCTCCGGATGGATGAAGATTGAAGACCCCGCTTGGAAGATGACATCGCCCGGATGGAAGATTTCTTCAGCGCCGCTTGGATGATGACTTCATCGGATGGAAGATTTCTTCAGCGCCCCTTGGATGATGACTTCTGCCGCTCCGGATCTCCTCTTCTATTCCATCGGTGGCTCGGCTGAATGAAGACGACTCAAGGTAGGATGATCTTCAGGGGGGTAGTGTTAGGTTTTTTAAGGGGGGTTTGGGTTAGATTAGGTGTATGTGGGTGGTGAGTTTTAATGTTGGGGGGGTTGTATTTTTCTTTTACAGGCAAAAGAGCTGTTTTCTTTGGGGCATGCCCCGCAAAAGGCCCTTTTAAGGGATGGTAAGGTAAAAGAGCTTTGAACTTTTTAATTTAGAATAGAGTAGGGAATTTTTTTATTTTGGGGGTTTGTTATTTTATTAGGGGGCTTAGATTATGTGTAAGTAGCTTAAAATTGTTGTAATATTTTTTAAATGTTTGTAACTTATTTTTATTATTTTTTGTAACAGCTTTTTTTATTTTTTGTAATTTAGTTAGTTTTTTTAATTTTATTTAATTGTAGTTATTTGTAGCTAATTTATTTAATTAATTTAATGATAGTGTAGTGTTAGGTTTAATTGTAACTTAGGTTAGGATTTATTTTACAGGTAATTTTGTATTTCTTTTAGCTAGGTAGTTATTAAATAGTTAATAACTATTTAATAACTATTCTAACTAGCTAAAATAAATACAAAGTTACCTGTAAAATAAATATAAATCCTAAAATAGCTACACTGTAATTATTAATTATATTGTAGCTATCTTAGGGTTTATTTTACAGGTAAGTATTTCGTTTTAAATAGGAATAATTTATTAAAGTATAGTGTAGTGTTAGGTGTAATTGTAACTTAGGTTAGTTATTATTTTACAGGTAAATTTCTCTTTATTTTAATAGGTAGCTATTAAATAGTTAATAACTATTTAATAGCTATTGTACCTAGTTAAAATAAATTAAAAGTTACCTGTAAAATAAAAATAAATCCTAAGATAGCTACAATATAATTATTATTTATATTGTAGCTATATTAGGTTTTTTTTTTAAAGGTAAGTATTTAGTTTTAAATAGGATTAACTTAGTTTATAAGATAAATATTATTTAGATTTATTTAATTAATATTTAAGTTAGGGGGGTGCTAGGGTTAGTGTTAGACTTAGGTTTAGGGGTTAATAATTTTATTACAGTGGCGGCGGTGTAGTGGGGGGCAGGATAGGGGTTAATAAATTTATTATAGGTGGCGACGGTGTAGGGGGGACAGATTAGGGGTTAATAAATTTAATATAGGTTGCGGGTGGTCCGGGAGCAGCAGTTTAGGGGTTAAAACATAATTTATGCTTACCTGATAAATTCCTTTCTTCTGTTGTGTGATCAGTCCACGGGTCATCATTACTTCTGGGATATAACTCCTCCCCAACAGGAAATGCAAGAGGATTCACCCAGCAGAGCTGCATATAGCTCCTCCCCTCTACGTCAGTCCCAGTCATTCGACCAAGAAACAACGAGAAAGGAGTAACCAAGGGTGAAGTGGTGACTGGAGTATAATTTAAAAGATATTTACCTGCCTTAAAACAGGGCGGGCCGTGGACTGATCACACAACAGAAGAAAGGAATTTATCAGGTAAGCATAAATTATGTTTTCTTCTGTTATGTGTGATCAGTCCACGGGTCATCATTACTTCTGGGATACCAATACCAAAGCAAAAGTACACGGATGACGGGAGGGATAGGCAGGCTCATTATACAGAAGGAACCACTGCCTGAAGAACCTTTCTCCCAAAAATAGCCTCCGAAGAAGCAAAAGTGTCAAATTTGTAAAATTTGGAAAAAGTATGAAGCGAAGACCAAGTTGCAGCCTTGCAAATCTGTTCAACAGAGGCCTCATTCTTAAAGGCCCAAGTGGAAGCCACAGCTCTAGTGGAGTGAGCTGTAATTCTTTCAGGAGGCTGCTGTCCAGCAGTCTCATAGGCTAAACGTATTATGCTACGAAGCCAAAAAGAGAGAGAGGTAGCAGAAGCTTTTTGACCTCTCCTCTGTCCAGAGTAAACGACAAACAAGGAAGAAGTTTGGCGAAAATCTTTAGTTGCCTGCAAGTAGAACTTGAGGGCACGAACTACATCCAGATTGTGTAAAAGACGTTCCTTCTTTGAAGAAGGATTTGGACACAAGGATGGGACAACAATCTCTTGATTGATGTTCCTGTTAGTGACTACCTTAGGTAAGAACCCAGGTTTAGTACGCAGAACTACCTTGTCTGAGTGAAAAATCAGATAAGGGGAATCACAATGTAAGGCTGATAACTCAGAGACTCTTCGAGCCGAGGAAATAGCCATTAAAAACAGAACTTTC
The DNA here is from genome assembly GCF_027579735.1 of Bombina bombina. Taxonomy (NCBI): domain Eukaryota; kingdom Metazoa; phylum Chordata; class Amphibia; order Anura; family Bombinatoridae; genus Bombina; species Bombina bombina. The sequence goes on from NC_069500.1 coordinate 628,084,713, forward strand.
CAAGATAACATTTTTATATCAATGGAATGAAGGGGTTCAAACGGAACACCCTGTAAAACGTTAAGAACTAAGTTTAAACTCCATGGTGGAGCAACAGCTTTAAACACAGGCTTGATCCTAGCTAAAGCCTGACAAAAGGACTGGACGTCTGGATTTTCTGACAGACGTCTGTGTAACAAGATGGACAGAGCTGAAATCTGTCCCTTTAATGAACTAGCTGATAAACCCTTTTCTAAACCTTCTTGTAGAAAAGACAATATCCTAGCGATCCTAACCTTACTCCAGGAGTAACCTTTGGATTCGCACCAGTATAGGTATTTCCGCCATATTTTATGGTAAATCCTTCTGGTAACAGGCTTCCTAGCCTGAATCAGGGTATCAATAACCGACTCAGAAAAACCACGTTTTGATAAAATCAAGCGTTCAATTTCCAAGCAGTCAGCTTCAGAGAAGTTAGATTTTGATGTTTGAATGGACCCTGTATCAGAAGGTCCTGTCTCAGAGGTAGAGACCAAGGCGGACAGGATGACATGTCCACTAGATCTGCATACCAAGTCCTGCGTGGCCAAGCAGGTGCTATTAGAATTACTGATGCTCTCTCCTGTTTGATTTTGGCAATCAATCGAGGAAGCAGCGGGAAGGGTGGAAACACATAAGCCATCCTGAAGTTCCAAGGTGCTGTCAAAGCATCTATCAGAACTGCTCCCGGATCCCTGGATCTGGACCCGTAGCGAGGAAGTTTGGCGTTCTGGCGAGACGCCATGAGATCTATCTCTGGTTTGCCCCAACGTCGAAGTATTTGGGCAAAGACCTCCGGATGAAGTTCCCACTCCCCCGGATGAAGAGTCTGGCGACTCAAGAAATCCGCCTCCCAGTTCTCCACTCCCGGGATGTGGATTGCTGACAGGTGGCAAGAGTGAGACTCTGCCCAGCGAATTATCTTTGATACTTCCATCATTGCTAGGGAGCTTCTTGTCCCTCCCTGATGGTTGATGTAAGCTACAGTCGTGATGTTGTCCGACTGAAACCTGATGAACCCCCGAGTTATTAACTGGGGCCAAGCCAGAAGGGCATTGAGAACTGCTCTCAATTCCAGAATGTTTATTGGAAGGAGACTCTCCTCCTGATTCCATAGTCCCTGAGCCTTCAGAGAATTCCAGACAGCGCCCCAACCTAGTAGGCTGGCGTCTGTTGTTACAATTGTCCAGTCTGGCCTGCTGAATGGCATTCCCCTGGACAGGTGTGGCCGATGAAGCCACCATAGAAGAGAATTTCTGGTCTCTTGATTCAGATTCAGAGTAGGGGACAAATCTGAGTAATCCCCATTCCACTGACTTAGCATGCATAGTTGCAGCGGTCTGAGGTGTAGGCGTGCAAAAGGTACTATGTCCATTGCCGCTACCATTAAGCCGATCACCTCCATGCATTGAGCTACTGACGGGTGTTGAATGGAATGAAGGACGCGGCATGCATTTTGAAGTTTTGTTAACCTGTCTTCTGTCAGGTAAATCTTCATTTCTACAGAATCTATAAGAGTCCCCAAGAATGGAACTCTTGTGAGAGGAAAGAGAGAACTCTTCTTTTCGTTCACTTTCCATCCATGCGACCTTAGAAATGCCAGAACTAACTCTGTATGAGACTTGGCAGTTTGAAAGCTTGAAGCTTGTATTAGAATGTCGTCTAGGTACGGAGCTACCGAAATCCCTCGCGGTCTTAGTACCGCTAGAAGGGCACCCAGAACCTTTGTGAAGATTCTTGGAGCCGTAGCCAATCCGAATGGAAGAGCTACAAACTGGTAGTGCCTGTCTAAGAAGGCAAACCTTAGATACCGGTGATGATCTTTGTGGATCGGTATGTGAAGGTAAGCATCCTTTAAATCCACTGTGGTCATGTACTGACCCTCTTGGATCATGGGTAAAATTGTCCGAATAGTTTCCATTTTGAACGATGGAACTCTTAGGAATTTGTTTAGAGTCTTTAAATCTAAGATTGGCCTGAAAGTTCCCTCTTTTTTGGGAACCACAAACAGGTTTGAGTAGAACCCTTGTCCTTGTTCCGACCACGGAACCGGATGGATCACTCCCATTGTTAACAGATCTTGTACGCAGCGTAGAAACGCTTCTTTCTTTATCTGGTTTGTTGACAACCTTGACAGATGAAATCTCCCTCTTGGGGGAGATAATTTGAAGTCTAGAAGGTATCCCTGAGATATGATCTCTAGTGCCCAGGGATCCTGAACATCTCTTGCCCAGGCCTGGGCGAAGAGAGAGAGTCTGCCCCCTACTAGATCCGGTCCCGGATCGGGGGCTCTCGGTTCATGCTGTCTTTGGGGCAGCAGCAGGTTTCCTGGCCTGCTTGCTTTTGTTCCAGGACTGGTTAGGCTTCCAGCCTTGCCTGTAACGAGCAACAGCTCCTTCCTGTTTTGGTGCAGTGGAGGTTGATGCTGCTCCTGTTTTGAAATTCCGAAAGGGACGAAAATTAGACTGTCTAGCCTTAGCTTTGGCCTTGTCTTGAGGTAGGGCGTGGCCCTTACCTCCCGTAATGTCAGCGATAATTTCTTTCAAACCGGGCCCGAATAAGGACTGCCCCTTGAAAGGTATATTAAGTAATTTGGACTTAGAAGTAACATCAGCTGACCAGGATTTTAGCCACAGTGCCCTGCGTGCCTGTATGGCGAATCCTGAGTTCTTAGCCGTAAGTTTGGTTAAATGTACTACGGCCTCCGAAATGAAAGAATTAGCTAGTTTAAGGACTCTAAGCCTGTCCGTAATGTCGTCTAGCGTAGAGGAACTAAGGTTCTCTTCAAGCGACTCAATCCAAAATGCTGCCGCAGCCGTAATCGGCGCGATACATGCAAGGGGTTGTAATATAAAACCTTGTTGAACAAACATTTTCTTAAGGTAACCCTCTAATTTTTTATCCATTGGATCTGAGAAAGCACAGCTATCCTCCACCGGGATAGTGGTACGCTTAGCTAAAGTAGAAACTGCTCCCTCCACCTTGGGGACCGTTTGCCATAAGTCCCGAGTGGTGGCGTCTATTGGAAACATCTTTCTAAATATTGGAGGGGGTGAGAACGGCACACCGGGTCTATCCCACTCCTTAGTAACAATTTCAGTTAGTCTCTTAGGTATAGGAAAAACGTCAGTACTCGCCGGTACCGCAAAGTATTTATCCAACCTACACAGTTTCTCTGGTATTGCAACAGTGTTACAATCGTTGAGAGCTGCTAAGACCTCCCCTAGTAGTACACGGAGGTTCTCCAATTTAAATTTAAAATTTGAAATATCTGAGTCCAATCTGTTTGGATCAGAACCGTCACCCACAGAATGAAGCTCTCCGTCCTCATGCTCTGCGAGCTGTGACGCAGTATCAGACATGGCCCTAGCATTGTCAGCGCACTCTGTTCTCACCCCAGAGTGATCACGCTTGCCTCTTAGTTCAGGTAATTTAGACAAAACTTCAGTCATAACAGTAGCCATATCTTGTAATGTTATCTGTAATGGCCGCCCAGATGTACTAGGCGCCAAAATATCACGCACCTCCCGGGCGGGAGATGCAGGTACTGTCGCGTGAGGCGAGTTAGTCGGCATAACTCTCCCCTCGCTGTTTGGTGAAATTTGTTCACATTGTACAGATTGACTTTTATTTAAAGTAGCATCAATACAGTTAGTACATAAATTTCTATTGGGCTCCACCTTGGCATTGGAACAAATGACACAGATATCTTCCTCTGAGTCAGACATGTTTAACACACTAGCAAAAAACTTACAACTTGGTTATAATCTTTTTTAGCAAAAAACGTACTGTGCCTCAAAGAGGTACTAACGATTAAATGACAGTTGAAATAATGAACTGAAAAACAGTTATTGCATCAAATTTTAAAACAACACAACTTTTAGCAAAGGTTTGTTCCCATTAGTAAAAAACAACACTAATTAAATTTGTACATAAGAAAAACAAAACAACGTTTTTTATACACAGTCACTATAAGAATTCTCACAGCTCTGCTGAGAGAATTTACCTCCCTTCAAAGAAGTTTGAAGACCCCTGAGATCTGTCAGAGATGAACCGGATCATGCAGGACATATAAAAGTAGCTGACTGGAATTTTTTGATGCGTAGCAAAGAGCGCCAAAAACGGCCCCTCCCTCTCCCACACAGCAGTGAAGAGAAACGAAACTGTCACAATTAAAGCAAAAAACTGCCAAGTGGAAAATAATGCCCAAACATTTATTCACACAGTACCTCAGCAATGTAAACGATTCTACATTCCAGCAAAAACGTTTAACATGAGAATAGTTATTAAAAGGATTAGTGACCTTAACACAGTAGTTCCGGTGAAATACCATCCCCAGAATACTGAAGTGTATACATACATGTCATTTTAACGGTATGGCAGGCTTTTCTCATCAATTCCATTCAGAAAATAAAAACTGCCACATACCTCAATGCAGATTCATCTGCCCGCTGTCCCCTGATCTGAAGCCTTTACCTCCCTCAGATGGTCGAGAACAGCAATATGATCTTAACGACTCCGGTTAAAATCATAGTAAAAAATCTCTGTCAGATTCTTCCTCAAACTCTGCCAGAGAAGTAATAACACGCTCCGGTGCTATTTTAAAATAACAAACTTTTGATTGAAGTCATAAAAACTAAGTATAATCACCATAGTCCTCTCACACATCCTATCTAGTCGTTGGGTGCAAGAGAATGACTGGGACTGACGTAGAGGGGAGGAGCTATATGCAGCTCTGCTGGGTGAATCCTCTTGCATTTCCTGTTGGGGAGGAGTTATATCCCAGAAGTAATGATGACCCGTGGACTGATCACACATAACAGAAGAAACTATTTATTTAGTTGCGGCGAGGTGCGGAATCAGCAGGATAAGGGTTAATAACTTTATTATAGAGGGCGACGGTATAGGGGGGGCAGGATAGGGGTTACTAGGTATAATGTAGGTGGCGGCGGTGTCCGGGAGCGGCGGTTTAGGGGTTAATACATTTATAAGAGTTGCAGCGGGGTCTAGGAGCGGCGGTTTAGGGGTTACTAACTTTATTTAGTTGCGGGGGGCTCCAGGGGCGCCGGTATAGGGGGAAGAACAGTGTAGTTTAGTGTGGGTGTTTAGTGACAGGCTAGCAATAAAGCTGTAAAAAATCTGAAGAGCAACGAGATCGGATGAGTGATAACTATCACAGTCCGCTGCTCATCGCCCCATACTTGGTGCGCGGCTTTTTGACAGCTTTATTGATAACTTAGGCGAACGTATTCAGGTCCGCGGCAGCGATGGTAGGCGAGCTTAGGCGGGCGTATTGAACCGGCGAAGGCAGGTAAAGTAGACGGCTTGATAACTACCCCTCCAAGTGTACAGCTGCTCAACCATGGAAATCCATTTCTTGAAACTCTCAATGAGAATTTCTTTTAATGATGTTGCTTCCAGAGGAACTATGTAGTGAGCGATGGTTGACTTTTGGCACAATATGCACTTCAGTACTCAGCGACTCAGTGCTCTGTGAGTTTGCGAGGCCTACCACTTAATTGCTGGGCTGTTGCTCTTAGATTCTTCCACTTCTCAATAATAGCAGTTCTAGTAGGCCAGATACTTAACTAACTGACGTGTGTCAAAGGCAGACAGTTCCACTGAACCCTTCAATACGACTCATTGTACTGTTTATGGAGATTTAATGGCTATGTGCTGGATTTTATGCACCTGCTAGCAATGAACATGGCTGAAACACTTAAACTCAATAATTAGTAGGTGTCCACATCCTTTTTGGTCATATAGTGTATGTATAGTAGTGTGTCTAATGGTGATTAATACTTAACATATTAACATATATCTGATGGCAATTTGGTGCATTATATATTTATCTATCTATCTATCTATCTATCTATCTATATACATATATATATATGATTAAATATAAGTGTATGTATATATATACTGTATATATATGAATATCTATTTAGAAATACATATACCTTATTCCCCTATGTGAAGAACATTGGAATGTGAAATATTTACAGTACAAACACTTTATTAAAAAATGAATATTGCATAAATATGCTTTTACATATTTTAAGATACAATTCACTGCAAAGGGCTCCAATGCCCTTATGTGTATATATATATGTGTGTGTGTGTGTGTGTGTTTACATATGTTTACCAATAGCTCCATTACCTTTGAGATTTGAAAAAGTTGTCTGGTTTGCCTGTTGAAACTGCCACCTATACTGGAATTTTCAGCACTGCAGTATTGGCTATCAAAAAGCTTTGTAAACTAGACATAACAGAGGAAAATAATCTCCTGGAGTGAATGGGAGAAAGTACGAACCCAGACTGTTAAAAGGGCGTTCCTCCACCATCTTTAAATCTAATAAACTCTAATCATTTTCTTTAATTTTACCTCCATTTGCAATATTTGCTGACTGCATGCATGAAATCATTTGCAAGAAAATACAAATATGAACTTGTGTGGCTTTTACATATTTTTGATGTCCTTTGTAAAAAAATAAAAAATAAGTATCAAGGAATCAAGTATAAATTTGTGGTATTCATGCCACCTAAAGTTAGTAACAAGATAGGGATTTCTTTCCATTATATAACAACTGGCACAAATGTATTTTGACACCTTTGCCATTTTTATGAATCACACTGACATTTTTTATTGTGACGTTTGAGCAAGCTTTCTCACATAAATAATTTATTGTACAAATGATGATCTATTTCCTTGACAACAGCCCTATAATTATTTCGCCCCCCTTCTGTATTTACTGTTCATCAACCCATGTATTGAGAGATTTCCAACACGTATAACAATACAATACAGCCCTCTGTTTCATCCAAAGAGTTGTTTCACAGAGTGAAATAGAACAGTAAACTATACTTTGAAGGACCTATAATGACAAAAGGTACAGCACATCATAAAATAAAATAAAAAGTGTTTTAAAAAGCAATTGAACCAACAGTCTGCCTCAAAAAAATTAAAAATAAAGTAAGCACAAATGTATTTATGATTTATATATTTACCTGAATAATAATATGAAAAAACATGTGGACAGTTGTGTGGGGGGCAGAATTAGTTTATTTTAAAGTGTATGTGATATGGAATTAACTTTTCCCAAGGATGACAAGGGGGATTAATATATAATGTCAGGGAGGCACCTGAACTATTTGAGAAAATCAATCAAAGATTAACATTTTTTTTTGGGGGGGTGGGGGGGTTGGAAGAGGTCTAAGGCAGAAGCAGATACGTTTTTAAGGAGTTTGTGCCCTGCACCAGGTGCCCAGTTATCAAATACAGAGTGGAAATACAAGTGATTTATTTATTGTTTTGTGGATTTATGATTCCTTATTTACCTTTGATAAAATCATGGTTATTGAAGCTATATTTCTGGGTAAGAGTCACGTTATTCTGTATTAAACAATAGCACTTGGTATAGTACCTGTAGTTTGATATAGTGAGTTTAAACTAAATCAGTATTATAGGGGCTGACATTACAAAGACAAATTAGATTTTGGTTTAATCTGCAAGCTTGTAGTTGTAATTAGAGCTCCAAAAATTAACCAGAGGTCAGAGCTCTGGTTAATTTTAAAAATATGCCCCAAAACCCCCAAACTTAAGTTGTATATATTAATAATAAAAAAATATAATTTGCATGAAGCAGTATGTATGGGTAAAATTGAGCGGGTCAGTGCCTTTACATTGTGGTCTATGGGAACGGTGTGTTCTCAATAAATATATATGTATATGCTTACATACATACTGTAAATATTTGTATATACACATATAAACATAAATATATATGTATATGCTTACATACATACTGTAAATATTTGTATATACACATATAAACATACATATATATATGTATATATTCATATACATATATTTACAATCTGCTGCCCATCGTTGCCCGACTTACCCCTTTCCCTGTGCTAGTTCTCATGCTGTGTTTCATGGCATGAGAACGAGGCTCCCATTGGAGCCTATGGAAGCGCACTCTCGTGAGCACAATGCTTCCGTGCAATGTGAATGAGAGGTCACGTTCAAATTGCACCTCACTTGTAATACCAGAGCACATTTGTGTGTGCTGGCATTACTAGGTTGAGCGCAAATATCGATTTTGCGGATGCAATATTTTGCGCTCAACTTGTAATCTAGCCCATCATTTTTCAAAGGATATAAAAATGCCAAATATTATTAAAAAAAAATGACGCTGCTACCTGGCTTTTTATGACAGAATGACCAATGTTATCCAATATTTATTATGATCTGATAATGTAACAAATATATAAATAATGACAAATGCTTCCTTGTTGTATTTGTGCTTGTCACAAAAAGATTATTATTTATTACTATTTAGGCAATATATTCAAGAGATAACAAGTTACTAAAGGCCACATTTGAGATCAAAACAATATAATTTCTATATCTTAATAGCTTTCTATCATTTAATGGTTTTTGTTCCCTCCCGCAACGTGTCACATTGATTAATGTTGACTCACCAAAATAGGTCAGATTGCAGTTTAAGTTCTACTTGCAATACAGATTTCTTTTTCTCCCACAGAGACCTTAATCAGACCTATTGATATAAGCCATGCAACATTCTGCTCTAGTTTCAAGTTACAAACTGCCTTGCACAGACTATATATTTACAATTATTGACAGATTTCTATCCGACTAAATGCAAAGTACCTATAGGCAGTTAAAGGGACATGAAACTCAAAATGTTTCTTTTGTGATTCAGATAGCGCATGCAATTTTAAACAACTTTCCAAATAACTTCTATTTTCTAATGTGTTTCATTCTCTTGATATTCATTGTTGAAAAGCATACCTAGGTAGGCTCAGGAGCTGCTGATTGATGGCTGCACTTATACTTATATGCCTCATGGTATTGGCTCTCCCATGTGCATTGTTGTTTCTTCAACAAAGGATACCAAGAGAATGAAGCAAATTAGGTAATAGAACTAAGTAATTTGGAAAGTTTTTAACCCCGTAAAGGCCAAGACATACCATGTATGTCGCCGGTTTTTAAGGGTTTTCTTGTTCATAATAACGCTATTATACCCTCCCTCCTCCCTTCTGGTCACCGGAAATAGCACAGTCTTGCTGCTGACAGCAAAACTGTGCTATTAATAACAAAAACCCCATAGAAAGACAGGGTACGTTGCTGGTCCTTAAGAGGTTAAAAATGTATATTCTATCTGAACCATGAAAAAAAAATGTGGGTTTTCCCTTTAATGTCCATATACACTGGGTTTAGAGTGTGTGTTATATAAATCTGTAAGATTGTAAGTAAATAAATAAATAAAGCACTTGGTCGCCTAGTGTAGTTACAGGGTTAGACAATCACTCTTTTCTAGAGAGATGTTCACAGCCAGCTTACTCCACCATCCAGTGGTGCGTCCGGTCATAGGGTGCTGTAGCATTACCTGTTAGGCCACACTCTCGGCCCAGTAACTACTGACCATAACAATCGGTTTCTCCAAACACAGCGTGCAAAGCCATAGCCTCTGTTGGAAACGGCAACCTCTTTCAGACGTCATACCTATCAACGGATCGGCTGCCACTCGCAAAAAATATATGCAGACCAAGGCATATACCAGGGATATGTGTGGTGATTCAAAAGTTGTGCTTTTCTTCTGGGTCAATCCAATAACAGCAACAGATGAAAGGTAGGAGCACCAACTTATGAGTTATAAAAGTATCCTTTATTTAAACACGCATATTAAAAAGTTCCAAACATGGCACACATTGGAAAACAAAATCAAGGAGGTCAGCTAACACATCTGATGCATTTTGACTGATAGCCGTACTCAAAAGCCGTTACATGTCCCTTTAAGACACATGTTTTCTGTATTTATGTTGAACAGAATTAAAAGTAACTGATGTAAAAAAATATGTAATTTCGTACACGTGATCACGTGATTTCAATGATGGTACTGGGTCTGGAAGGAATGTCTATGACGCTAGGCATGCCCTCCAGTCCGCGATGATAGTTAGGAAACCGTAGCTGCTTATAAAGCAGAATGGCTATGGTGTTCCATGCCGTCCTAACAACGCTAAAGTCCAGCGTGGTTAGAACTGCATGAAACGTCCTAACGGCGTTAAGGGGTTAATATATGGTTATTATCGCTGTCATCTCCAAGCCAAATATTTGAGTTTACCTGAGTAAAACAGGTTAGAAGAAACTGATTATTTTCAAAGTGTAAGCTCTGTGACAGCTATTACTAAAGTGTTAGTAGGTTTAGTAATGTCAGGACAAAGGGGCCAATTTTTGAAATGTCTGTCCGACATGATCCGATCATCAGGTCATGTCTGACAGACATCGCTGAATGCGGACAGCATTACTCTCTCTGCATTCAGAATTGCACAAGCAGTTCTGGTGAACTGCTGGTGGAACGCCGCCCCCTACAGATTTGTGGCCAATCAGCCGCCAGCAGGGGGTGTCAATCAACCCAATTGTATAGAATCGGGTTGATTTTAGGCGATGTCTGTCCGCCGCCTCAGAGCAGGCGGACAGTTTATGGAGCAACCTCTGCTTCATAACTTGTGTTTCTGGCGAGCCTGAAAGCTCGCCAGAAACACAGAGCTTCAAGCTCCTATATGGAGCTTGATAAATATGCCTCAATGTCTTTTGTATACATACATCAGAAATTAAGCACTACATCGCAAATGATCTGCATATTAAAACTAAACATAATGTTGTCTGCTGCACTTCTATTCCTTTTATTAAGGATGCTGGATGAGAAAAATAATATTAAAATAATATTGAAATGAAAGAATATTAGTGAAATTAGGTTTTACAATGGCACAAAAACATCCTAAATAAGGCTGTCTGGCAGACAACACCTTTACACCGTTTTTTAATTGCAATACTTTTTATTATTATAACTATTTTTTTTTTATTTTTTTTTTTAATATCACATTTTCAAGGCTGAAAAAGGAGAAATAAGATCTTCAATCAAGATGGAGTTCTAAGCTTGTTAGAGGATTAGTGCTGATTCTGAAATTGTAGATTTTTATTTTATCCTTTTGAAAATTATCAAGATTACAAAATCCTCATTGGAATGGAATGTGATTCATTTTGAGTCACAAATTGCAAGTCCCACTCAGTAGTTTTGGTCTATTATTTTATTTAGTATATAAAAGGAAGTGTTTTTTACATTTTTCTAATGGTTTATAACACAAACAACACTTGCTTGTTGATTTACTCTCTTCAGCATATCCCAGGTTAGGTATTAGCATTTCATTTACTGCCTTCCATCAAAATAGTAAGAAGCAGACAAAGTACTAACATTTTAAATTCAAAAGGGGCAACAAGATCTGTGATTCCAGTTAGCTCTGTAATATTATTTTACATTGGTTCTAATCATTGATATTTAGGTAATGTTGATTTATGTCTGCTTTATGAATATGATTTCAAAAGTATTAAAAGTACCTGTGGAAAGCAAATAATGCAAAGTCAGAAAGTGAATTGCAGTACAATTCACTTTCTGACTTTGCATTATTTGCTTTCCACAAGTACTTTTAATACTCATGTTAACAGTCACAACAAAAAAATATAATTACACACAAAAAACAATGCAAACAACTGAATATTAAGCAAAATAAATACCCAGCGCTAAATGGCGGGGTTAATATTCTCTTAAAGTGAAAACTAGCTCACTAAATGTGCTTTGTGCTGCTCTCTGCCCAGTTAGGTGCTGTTTTTCAAGGAAGATATCAGCTCTTCTGTGCAACACAGGCTGCATACTGTGGCCCCTGCGTATTTGTGGCGAGGCTGATTCGACTTAGTTATCAAGCCCTACACACCGGCAAAAGTAGAATTTTGTGATGTAAGCTTCGATCCGCCAGGCTCAGTCCGACACAGATCGATTCTTACGTCACTCCAGATGTTCCGAACGCAAGTTCGGCACAATCTGACTACTTTTGCTAGTTATCAAATGACTACCAGGTACGCTCAACACTTTTCCGGCCCAGCATACCTGGTTTTCAATCCGCCGCCCTGGAGGTGGTGGATCCCATAAGAATCAATGGGAGTCTGACCATAGCGAAAGTTCATGTTCGCTGCTGCCCGACATCCCATTGATTCCTATGGGAAACGTCTGCACCTAACACCCTAACATGTACCCTGAGTCTAAACACCCCTAATCTGCCCCCCCCTACACTGCCGCAACTAAATAAATGTATTACCCCCTAAACCGCCGCTCCCGGAGACCACCGCCACTCTAATAAACTTATTAACCCCTAAACCGCCGCTCCCGGACCCCGCCGCCACCTACATAATACCTATTAACCCCTATCCTGCCCCCCCTATACCGCCGCCACCTATAATAAATTTATTAACCCCTATCCTGCTGATCCCGTACCCTGGCGCAACTAAATAAATTGTTTAACCCCTAAACCGCCACTCCCGGACCCCACCGCAATCTATATTAAACTTATTAACCCCTAATCTGCCCCCCCTACACCGTCGCCACTTATAATAAATTTATTAACCCCTATCCTGCCCCCCTATACCGCCGCCATCTATATTAAACTAATTAACCCCTAAACCTAAGTCTAACCCTAACCCTAACACCCCCCCTAACTTAAATATAATTTTAATAAATCTAAATAAAATTACTATTATTAACTAAATTAATCCTATTTAAAACTAAATACTTACCTATAAAATAAACCCTAGTATAGCTACAATATAACTAATAATTATATTGTAGCTATTTTAGGATTTATATTTATTTTACAGGTAACTTTGTATTTATTTTAACTAGGTAGAATAGTTATTAAATAGTTATTAACTATTTAATAACTACCTAGCTAAAAGAAATACAAAATTACCTGTAAAATAAATCCTAACCTAAGTTACAATTAAACCTAACACTACACTATAATTAAATTAATTAAATTAATTATCTACAAATACCTACAATTAAATACAATTAAATACACTAACTAAAGAACAAACAATAGAAGTCTTCATCCAGGTGGCGTCTTCAATCTTCATCCATCCGGAGTGGAGCCATCTTCAAAGCAGCCGACGCAGGGCCATCTTCATCCACCGACGCCTACTCGCCAAATGAATATTCCTTTAAGTGATGTCATCCAAGATGGCGTCCCTCGAATTCCGATTGGCTGATAGGATTCTATCAGCCAATCAGAATTAAAGTAGGAAAAATCTGTTCCGATCAGCCAATAGAATGCAAGCTCAATCTGATTGGCTGATTGGATCAGCCAATCAGATTTTTCCTACCTTGATTCCGATTGGCTGATAGAATCCTATCAGCCAATCGGAATTCGAGGGATGCCATCTTGGATGACGTCACTTAAAGGAATATTCATTCGGCGAGTAGGCGTTGGTGGATGAAGATGGCTCTGCGTCGGCTGCTTTGAAGATGGCTCCGCTCCGCTCCGGATGGATGAAAATTGAAGACGCCGCCTGGATGAAGACTTCTATCGGATGGAAGACCTCTTCAGCGCCCCTTGGATGAAGACTTCAGCCACTGTGGATGTCCTCTTCTGTTCCATCGGTGGTCGGCTGGCTGAAGACGGCTAAAGGTAGGATGATCTTCAGGGGGGTAGTGTTAGGTTTATTTAAGGGGGGTTTGGGTTAGAGTAGGGGTATGTGGGTGGTGGGTTGTAATGTTGGGGGATGGTATTGTGTTTTTTTTTACAGGCAAAAGAGCTGATTTCTTTTGGGCATGCCCCGCAAAAAGCCCTTTTAAGGGCTGGTAAGGTAATAGAGCTGTTAACTTTCGTAATTTAGAATAGGTTAGGGCATTTTTTTATTTTTGGGGGCTTTGTTATTTTATTAGGGGGCTTAGATTAGGTGTAATTATCTTAAAAATCTTGTAATATTTTTTTTTTTGTAACTTAGTTTTTTTATTTTTTGTACTTTAGTTAGTTTATTTAATTGTATTTAATTGTAGGTATTTGTAGATAATTATTTTAATTTATTTAATGATAGTGTAGTGTTAGGTTTAATTGTAACTTAGGTTAGGATTTATTTTACAGGTAATTTTGTATTTCTTTTAGCTAGGTAATTATTAAATAGTTAATAACTATTTAATAACTATTCTACCTAGTTAGTAGTATACAAAGTTACCTGTAAAATAAATATAAATCCTAAAATAGCTACAATGTAATTATTAATTACATTGTAGCTATCTTAGGGTTTATTTTACAGGTAAGTATTTAGTTTTAAATAGGAATAATTTATTTAATGATAGTGTAGTGTTAGGTGTAATTGTAACTTAGTTTAGTTTTTATTTTACAGGTAAATTTATCTTTATTTTAATTAGGTAGCTATTAAATAGTTAATAATGATTTAATAGCTATTGTGCCTAGTTAAAATAAATTGAAATTTGCCTGTAAAATAAAAATAAATCCTAAAATAGCTACAATGTAATTATTAGTTATATTGTAGCTATATTAGGGTTTATTTTATAGGTAAGTATTTAGTTTTAAATAGGATTAATTTAGTTAATAAGAGTAATATTTATTTAGATTTATTTAATTAATATTTAAGTTAGGGGGGTGTTAGGGTTAGACTTAGATTTAGGGGTTAATAATTTTATTATAGGTTGCGGCAGTATAGGGGGGGCAGGATAGGGGTTAATAAATGTATTATAAGTGGCGGCGGTATAGGGGGGCAGGATAGGGGTTAATAGGTATTATGTAGGTGGTGGCGGGGTCCAGGAGCGGCGGTTTAGAGGTTAATACATTTATTATAGTTGCGGCGGGGTCTAGGAGTGGCGGTTTAGGGGTTAATAACTTTTTAGTTGCGGGGGGCTCCGGGGGTGCCGCTATAGGGGGTAGAACAGTGTAGTTTAGTGTGGGTGCTTAGTGACAGCTTATCAATAAAGCTGGGAAAAAGCCGAAGAGCAGCGAGATCGGATGAGTGATAACTATCACAGTCCGCTGCTCATCGCCCCGTACTTGGTGCACGGCTTTTTGACAGCTTTTTTGATAACTTTGGCGAGCTTATTCAGGACCGCGGCGGCGATGGTAGGCGAGCTTAGGCGGGCATATTGCAGGTAAGTAGACACGTTGATAACTAGAGGCCACTGAGTTTACAAGCAGTGCAGGGGAGGTCCCAGCACACAGAATAAAAATTCTACTGCTATAATGTTGGGCTGGTCGGGCCCTCCAGAGTTGCAGGCCTGCTCTCAATTCAGATCACTCTGAATTTTGATTTATGAATTTTGATTTATGTTTACATAAAAAAACTAATAAATAGGGGGGCGGAGCCGGCGCTTGATGTAGATGGCCGCACTTTAGGTGAGCTCCGGCGTACTAGCCCACAATAATAACCCGGACACCTCCAAAAATATTGCCAAGGGCCGAACAGTATCACCCCTGCATTCCGGATGCTACGCTGAGCATGAGGAAACCTGCAAACCCTGCAAAAGATACCCGATACTACTTTTAAGAACCATGATGGCTGACAGCAATGCAGGACTCAGTGAGTAACACAACGATCCTACTCATGTCTAACAGCTTACTCTTACTCTTTATTTTAAAGAACCGGGACCCATTTGTTAAAATAAGCAAAGCATCTAATGTGTACCGCATACAAAAGTACTTATAAAGTGTTATACGCACTTAAAAATGCCGGGCGCCATCTTGGTTATTCAGCACACGCAATAACGATCACACAACTTTGCCCTTAATGCGGCTAGAGAGCTCTAGTCTCCGGACAGTAAAATTAAAGAGACACAAGGAAAACACATACTTAATCAAGGGATATTTATACAACAAAGGATTAATTCCTGAATCTGTTTAATCTGCCACTCTTGCAATAGCACAAGCAGAGGAACCCTGCCACAACATAAAGAGAGACATTACTCACTATATCACGATAGCGTTTGCTTATGAATCTCATCGCACAGATGATATACTAATCACGCAGCAAGGGATTGGAGGTACAAACAGAGACTGCAGGTCTAGCATCTTTTGCTTTTTTCTGGGTCACAGGAGGCTGATGGATAGATCAGAGTTTCCTTCACCATTGCTACAGTAGTGATCTACAAATATGTCAGGATAATCTATTCCATACTACTGCCATAAAATTACAGCTGCTGTATCACGTCCTCTACCTATATATTTAGAAGGGGAATAGCTTTCAGCCCCTCAGAGGGAGAAAGCAAAGATTAAACCACACACACACCCCAGGCCACAATAATTGAGTAAAGGAATCAGGTGTATAGGAATAACAAAACACCCAAATCAATCTATGTAAAATAAGAAAAGATTGCATCCTACACTAAACTTCTAGAGATTGCAAGAGAGGAAAAACAAACTTTCACTGAGTAACAACACAGTATTTAATTTTGGAGTACCCTGGTATATTAGCGAGTGCTTACAGATTACAATTAAAAGATACAAGAGATGTCTCCCAGGAAAGCCTCACACAAAGGGAAAACTAATAAAGGTGGAGGATCCACGACGCCTACTGTGGATGAATATTTCAAAGCCACCCCCTTACCACCTAAAGACCTGGCACAAATATCGCCTAGACAGCATCCTACCTCTGGATCTTCAGAGTCAGAATCCGATGACGATGGTGACATGGTCACAGTACCAAAAAATGTAATTTCTTCTATCCCCTCAAAAAAAGACTTTACAACTCTCATAGTACAAGTTAAACAATGCATAAAAGAAGAAATAGCAGATCTTAAAAGAGACCTGGGGGAGATAGGGAACAGGGTGGAAGACCTAGAAGAAACCACACAAGCTCACTCTTCAGAGCTGTCCAAAATGAGTGACCAAATGGAACAACAAGATAAAGTGATTATACAACTAGAAGATAAACTAGAAGATTTGGAAAATCGCTCTAGAAGACATAATATAAGAATAAGGGGTATACCTGAGACTGTAGAAACCACCGGTCTACAAGAATATCTGCAATCACTATTCTCAACATTATTAAATACACCTGATACCACAGAAGTGGTTATAGATCGAGCTCATAGAGCATTGAGGCCTAAACCCCCAGAATCAAGTCCCCCAAGGGACGTGATAGTGAGGATCAACAACTATCAAATAAAGGAAAACATTATGACAGCAGCAAGAGAGAAACGCCCGATACAAAAAGAAGGTTCAACCTTGCAGCTTTTTGCTGACCTATCCAACAGAACTCTCCTCAGGAGGAAAGAGCTAATGCCTCTCACGAAACACCTGCAAACCAAAAGCATCAACTACAGATGGGGCCATCCTTTTCACTTAACGGCAATATGGAAGAACAGGAGGGCAACATGTACATCTCCATCAGAAATTGGAGACTTTTGCAAGAAATTAGAAATTGCACCTCCACCTGAAGACTCAGTCTCAAGACAAGTCATCACTACAGCTTCATCTTCTCCTATTGCCCCTTTACCCCAACGTAGAGAATGGCAGACGGTCAAGGCAAAGAAGACAATGTCTCAGAAAACATTATCTCAATCTTCACAGAACTCTGTGACCCCAATGGGTTGAAAATAAAATGATTCAGGACATTCTGTATAAGGGGTGAGATTAATGAAAGAGTGTATGTTATACATGTATGATGTAAGTATGAGTGCAACAATGTGTTTCATAGCTCACGAGTTGGATGTTCCTTGATTATTCTATAAAAACAGATATGCGAATATGGCAAGTATTCGAGATGTGCCTAGATGATAGTCAATAATATGGTACAATCTCCTTAATGTTTAGTGTAATTGTTTACACACTAATGGTTCGGTTTGTTTAGTTACTGTACAAGTTAAGAGTAAAAAGAGGTGAATGGCATGCAACATAAGTGAAAAAATAAGTGAGTTAAGTAAATTCCGTTCGGAATTGATTAATCATTCCCCCTTCCTATTATCATGATTTTGTTCAGTTAATAGTTATATGTATAGTTATAGGTTATGTTATTAGAAATTTCTTAGAAGTTGTCTTGCAGATTTATCCAATCCTACATACAGGTAAAATATTATGCCGGAAAAGAGGAGGAGGTAAGATTTATGTAAATGGTTGATACATGCATTCAATTGATAACACAAAATGTAAAAGGCTTTAATGTCCCACATAAGAGATCACTTGCTCTTAGAGATCTAGGACACAAAGGGGGGGAGATAGTAGGATTACAAGAAACCCACTTTAAAAGAGGATCTATACCTAAATTCATGCATAGCGTTTACCCACAGCATTATCATAGTGCGCATAAAAATAAAAAGATCAACGGAGTGAGCATCCTTATACATAAGTCTATTCCATTTAAATTGTTAGAACAGAAAAAAGATAGGGAAGGCAGATTCCTTGCCATAAGCGGAATCCTTTATAATAAAGTAGTAACAATAGTAAATATTTATGCGCCTAACCACAAACAAGCTATATTCTTTAAATCTATCAGTCCCCTCCTTCGGGATATACAAAAAGGACAATTGATGGTGTTGGGTGATTTCAATGTGCCAATTAACCCCTCCTTAGACAGTTCAAATGCAAACATACACATTGCAAAAAATACATTGAGGTCGATATGGCACTTTTTAAAGGATTTTGGATTGCACGACCCTTGGAGAATTGCTAATCCAGATAAAAGAGATTTCACATTCTTTTCTAACCCCAATAGATCATATTCGAGAATAGACTATATCCTATTAGACCACCTCACACTATCTAATTCTACACTAACAAATATCTCACATACAGCGTGGTCAGATCACTCCATGGTCAAATGCTCAGTAATTTGGCCTACAGCCCCAATAAGAGAATTCAATTGGAGACTTGATGAGACGTTGATAGCGGATCCAGGGATATGTGATAAACTAGAGGGGGAAATTACAGAATTCTTTGTACACAATGTTACAGGGAGCATTGCACCAGCTATGGTGTGGGAGGCCCATAAGAGCGTAATAAGGGGTTCACTAATTAAAATTAAGGCCAACAAAAATAAAAAATTGAGAGAGGAATATGATCACATAGCTAAAGAAATTGAGAGCTTAGACCTTTTGCATAAATTTCATCCACAAGATGACAGCATCCTACAACAACTAAAATTTTATAGAGCTAAAATGTTATCGCATCTACATATAAAAGCACAGTCGACAGCATTCAAACTTAAACAGAAATATTATCATGAGGCTAATAAACCAGGGAGACAATTAGCGAGATTACTCGTCTAAATTAGCAAAATCTTATATACATTCTATAAAAACCCATACAGGAGAGAGAGTAGAGGACACAAAAAGAATAGCTGATACTTTTAAAAACTATTATCATGCTTTATATAGCCTCTTCCCCAAGAGAGATAGTGCAGAACATGAAATTAAATGTCTAAAATACCTAGAGTCTGTACAAGTCCCAGAGGTTACTGAAGCTGATAGGACAATGCTACAAGCTCCCATTAGTCACAATGAAATATTAGTAGCCATTAAATCTTTAAAACCTGAAAAAGCACCAGGCCCAGATGGGTTTACTGGGTCATACTACAAAACATTCTCTCATGTCCTGACCCCTCATTTACTAAATACCTTCAACCAAATTGATGAAGGAGGTACATTGCCAGACACCATGCTACAAGCTTATATCACAGTCCTCCCCAAACCGGGTAAGAAACCAGATACACCTGCAAATTACCGACCAATATCCTTATTGAATATAGATCTGAAAATACTGGCCAAGGTGCTAGCGTCCAGAATTAATAAACTACTCCCAACTCTGATCTCTCCGGATCAGCTGGGCTTTGTGCCGCGGAGAGAGGCTAAGGATAATACCGTTAAACTATTAAATATTTTAGAATATATTAATACTAACAAACTTCCATCAATATTCCTTTCCACAGATGCTGAGAAAGCGTTCGATAGACTAGATTGGACCTTTCTTCAGACAACTCTAAACAAATTCAATTTCCCTCTTCCCTTTATAAATAGAATCATGGCCCTATACTCCTTTCCCACCGCCCAAGTTAGAATAAATGGTAAGCTTTCAGAACAATTCGAAATACGAAATGGCACCCGTCAGGGCTGCCCGTTATCCCCACTTTTATTTATCCTTTCCCTAGAAACTTTTGCAAGCAGAATCAGATTAAACACCAAAATAAAGGGTATAATAATCAAAAATAGAGAATACAAATTATCGCTGTTCGCAGACGATGTTTTAATGTCTTTGGCATGTCCTCTAAGGTCTCTCTCCGTGGTACAATTAGAAATGTTAGAATATGGAGAGGTTTCGAACTTCTTAGTGAACCCTAGTAAATCAGAATTATTACCTTTACACATATCCTCGGTGGAATTAACCAATATAAAAAAAAACAGTCCTTTCGCAATTCAACAGAAATACCTTAAATATCTAGGTATATATCTATCATATAACTTAGATTTAATTCGCACTTTTAATTATTCCAAACTCGTGAATAATATTACTAACCAGGCCTCTTCGTGGCTATCTAAAAACATTTCGTGGATAGGGAGAGTAAATACAGCAAAAATGACATTATTGCCAAAAATTCTGTATATATTACAGACGCTACCACTTCCTAATACACAGTGTTACCTCCTAAAACTACAGAGAGCATTATTTAGCTTTATATGGAAAAAAAAACATGCCTGCGTAAATAAATCCTCTTTGTATGCTAATAAGGTCATGGGGGGACTGGGGGTACCCAACATAGCACTTTACAAACAGGCGATATCATTACAGAGAATAGTGGAATGGTGTAGATACAATCCGGATGAGCCAAAACACTGGATTCAGATAGAATGTGACATGAGTGATGTACCACAATTAGGAGGGGTATGCTGGATACCCAAATTACTATCTCAGATACAGAATAACACCACACATACGGTATCAAACTCTTTAGCAGATTGGAAACACATACGCGATAATTATAAAGACATCTCCAGCGCATACTCCCCCCTGACTCCAATATTGATGAATCCTGAATTTAAAGAAGGCCAGGTACATCAGTCCTGTAGTAGACACGGATTGAGAGACTTTATTCCTGTTACACTTATAACCACCTCAGGGAAATTGAATCATAGAGAGGAAATACAAAAGACAGGGGTTAGCTTTTTTGACCAATGGTTTAGATACCATCAGGTAAATCACTACATTATGACTCACAGAGATAGGAACAATTTGTTGAGACAATTAACACCCTTGGAAAAGATGTGTATATCAAATATACCACAAAAAGGGCTAATCTCATCCATATACAATATATTACTCATAGCAACTGCCCCAAAACCTCACAATTTTACAAAAGGGTGGGAAAGGGAACTCCTAGGGGCTCAGAGCCCAAAGGCTTGGGAAGAGATTTATCATAGCTTAGCCCACTCTGCACACACAACATATGCCCTGGAAACAAACTATAAAATACTTTTCCGTTGGTATTTAACACCTAATAGAATGAAATATTTATTTCCATCTGCAAACGAGAAATGTTGGAGATGTAAACAGGAAACAGGTAATATGGGCCACATCTGGTGGTCGTGTGAAAAGATAAAAACTTTTTGGGAAAATATAGTCAGGGAAATAAACATTGCAATGGCATGTGATATCTCCTGTGACCCATTGGAATGTCTTTTCAATGTGTTGAGAAGCGTTCGGTGTGTTATCAGAAGAAATGTTATACATGTTATGTTAAACACAGCAAAACAGCTCATAGCTTCAATGTGGAGAACAGATTCAGTCCCCACAGTGGAGGTTTGGAAAGAAAAAGTGGGGGGAGCCTTGATGCTGGAGAGGTACTTTTACCTCAAAACAAATAGGTTAACAGCTTTCCATGACATGATGTTTTATTGGGATTCATATATGGGTAGATAACAACAAAAACTTAGGAAAGACAGATACTCACAAATGTCTTTTAAGACAAGATAGGAAGCATAAAATGTATAGACCAAATGTGATAACATGATGATTTATTTATTCTTGCCTGTTAAACTAAAAAAAAAAAGAGTTAAAGTCTGCAAGTAGTTGACAATGGCCTAGATTTAGAGTTCGGCGGTAGCCGTCAAAACCAGCGTTAGAGGCTCCTAACGCTGGTTTTGGGCGCCCGCTGGTATTTGGAGTCAGTGATTAAAGGGTCTAACGCTCACTTTTCAGCCGCGACTTTTCCATACCGCAGATCCCCCTACGCCATTTGCGTAGCCTATCTTTTCAATGGGATCTTTCTAACGCTGGTATTTAGAGTCGTTTCTGCAGTGAGCGTTAGAGCTCTAACGACAAAATTCCAGCCGCCTGAAAATAGCAGGAGTTAAGAGCTTTCTGGCTAACGCCGGTTTCTAAAGCTCTTAACTACTGTACCCTAAAGTACACTAACACCCATAAACTACCTATGTACCCCTAAACCGAGCTCCCCCCACATCGCCGCCACTCGATTAAAATTTTTAACCCCTAATCTGCCGACCGCCACCTACGTTATACTTATGTACCCCTAATCTGCTGCCCCTAACCCCGCCGACCCCTATATTATATTTCTTAACCCCTAACTTGCCCCCCACAACGTCGCCGCAAGCTACTTAAAATAATTAACCCCTAATCTTCCGACCGCAAATCGCCGCCACCTACGTTATCCCTATGTACCCCTAATCTGCTACCCCTAACACCGCCGACCCCTATATTATATTTATTAACCCCTAATCTGCCCCCCTCAACGTCGCCGACACCTGCCTACACTTATTAACCCCTAATCTGCCGAGCGGACCTGAGCGCTACTATAATAAAGTTATTAACCCCTAATCCGCCTCACTAACCCTATCATAAATAGTATTAACCCCTAATCTGCCCTCCCTAACATCGCCGACACCTAACTTCAATTATTAACCCCTAATCTGCCGACCGGAGCTCACCGCTATTCTAATAAATGTGTTAACCCCTAAAGTTAAGTCTAACCCTAACACTAACACCCCCCTAAGTTAAATATAATTTTTATCTAACGAAATAAATTAACTCTTATTAAATAAATGATTCCTATTTAAAGCTAAATACTTACCTGTAAAATAAACCCTAATATAGCTACAATATAAATTATAATTATATTATAGCTATTTTAGGATTAATATTTATTTTACAGGTAACTTTGTAATTATTTTAACCAGGTTCAATAGGTATTAAATAGTTAAGAACTATTTAATAGTTACCTAGTTAAAATAATAACAAAATTACCTGTAAAATAAGTCCTAACCTAAGATATAATTAAACCTAACACTACCCTATCAATAAAATAATTAAATAAACTACCTACAATTACCTACAATTAACCTAACACTACACTATCAATAAATTAATTAAACACAATTCCTACAAATAAATACAATTAAATAAACTAGCTAAAGTACAAAAAATAAAAAAGATCTAAGTTACAGAAAATAAAAAAATATTTACAAACATAATAAAAATATTACAACAATTTTAAACTAATTACACCTACTCTAAGCCCCCTAATAAAATAACAAAGCCCCCCAAAATAAAAAATTCCCTACCCTATTCTAAATTAAAAAAGTTACAAGCTCTTTTACCTTACCAGCCCTGAACAGGGCCCTTTGCGGGGCATGCCCCAAGAATTTCAGCTCTTTTGCCTGTAAAAGAATAAATACAATACCCCCCCCAACATTACAACCCACCACCCACATACCCCTAATCTAACCCAAACCCCCCTTAAATAAACCTAACACTAAGCCCCTGAAGATCTTCCTACCTTGTCTTCACCATACCAGGTTCACCGATCCGTCCTGAAGAGCTCCTCCGATGTCCTGATCCAAGCCCAAGCGGGGGCTGAAGAGGTCCATGATCCGGTCAAAGTCTTCATCCAAGCGGGGCAGAAGAGGATCTTCCATCCGATTGAAGTCATCATCCAGGCGGCATCTTCGATCTTCTTCCATCCGGAGCGAAGCGGCAGGATCCTGAAGACATCCAGCGCGGAACATCCATCCGGACCGACGACTGAACGACGAATGACTGTTCCTTTAAGGGACGTCATCCAAGATGGCGTCCCTCGAATTCCGATTGGCTGATAGGATTCTATCAGCCAATCGGAATTAAGGTAGGAATTTTCTGATTGGCTGATGGAATCAGCCAATCAGAATCAAGTTCAATCCGATTGGCCGATCCAATCAGCCAATCAGATTGAGCTCGCATTCTATTGGCTGTTCCGATCAGCCAATAGAATGCGAGCTCAATCTGATTGGCTGATTGGATCGGCCAATCGGATTGAACTAGATTCTGATTGGCTGATTCCATCAGCCAATCAGAAAATTCCTACCTTAATTCCGATTGGCTGATAGAATCCTATCAGCCAATCGGAATTCGAGGGACGCCATCTTGGATGACGTCCCTTAAAGGAACAGTCATTCGTCGTTCAGTCGTCGGTCCGGATGGATGTTCCGCGCTGGATGTCTTCAGGATCCTGCCGCTTCGCTCCGGATGGAAGAAGATTGAAGATGCCGCCTGGATGATGACTTCAATCGGATGGAAGATCCTCTTCTGCCCCGCTTGGATGAAGACTTTGACCGGATCATGGACCTCTTCAGCCCCCGCTTGGGCTTGGATCAGGACATCGGAGGAGCTCTTCAGGACGGATCGGTGAACCTGGTATGGTGAAGACAAGGTAGGAAGATCTTCAGGGGCTTAGTGTTAGGTTTATTTAAGGGGGGTTTGGGTTAGATTAGGGGTATGTGGGTGGTGGGTTGTAATGTTGGGGGGGGGGTATTGTATTTATTCTTTTACAGGCAAAAGAGCTGAAATTCTTGGGGCATGCCCCGCAAAGGGCCCTGTTCAGGGCTGGTAAGGTAAAAGAGCTTGTAACTTTTTTAATTTAGACTAGGGTAGGGAATTTTTTATTTTGGGGGGCTTTGTTATTTTATTAGGGGGCTTAGAGTAGGTGTAATTAGTTTAAAATTGTTGTAATATTTTTATTATGTTTGTAAATATTTTTTTATTTTCTGTAACTTAGATCTTTTTTATTTTTTGTACTTTAGCTAGTTTATTTAATTGTATTTATTTGTAGGAATTGTGTTTAATTAATTTATTGATAGTGTAGTGTTAGGTTAATTGTAGGTAATTGTAGGTAGTTTATTTAATTATTTTATTGATAGGGTAGTGTTAGGTTTAATTATATCTTAGGTTAGGACTTATTTTACAGGTAATTTTGTTATTATTTTAACTAGGTAACTATTAAATAGTTCTTAACTATTTAATAGCTATTGTACCTGGTTAAAATAATTACAAAGTTACCTGTAAAATAAATATTAATCCTAAAATAGCTATAATATAATTATAATTTATATTGTAGCTATATTAGGATGTATTTTACAGGTAAGTATTTAGCTTTAAATAGGAATCATTTATTTAATAAGAGTTAATTTATTTCGTTAGATAAAAATTATATTTAACTTAGGGGGGTGTTAGTGTTAGGGTTAGACTTAGCTTTAGGGGTTAATACATTTATTAGAATAGCGGTGAGCTCCGATCGGAAGATTAGGGGTTAATAATTGAAGTTAGGTGTCGGCGATGTTAGGGAGGGCAGATTAGGGGTTAATACTATTTATGATAGGGTTAGTGAGACGGATTAGGGGTTAATAACTTTATTATAGTAGCGCTCAGGTCCGCTCGGCAGATTAGGGGTTAATAAGTGTAGGCAAGTGTCGGCGACGTTGTGGGGGGCAGATTAGGGGTTAATAAATATAATATAGGGGTCGGCGATGTTAGGGCAGCAGATTAGGGGTACATAGGGATAACGTAGGTTGCGGCGGTTTACGGAGCGGCAGATTAGGGGTTAAAAGTGTAATGCAGGGGTCAGCGATAGCGGGAGTGGCAGATTAGGGGTTAATAAGTGTAAGGTTAGGGGTGTTTAGACTCGGGGTACATGTTAGAGTGTTAGGTGCAGACGTAGGAAGTGTTTTCCCATAGGAAACAATGGGGCTGCGTTAGGAGCTGAACGCTGCTTTTTTGCAGGTGTTAGGTTTTTTTTCAGCTCAAACAGCCCCATTGTTTCCTATGGGAGAATCGTGCACGAGCACGTTTTTGATGCCGGCCGCATCCGTAAGCAACTCTGGTATCGAGAGTTGCATTTGCGGTAAAAATGCCCTACGCTCCTTTTTTGGAGCCTAACGCAGCATTTGTTTTAACTCTCGATACCAGAGTTAAATTTATGGTGCGGCCAGAAAAAAGCCCGCGGAGCGTTAACAGCCCTTTTACCGCCGAACTCTAAATCTAGGCCTTAGTTAGTGATGTTAATATTCATCTGTTTATGTTTAGTTAACTGTTATGATTAATGTAATATCATACAACACAGGAAATACTTATGTAAGAAGAACAAATACAGAATACCTACCACTGGGACTGTGAATATTTAAACGATATAACTAAGACACAGCTATGTGTAAACACAGAATAGAGTGATAAAATGGACTTTTGCTTATCAGAACTATTGTAACCCACTGGTGATTGTACATTGTATTTTCTTTTTGAAAAAATCAATAAAGAATAAAAAATAAAAAATAAAATAAAAAAACTAATAAATAAAAACTAGTGTCACCCCAGAGACAACTATAATTTGCACTGGTTGTGGGCCCTTCCCTGTCTGCAGGCCCACGGTCAGTAACCTATTGCCTAACAGGTCAGTACACCCCTGCCACAGGGTCAATACAACCTTTCATCATTATATTGTTGCTTCATGGTACATGTAAGGCTTTTATTGTTCTATGTTTATGCACAGCTACTTTGTCTTTTATATTCATTTTGACACATAATTGTCCAATTTGAATTCCCCTGCCCTATATATGCCATGGTTTCAGAAATTGAAATGGGGCCAATCTAAGCACACCCAGAAATGCTTTTACCACCCAAACAGCCCAACTATCCTCATGAACCACCCCAGCTGCATCCCTGAACATTCTTGCCACATTCATGGACCTCTCTATACATATTTGGCTGCCAACTACACATCCTTACCACACCAGCACTGCCTTGTGCCCCTTGACTATAGTGACTTCTCTCATAGTCTGTCCCAACATAAATAAGGTAGTTAATATGTCAGGAGAACAATTAATCAACTAATTAATATTTATCCCTATGTTGGTTAATAGAGATAAATATTAATCAGTTGACACTAATCCTTTTTACAGAAGAGCTAAACGCAGTATATACACAATTATATGAAATTATATGAATTTACTATTAAGACATATATTTTTTTATTAAAAAATAACAATGTAAAAATAGTATTTTTACATTCTGCAGTGATATACTTGGCTGAATATGAAAATAAAATGATGAATCAGTTTTAAAAAATTAATTTTTTAGAAGTAACATCAATTTCCAGTATGTGCTTGGTATACAAATTTCAAGGTGAGTGCAAAAATGATTCTAAAATTTAGATGCCTTGCTGCATATTTAGTGAAATATTATTTAAATACAGCAGTAGCAGATGTGTACTTACTACTAATGTTCATTGGCTAATAGGTAGTTCCAGCTCTATTTAAAAGGCCATTAGACACTAAGGGCCAGATAACGAAGGAATTCCGCTCAAGCGTTTATTGCACTAGAAGTAAGTTTTTTGTGCTTGTCGGGTTGCACTCATATTATGAGTTGAAAGTAAACTGTTTTCGATCTGAGGCTAACCTGACAAGCGCAAAAAGCCGAAGTTAAAATATTGTGCGTGTGTTTACAGATTCCCCCATAGAAGTCAATGGAGAAAAAAAAGTGCAAACCTGATCGCATATTCTCATTTACGCTTACCTGACATGAAAATATAAATATTTCACATTCCAATGTTCTTCAAATAACATGATATGTTCTATTTATTTGTAAATACATATTTCTACATATATCTGATGGTATTTTGATAAATATATGTAGATGATTATTTATAGGTATAGGTATATATATATATATATATATATATATATGAATATTTTTTAAAAAATACTTAGAACATATTTCCCTATGTGAAGAACATTGGAATGTGAAATATTTACATTAAATACATAGTTAAAACTTTTAATTAATAAGAATATTGCTTAAATATGTTTTTACATGTTTTCAACTACTTAACTGCAAAGGGCTCCAATGTACTTGTATATAGGTCTATATATGTGTGTATATGTATTTGTTTATTTATATGTGTATATATGTCTGTAAAAACATATATACACATATAAATACATATGTACACATACAGACATATATAGATACATCTTTAGACATGTACATGTATGTATCTGTATGTTAAAGCCCTTTGTCTGCTTTTTTTTAACACCTAAGACCTCATATCTTTGAGCCCTTATAACTTTTTTGTGCAATATTTTTTAAAATATTTTTTATTAGATGCTGTTATTAAGAGTGCAATTGTATGGCTAGATTTAGAGTTTTGTCGGTAACAACCCGCGTAGCTAACGCTGGCTTTTTTCTGGCCGCACCTTTAAAATAACTCTGGTATTGAGAGTCCATATAATGTCAGTGTTAGGCTCCAAAAAAAGGAGCATAGAGCATATTTAACGCAACTTCAACTCTCGATACAAGAGTTGCTTACGGACGCGGCCAGCCTCAAAAACGTGCTCGTGCACGATTCCCCCATAGGAAACAACGGGGCTGTTTGAGCTGAAAAAAAACCTAACACCTGCAAAAAAGCCGCGTTCAGCTCCTTACACAGCCCCATTGTTTGCTATGGGGAAACACTTCCTACGTCTGCACCTAACACTCTAACATGTACCCCGAGTATAAACACCCCTAACCTTACACTTATTAACCCCTATTCTGCCGCCCCCACTATCGCTGACCCCTATATTATATTTATTAACCCCTAATCTGCCCCCCACAACGTCGCCTCCACCTGCCTTCACTTATTAACCCCTAATCTGCCGACGGTGACCGCACCGCTATTATTATAAAGTTATTAACCCCTAATCCGCCTCACTAACCCTATAATAAATAGTATTAACCCCTAATCTGCCCTCCCTAACATCGCCGACACCTAACTTCAATTATTAACCCCAAATCTGCCGACCGGAGCTCACCGCTATTCTAATAAATGTATTAACCCCTAAAGCTAAGTCTAACCCTTAAGTTAAATATAATTTAAATCTAACGAAATTAATTAACTCTTATTAAATAAATTATTCCTATTTAAAGCTAAATACTTACCTGTAAAATAAATCCTAATATAGCTACAATATAAATTAAAATTATATTATAGCTATTTTAGGATTAATATTTATTTTACAGGTAACTTTGTATTTATTTTAACCAGGTACAATAGCTATTAAATAGTTAAGAACTATTTAATAGCTAAAATAGTTAAAATAATTACAAATTTACCTGTAAAATAAATCCTAACCTAAGTTACAATTAAACCTAACACTACACTATCAATAAATAAATTAAATACAATTCCTACAAATAACTACAATGAAATAAACTAACTAAAGTACAAAAAATAAAAAAGAACTAAGTTACAAAAAATAATTTTTTTTTACAAACATAAGAAAAATATTACAACAATTTTAAACTAATTACACCTACTCTAAGCCCCCTAATAAAATAAAGCCCCCCAAAATAAAAAAAATGCCCTACCCTATTCTAAATTACTAAAGTTCAAAGCTTTTTTACCTTACCAGCCCTGAACAGGGCCCTTTGCGGGGCATGCCCCAAGAAGTTCAGCTCTTTTGCCTGTAAAAAAAAACATACAATACCCCCCCCAACATTACAACCCACCACCCACATACCCCTAATCTAACCCAACCCCCCCTTAAATAAACCTAACACTAAGCCCCTGAAGATCTTCCTACCTTATCTTCACCATACCAGGTTCACCGATCCATCCTGAAGAGCTCCTCCGATATCCTGATCCAAGCCCAAGCAGGGGGCTGAAGAGGTCCATGATCCGGCTGAAGTCTTCAT
The DNA here is from genome assembly GCF_027579735.1 of Bombina bombina. Taxonomy (NCBI): domain Eukaryota; kingdom Metazoa; phylum Chordata; class Amphibia; order Anura; family Bombinatoridae; genus Bombina; species Bombina bombina. The sequence continues at coordinate 628,114,584 of NC_069500.1, forward strand.
CCAAGCGGGAGCTGAAGAGGCCCATGATCCGGATGAAGTCTTCATCCAAGCGGGAGCTGAAGAGGTCCATGATCCGGATGAAGTCTTCTATCAACGGCATCTTCAATCTTCTTTCTTCGGGAGCCATCATCTTCCATCCGACGCGGAACATCCTCTTCTCCCGACGCCTACTAGCCGAATGACGGTTCCTTTAAATGACGTCATCCAAGATGGCGTCCCTCGAATTCCGATTGGCTGATAGGATTCTATCAGCCAATCGGAATTAAGGTAGGAATATTCTGATTGGCTGATGGAATCAGCCAATCAGAATCAAGTTCAATACGATTGGCTGATTTGATCAGCCAATCAGATTGAGCTCGCATTCTATTGGCTCCCACTTGGATGAAGACTTCAGCCGGATCATGGACCTCTTCAGCCCCCCGCTTGGGCTTGGATCAGGACATCGGAGGAGCTCTTCAGGACGGATCGGTGAACCTGGTATGGTGAAGTGTGCATAATCCTAATTTTGATAATGGTATATTATTATTATCATGTATTTATAAAGCGCCAACAGATTATGCAGCGCTATACAAAGAATAAAAAAAAAAACATTACAGGGATACAGTAATACAGAAACAAGTACAGTAGGGGTAAATAACAGTTGTAGGTGCAATAATTCATTTATACAAAAGGAGAGGAATAACCTGCCCTTGAGCGCAATCAGTAGTAGTTCACTTTAATCACAAAGTGGCCAACAGGTAGAGAGGCTCTCAAGCTATATATTTGAATTTAAAGGGATATGTACATCAAAATTAAACTTGCATGATTCAGAAAGAACATTTAAAATTAAGACACTTTTGAATTCACTTCTATTTTCAAATTTACTTTGTACATTTGTATGTTTTTATTGGCTCACTAGGTGTGTTAAATCACAGTAAGTAAACTGGAAAGTTGTTTAAAATTACATGTTCTATCGGAATCATAAAAAAATGGTTTTCATGTCCCTTTAAGTGTATTGTATAGAAAAGATTCATAATAGCCCAAAGTAAATGGCTAAATCATAGAAATGCAAAAGAGATAGCATCATGTTTACAGACTAAATTAAACTGGTATATCACGATTCAAAATGCTACCTCATCCCCACACATTTTGCTTTTTGGTGCAAAATGCATTGCTTAAACATGCTCTCTCCTATGTGCAGAGTGAGTATAAGTTTACTAGATCTATAACTGTAAATGTTAACAATTTTATGGAAATGTTATAGAGATGAAACCACAATGGGCCATCCTGTATTAAAGAGATAGAAAAGTCAAAATGAAACTTTAATGATTCAGATAGAGCATGCAATTTTAAACAAATTTCCATTTATGTCAAAGGTGCTTTCTTCTCTTGGTATTCTTTGTTGAAGAGTAAAGCTAGGTGGGCTTATAGGAGCTTAGGAGTGGGCATGTGTCTATAGCAGTGTATACCAGCTGTGTTTGTAACTTTTTTAGCAATGTTATACATAGTTGCAAACACTGCTGCCCAATGACTAAAGACACGTGCATGCGCTTGAGCTCACCTAGGATTACTCTTTAGCAAAGAATACCAAGAGACTTAAGGGGACAGTCTACTCGTCTACTGCCTCTGCAGACTGCCCCCTTATGTCAGTTTTTGAAAGACTTGCATTTTAACCAATCAGTGCTGACTCGTAAATAACTCCACAGGAGTGAGCCCAATGTTATCTATATGGCATACATGAACTAGCGCTGTCTAGCCTTCAAAAAAACTTTCAAAATCACTGAGATAAGATGCTCAGAAATAACCATATGAACCGACCTTGGTTTAGCTTTCAACAAAGAATACCAGGAGAACAAAGCAAATTTGATGATAAAAGTAAAATGGAAAATTGTTTAAAATTGCATGCCCTATCTGAATCATGAAAGTTTTATTTTGATTAGACTGTCCCTTTAAGCAAAATTAGATAATAGAAGTAAATTGTAAAGTTGTTAAAATACATTTGAGAGATGGAGGTAACATACAAGATCTGCCAGAAATTTCTTTAGCTCCTTCAGTGTTGTTGTTGGCCTCTAGGTAGTCTCCCTGAGACATTTTCTCCTCATCCTCTCATCAACTTTGGAGGATCGTCCTGATCTTTGCAATATCATTGTGGTGCCACATTTGCTCCACTTATTGATGATGGGTTTGGCAGTGTTCCAGGGTACTTCTAGTACCTTTGATATTCATTTTATATTCCTTTCCCAATTGGTACTTTTCAACAATTAGCTTCTGCAGTTTCTTTGGCAACTCTTTGTGGACCATGGCTTTCACAGTGGGAAGCAACCCCAAACATTCAAGCAAACCTCCTACATCAACTGTATATATCTAGGCTATATTCCTACAGACATGATTTAGAAAGGGATTGGTTAATAGAGAGCACAGCTAGAGCTCCCATTATAAACTTATGCAATCAGGTTTCTTAATTTAAAATGTCCTAATAATTAACTTTTTGTTAAAACAATCTGGATTTCATTACAGATGGATCACATTACAGATGGAAACATTCTGACATTTACATTGTTGTTATTTATATCTTAACATTTCACAACCCAGTAATTTCATAAGGTTGTGTAGACTTTTTATATTGACTGTGTGTTCACTACCATTATTAAAAATATTCAGGTATATTCTTTGTGGTGCACTTTAAAACATACAGTAGTAGGTGAAGTATAGCTAATTTGATTATAACCATAATAGAAGGAATAATGGATTCTTGATGGGACTTTCAATCACGCAAGCTTGATAATAAATTCCCAGACTTTCTATTTGTTCTGTTAATTTATTTTGTAATTTTTCCTATAGGCTTGCACCCAGGCTGGGATTAACTGCCTGAGTCCCTGAAAACTGTGCAGCTGTCTGTGAGTGCTAGTGACCACCCAGGGATGTGAGTTTTGCAGGGTCATGGTATGTGTACACAGTATGGTTGAGAGTGCAGTCCATTTCTGTGTTTTGTTTGTGTCTAGTGAAAATACAAGGGTCTGTATCATCCTTGTTTGCATTTCAGTGTCTTTGGTTGAAGGCAGGCATTGTGTGGCTGTAGGTTAGGAATCCAGGGAGGATGAGACATTTGGCCTAATGCTGTAATTAACTCTTCCATTTTGATTTAATCTAGATGTGTGCTTGCAAGAGAGTGCCAAAATTTCTATGTGTTATATATATATATATATATATATATATCTTTCTATATCTATCTATCTATCTATCTATCTATCTATATATATATATATATATATATATATATATTCACATTTAGCAATATCCATAAATATTAAAGTGAAATTGTATATCTTTATGTGACAATTAAAACTTTTAACGTACCATTTTATTTATAAATTATTCACCAAGTATTATACACACATAGGGCTCCATGTACTAAAGCGTCAATTGTCTAGCCAACAGCGTGACTGTTCGACTCGTTAGAACTTGCAGGTAGTAAGAAGCTGCCTGCTTGCAATATGTACTAAAAATCAGCTTAAAAATTGTTGCGACTAATTCGCATCGAGCTCAGGCGAATGATTCATACATCTGACACCTCGCTATTAGCGAATGTACTATTATTTTCTTACAAATTGTCAGTCATCTTTGTCCCACGTGACTGTAAGGTGTCAGAAACGTCACATTTGTCACGGGAAGTTATTTCAGCACTATATAAAGTCCACTTTATCTATTTTTTCAGACAGAAAATTTACTGATCCTGAATTGTTTCAAGCTTATATATTTAGTTATTAATAAATTTGAGCAGATAAAGTCAATATTGAATGTCAATCTAGACGGAACCTTTGAATAACCTCTCTATCGAAAAGGCCATCCAATGAACGAATACATGCTGTACCTACAATCTCCTTCTTCTGACAACATTTTCAATGGCATCAGGTTCCCAAATTTGCCTTCTCCCCCTGATTTGCATCAGATGAAGAATATATAGCTGAATAAATGTCTCCATGGCTGGCAGGATCAACAGTGAGTAAAGATTACAGTCTATTGACCTTTTATATGACTTATAAACATATATCTTATAATCCCTATTGTTTATTATTGTTCTCACCACCTTTAAGCTGGCGAGGGATTTTTCATGAGCTAGGTGCAGAAAAAGTAGCATGCGTCGAAATATATTGTTTAGTAATTACTGTTTATTGCGAGATTTCTGTCAAGCGAGGATTTTTTAGCTACAAAAAAGACTAGAATATCAGAGTTGCAGACTAGTTCGCTCGACACTTGTAAATGTCAGTTTTCCACTGAATTCGGGGCATAGTACGTACGATGTTGGATCCGCACGCAGAAATCACGAACACCTCGCAGACAGCTTAGTACATGGAGCCCATACTGTATCTATTATTTGATTGCTACTGTAAATCCATTTAGTTTATTTTTCCTGTCTGCAATAATTGTTCAGATCACTAAAAATTCAAACAAAATACTAAGAAGTGGTAAGGTCATGTTTCTTTGAACCTTACTATTACCAAAGGGTCATGAAGAGAACATGTGTCCCCAACTCCTTTGTAAATTTCTGTTTCAAAGACAGCTGTGATGTAAAATGTATCTTTATATGTGCATTTATAACAAATTACTATAATCATTATTTTTAAAACACACTTTCCATTTTTCATGCACTGACAAGATCAACATTTCTGTGCTCTTTCTAATAAATACCAGAAAATCTAAAACCAACATGCATCACAATTATAGAAAAAAATAGAATTAAAATAGCTTTTCTTTCTGAATACTTTTCAAAGAGGTCGGCCAATATATGTGCTTGAAATTTTTGATAATATTGCATTCAGTTAAGGAGGATACACTTGAAGTGGATGTACGCTTGACAGTGGCTAAGATATATGTGTTTGCAAAGTATAACAAAACATAACAAATGAATTAACACATACCAGGTTTAGATCAAAAAGTTTTTTTGTAATCATTGGAGATATAGCAAACAAAAAACAAAATTAATTAAATGAACTACTTCCAGTTACTATTTTCAAGTTTTTATTGAAATATGAGTAGCTCAAATTCAGGGAATAACCTGAAGTGTTACCAATGTAAGCATTAAATAGCCAAAGTTAAATAAAAAATTTTTTACATCACTAAAAAAAAATAAAAAATAACGTACATTTCAGAGTTATAAACACAGGCCTGGTTAGCCAGTAATTAGTTAACAACTTACAGCTGTTCTTCAGCAATGGAATTAGAATAGGACTTGAACGTTGATACTAACAATTCCTACAGTTGTCCTAATGTTTATTAATCATTTAAGAACCCTTTCTCTCACAGAATATACAAATATGCATTTTTGATTGGCTGATGGATCTCACATGATACAAGAGGAGTGGAAATCGACATAACTTTGAAATTTGTCCCAAAATGCACTACTCATTTGAAGTTCAGACTACATGCTATTGTATTGTATTTTTATCATGCATTTATTGATTATGCCAATCTACTATATTTACTGGTCCTTTAAGGATTAGTTGCACATTTTTGTACTGTAATACATAGTGTATAGCTATCATAATAGTGAGGAAAAGGCAATTAACAAAGGAAGACAGACAAACAGACCTTTATAAATCTTAAAAGTGTCGATCTTTCATTAGAGGAATTGCAAAGAAACCCAAGGTGCTAGTGGGTCCAATTAATTATACCATCAAAAGGCACTTGGAAACTGGAGGAAACTCTTACATAGTTCTGGCAAACCCAAAGTTATAACAGTATCAGAAGTCAAGTCTTTGAGAATAAATAGCTTGTATTATAGCCAGCTCACAGGACAACATCTTAACACTGGTTTAATTAAGTAAGTCTCACTTTCAACTGTGAAGAGAGGACTTCAAGCTGCAGGTTTGACATTTTGAGTGGCAGTAGGAAAGTCATTTTATAAAATGACCTAAAATGGACTTTAAGCACTGCCAGTGGACTACTGAAGACTGCAAGAAGGTCTTATAACCAATGAATTAAAACTGTAAATCATTGGTTGGCCATGTAAGGTTTTTGTACAGTGTCCAGTAAGTGAAAGGATGGTTCCCAATAAAATAAAAGGGGTTAAGGGATCTATGCAGGCCACTCAAGTTCCTCGATACCAAACTCATCCAACCATGTCTTAATGTACCTCACTTTGTGCAAAGGGGCACAGTCTTGCTGGAACAGGATATGGCTTTCACTGTTGCAACAAAATTGTAAGCACCCAATTGTGTAAAATATCTTTGTATCCTATAGCATTAAAGTAATTCCTCACTGGAACTAGTCAGCCAATGCCGATGTGTGTTTCACTCCCTCATAATCAGAAATACGGGGCTTTCTCAGGGCTTGATCATGTGACTGACATGCTGACTTGTTTGGTAATGAACGCTGTGGCAGACACTGGAGTAAAGGCTAGTTTGCTGTATGGCAAAGATATCCTGATATCTGTGTGTGTAGCAGTAGAGGTTGAATCCTTTTAATAAAAAATGCAATGGGAGATATGTAAGTTTCACACTTGGATTTGCAGGCAGTTGCTATGTGCATTTGAAGCCCACAGATAGGTATGTGCCCGATGTGATAGCTGCATGCTGCTTGGCAATATAAACTCTGTTCCTTGCTTTGCTCAAATTCTCCTTATGCTTGATGTAACGCTGTTACCTGCATTTGTCAAGGACTGACTTTGTTTGCCTGATCTGGGTATATAGGCACACTGACTAACTGCTTTGCCTGCACTAACCACTGTCTTACTTGGGACATACAAACTATCATACAACGCTGGTTGTGGACTTTATTTGTTTCAAACATCTGTCCGAATTTAGCATATGTCTATGCATTCAAGTTGACACTATTATACTTCTAGTGTTCTGCTTACTTCATAGCATGACCACGCCCCCTGCTTCTGGTGGTGTTGTGTAGATATGTTGCTCATTACATGTTGAGTTGTTATGTAAAGACAACTTAGATCCCTTACAATGTTCTCTGCTCAGGTTATGCCTCTGTGTACTTACTGGGGGTTCTGAATACTGAGTGGGTTTAGTTGGTCTGTCCATAATCAAGAACTCACTAGCCACCCTCCTTTATTCTGCAGGGATTGCTAATTTAATAATGCTGTGTTGTTTTGACACAGGTTAGCTGTGTTATCACAGGACCAGCCCTTACTATAACTATTGTTATATTTTAAATTTTGTTATGTGTTTATAGTACTTTGTTGGGGACATGTTGACTCTTGCTATTCTGTGAATCCATATTTGGCATTGTGTGTTAAAAATGTTGTATTTTGGATTAAGAGAATGTTATACATATTCTTAAAAGAGTGCTGAATTTCCTGTCTTTAAACCAGTAGTTTTATTTTGTACTACTGCCTATTTAATATTTCTATTTTATTATATGGGTCTGCACCAATTACTTAATACAGGACCTAGTATTATATAGTCACATACTGGTATGGTAAATCGACAACATATCTCATTTTAGCTATATAACAATTCACTGTTTTTTTATATATATATATATATATATATATATATATATATATATATATATATATATATACATATATATATTGTACCAAAATACCATCAGATATATAGAAATATGTATTTGTGAATAAATAGAATATATTCTGCTATGTGAAGAACATTGGAATTTGAAATATTAATATTTTATGTTGGGTTAGAGCACTTGAGAAAATGCAATTGTGTTTGCACAACTTGTTGGGTGTTATTATTTTTTTCCACTTCTCGATCTCCATTGAAGTCTATGAGGGAATACGCTAACACAGTCGAGATATTCTAACTTTGTCTTTTTGTGTGCATCGGGTTAGCCTGCGAGCAAAAACGTTTTACTTTAAACTTGTAATACGTGAGGTACCCGACAAGGACAAACAGCTTACTTCTAGTGGAGTTAGTGCAGGAGTGATAAATAGCAATCCACTCATTATCTAGCCCTTAATAGACACTCATCCAACTTGTAACAACTTTTCAGTATTATAAATAATTATCTAGACAATAAAATTTGGGAGAACAAAGGTGACTCAAAAATGAAGGGCCAGATTACAAGTGGAGCACTAACAGTTATGTTAGAGTGATACAGGGTTTATCATTAGTATTTGCACAAGGAGGGTTTTTTACTTGTATTAAAAGATGAAAGTAAACGCGATTGCTTAAGCGCACTTTAAGATAAGACTTGTCGGGTTAGCATCTTCAGAGCTCTGGTTGACTCTTTCGGGAAACAAAAAAGTTTCACAAAACACATCAAAAATACATTACAAATTACACTTACACTCATAATAACACCATCTAATAAAAATAAAAATAAAAATATTGCACAAAAAAGTTATAAGGGCTCAAAGATATGAGGTCTCGGGTGATAAAAAAAAACAGTATTTTTTTCAGCTTTTTTGCTCTGTTGACTTCTATGGGGGAATAGGTTAACTCGAGCACGAGCGATAACTTTTTACTTTCATTTTGTAATGTGAGCGTAACCTGACGCATGCAAAAAGTGTACTTTTAGCACAGTTTATGCTTGAGGGATAAGCAATGTATATGTAAATCAATAACAGCTTGGTTTCAATAATGCATTTGTATAAACTACTACTGTCTATACACACTACATATTTATGGAAGCAAAGATTTGCAGAGAATTTGCTCTTGTTAAACATCTATACAGCTTATAATTAAAGTAACAATGACAACTGCAGTTGATTTTCCCATAACAATGCTGCATGTGTAATTTACTTATATCTTCAATAAAATATAATTAGCGAGCGAGTGACTAAATAGACTTCTAATATTTCAGTGTAATGTTACATTTTAGCTTGAGGCAGTAATACATTGCAAATTAGAAATCATTCTTTTCATGGGAAATAATGAAGTATGACCTATATTTTAGGTTTGTTTTAGCCTTTGAAGAATAATTGGTTAATTATTTTAATCTATTATGCACAAAATGTGCAGATTTTTTTCAATAATATTCTTATATTTACTCATGCATTTAAAAGAAAGAAGGAGCACGATTCAGCCAGTGTCAGAATGACACTTCTAACTAAAATTCACACAATTCCTTTAACAAAAGACTCCTAGGGCCCCTATTTATGAAAGTCTGGCGGACCTGATCCGACAGTGCGGATCAGGTCTGCCAGACCTCGCTGAATACGGCGAGCAATACGCTTGCCGTATTCAGCATTGCACCAGCAGCTCACAAGAGCTGCTGGTGCAACGCCGCCCCCTGCAGACTCGCGGCCAATGGGCCCCCAGCAGGGGGGTGTCAATCAACCCGATTGTACTCGATTGGGTTGATTTCCGGCGATGTTTGTCCGCCTGCTCAGAGCAGGCGGACAGGTTATGGAGCAGCGGTCTTTGTGACCGCTGCTTCATAACTGCTGTTTCTGGCGAGCCTGCAGGCTCGCCAGAAACACGGGCGTCAAGCTCCATACGGAGCTTGTTAAATATGCCCCCTAATGTTGTCTCCTCTGTTCAATTTCTAATTTCTTCTTTCTATGTATATCTGTAGTGAATGTATTTTGACATCTGAATGGCAGAATGGCTGTTCCTTTTGAAATTTGTTGGATTATCTGTGTGTTTCTGAAAAAAAAAAAACAGACTACATTTGAGCACTATTTGAATATTGATACCCACAGATTTGCTTTGAAATTACTGCAAATCTCATCTATGATAATCAACAGTCAAATACTATTGTTGGTACTTTCAATTCTTCCATTCTTTCCTAATCTTTAATACATTTGTCGGTTTCAACATCACATTCTTTTGTAAAGTAAATAAATAAATCACACTTTATAGTCAAATCACTTTACCACTTGGATGTTAAAAAAGAAAAAGAGAGATTTACTCATTTCTATTTCTGTTTATAGCAACCAGAAAGATGGATCCGAATCCTTTCTGGTCTGTGTCTCCTTTTTGAACTGTCCATAAAACATAAATGAATGTAATAAGATGAACACAACACTTTACTTAATCAAAACCTCTTAGTGTGTTTGATGCTAATAAGGTATTGGCTCACCCCAATTGTTGCAAACATACATTAGTAAATCAGCAGCACTACTGGTTAAAAAGGACACGAGTCTCACTTCACTTGACCTCGTTTTCACTTGATCAGCATCTGTAACTATACTTTGTATCCCTATTAATTTACTTTTTTTCTGGACCAATCTAAAAACTCTTTCGGGATAAAAGCTGATATAATGTATCCGAGTATTTCAATCTGTTTCCTTAACAAATCATTCAGTAGTTAAATCCTCATCCTTTATGCTGACATCCGTCTACAAACTTGTATCTTGTGACTAGAATAAGTGATAGTAAATTTAAGACCCATCATTTATTTTGCTTTTAAAGGTTATATCTGTGTTTTTAATGATTCATAAAATTGTTTTTGTTTTTATTATTATATAAATGTAGGTAGGGGGTGGCTAGAAAAAGTTGTGACTAGAACAATTTCATTTTCAGACACTAGGGGTCAGTAGAGTGTGATATAGGAGTAATAGTACTATGGAAGTAATGACAAACATTGAGGAGTAACTTGGTCTATTTGTAAAAAAACAAAGAAAACTATGAGGCTTTAAATGTGGGGCTTTAAATATGTGTGTTGCCCTTGTGTGTATAGCATGAATGAGGGTTGACATAGCTTGAAACATTGTTGTGTATGAGCATTTTACCAGAATAAAAGATTTTTGCTCTTATTAACCAGTTGTGCTGCTGCATTACTAATTTATGTTTGTAAAACATTTATGCTAATAAGTGTATCATTTTGTGGGGCGAAAAAAAATCTTCATTCTGGACTAAAGGATGAAAAGCAGGACTATGCGAAACACAACAGTGAAAACCAAGTTCTAGTTCAACATCATGCTGGTAAGTGCACCATTTGTTCTCAAGTTAATGCTCGTAGTGATAACGCACACTCAGTGGCACAAAAACACATCAAAAATGTATTTCAAAGTAAGGTTGCATTCTTAATAGCACTAAAAAATATTTTAAAAATATATTACACAAAAAAATTATAAGGGCACAAAGATGATGCCTCAGGTGTTAGAGAGAAAAAAAAGGCAGGCAAATGGCTTTAACATTGAGATACATACATATACATGTCTAAATATGTATATGAATATATATATATATATATATATATATATATACAGGTGGCCCTCGTTTTACAACGGTTCAATTTACACCATTTCAGAATAACAACCTTTTTTTTCCAGTCATGTGACTGCTATTGAAAAGCATTAAGCAGTGCATTTATTAAAATAGCCAGTAGGTGGAGCTGTCTGCTTGTGTTGCAGCAAAGCCAAGCAAGCTGAAATTAATTGGTTTAACTAGACCTGAGCTATCAAGCAGATTTCAAAGGAACAAGATCTTCCTGTCTATAAATCAGTCCAGATTGGAATTCAAGTGAAGTCTGTGTTGTGTGATTATTTTATTAGGTTTATAATGCTGTTTAGCAAATGTTTTTGTTCATTTAACTCAGTTTAATTATATATTATGTGTTGTGTGATTATTTATTAGGTTTATAATGCTGTTTAGCATTTAAAGTCTTCATTTCAAAGCTTTAAAAATAATGTATTAGGTGTTACTTATGACAATTTTGAGAGGGGCCTGGAACCTATCTCCCTCACTTCCCATTGACTTACATTATAAACTGGGTTTCAATTTACAACGGTTTCGATTTACAACCATTCCTTCTGGAACCTAACCCCGGCGTAAACTGAGGACTACCTGTATATATATATATATACTGTATAGATATATATATATATATATATATATATATATATATATATATATGTATGTATTTATATATATATATATATTTACAGACATATATATATATATATATATATATATATATATATATACACAATACACACATATAAACATATTCATACATATATAGACATATATAAAAGTGCATTGAGCCCTTTATAGTCAAGTAGATGAAACTGTGTAAAATCATATTTATTTAATATTCATATTTAATAAAGTGTTATATTGTGTATTTACTGTAAATATTTCCCATTCCAACGTTCTTCACATAGGAGAATATTTTTTATGTATTTAAAAATAGATAATCCTATATATATATATATATATATATATATATATATATAATATGTATATAGGTATAAATATATATTTGTGCAAAAAAATTCATATATATATATATATATATATATATATATAAATATGTATTTATGAATAAATAGAAGATAGTCTTCTAGTGAAGAACATTGGAATGTGAAATATTAATATTTTCATGTCAGGTTTCCGCACTCAAGAATATGCAATCAGGTTTGTTCGCATTTAGGGTGTTATTTTTTTCCACACTTTTTTGCTCCATTAACTTCTACGAGGGAATACGTTAACACGCACGTGCAAAATTTTAAGTTCTTTTTTTGTGCGTATCGGGTTAGTGCAAAAGCAAAAATGTTTTACTTTCAACTTCTAATACGAGTGCTACCCGATGCTCAAAAAGCTTATTTCTAGCGGAGGTAGAGAGGGAGCATTAAATACCACTCCACTTGTAATCTGGCCCATAATGGGAATATAATTGTTTTTAAAAAAGTTTGAACAAAGACTTTTAATGAAAATGAAAATTTGAATGTACATACAAAATTACCCATGCAACATACAATTTACTATAGTGTCAGGACCTTCACAAAAGGTACAATCAATCATGTTAAGTGTAATCATTCAGTAGGCTTAGAATAGTTTGGAAAATCAGCTGTCTGTAAAGAAAAAAATTGCCACAAATGGTCATTAAATCTTACTGGAAAATTCTTACCTGCTAAGTGCTGTCAGTTGCTATTCAGCCTACAGCCCTGAAAGCTAGTTATATGAAGCTGCTGAAGGAAATTCCCCACAAAGCACATTGCTCAAATAAAACCAGTTAAAACAATTATAAAGAAGGCGTAATACTTACCTGTGTGATTTTTTTTAAAAATGATTACAGAACAAATTATTACCAGTTATAAACACACTAATCATTCATTATTGCTTTTAAAGCAATGGGAATCTGCAGCTTTTGGCAGGAAGGGGTTAATCATTGCACTTTACCTTTTAAGAATTGGTTAATTGTGGCTCTGTATGTACTGTATGCAAAAGGAAATGATTAATTATTACTATCTTTGTGCCTGACAGGAAATAGGTTTATCATAGGTGAGAGAAAAAAAATATGACATATATACTGTATATATTAAATAGTGGGTGAGAGGAGTGTGGGAAAAGGTCAGTTTAAAACTGTAATAGGCCACTGTCAGTAATTCATTCTGGTAAAAATTGTGCTTATTAGCATAATTTCTTCCCTTATATTTGGCCAATATATGTTGCAATGATATAAGGGGGCTTAAACTGCATGTTACTACACCCAACAAAAATAACAAAGAGAAAAGAACACAGAATATTGCATTTTTGTTACCAGCCTGCAAGAAAAGGTATTCCTAGGAAGACATGTACATTATCTAATGAGATATTAAGTTTTGAAAATTACAAGAGAAAACTGTACGTTTTACTGATTTTTAATGATACACATAAAAATATATTGTGTGAAGAGAGATGGGGCAGCATAAAAACAGAATCATACTAAACGTGGTCAACTGAAATATGATATAGTCAGCTGGCATTGGTTTACATTATACCACATGGAGTACAGTCCTCTTATGTATAAAGCAGAATGTATAACATTATTAAGAAAACAAATTGGACTTCTATTATCAAGCTGCAGATGCAGCTTTGATGCTCTTAATGTGCAGGCTTAAGGCTCCCTCACCTCTAAATTGGAGGTTCAAAATCACCAATCCAACCGTGGTGATACACAACCCCTTCTCTGGGGGGTAGCTTTCCATAATAAATGCATGCACCGGGATGCTTCCCGCTTGCAGCAAACACAGGAAGACAGGTTGCCTAATTGGGGGGATGATATTTTGTTAAATGTACCCCTTTCTATCCATATACCTATCTATCTGTCTGTCTATAATGTATTAAGATACTTTATTTCTTTCTAAGTAAATATAATAATTATTTCATCTATGTAATAAGGCAGATAAATATTGATGATGAGTCAAGATAAGAGCCAGACTTATAACTGATAGATTTAAGGGGTAACAAGTGATGTTGTTGTATTTAACATTTATTATTTCCTTACGCTTCATTAATCAAAGAGATGGAAACAAACACATGCCTTTATTGATGCTATGGCCCCCATTTATGAAGTTGTTTGTGATTCTTTTGAGGCATTGCCATTCAAGCCTACAACCCAAAGTTCTGAAGCACCGGGGACTTGTGGCTTATAGACTTGGGAGTCTATAAGTTTATTCAGTTTTATTTTCCACTCCTTGATTAGTTTGAAATTCTCTTGCACATGTATAAGCCTAAAGCTTAGGCACAGGTTAAAATACAATATAAGGGAAATAAGGGATGATTAAATGCTTACCTTCTCTGTTATCTTATAAACTATAGAGTTTCTCTTTTTTTTGAAAGAGCAATATAAATAAGAAATACGATTTTCTCAAAACTATGTCATTTTTTACAAAAAAATTATTTAGTCACACACTATTAGCATTATATACAAATTGGTGGCACTTTCTAATTTGTAACTCACTGCCCTTGATCATGGTAAATAGATAGTGCATGACCTAAAGAATTGGATAAGTAATATCACAAACAAGCTCATCCTATAATTTAAAAAGCCAAGTATGTTTGTCCGAAGCTGTCATGTGCAGTAAAGACTGTGCGAGGACAAACATACTTGGCCGTTAGGATCAGACAGTAGAGAGGGTGGGCTTAAGTGGGCATGGTGGGGGGCGTAGCCGGTGGAGTGGCTGGGGCGAGAGAGAGCAAAAGAGAGAGGGAGAGAGAGAGAGAGCAAAAGAGAGGGGGGAGAGAGCAAAAAAGAGGGTGGAGAGAGAGCAAAATAGAGGGGGGGAGAGAGAGCAAAAGAGAGGGGGGAGAGAGAGAGAGCAAAAAAAGGGGGAGAGAGAGCAAAAGAGAGGGGGAGATAGAGAGCTCAAACAAGAGGGAGGAGAGAGAGAGCGCAAAAGAGAGGGGGAAGAGAGAGAGCAAGAGAGGGGGAGGGGGAGAGAGAGAGAGAGCAAAAGAGAGGGGCAGAGAGAGCAAAAGAGAGGGAGAGAGAGAGCAAAAGAGAGGGGGAGAGAGAGAGCAAAATAAAGGGGGAGAGAGAGAGAGCAAAATAGAGGGGGAGAGAGAGAACGTAAAAGAGAGGGGGAGAGAGCAGAAAAGAGGGGGAGATAGAGGGGGAGAGTGAGAGCAAAAGAGAGGGGGGAGAGAGAGAGCAAAAGGGAGGGGGAGGTAAAGGGCGAGAGTGAGAGCAAAATAGAGGGGAAGAGAGAGAGCAAAAGAGAGGGGGGAGAGACAGCAAAAGACAGGGGGGAAAGAGAGAGCAAAAGAGAGGGGGGAGAGAGGGGGGAGAGTGAGAGCAAAAGAGAGTGAGAGAGAGCAAAAGAGAGGGGGAGAGAGAGCAAAAGAGAGGGGGGAGAGAGAGAGCAAAAGAGAGGGGGGAGAGAGAATGAGCAAAAGAGAGGGGGGAGAGAGAACAAACAAAAGTGAGGGGGAGAGAGAAAGCAAAAGAGAGGGGGGAGAGAGAGCAATAGAGAGGGGAGAGCGACAGAGCAAAAGAGAGGGGAAGAGAGAGAGCACAAAAGAGAGGGGGAAGAGAAAGAGCAAGATAGGGGAGAGAGAGCAAAAGAGAGAGGGAGAGAGAGAGCAAGAGAGGGGGAAAGAGAGAGCAAAAGAGAGAGAGGGGAAGAGAGGGCAAAAGAGAGGGGGGAGAGAGGGGGGAGAGTGAGAGCAAAAGAGAGGGAGAGAGAGCAAAAGAGAGGGGGGAGAGAGAGAGAGCAAAAGAGAGGGGGGGGAGAGAGAGAGCAAAATAGAGGGGGAGAGAGAACGAGCAAAAGAGAGGGGGGGAGAAAGATAGCAAAAGAGAACGGGAGAGAGAGAGCAAAAGAGAGGGGAGAGAGAGCAAAATAGAGGGGAAGAGAGAGAGCACAAAAGGGAGGGGGAAGAGAGAGAGCAAGATGGGGGGAGAGAGAGCAAAAGAGAGGGGGAGAGAGAGAGCAAAAGAGAGAGAGGGGAAGAGAGGGCAAAAGAGAGGGGGGAGAGAAAGAGAGAGAGAGAGAGAGAGAGAGAAAGATAGAGCAAGAGAGAGAGAAAGATAGAGCAAAAGAGAGGGGGGGAGAGAGAAAATAAGAGGGAAAGAGAGAGATGGTACGCAAAAGAGAGGGGGAGAGAGAGAGCAAGGGGTGGGACTGCTGTACTGCAATAAATGTCCTGTGTACACAGGCTTTAGGACTAGTAAAGATTATATTTCAATAATTATTTAATTTAATACATTTAGCATAATGCATATTTCATTAATTACTAATAATATTGTAAAAAACATAGTGCTGTTATTACATTTCAAATATTGAGGGCTCCAATTATGTGAGATATCAGTGAACCCTTTTAACCTTGAATAAATCATTATTTGGCCTACGTACTTTGCCACTTAGAAAATGTGTTAATGTATGTTACAAGGATTTCTAATTTGTTATCATATCATAATCAGCATCTCTTATTATTTTCATGTTGTAGCTATAGCATACAAAGAAAATTTGATTATCATGATATACAATGCTGCCCTCTGAGCTTGGAGACTCAGTTATGTTACTTACTAAATCTCATTTTCAGCTCTTTGTATTTTATGTCTGTGAAACTGGCCTTTCATTCTTTGATCATTTTTTACAGATATAATGACATTTTTTTGTTAAAACAAGACTTTAAAGACTATTTTTCTAATAAGGTAAATTTAAATAAGTTATAACAGGAAGCAAATATAATGCTGTGCAACAAAATAAACAAGAAAGAAAATAAAAAATTTGCCCTTACGACTCCCTTGTCCCTTGTGAGTTTTTGTCTACTTATAGATTTTTGTTGATACATGTGCTTAACCCCTTAAGGACCAAGCTTTAGATGCTTGTCTTTCGGTTAAGGACCAAAGCAATTTTTGCATTTTTGCTATGTGTGTGTTCAATAGAAATTTCCATCTTTCTCATTTATTGCACCAACACATATTATATACAGTTTTTATAAAGGACAAAAATGGCTTTAATTTGATATGACATATACATATATAAATTGTCATTTATTATAAACAAAATACCAAAAAAACACAACTTTTTTTCACAGTTCTGGTGATAATAATGTGTACATACTTAGGGGGGTAGTTATCAATGTGTCAACTTTCCTGCCTTCGCCGGCCCAATACGCCCGCCTAAGCTCGCCTCACATCGCCGCCGCGGACCTGAAAAATTTTGCCTAAGTTATCAAATAAAGCTGTCAAAAAGCAGCGGACTGTGAGAGTTATCACTCATCCGATCTCGCTGCTCTTCGGCTTTTTCCCAGGTTTATTGCTAGCCTGTCACTAAGCACCCACATTAAACTGCACTGTTCCAACCCCTATACTGGCGCCCCCGGAGCCCCCCACAACTAAATAAAGTTACTAACCCCTAAACCGCCGCTCCTAGACCCTGCCGGAACTCTGATAAATGTATTAACCCCTAAACCGCCGCTCCTAGACCCTGCCGCAACTCTGATAAATGTATTAACCCCTAAACCGCCGCTCCGGACACCGCTGCCACCTACATTATACCTAGTAACCCCTATCCTGCCCCCCCTATACCGTCGCCCTCTATAATAAAGTTATTAACCCCTATCCTGCTGATCCCGCACCTCGCCGCAACTATATAGTTTAACCCCTAAACCGCCGCTCCAAGACCCTGCCGCAACCTATATTAAATTTATTAACCCCTAATCTGCCCCCCACTACACCGTAGCCACCTATAATAAATTTATTAACCCCTATCCTGCCCCCCACTACACCGCCGCCACTGTAATAAAATTATTAACCCCTAAACCTAAGTCTAACACTAACCCTAACACCCCCCTAACTTAAATATTAATTAAATAAATCTAAATAATATTTCTATTATGAACTAAATTAATCCTATTTAAAACTAAATACTTACCTTTAAAATAAACCCTAATATAGCTACAATATAAATAATAATTATATTGTAGCTATCTTAGGATTTATTTTTATTTTATAGGTAACTTTCAATTTATTTTAACTAGGTACAATAGCTATTAACTAGTTATTAACTATTTAATAGCTTACCTAGCTAAAATAAAGAGAAATTTACCTGTAAAATAAAAACTAACCTAAGTTACAATTACACCTAACACTACACTATACTTAAATAAATTATTCCTATTTAAAACTAAATACTTACCTGTAAAATAAACCCTAAGATAGCTACAATGTAATTAATAATTACATTGTAGCTATTTTAGGATTTATGTTTATTTTACAGGTAACTTTGTATTTATTTTAGCTAGTTAGAATAGTTATTAAATAGTTATTAACTATTTAATAACTACCTAGCTAAAAGAAATACAAAATTACCTGTAAAATAAATCCTAACCTAAGTTACAATTAAACTTAACACTACACTATCTTTAAATGAATTAAATAAATTAAATACAAATAACTACAATTAAATACAATTACATAAACTAACTAAAGTACAAAAAAAAAAGCTAAGTTACAAAAAAAAAAGTTACAAACATTTTAAAAATATTACAACAATTTTAAGCTAATTACACCTAATCTAAGCCCCCTAATAAAATAACAAAGCCCCCCAAAATAAAAAATGCCCTACCCTATTCTAAATTAAAAAAGTTCAAAGCTCTTTTACCTTACCAGCCCTTAAAAGGGCCTTTTGTGGGGGCATGCCCCAAAGAATTCAGCTCTTTTGCCTGTAAAAGAAAAATACAACCCCCCCCAACATTAAAACCCACCACCCACACACCCCTAATCTAACCCAAACCCCCCTTAAAATAACCTAACACTAATCCCCTGAAGATCATCCTACCTTTAGTCGTCTTCACTCAGCCGAGCAGCGATGGAACTGAAGAGGAGACCCGGAGCGGCAGAAGTGATCCTCCAAGCGGTACTGAAGAAATCTTCCATCCGATCAAGTGATCCTCCAAGCGGCGCTGAAGAACTCTTCCATCCGGGCGATGTCATCTTCCAAGAGGCGCTGAAGAAGTCTTCTATCCGGGCAATGTCATCTTCCAAGCCGGGTCTTCAATCTTCATTCCGCCGACGCGGAACATCCTTCTTTACGACGGACTACCGACGAATGAAGGCTCCTTTAAGGGACGTCATCCAAGATGGCGTCCCTTCAATTCCGATTGGCTGATAGGATTCTATCAGCCAATCGGAATTAAGGTAGGAAAAATCTGATTGGCTGATTGAATCAGCCAATCAGATTCAAGTTCAATCCGATTGGCTGATCCAATCAGCCAATCAGATTGAGCTTGCATTATATTGGCTGATCGGAACACGTGGGCTGGGACATGATTTGCTGTTGCTAGTCTGCTCAGATGCTTAGTCAGCTAGCAGGAACATTAACCCCATGATCGCCGGTACCACGGCGATCTGGGGCTAATTTTAACACATGATGGAATAATTCCGTCATGGGTCTTTATGGCACGGACAACCATGATGCAATAATTCTGTCATGGGTCCTTATGGCACGGACAACCATGACGGAATAATTCAGTTATTGGTCCTTAAAGGGACAGTATACTGTAAAATAGTTTTTCCCTTAATGTGTTTACAATTGCTTTTTTTACCAACTGCAGAGTAAAAAATGTATGAAAATTAGCTTTTTAAGGCTTATTTGTGTATATTAAAGCTCTGATTTTGTGTTTTGAAGCCACAACCTAATAAAATGGGTTGAGCTTGTAGGTATAATCAGATCTCATTACTGTATCACATTGTGCACATATAGCTGCTTCTTTATCTTATATCTGTCCTTAAAACAATCACCAGTACTTTGAGAGAACAATGGAAAATCAACATTGTATTACCTTATCTCTGCTATATCCGACTGGGAATGTAATTTCTTCTGTTGGCTGTGTTTACAAAGCTTATCTATAGCTGGTACGCGCGGCCACAAACTTTCAAAATAGGTGGGGATACCACATGCTAAATCAACAATTTAAAATGCCAATATAAGGGTAAAGAAGCTACTTGTAAACAATTTAATACACTCCAGCAGGTAAAGTGGATCATTGGGAACAAATGAAGGGGGGGGGGGGATTTTTGAGTAAACTGTCCCTTTAAGGGGTTAAGGGAAAAAGTTATATTGCTTGGTTAATAAGCGTCCTAGTTTCTAATGCGGTACAGGAGGTCTGAACATTCATTTTTCCATAATCTCCTGTCCAATCCTGCAATAGTAGTACCAGTCAGGCAGTAAATGCTGGATTGTAGTTATACAGGAGAATTATGTTAATTTAACATTGAAAAATTGTTTAAACTGTTTAAATCCTGTTATGTACGATTTTTGTTAGTATTAATTGTCTATCACCTAGATTACGAGTTTTGCGTTGCGGCTTTTAATGCTGAAAAAATGGGGATTTCAACATAAAAGCAGTAATGCACGAGTCGTGTCGGTATAGCTATACGCAAACATTTTAGCCTGTAACGCAACGTCAATCCCACACTCAAAAAAATTAAGTTTTTGCATGGAATTTTCATAGCGCCGGTATTACAGGTTGTGCGTTGAGGCTAAAAAGCTTGCGTTACAGCCTATACCGACACGATCCAAACCACCATCTGAGACCAGTAGTTATGGATTTTGTGTAAATAAAATGTTTCACAAAACTCATAACTAAAGTGTTACAAAGTACACTAACACCCATTAACCTCTAAACCGCTGCCCTCCCACATTGCAAACACTATATTAAACTTATTAACCCATAATCTGCCACCCACCCACATTGCAGGTATTAAATAAACCTATTAACCCCTAATCTGCTGCCCACCCACATCGCCAACACCATTTAAATATATTAACCCCTAAACCGCAGCTCCCCGACATTGCCGTCACTATAATAAAGTTATTAACCCCTGTTCCACCATTCCCCGAGATGTTCTGCCATTCCCCGAGATTGCTCCACTAAATAAAGTTATTATCCCCTAATCCTCTGGCCTCCCACATCTCTGCCACTAAATAAACCTATTAACCCCTAAACCATGGCCCCCCCCATTGCAAAACACTAAATTAAACTATTAACGCCTAAACCTCACACCCCCTAATTTTAAATTAAAATTACAATATAACTATTTTAAATAAATAAAAACTATATATTAAACTAACATTACTATTCTAATAAAATAAAAAAACTACCAATTAAAATATCTAAATTACAAATTTAAAAAAACCTAACACTACGAAAAGAAATAAAAAAATCAAATTACAACTAAAAAAAAATAATCCTACGAAAAATTTAAAAAATCCCCAGTTTACCAAAAATAATAAACACTAAAATCACGAAAAATAAAAAACACTAAGATTACAAAAAATAAACAAAATTATCAAAAATAAAAACAATTACACCTAATCTAATAGCCCTATAAAAATAAAAAAGTCCCCCCAAAATAAAAACACTCCCTAGCCTACAATAAACTATCAATAGCCCTTGAAATGGCATTTTGTAGGGCATTGCCCTAAAGAAATCAGCTCTTTTGCCTGTAAAAAAATACAAAGTCCTCAGAACAGTAAAACCCACCACCTAACCAACACCCCAAAATAAAAATACCTAGCTCTAAAAAAAAACCTAAGCTACCCATTGCCCCTAAAGGGGGCATTTGTATGGGCATTTATCACTTTTTCAAAGCCCAAACCCTAATCTAAAAAAAACACCCCAACAAATTAAAAAAAAAAAAAACTAACATTAACCCCAGAAGATCTTCTCATGGTTTCTGAAGTCCGGACATCCATCTCAATCCAGGCGGCAAGGTCTTCATCCAGGTGGCAAGGTCTTCATCCATCCAGGGGGCGCAGAGTGAAGCCATCCTGGAAGCTGATCCCATCCTGTGCATAGTGTCCTCTTCATACAGTCGCCGCCGTACACTGAAGTTGAATTCTTCAAATTCAAAACAGCCAATAGAATGACATTTTTTAAATCCTATTGGCTGTTCAAAACAGCTAATAGGACGAGAGCTACTGAAATCTTATTGGTTGTTCAAATCAGCCAATAGGAAGTTTTTTTTCTCTATAGGCATCAATGGGTCTGCGTTACAGAGATTTTTCATTCCGCGATTGCAGGTGTTAAGTTTTTTTCTAAAACTCTCTCCCCATTGATGTCTATGGGGGAAGCGTGTACGAGCACGTCAAAGCAGCCCTTGTATTTTGTGCAGTTTGGAGCTTAACACCACCATATCACATGCACAAGGAGGCTTTTCAGTAACTCGTAATGGCAGCGCTATGGAGATCGAAATAACACAACTTTTGTTGCGTTCGTTTCGCACCCTGTTTAGCTCAAAACTCCTAATCTAGGTGTATATTAGCTGTTCCCATTGGAAATTATGGTAATGATTCTGAATCCAATATTCATCAAAACTGGATCCCTGCATGAATTAAATTTGTCCGAACCAAAGGTTTAAAAAAATCCAAAACAAATGAGAGCTATAATAACAATAACAATAATAATAATAGTAATTAAAAAGTAAACTAAAGTAAAATTGGTTTGAAAGATACCCAAAGCAAAAAGAAAAATGGTAGACATGATCAGTTTCCACTGATTTTTTTTTTTTTTTTTTACAGGCAGTAATTTGTGGGTGGTATATTCTAGGGCTTTAAGGCAGGGTTATGAATTAAATAGTTGAATGTCTTGGTGCTAAACCGTAGGAAATAATAGTAGATAGAAAAACTTAAAGATGGTGTCTTTAAGTAAATACAATTATTTTAAAAAATTATTGCAATGTAACTGTTACAATAGAATCACATATAAAAAATCAATATAAGAAAAAAAATTGAACATGCAAAAATAATCTATTTTTTTTTTCTCATCAAAATGTTAGTAATTTTGGATAGATTCAAAACACCTTGTCTCATTATAAGCTCACAACAATAGCTTTCCTCTTTTGCTCCCTCTGAATTCACCTTGTTTATGAAAAAAATTAAACTTGAATGCATCATTTACCTTTTCTAAGAAAATCTTTTCATAGCTTTAAAAGCCTGATATTTTTTTCCGACCAATGTTTTCAATGATGCTTGCTGCAGTTATCACACTTCATTAAACAACATCAATGTGTCATAAAAACAACAGATTTCATGAGCCCCTTGGCAGCTAGGGTTAATGAAAAATTTGGCCAGTCTTGTAGTACCATGACAGCATGTTTTAATACTAAAAAGGAAGCTTAAGACTGAATACAAATGCTGCTTTCAAATGTTGGACGGTTAGGAGGTGCTGTGGCGATAATGAACCCTATAGTGCTCTGAAAGCATTCATTCTGTAGGGAGCAATCATTTCAAAAGAGAGAACAATATGTCCAGTGGCCTTTTTACGACACAAGATAGGTTAATAGTGAGAAGTGGAAAGTTTTTGTTTGTTCAAAAGTCATTCTGTTTAGCCTCTATGATAACATACAAATATTACTGCCAGCTTATGCCATTGTAAAATTATACTTTTTTAAAACCAGGCTGTAAAGCATTAATGGAACTAAACAAAGAAACATTTGTGTATTTGAATCAGGTTATCTTTCTTTTATATAGAACTCTTGCCAGCTTTTGGGTAAAAAAACCATACATGTATCCAAATTGTTTTATCACTATATTATGATACAATGATTTTAGTGAATGATTTGAGTGAAAATCATTGTATCATATAACATTTCTGCTTGACATAGCAACATTGACATGAACATACATAATCATTCACTTTTATTTAGTACTATTTCATGAAATGTTCCATTGAAATGTTATGGGCAATCTGATGTATAAAATCTTTCTAGGTTTATATAAGACACTAACCACTGATGGCTACAAACAGGACAGTCATCACTATCTGAAGATATGAGAGGTTAAGTACAGTAAAATTATATAATCAACACACGCACAATAAAAAGACAATGCAATAACACTTACTTGGGATTTAAAAAACAAAATCATGTGACAGACATCAGCGAATCATAGACTAATATGTTATGTATGTACTGTGAACTCTAACTCATACTCATCAGGAACTGGGGCCTCAAAAAATGGTCACATAAAAAGACAATCTGATATTAAAAGTAAATTAAACCTTTTTGTCTAATTTATTTTAAATTGCCTGCTCTATCTGAATAATGAAAGACTTTCACATCCCATAAAAAAAATAATATCATTCTTATGAATTGTTATTGACAGAGTAAATATGAGGTAAAGCTGTTTAAATATAAACTAACATAGAAATATCAGTTATACAGTATACTTCCACCGATACTATTTAACTTACAGGCAAACCATGTGTACATATCAGGCACAAGTTTGTAGGTGTAAACCATGCACATACTACTAATGTAGTAATCAGCAGTGGTGCAAGCATGGAGATAGGTACTGCTGTACTTCCCCAGAATACTATAGAAACCATTCTTTCGGCTAGATTTGGAGTTTGGCGGTAAAAGGGCTGTTAACGCTCCGCGGGTTTTTTTCTGGCCGCACCATAAATTTAACTCTGGTATCGAGAGTTCAAACAAATGCTGCGTTAGGCTCCAAAAAAGGAGCGTAGAGCATTTTTACCGCAAATACAACTCTCGATACCAGAGTTGCTTACGGACGCGGCCGGCCTCAAAAACGTGCTCGTGCACGATTCTCCCATAGGAAACAATGGGGCTGTTTGAGCTGAAAAAAAACCTAACACCTGCAAAAAAGCAGCGTTCAGCTCCTAACGCAGCCCCATTGTTTCCTATGGGGAAACACTTCCTACGTCTGCACCTAACACTCTAACATGTACCCCGAGTCTAAACACCCCTAGCCTTACACTTATTAACCCCTAATCTGCCGCCCCCGCTATCGCTGACCCCTGCATTACACTTTTAACCCCTAATCTGCCGCTCCGTAAACCGCCGCCACCTACGTTATCCCTATGTACCCCTAATCTGCTGCCCTAACATCGCCGACCCCTATGTTATATTTATTAACCCCTAATCTGCCCCCCACAACGTCGCCGACACCTACCTACACTTATTAACCCCTAATCTGCCGACCGGACCTGAGCGCTACTATAATAAAGTTATTAACCCCTAATCCGCCTCACTAACCCTATCATAAATAGTATTAACCCCTAATCTGCCCTCCCTAATATCGCCGACACCTAACTTCAATTATTAACCCCTAATCTGCCGACCGGACCTCACCGCTATTCTAATAAATGTATTAACCCCTAAAGCTAAGTCTAACCCTAACACTAACACCCCCCTAAGTTAAATATAATTTTTATCTAACGAAATAAATTAACTCTTATTAAATAAATGATTCCTATTTAAAGCTAAATACTTACCTGTAAAATAAATCCTAATATAGCTACAATATAAATTACATTTATATTATAGCTATTTTAGGATTAATATTTATTTTACAGGTAACTTTGTATTTATTTTAACCAGGTACAATAGCTATTAAATAGTTAAGAACTATTTAATAGTTACCTAGTTAAAATAATTACAAATTTACCTGTAAAATAAATCCTAACCTAAGTTATAATTAAACCTAACACTACCCTATCAATAAAATAATTAAATAAACTACCTACAATTACCTACAATTAACCTAACACTACACTATCAATA
Organism: Bombina bombina; assembly: GCF_027579735.1. NCBI lineage: Eukaryota > Metazoa > Chordata > Amphibia > Anura > Bombinatoridae > Bombina > Bombina bombina. Next base: position 628,140,231 of record NC_069500.1, read on the forward strand.
AATTAATTAAACACAATTGCTACAAATAAATACAATTAAATAAACTATCTAAAGTACAAAAAATAAAAAAGAACTAAGTTACAGAAAATAAAAAAATATTTACAAACATAAGAAAAATATTACAACAATTTTAAACTAATTACACCTACTCTAAGCCCCCTAATAAAATAACAAAGACCCCCAAAATAAAAAATTCCCTACCCTATTCTAAAATACAAAAATTACAAGCTCTTTTACCTTACCAGCCCTGAACAGGGCCCTTTGCGGGGCATGCCCCAAGAATTTCAGCTCTTTTGCCTGTAAAAAAAAACATACAATACCCCCCCCCCCAACATTACAACCCACCACCCACATACCCCTAATCTAACCCAAACCCCCTTAAATAAACCTAACACTAATCCCCTGAAGATCTTCCTACCTTGTCTTCACCATCCAGGTATCACCGATCCGTCCTGGCTCCAAGATCTTCATCCAACCCAAGCGGGGGTTGGCGATCCATAATCCGGTGCTCCAAAGTCTTCCTCCTATCCGGCAAGAAGAGGACATCCGGACCGGCAAACATCTTCTCCAAGCGGCATCTTCTATGTTCTTCCATCCGATGACGACCGGCTCCATCTTGAAGACCTCCAGCGCGGATCCATCCTCTTCTTCCGACGACTAGACGACGAATGACGGTTCCTTTAAGGGACGTCATCCAAGATGGCGTCCCTCGAATTCCGATTGGCTGATAGGATTCTATCAGCCAATCGGAATTAAGGTAGGAATTTTCTGATTGGCTGATGGAATCAGCCAATCAGAATCAAGTTCAATCCGATTGGCTGATCCAATCAGCCAATCAGATTGAGCTCGCATTGTATTGGCTGATCGGAACAGCCAATAGAATGCGAGCTCAATCTGATTGGCTGATTGGATCAGCCAATCGGATTGAACTTGATTCTGATTGGCTGATTCCATCAGCCAATCAGAAAATTCCTACCTTAATTCCGATTGGCTGATAGAATCCTATCAGCCAATCGGAATTCGAGGGACGCCATCTTGGATGACGTCCCTTAAAGGAACCGTCATTCGTCGTCTAGTCGTCGGAAGAAGAGGATGGATCCGCGCTGGAGGTCTTCAAGATGGAGCCGGTCGTCATCGGATGGAAGAACATAGAAGATGCCGCTTGGAGAAGATGTTTGCCGGTCCGGATGTCCTCTTCTTGCCGGATAGGAGGAAGACTTTGGACCCTCTTCTGGACTTCTTCAGTGGATGTCTAGCCCCCGCTTGGGTTGGATGAAGATCTTGGAGCCAGGACGGATCGGTGAACCTGGCATGGTGAAGACAAGGTAGGAAGATCATCAGGGGCTTAGTGTTAGGTTTATTTAAGGGGGGTTTGGGTTAGATTAGGGGTATGTGGGTGGTGGGTTGTAATGTTGGGGGGGGGGGTATTGTATGTTTTCTTTTACAGGCAAAAGAGCTGAACTTCTTGGGGCATGCCCCGCAAAGGGCCCTGTTCAGGGCTGGTAAGGTAAAAGAGCTTGTAACTTTTTAAATTTAGAATAGGGTAGGGAATTTTTTATTTTGGGGGTCTTTGTTATTTTATTAGGGGGCTTAGAGTAGGTGTAATTAGTTTAAAATTGTTGTAATATTTTTCTTATGTTTGTAAATATTTTTTTATTTTCTGTAACTTAGTTCTTTTTTATTTTTTGTACTTTAGATAGTTTATTTAATTGTATTTATTTGTAGCAATTGTGTTTAATTAATTTATTGATAGTGTAGTGTTAGGTTAATTGTAGGTAATTGTAGGTAGTTTATTTAATTATTTTATTGATAGGGTAGTGTTAGGTTTAATTATATCTTAGGTTAGGATTTATTTTACAGGTAAATTTGTAATTATTTTAACTAGGTAACTATTAAATAGTTCTTAACTATTTAATAGCTATTGTACCTGGTTAAAATAAATACAAAGTTACCTGTAAAATAAATATTAATCCTAAAATAGCTATAATATAAATGTAATTTATATTGTAGCTATATTAGGATTTATTTTACAGGTAAGTATTTAGCTTTAAATAGGAATCATTTATTTAATAAGAGTTAATTTATTTCGTTAGATAAAAATTATATTTAACTTAGGGGGGTGTTAGGGTTAGACTTAGCTTTAGGGGTTAATACATTTATTAGAATAGCGGTGAGCTCCGGTCGGCAGATTAGGGGTTAATAATTGAAGGTAGGTGTCGGCGATGTTAGGGAGGGCAGATTAGGGGTTAATACTATTTATGATAGGGTTAGTGAGGCGGATTAGGGGTTAATAACTTTATTATAGTAGCGCTCAGGTCCGCTCGGCAGATTAGGGGTTAATAAGTGTAGGTAGGTGTCGGCGACGTTGTGGGGGGCAGATTAGGGGTTAATAAATATAACATAGGGGTCGGCGATGTTAGGGGCAGAAGATTAGGGGTACATAGGGATAACGTAGGTGGCGGCGATTTGCGGTCGGAAGATTAGGGGTTAATTATTTTAAGTAGCTTGCGGCGACGTTGTGTGGGGCAAGTTAGGGGTTAATAAATATAATATAGGGGTCGGCGGGGTTAGGGGCAGCAGATTAGGGGTACATAAGTATAACGTAGGTGGCGGTCGGCAGATTAGGGGTTAAAAATTTTAATCGAGTGGCGGCGATGTGGGGGGAGCTCGGTTTAGGGGTACATAGGTAGTTTATGGGTGTTAGTGTAGTTTAGGGTACAGTAGTTAAGAGCTTTATGAACCGGCGTTAGCCAGAAAGCTCTTAACTCCTGCTTTTTTCAGGCGGCTGGAATCTTGTCGTTAGAGCTCTAACGCTCACTGCAGAAACGACTCTAAATACCGGCGTTAGAAAGATCCCATTGAAAAGATAGGCTACGCAAATGGCGTAGGGGGATCTGCGGTATGGAAAAGTCGCGGCTGTAAAGTGAGCGTTAGACCCTTTAATCACTGACTCCAAATACCAGCGGGCGGCCAAAACCAGCGTTAGGAGCCTCTAACGCTGGTTTTGACGGCTACTGCCGAACTCTAAATCTAGGCCTACGTGTGTATCAACCAATTTAGCATTATAATCCCAGGGTTAAAATCTTAAATAAAAAAAAAGTAATTTGGGAATGAAAACAACATTAGCTTTTGAACAATTCTATAACAGAAGATTTCTAAATAACAGCTCAGGGCTTGGCCATGCCTTGTATATACCACACTGTGTAAAGAAAATGCATGGGTGAGCATTCCCAATATTTCTACTCATTTATAGCTATACTTCCATGACTTAAATTTACTGCTGTACTTCCACACTATAAATAAAACTCAACTGCTTCGGCTAAACATGACAAAGACAGAAATGCTCCCTTGCCCTCTAGAATCCATTATCCACGTATTTTCTTTCTCATGCGTTCATTCAACTTTTATTCATGACAACTCATCCATCAGGCAACACATGGCCCTTATACTATTTGTTCTTACAGATTTTCTATTTTATACTAACAAGTTTATAGCTGTACTAAGTTAGTGTTGAACTAGTTTGCCAGTTTAACTTTTAAAGGGACATTATACTGTAAATGCATCTTTTTTTTTTTTAATCTGTTTTACATGTTGGAGTGTATATTTTTTTATATAAATATAGCCTTTGGGGGAGATTTAATAAGCAGCGGATGCTGCTTTTTCTGCCCGCAAATGTGCAGGGGGGGGGACATTGCACAAGCATTGCTTGTGAAATGCTTGTGCAATGTTAAAGGCCGACAGCGTATGCTGTCGGCATTTAGCGATGCAGGGTGGGAGGACATAATTCGCTATATATGCTCAGGGTTTAATAAATTGACCCCAATGGGGCCTATTTATTAATGTCTGGCGGACATGATACACTGTAGCGTATCATATCCACCAGACATCGCTGAATGGTGACAGCATAGGCTGTCGGTATTTAACATTGGTGAACTGCTTGTGCAATGCCGACCCTTACAGATTCACAGCCAATCGGCCGCTAGCAGGGGGTGTTAATCAACCTAATCATATAGGATCGAGCGGATTGATGTCCACAGCCTCAGAGGCTCGTGCAGAAACAGGGGCATCAGGGGCCATTTGGCCCTTGATAAATTGGCCCCAATATCTTTATTTTGTCATTTTTCATGTTTTTGAGATCATACTTTGTGTATTTCTGTGTATTGTTTAAAAATTACATTGTACATTGAAATGGTTCTATGTGAAATAAGCCTGACAGTTTCAAAAAGTAGGAGGAGCAGGAGAGTTTCCCAGCATATGTTTGAATCTCATTCACAATTCTTATGATATTCTCTAAGAAGTTCTTACAGATGTATCTCACCAGCTGTATGCAAGTTAAGTTTGCTCAAAATTCAAAATACACTTATTTAACTGTAAGAAAATAAATGTGTACTAAACTACAAGCAAATGCAAGCTCAATTGTAGTAAAAGTCATTCACTTTAATATGTATTTGATACAGACTTTATAACAGAGCCAGGTGCTCCCTTGCTAACTTGATTGATTCTCTATCCCATATATCTTCAATACATTCTATGGGAATAAGCTCTAATCTCTTTGGGCTTCCATGTCCCACCCTTTTTTGTGCTCTAAATATTGGCCATTATGTATAGATGGAGACTTAAGATAAGGTGGTATACAGATTAGGAGGACTGCTATTCCTGCATGCTAGCCCATTTATATGAACATGTTCTTGAAAACAATTGATTTATGTTTTAATAATAAAAACAGCTATTTCATATAAAAATAAAGCTAAAAGAGAAATTCCTCATACATTTTATACTCTGCTGCTACTAGGAGAAACTGGCTTTAGAGTACAAAGTCAGTTTAAAACCATAACTTTGTTGTTGTACAGTCTGAAAGCAGTTTAATATATATATATATATATATATATATATATATATATATATAAATTTCCAAAAGGCAGGCACTCACCAGGGTAGTCAACCACCAGGGTGTTCAGCTTGAAGCAATTGTATATCAGAAAGAATCCCCAAAATAGGCAAAAATGGGAAGCGGCACTCACTGGATTTGTAATTTTAAATAAAAAACCTTTTTATTTCACAAACTCTCCTGTGTCATTTCGGGGTCGTTAACCATTGTCTGAGGAAGGGATTAATGACCCGAAACGTCACAGGAGAGTTTGTGAAATAAAAATGTTTTTTATTTAAAATTACAAATCCAGTGAGTGCTGCTTCCCATTTTTGCCTATTTTGGGGATTCTTTTGAATATATATATATTCTGTAGAGATAGGTGCACTCCCACTAACAAACTTCATATGCCAGGGTACTAGGAGTGGTAAATAGAGCTAATAGACGAAACACTCTCTGGTCTTATCAAGTGTATAACACAATTTTATTACAGTGACGTTTCGGGGTATTCACCCCTTCATCCGACCAACCAGATCTGATGAAGGGGTGAACACCCCAAAACGTCACTGTAATAAAATTGTGTTATACACTTCAAGAGTGCTTTGTCTATTAGCTCTCTCTATCTCTCTCTCTCTCTCTCTCTCTCTATACAACCTACACTTGTGCATTTGGTTTCAAATGAAAGCAAATAATCACAAATTTTCCTGTATTCTTTGCATTCTTTGAAAACACAAAACAGGACTGGAAAGGCTTTAGATTTACAGTTTTACACTAATTAATAATGATCCAGCAATGTTTTGTCAGCTGATTGATTACTTTGTCAGATAATAAGCATGTCAGTTTCACTTTTTTAAAACTTGACAATCCTGAGCCCATTTTAAAAAATATTTTATTGTTGTGCTGCTGCTGGCTTGCAGTTGTAACACTAGCTACTAGTTTGACTTAATTTAAGTGTAAGATATTACCCCTAGGAAATAACACATTCATGGATTTTCAATATTAATTCAATTCTGAACAACCCCTTGACTAGACATGGGACAACTTTCTTTTTCTTTTCAGAATGGAAGATTCATCCATAAGGATTGATTTCTTCTAATACACACTATTCAACAAGCATAGGCACTTGGTAAAAACACAAAGATATTTGAAGTATTGAAAAGGAAAATATGCTGGCACTCAATGAATAAAAGTTAAAACATTTATTATATCCAAGATTAAAAAATACATAAATAGTTCACTGGAACAAAAAATGTGTAGATCACGAAGTAGATCCTGCACATTTTGGCATGTTATATATCCTAGGTTACAATCAGCCAAATTACGGGTTTTGAGCGATATAGGGAAATTAACGACCGCAACACTTTCGGCATTACTTCACCTCCCTATAGCGCTGCAGGCTTGTGCAGGCAATATGGTGGCGTTGAGCTCCATACCGCACCGAAATCAAGATGTGCTCGTGCACGATTTCCCCATAGACATCAATGGGGAGAGCCGGCAAAAAAAAAAGCCTAACACCTGCGATCGCAGAAAGAAAAGCTCTGTAACGCAGCCCCATTGATGTCAATGGGGAAAAGAAAAAGTTAGGTTTAAACCTAACACCCTAACATAGACCCGAGTCTAAATACCCCTAATCTGCTGCCCCTAACATCGCCGCCACCTACATTACAATTATTAACCCCTAATCTGCCTCCCCAATATCGCTGTCACCTACATACAGTTATTAACCCCTAATCTGCTTCCCCTAACATCGCCGCCACCTACATTACAGTTATTAACCCCTAATCTGCTGCCCCAACATCGCCGCCACTTACATTACAGTTATTAACCCCTAATCTGCTGCCCCTAACATTGCCGCTACTTACATTACACTTATAAACCCCTAATCTGCCGCCCCCAATGTCACCGCCACTATACTAAAGTTATTAACCCCTAAACCTAACCCTAACGTAACCCTAAGTCTTACCCTAAGCCTAACACCCCCTAACTTAAATATAATTAAAATAAATCTAAATAAACCTTACAATTATTAACTAAATAATACCTATTTAAAACTAAATACAAACTTACCTGTAAAACTAATAGTTATATTGTAGCTAGCTTAAGTTTTATTTTTATTTCACAGGTAAATTTGTATTTATTTTAACTAGGTAGACTAGTTAGTAAATAGTTATTAACTATTTACTAGCTGCCTAGTTAAAATAAATACAAACGTACCTGTAAAATAAAACCTAACCTGCCTTACACTAAAAAAACTAAAATTACAATAAAATAAAATAAATTAAATTATCAAAATACAATTTTCTAAATTACAAAAAAAAAACCCCACTAAATTACAAAAAATAAAAATGAATTAATCCTAATCTAATAGCCCTATCAAAATAAAAAAGTCTCCCCAAAATAAAAAAAAAACCTAGCCTACACTAAACTGCCAATGGCCCTTAAAAGGGCCCTTTGTGGGGCATTGTCCCAAAGAAATCAGCTCTTTTACCTGTAAACAAAAATACAAACACCCCCAACAGTAAAACCCACCACCCACCCAACCAAACCCCCCAAATAAAAACCTATCTAAATAAACCTAAACTAACCATTGTTCTGTAAAGGGCATTTTGATGGGCATTGCCCTTAAAAGGGCATTTAGCTCTTTTGCGATGCCCTGAAAAGGGCAATCAGCTCTTTTAGGAATTGCACAAACCCTAAGCTAATAAAAAAACCCACCCAAAAAAACCTTAAAAAAACCTAACACTAACCCCCGATGATCCACTTACAGGTATCGAAGTTCGGACATCCATCCTCATCCAGTTGGCAAAATCCTCATTCAAGTGGCAAGAAGTCTTCATACAGGAGGCCTCTTCGATCTTCATCCAACCGGCGAAGTCCTCATCCAAGCAGAAATAAGTCTTCATCTAGCCGGCATCTTCTATCTTCATCCATCCGGCGCGGAAAGGGTCCATCTTATTGGCTGTTACAATCAGCCAATAGAATGAGAGCTCAATACTATTGGCTGATTGCAACAGCCAATATGATTTTTTCCCTTTAATTCCTATTGGCTGATAGAAATCTTTCCGCCAATAGGAATGTAAGGTATGTCAGTTTAGTTTACGCCGAAGACCATAAGAAGAGGATACTCCATGCCGGATGTCTTGAAGATGGACCCGCTCCGCGCCGGATGGATGAAGATAGAAGATACTGCAGATGCTCAGAGTGCCAGTGGGACTTGCATCATGTCAGATGAGTCTTCTTGCCGCTTAGATGAGGACATCACCAGCTGGATGAGGATGGATGTCTGGACTTCGATAACTGTAAGTTGATCGTCGGGGGTTAGTGTTTTTTAGCTTAGGATTTGGGCAATTCCTAAAAGAGCTGATTGCTCTTTTCAGGGCATCGCAAAAGATCTAAAAGATCTAAATGCCCCTTTAAGGGCAATGCCCATCCAAATGCCATTTTCAGGGTAATGGTTATCTTAGGTTTATTTAGATAGGTTTTTATTTGGGGGGTTTGGTTGGGTGTGTGGTGAGTTTTACTGTGTTTGCATTTTTTTTTACAGGTAAAAGAGCTGATTTCTTTAGGGCAATGCCCCACAAAAGGCAATTTTAAGGGCCATTGGCAGTTTAATGTAGGCTAGGTTTTGTTTTGTTTTTAGGGGGATTTTTTATTTTGATAGGGCTATTAGATTAGGAATAATTCGTTCTTATTTTTGATAATTTCATTTTTTATTTTTTGTAATTTAGTGTCTTGTTTTTTTTGTAATTTAGAAAATTTTATTTCAATAATTTAATTTATTTTATTTTATTGTAATGTTAGTTTTTAGTGTAAGGCAGGTTAGGTTTTATTTCTACAGGTAAGTTTGTATTTCTTTTAACTAGGTAGCTAATCTACCTAGTTAAAATAGGTTAAATAAAAATAAAACCTAAGCTAGCTACAATATAACTAATAGTTATATTGTAGCTATCTTAGGTTATATTTTACAGGTAAGTTTGTAATTAGTTTTAAATAGGTTTTATTTAGTTAATAATGGTAAGGTTTATTTAGTTTTATTTTAATTATTTAAAAGTTAGGGGGTGTTAGTCTTAGGGTTACGTTAGGGTTAAGGTTAGATTTAGGGTTACGTTAGGGTTAGGATTAGGGGTTAATATATTTATGTAGAGTTAGTGATGTGGGAGGTCAGAGGTTAAGGGGTTAATAATTTATTTTAGTATATTTTGTTGTGGGGGCTTGCGGTTTAATGGTTAATAGGTTTATTAAAAGCGGCTGTGTGGGCGGACAGCAGATTAGGAGTTAATAATATTTAAAAAGTGTTTGCGATGCGGGAGGGCGGCGGTTTAGGGGTCAATATGTTTATTATAGTGGCAAAGATGTCGGGTAGTGGCAGAATAGGTGTTAATACATTTTAATAGTGGCGGCAAGGTCCGGAGTGGCAGATTAGGGGTTAATCAATTTATTATAGTGTTGCTATACGGGAGGGCCTCGGTTTAGGGGTTAATAGGTAGTTTATGGGTGTTAGTGTACTTTTTAACACTTTAGTTATGAGTTTTATGCTACAGATTACTACTGACTTTAGATGGCGGTACGGATCTTGTTAGTATAGGGTGTACCGCTCACTTTTTGGCCTCCCAGGAAAACTCGTAATACGCTGCTTTTTCACTCATAACGCCAAACTCGTAATCTAGCTGATAATTATTTATTTCTATCTCAGCAGTAACCTCCAACATGTTATATATTTACGTAACAATATTTTTGATTAATGGAATTATGAATATTAATAATTAATAGCAGTGTAAAATTATTGTCATCGATATCTCCAATTAATATAGCAGAATTTTGTCAATTCACTCCAGTAAGATGTTAAATCTATGTAGTATACCCCAAAATAACACTATTAAGATATTTATAAACTTGACAATAAAAGTATTATTAAAAATCAATACTTAAAGGGACATTCCAGTCAAAATTGAACTTTACATAGATGAATTACATATTTGAATACAAACATATTTGCAATATACATGTATTGGCAAAAATGTGTCTAGTAAAAGTTATTACTGTATTAGTACTAACATTTTTCTCTGCACGTGCATGTGAAGCATAGCTAGATATTCTAGTGCAACCGCATTTTAATTACTGCATCTGCTCAGATTGCCAGTGCGACTTGCATCCTGTCAGCAATTAACAAATTGAATAATTACCAGGTGGTACAAGTACCTTAGGCTCTCTGAGCAAGTGCTGTGTTTAAAATGCTGGTGCCCGGTGCATACTTAAATACACATTTGAAACAGCCATAGCTTTTATTAAAAGCAGTTTGCTAATACTTGTATATTATAAAAATTATTCTATTCAAAACTGAAATGCATCCATGTGGATTTCAATTTTGGCTGGAATGTCCCTTTAATCTCCAATTAAATTAATTCCCAAATTCTGGCCAGTTAATCTCTACATGCACATTGATTATATTTATCTATCAATTGATCAATACAACTTTAAAATCTTAAGCAGGCTATAGAGGGTGGGGTAAAGTGGGACTATGATTTTGAAAGCCTGGGGTACACATAGAAAACCCTAGAAAACACCTAGGCAGATAAAATACTATTAAAGGGTCAGTAAAGACCAAATTAAACTTTCAGGATTCAGATAGGGCATGTCATTTTAAACAACTTTCCAGTTTACTTATATCATCAAATTTGCTGTGTTTGCTTGTTCTTCTTAGTTGAAAGCTAAACCTAGTTAGGCTTATATGCTAATTTCTAAGCCATTGAAGGCCGCATCTTATCTGAGTGCATTTGACAGTTTTTCACAGCTAGAGAGCATTATTTCATGTATCAACATAAAGCTAGAAGCGGGCACAGGTGAGTAATATTGTCCAATCTATTTATTCAAAATAACATGGAAACAGCTTGAAACATGAGATAAAATAATCAACATGTAGAAGATAGCTTGTTAGACTCGTTTCAGCTTTTTCCTTCTTCCGTGACCTGAATTAGTTTACACAGAGTTGTACATACAGTATATATATATATATATATATATATATATATATATATATATATATATATATACACCCTCATACAGATTTGGATTTGTTCTCAAGTAAAGAGAACAACTCCTTCCACATAACCCTTTCATGTACCACCTGAATGTCATGTCAAATACACATCAATTGTTCCCAGTTCACATTAAAATGAGATTTAACTATCTTTGTTCATTATATAATGACTTACATTTTTTTCCCTTTTGCCATACAATACTCAATAAATTAATCACTAAGAAAGATGTCCATTTTTTGACTACAGATGAGATTATTTTTTTTTTAAGCATTACATTATGTGGGTAATGATCCCTATGGAAAAAAAGTAAATGTGTGCCATGTAGATAACATTGTGCTCACACCCGTGGAGTTATTTAAGAGCCAGCACTAATTGCATGAAATGCATGTCTGTTAACAAATCTGAGATAAGGAGGCAGTCTGCAGAAGCTGAGATACAAGGTAAAAAGTATATTTCTATAACAGTCATAGTTATGCAAAACTGGGGAATGGTAAATAAAGGGATTATCTATATTTTTAAACAATACATTTTATAGCCCAATTAAGAAATATCCAACTACCTTATGGGAATAATTCTTTTCATATTAAGGTTTATGTTGTCTTTAGGGGACAAGGACTTTTGTGGAGGCCCTAGCCCCCATATACATAAATACATTAGTTAAGTGATTGCCATTTTATGTCTATTGCATACAACTGATAGGGCATTAAACCCCTCACTTAAAAGACAGCACTATCAGTCTTCTGGTAAATGTGATGACCATTACTTTCATAATTACCTGTGTGTTTCTGCAACACAAAAATATCACAAACATGTCAGCAAAATTGTTATACTTTACACATCTGCAGGTAAGCAAGTCAATGTAGATATAATGGAATTAGTTCAATACATGTCACTGATAGGTTACTAACCTTATTTTTCACTGAAAGCAGAAATAAACAAGGTGACATATTGGACTACACTATGTGCAAACATTTTTAGACAAGTGAGTAATTTTTATGCTTAACATCCTAGCTGTATAAACTTGAATGCTTTAAAGATTTAATCATATCATATCAGGTGATGTGTATTTGTGTAATGAGGGAGGGTGTGGCCTTAGGAGATCCACACCCTATATCAAGGTGTGCATAATTATTAGGCAGCTTCTTTTCCTCAGGGAAAATGGGCCAAAAAAAGAGATTTAACTGACTCTGAAAGTCAAAAATTTTAAACAGTCTTTCAGAGGGATGCAGCACTCTTGAAATTTCTATTGGTGCGTGATCATAGAACCATCAAATGTTTTGTTGCAAAAAGTGAAAAGGGTTGCAAGAAACGTGTTGAGAAAAAAGATGCAAATTAACTGCCAAAGATTTGAGAAGAATCAAACGTGAGGCTACCAGGAACCCATTATCCTCCAGTACTGTCATATTCCAGAACTGCAACCTATCTGGAGTGCCCAGAAGTACATGGTGTTCAGTGCTCAGAGACATGGCCAAGGTAAGGGAGGCTGAAACCCGACCACAACTGAACAAGACACATAAGTTGAAAGGTCAACACTGGGTCAAGAAATATCTGAAGACAGATTTTTCAAAGGTTTTATGGACTGATGAGATGAGAGTGACTCTTGATGGACCAGATGGATGGGCCTGTGGCTGGATCAGTAATGGGCACAGAGCTCCACTTTGACTTAGATGCCAGCAAGGTGGAGGGTACTGGTATGGGCTGGCATTATTAAAGATTAGCTAGTTGGACCTTTCCAGGTTGAAGATGGACTCAAAATCTACACCCACATCTACTGCCAGTTTTTAGAAGACACTTTCTTCAAGCAGTGGTACAGGAAAAAGTTTGCATCTTTCAAGAAAACCATGATATTTATTCAGGACAATGCTCCATTACATGCATCAAAGTATTCCACTGAGTCGCTAGCCAGTAAAGGCCTTAAAGATGAAAGAATAAGATGAGAACTTGTGGGGCCTTCTTAAATGGAAGTTTTACGGTGAAGAAAAAAGTACAACTCTCTAAACAGTGACTGGGAGGCTGTGGTTGCTGCTGCACAAACAGTTAACAAAAAACTGACAGACTCCATGAATGGAAGGCTTATGACTGTTATTGAAAAGAAGGGTGGCTATATTGGTCACTGTTTTTTTTTTGGCAATATCAGAAATGTTTATTTGTAAATTTTGAGTTGTGTGCTTATTATTCTCACTTTAACAGATGAAACAAAAAACATTTAGTTGCATAATAATTGTGCACACATAGATATTATCCTAAGAAAGACAACACCTCACTTTTAGTTTCTTAAATATTCAGGTTTGAGGTTTATTAACATATTGGATTGACCGAGAGCACTGTAGTTGTTCAATAATGAAATGAATCCTCAAAAATATAACTTGACTAATAATTGTGCACACAGTGTATAATTGACACACACAAATCATGATTTCAGTCTACAAGTATTACCTTGTACACAGCTGTAGGTAAGCAAATAATATTCACTGAATATATAACTGAACTGGTCCAATAAACATCACTGACTTAGTACCTGACCTCATCTTTAAAGTAGGTAAAAATAAACAAGGTGAGAAAATGGACTATAATATAAGACATAGTCCAAAATAAGTAACATAAAACCTTACATTCTGAAATAGCCTTCATGCACACAAAAAGTGAGGTGTTACAGAATGCGCCAACCTCTATAGGTCTACAGAGACAGGAAAGCTCAGATATATCTATAGCTAAAGGCATGGTGAGATTATTATGATGTGGATCATATATCATTTCTATGTTTTACACATGTGTGTACAAGCAAGCAGCAATAACAGTAGCATAACTAAGTATTATATCAGTTGCACACCACCATATCATTATTGATAGCAGTAGTAAAGCTTACATATAGACATGCATAAAGATATTAGCTGAACATTGTTCCTGTTAGTTTCTTTTTCAAAACTGTATAACTAAAAATGTTTGCATCTCAACAACCATGCATAATAAGTAAAAATCAATAGGTATGTGAAAACAAGAGTGCAAGATTACAGTTCAACAGGTTTTGGCTCCAGTAGGCATACCCAGAGCCCAATCAGTATATCAGGTGCCTTAGCCCCTCTCAGTGGCACCAAACCACACATATACTACATTTTTCACACCTAATCACACAGATGTTACATTTTTCACTGTAATAACAAGGAAAGGGTTTGTAAGTTTTTTAAAAGTCCTCCAGTCTCATTTGAGTACTATGCAAGCTCACATCTCTCTCCTCTACCACTGTTGTGACCTGCCCAGAGTGCAACAAGGTAAGAGATCCTACCACTTTACAGAGCTAGATTAATTTATAAACCCTCTTAATAGGATGAGACAGTTAATCTAGTCAAAGCTGTTCCAACTCCTCAAACAAGTCTTGAAATGTATTATTATAGTCCAACATAAGGTTATGCAATATGAGATATAGCTACTCCATGATGATAAATTTAAAGCAGTAAAGTAATGCTAGCTGCTCTACCCAGAGCGCTGGGGGCAGTGTTGAGCACTAATGACTATGCCGCTGCCACGAGACTAAACAGTCTGGTCTAGTAAGCAAGTAGCGATAACAAATCAAGAATTATATCATCTTACTTCTGCAGCAGTATCTTCCATCTACAATACAGGACAGTGCAGTAATATATTGATAATCAGTGGATTATTAACAAGACACAAGCAGCCTGTAGAATTGTGACCTACAATTGCCACCACTTGAACACAACCCCTAGTGTTTTATTTTATTTTTCTTTGAGTAAATATATGAAGATCCAGGGAAAAGTATTTTACTTTCCTACAATGATCACCTACATTCTAGAGAGACAACTGACTCTCCATAAATAAGATTTCTTCTCTTCTTTAAAATGATAGCTAGCTTGTGTTTTATAAATGGAGAGATAGTGGCTCAATTTTAGCTCATTCACACTAATTGCAAGACACCTGGTAAATAGTGTTGCAGGTTACCAATGTTTTTACAGATTTTGCTGCATACAGAAAGAGAAGAGCTCTACCAGGAATGAACAACAGCTCAGTAGCTTGTTCTATGGTGAGTTACCACCTAGGAGCAGCCTCTTTTTAGCCCAAATGTGCTTTTCACAGAAGAAAACTTTCCTGAAGTATATCAGCCTGATCCCACCTAGCAAGGTCAGTCCAGGCCCGAAATATCAGACAATCCTCCTCTGAACAAGGAACATGGCAACCCCAGACAATCATTTTGGCCTTCTGTGGGACTTGTCAGTAAGATGCAGCCATAGCCCTCTAAGCAGTTTGGGAAAGGAGTCCACATCAGGTTTCCTTTAACACAGATGTTGACTACAATAAAGAGAGAAAAATTGAGGTTCATGTGTTCCTATATTTGCTTAATTGGGGGGAGAGGTAATGTGTACTGTAAAAAGACCACCTGCTATAACAAACAGTTGGAAGTAGCTCTGCTTCAGACAACAATTGTCAACGCCTATAAAGAACAGGGGATTTCTGGTTCCTTGTCATTTAGTCACGTGATAATAAGAAATTTGGGTAGTGCCAAGGATGACTCAATGGATTCCTTTATTTTAGGTATGTAAAATGAACGACAGATTTGAATTATCATTCACAGTGAAAAGTTTAAGGCACATTTGAGAAAATCCAAAATAATATCATAAACATAAATAGTATTATAAAAATAAAAACATTAAAGGAAAAATGTAATACTAAAAAATTTCTTTTAAGGAGATAATTATCTTCAGAATAATACATTTATGCATAACATACATACTAATAATTTTGCACTCGTACTATCTGATTAGCTCCAGAATCCTATTTCTTTCAATTCAATCTGTTTGTCTTTGCCTCTTCTGATAGTGCTTCTAGCATCTTCCTGCAGAATATGTGGGATGAAGCCATTGGATTTAGTGGACAGCCCAGAGCTACATATATTAATGAAATGTCTCATGAGACTTTGAGATGGTGAAACAAATGTATTGCATTGACTCAGGCTGCATTATTAAGCATATGAACTTCATGGAAAGAGTGAGAATGTGGCTCAGCAGGCTGACTAGGACTATAGGACTTCAGTCCCAAAATGCAATAGTCTGAAAATAAAATGGGACACATGAAAGATGAGTGTTTTTGTATAGTGGGCGATCCACATGTGACACTTTATATTAATTCTCTCCACATTATTTCACAAAATTATAAATATGCTATATAATTTTGTGTTAATTGTAACTGATTTAATCTCCCTTAATTGAACATGTATAATTTCAATAAATGTATTTTACACTGTTAACACTATTTCCTATTTACACTTCATATTTACAGGTCCATTTTCCCCTACTACTGCTTTTGAGTTGTCTAGGGATTTACCATAATAAATGATTTACGCAGTTTCTTGTTGCAACTCTAAGGAAAAGCATTTATTTTGCATGACTCATGTTTTGCCTGGGAAAACATAAAAAAAATATGCACCTAAATCCACATTGTTTTGTGAGGCTCATGAACTGAGTACAAGACATTTTTAGCTCTCAGAATCACCAGGGGCTCTGTATAATAACAAGCATTATATAACTAATTATTTTTTTGCTACATTGTAAAATAATTTTCAGACTGATGTTCTCACAAATTAAGTAGTAGACTTATAATGATTGACACTGTAACAAAAAACTTTGTTAAAAAAAAAACAAGAAAACACAAGTCAATAATGTTATTACCAGATTTATATGATGACCATAACTCAGTAAATATAATTTTGAGTGATTCCTACCTATAAAGGTAAACTCACATACATGTCCAGCCTTATGCTATGATTTTTCATGCTCCGTTAGTGAATCATGCAGGAAAAATTACAATTGATTTCCTATAAATGTTTCTGTCTTTCATTCATGTGAAGTAGATTGGTGAACTGAAGTGGCTGTCGTTTAATTTCAAAGCTTTTAACAACTAAAATGTTATTGGTTGTTTATTTTTCAATATTTTTAAACATTTACAAGTCGCTTTATATGGAGGGGGTGTAATAATCTGGCACAGGTATTGTGTACCTGCAAATAATAGTGAATACTTTTTGTGCCTATGGAAAATGAGGAATATATGTTTTTCTTCAATTAAAGGGTTTGTAAAACAATGTGTAGTCTGTGTAGACTAGAAATTAAATATGAGGGAATGTCAAATGTTAGCAATTTGTAAAGTTATTATATGCGGGCAGCTTAACAGGCATTTTTATTAGCTTCATGATGTGCCAAACATGGTGGAAACACATATAAGATCATTAAACCATAAACTTCAGTTAATGACAATAAAAACTATAAAGAATGTTTTAAGCATTTTATCAAAGAAATTCTATCACTTGCATTTTTTTTATCACTGTCTTCGTTTTACTGGTTTATGATGTTACATATTCCATCAGATGTATTTATTTACTATATTTAATTTACAGTGAATTGAATAAATGTAAAATGAGCAGGGCTATTAAAATAAATTACATTTAAGCTATGAAATGTAAACATATTAAAAAAAAACACAACAAAAAAACAAAGCTTTGCCTAAGTTTCCAGTATGCATAATTCAGTTCTTGTCAGAATATTCCTGGTAGCAGGTCACTACCCATTCTACATGCTTGTCCAGATGCAGCCAATGACAAAATGTATTTCAGTGATGGAGTCTCCCCGAAAACAAACTATCAGCGAGATTACGAGTTTTTGTCGGTAATGGTGTGCGGTGCTAACCCTCCTTTTTTTCTTACCGCTCACTTAAGACAACGCTGGTATTACAGGCTTTCTGCAAGCCGGCGTTAGCCTCAGAAAAGTGAGCGTTGAGCAAAATTTAGCTCCACATCTCACCTCAATACCAGCGTTGCTTACGGTAGCGGTAAGCTGGCAAAACGTGCTTGTGCACAATTTCCCCATAGGAAACAATGGGGCTGAGCTGACTGCAAAAAAACCTAACACCTGCAAAAAAGCAGCGTTCAGCTCCTAATGCAGCCCCATTGTTTCCTATGGGGAAAGAAATTTTATGTCTGCACCTAACACCCTAACATGAACCCCGAGTCTAAACACCCCTAATCTTACACGTATTAACCCCTAATCTGCCACCCCCACTATCGCTGATACCTACATTATATTATTAACCCCTAATATGCCGTTCCGGACACCGCCGCTACCTACATTATACTAATGAACCCCTAATCTACTGCCCCCAACATCGCCAACACCAACATTATAGTTAATATCCCCTAATCTGCCCCCCAACGTCACCGCAACTATATTAAATTTATTAACCCCTAATCTTCCGCCGCCAACATCGCCGCCACTATAATAAATTTATTAACCCCTTAACCTAAGTCTAACCCTAAACCTAACACCCCTCTAACTTAAAAATAATTTAAATACATCTAAATAAATTTACTAAAATTAAATAAATTATTCCTATTTAAAACGAATTACTTACCTATAAAATAAACCCTAATAAAATGCGAGCTCAATCCTATTGGCGGATTGCATCAGCCAATCGGATTGAACTTCAATCCTATTGGCTGATTGCATCAGCCAATAGGATTTTTCCTACCTTAATTCCAATTGGCTGATTCTATCAGCCAATCGGAATTCAAAGGACGCCATCTTGGATGACGTCACTTAAAGGACCAGCCTGGGGGGTAGTGTTAGGTTTTTTAAGGGGGGGTTGGGTGGGTTTTAGAGTAGGGTTGGGTGTGTGGGTGGTGGGTTTTAATGTTGGGGGGTATTGTATTTTTTTACAGGTGAAAGAGCTGATTACTTTGGGGCAATGCCCCACAAAAGGCCCTTTTAAAGGCTATTTGTAATTTAGTATAGGGTAGGGGATTTTATTATTTTGGGGGGCTTTTTTATTTTATTAGGGGGATTAGATTAGGTGTAATTAGTTTAATTTGTAATTCTTTTTTATTTTCTGTAATTTAGTGTTTGTTTTTTTCGTAATTTAGTTTATTTAATTTAATTGTAATTAATTGTAGGTAGTTTAGGTAATTAGTTTAATTATAGTGTAGTGTTAGGTGTAATTGTAACTTAGGTTAGGATTTATTTTTCATTTAAATTTGTATTTATTTTAACTAGGAAGTTATTAAATAGTTAATAACTATTTAATAACTTTTGTACCTAGTTAAAATAAATACAAAGTTGCCAGTAAAATAAATATAAATCCTAAGATAGCTACAATATAACTATTAGTTATATTGTAGCTAGCTTAGGGTTTATTTTATGTGTAAGTATTTAGTTTTAAATAGGAATAATTTATTTAATTTTAGTAAATTTATTTAGATGTATTTAAATTATATTTAAGTTAGAGGGGTGTTAGGGTTAGGGTTAGACTTAGGTTTAGGGGTTAATAAATTTAATATAGTAGCGGCGACGTTGGGGGCGGCAGATTAGGGGTTAATAAATGTAGGTAGGTGTCGGCTATGTTAGGGACGGCAGATTAGGGGTCAATAAAATTTAACTAGTGTTTGCGATGTGGGAGTGCAGCGTTTTAGGGGTTAATAAATTTTTAAAATGGCGGCGATGTCCGGTTGGCAGATTATGAGTTAAATAATTTTATTATAGTGATTGTGATGTGGGGGCCTTGATTTAGGGGTTAATAGGTAGTTTATGGGTGTTAGTGTACTTTGTAGCACTTTAGTTAAGAGCTTTATGTTCCGGCGTTAGCCCATAAAACTCTTAATTACTGACTTTTATATGCGGTAGGAGTCTGGACAGAAGAGGGTCTACCGCTCACTTTTTCAGGCAATCGTAATACCGGCGTTAGGCAAATCCCATTAAAAAGATAGGATACGCAATTGACGTTAGGGGATTTGCGGTAAACTAAAATCGCGGAAAAAAAGGTGAGCGGTAGACCCTTTCCTGCCTGACTTGTAATACCAGCGGGCGTCAAAAAGCAGCGTTAGGACCCCTTAACGCTGCTTTTTAAGGCTAACGCAAGACTCGTAATCTAGCCATTTATTCTTTAAATGCTATAACTTCTATAAATAAATACTCTATATAAAAACTCACTACCGGTGACTAAATTAATATGTTAGTGTGCCTGTAAGTCAGTAACAAAATGTATCCATGTGACAAATATATTTTTGATCCCAAATGTCCTAGTAACAATGTGCATTGGTGTGATTTTTTTTTTTGGGGTGGTGGTGGTACAATTTACCTTGACATTTCCTAGGAAACCAAAAGAGGGAAAGCTGACTAAATACCAATCTAAAGAGGCATACTTGTAGTGGTCCAATAAATGTATTTTATTAAGGCATTTTTTTAAAGAAATACAGCAAATAATATAACTTATTATGTCTTCCTTCAATCAGTTCAACTCTATTTCCAATTGATTTTATATGCCATGAAAACAAACCAAGAACCAGTCATCATTAATGTGTGTCATTAATTCATAAAAATATATGTTATGGTATATAAATATTTACAGCCAAACATGTCATAAAAATACATACATGTAAAAAATATATGATATGCATTTTAATTGGCTTTTTAACTTTGAAGTAATATAAATGGATTTTTTAAAACTTTATTGTGCCTCAGGAATTATTGGATTCATGTTTTATTTATTAATGTTATTACCAGATTTATAATTTTATTATAGTGATTGTGATGTGGGGGCCTTGGTTTAGGGGTTAATAGGTAGTTTATGGGTGTTAGTGTACTTTGTAGCACTTTAGTTAAGAGCTTTATGTTCCGGCGTTAGCCCATAAAACTTTTAATTACTGACTTTTATATGCGGTAGGAGTCTGGACAGAAGAGGGTCTACCGCTCACTTTTTCAGGCAATCGTAATACCGGCGTTAGGCAAATCCCATTAAAAAGATAGGATACGCAATTGACGTTAGGGGATTTGCGGTAAACTAAAATCGCGGAAAAAATGGTGAGCGGTAGACCCTTTCCTGCCTGACTCGTAATACCAGCGGGCATCAAAAAGCAGCGTTAGGACCCCTTAACGCTGCTTTTTAAGGCTAACGCAAGACTCGTAATCTAGCCATTTATTCTTTAAATGCTATAACTTCTATAAATAAATACTCTATATAAAAACTCACTACCGGTGACTAAATTAATATGTTAGCGTGCATGTAAGTCAGTAACAAAATGTATCCATGTGACAAATATATTTTTGATCCCAAATGTCCTAGTAACAATGTGCATTGGTGTGATTTTTTTTTTTGGGGTGGTGGTGGTACAATTTACCTTGACATTTCCTAGGAAACCAAAAGAGGGAAAGCTGACTAAATACCAATCTAAAGAGGCATACTTGTAGTGGTCCAATAAATGTATTTTATTAAGGCATTTTTTTAAAGAAATACAGCAAATAATATAACTTATTATGTCTTCTTTCAATCAGTTCAACTCTACTTCCAATTGATTTTATATGCCATGAAAACAAACCACGAACCAGTCATCATTAATGTGTGTCATTAATTCATAAAAATATATGTTATGGTATATAAATATTTACAGCCAAACATGTCATAAAAATACATGCATGTAAAAAATATATGATATGCATTTTAATTGGCTTTTTAACTTTGAAGTAATATAAATGGATTTTTTAAAACTTTATTGTGCCTCAGGAATTATTGGATTCATGTTTTATTTATTTAATATTTTGTATTATATTTGCAGAGAAATGTTGAAAAGCAACCTTTGACATTCATTGTATTTCTTTGAGATCTTGACAGGAAATTCTATAAACATACTGTTTTTCATGATTCACTTCTCTTAAGTCAGATGGAAAAAAAGCACATAACAGCACAATTTGATGTAAATCAGGCTGATGTTAAAACTTTCAGTAATTCAATTCATTATAAAACAGGTGAACAAGTAACATTGGACCCTTTTATAACAGAACATATATATCAGATTATGAGTGCACTAATTTCTTTCACTTTTTGTCAGCAACCTAGATATTAAAGCATAGCAAGGAGTGTCTATGACTATTCTTTGGAGAAATTGTATGATTCATTAAACAACATAACACTGTTAACTAGGGCACAGTTCCTTTGAATATTCGACTAGAGTGCCCATTGCCCTAAGTATAGATTAATTAGGCCAGAGAAATGTCTCATATGAGAGGACTAGTTTTCACATAACCTGCTGGATGTTATTTTGATTTACAACTGATAGCTATCCATAATTTAGGGTCCTTCTGTACTTTCTGAGGTTACTATTTTAGAATTTTCAAACAAAAACACTGTTCAATAAAACAAAAAATAATATTTTTATGTTTTCTTACTAAAAATACTCATACTTTACTAATTTTTGGTGAAGAAAAACAAATAATATAGTTGTGAAAAGCAATATAACAACAATCTAAAATTTGATTTTAAATTTGTTTTTAGTCAATCTATCACAAATAACAAAACAAAAGTAAAAACATACAGCACCTACCCTAATATCTTTGCTGCATTGCTGAAATGTCTTGGTGCTCAACACTCACTGCACCGCAGTTGCCAGGGAAGGAGTCCAGATGAGAGTCGAGAAATTGGATTTTGATTGCATCCTAATAGATGATACTTTTCTAGAAGGTTGTTCGCAAGCTCAACATAGTTTATAGCTCTTTGGTTACCTTTAAAAGCTTCCCAAGCCACTTTGTCATTACCCTTGAGAAATCACCTGACATTTTAATCCATAATAAGTTCATGAACTTGCAGACCAACAAAGATTC
Source organism: Bombina bombina (assembly GCF_027579735.1). Classification (NCBI taxonomy): domain Eukaryota; kingdom Metazoa; phylum Chordata; class Amphibia; order Anura; family Bombinatoridae; genus Bombina; species Bombina bombina. The sequence goes on from NC_069500.1 coordinate 628,162,781, forward strand.
CTTTCTTAATGGGACAGTAAATGTAAAAATGTATGTTTTCCATACTCACGTGAGCACGTTCTGGGGTTTGGAGCTCCTGTGAGGGGGTGTCAGATTTACTTAGCGGAACCAGTGGCGTCACTAGGGTTGGTGTCATCCGGTGCGGTAAGTTATGGTGTCACCCCCCCCAGAAAGTAGACACACACAAAAACACAGGCACACACACATACAAACACTCAGACACACTTAAATACATACTCAGAGGCACACACAAACACTCGGAAACACACTCAAACACACACACACAAAAACTCAGACACACACATACAAAATATGTAAACTGCACTGCATTAATTATAAAGCTCATGCCTAGAGCTGCTCCCTGGCTCAGCAGAGCATCAAATGAAAGATAAACAGAGCACTCTAAAATAAATCACTGAAGAAAAGGTTTAGGCACGCAAACTATGAAAATTCTGCTCTCTGCCCCTATTCCAAGTCTGTCAGTGCACAGCCCTGGGCCGCATGTCACTGAGCAGTGAGCACAGATAGGCAGGCAGGTTTAGGCTAGCAGCGCAACTTCGCAAGCCCTATGGCACACCCACAACATTCATAGTGAAATTGGGCAGGGGAGGAGCAAAGTACAAACAAGCAAAAGCAGCTGGGAAAACTATTTGTTGAAATTGCAGCACTGGCTCAAGGGGCAAAAAAAATGTGTGTCTACAACTTCCCCAGTCCCACTAATGTTCACAAATGCCAGACCCTCTAATAAAATAATCTATGCATCTCAACATTGTATTTCTTTGAATTTCCTTAAAAAAATTTTTTTGGTGTCACCCCCTGGAGGGTTTCGCCCGCACCCCCCGCACCCCCCCCTAGTGATGCCTCTGAGCGGAACTACCTTTTTTAGGCATAACTGAATAAACAGGTAGACAAAGCAAGTTTTATTGTACAGGAACTAGAGATTGGGATATTGAAACAGGAATTAATAGCAGTAATGTTCACACAGGAACTTGAATCAGGAGAAATATCCCCTCTATGACCAAAAACAGGAGTGCCCACTTTAGGGCCAGGATCTAGAGTGCCAAAATTTAGGGAACTGAAAACAGGAGTGCACACTTGAGGTCAAGCCAGAAGTGCCCAATTTAGGGCAGGAACTAGAGTGTCAAAATTTAGAGAGCCAAAGAGAGGCATTCCCACTTGAGGCTGAGACAGGAGTGCCCACTCTAAGGCTGAGACAGGAGTACCCACTCTAAAGCCAAGACAGGAGTGCCCACTCTAGGGCCAGGAACTAGAGTATCAAAATGTAGGGAGCCAACGACATGAGTTCCCAATTAATGCTGAGGCAGGACTGTCCACTCTAAGGCCAAGACAGGAGTGCCCACTCTAAGGACAAGACAGGAGTGCCCATTTGAGTCTGAGGCAGGAGTGTCCACTTGAGGCTGAGAATAGAACAGGATACAGAAGCTGGGCAGATGTCCTATGCAGAGATTGGGTACAGTAGCTAGATGCTGGTGCTTGGCATAAACCCTGTGAAAAACTAGGGTACTGAAGCTGGAAACTGGTGCTTGCAGGAACCCCTGCAGGACATGGTACTGAAACAGGATACCAGTGCTTGGCAGGTGTCCTCTAAAGGACTTGGTGCTGAAGCAGGATATCAGTGCTTGGCAGGTGCCCTCTGCAGGACTTGGGTATAGGAGCATGATACCAGAGCTACAGGTTGATGACACAGAATAACAGGTAGCTGAGACAGACAAGTAACATGAGTGTAGTTAGAAGTCTAGCTGAGGTCAGTTACCAGGAAGCAGTCTGATCAGTCATTAAACACTGGTGTATCCGAAAGGGTAACCAGAAATCAAGCCATGTTCCAAGTACCAGATAAGCAGTCCAATCACTTATAGTACACTGGGTAGATCTAAATGAGAGGTCAGGCAACAAGCAAGATACAGGAAAAATGAGAACCGGCAAACAACAGAAAGTCAGGTTCAGGACAGAGGCACAAACAAAGCTGGTAAACCACAATGTCAGGTTAGGGGGTGGTCTATGAGGCTGCCTTTTATAGCAGAGCTGATTGGGAAACTACATTCAGGTGGAGCCAGATAGCTGCCAGCACCAAAGATGGCTGCCACTAGTGGAATGTGGGAGGGCTAGAGAACTGTTTGGGAGGAATCAAAGTGGTGGAAGGGTTGAAGGGGATCCCTACACTGCAGAAAAATAATAATAATAATAATAATAATAATAATAAAAAAGCCCTAAACTGCATACTGGCAGACTATCTGCCAGTACCTAAGATGGTAGGGATGAGTGTGGGTGGGGGAGTAAAAGAGTTGTTTGGGAGGGGATCATGTAGTTGGGAGGTGTCTGGTAGGAGGGGAATACCTACATTAATATAGTATTTCCCTTACCAACTAATTAATTAACCCCTTCACTGCATGGGATTTCAGAACTGTGGTGGGCCGCTGCAAATAGCGACCTTTAAATTACCACAAATCAATGGCAAAGCCATGCATGTCTGCTATTTCAGAACAAATGGTATCCCAGAGAAGCTTTTGCAATCATTTGTGTCATGATTGCACAAGTAGTACGTAAATAATTTCAGAAAAATATATGATCACATTTGGCAGGTTAATGGTGGCATGAGATATACCAAAAGTTTCCTAGATCAATACGTTGAGTTGTCTACTTAATAAAAATGTGACAGGTAAATAAAAAAACAAAACAATGCTCTATTTCTATTTAAATGGAGTGAAAGACAAAATTATATAAATACTTTAGATACAGGGTAATTACAGAGGTAAAAAGTATATTAATATAACTGTATTGGTTATACAAAACTGGGGAATGGGTAATATAAAGGGATAATCTATTATTTTAAAAAATAACAATTCTTTAGTAGATTGTCCCTTTAAATAAAAAAAAACCCAGATCAGTTTGTAAATGTCAATTCCAGAAAATGCCTGTAATTGTTATTCAGGTCAACCCACAATGTGGGATCCATCAACATTCCATCAAAAAACAGGATTAAAGACACCTGCTTATTTAATTCAAAGAGTAACAAATTCCTAAAGCTATTAAACTACTATACCTCTCTACAGACCAGTAACTTCTTAACATTGACACCCCCACCCCCAGGTGGTCTTTGCATCTGGTTAATAGGCATGCAACCAAATCAGCTACAGTATAGAGGTACAATACAGATGCAAATTTTAATATAGTGATGACCCTAGCTGACACAGGTTCATCTTGTGTACATATCACTATGGCAAAGATGTTGTGTTATTACAATGGGGCATCTATTGTCAGTTTAAGTTATTAGTCACACATATAAGAGGACGATAATGGTTCATATATTTTTTAGTTAAAAATTTGAATAAATACTAAGAGAACAGAGCAGGAGAGATTATGGATCATTTATTTTTCTTCTATACTTTAAAGTTTACATAGGATAATGGAAGTTTTGAAAATGGAATGGAATACTTGAAGCTGTTCAGAATTTTGGCAATTTTCATGGAATATACACACACTAATTTTATAATAATTACTTAGAAAAACAATTAAAATAAACAAAATCTTAAATACTTTGATAAAAAATAGATTAAAAAAAAGGATTTGTGACTTAGTTTGGAAAGATTGAATGCTATTCAATGATAATTATTTTTCAGCCTAATGATACGTGAAATTCACTATAATTAAACAAATAACCTAGCTGCTGTAAGGACTCTTCAACAATGAAAAAAATGCATAAAGAGTCTTGTGCTAAAAGGACTCAACATCATTAAGACACATTTTCTCAGAAATCTGTTCTCAGAAGGTTCGTCATGAACATTAGATTGGGTAGGCAGTATAATGAGGTATAATGAGGTATAATGCAGTACACAAAACTATATACACTTTGTGTCAACTACAACCTTCAATGTTTAAAGGACATCAATACAATAATAGATACAACAGTATGGTTACTACTCACCATTCTATTGTATTTCCTTCTGTAAGATTTTCTCTTATTTTAAATCATTACAGAAGCCAGTTGGTAAATCTCTACATCTTTATACTGGGGGCTGCCATTTTAGTACACACATATTGTTGCATTCTGTAACTGAAGCAGCACACTTTTACAGATAAGTGACATTAATAGCTTTTTGACAGTTGTACCTTGCACTCTATCTATCTACATATACACATATATAAACATATACAAGTATATATATATATATATATATATATATATACTTGTATATGTATATATATATATATATATATATATATATATACCTATATATATATATATATATATACACAGTGAAAAAAGCACATGCTAGGCTGCATAATATGGTTTATGCTGTAAACTGTTGAACATGTTCATTAGTTTTTGGTGTTTCAGAAGTGTATATATAAAAAGATTGTGCACATTTTAATAATAGAAGTGAATTGGAAAGTTTCAAATTGTGTTCTCTGTCTGAATTCTGAGAGTTTAATTATGGCATTTGGGTTCCTTTATTGTTGTGTCGAAATGTAGGGATGTTCTTGATCTGGAAACTCTGTGGTACATAGCTCTTCCTGTAATATTCAGAGAGATATGCCCCATGCTGGGCTAAATCCTTCTCTCTCTTCTTTAGTTTCAGCAGGTGTGTCTAGACAAAATCTGGTTTGTTAGTCATAGGTCCAATGGAGAGGGCATCAAATTCAAGAGGGTGTATCGCAACAACTCTGTAAGGACAAGGTTGCAGCCCAAATGGATGAGATGTATATGAGGTTCCGGCAAAGAGGGTATCCATAGAAGATTTTGGATCAACAGGTTCAAGAGCTGACCATGGTCAAAACCAAAACAAAACAGGAGCAACTCACTTTTGTCACCACATTTACGAGTGACAAGAAAGACATAAGATCGACCTTGGACAAGCATTGGGACATAGTGAAAAATGATCCTACCCTTCCGTTTGGACAGATGAAAGCACCGCAAATAGGATATAGAAGAGCAAGATCACTGCATGATATGTTAGTGAAAACGGATCCTAGGTCCAGCTACCAGAAGACCTGGCTGGACACTACAAAACCTAGCTGCTTTAGGTGCCTTGGATGCACCACCTGCAGTGCTCTGCAGACGGGCCAATATTTCACACATCCAACCAAGAAAATGAGGTGCAAACACAAGTACAAACGTACCTGCACTACCACACATGTGGTTTATCTCCTACATTGTCCATGTGGCCTCTTCTATGTAGGGAAAACCACACATGATTTGAAGACTAGAATGGCCAATCATAGGTCGGCCATAAGATTGGCAATACAGAAAGGGACCTCAGACCAAACCGGTGGCTAGACATTTTGTCCAGAAAGGACATACGGTGGTTAACCTTAAGTAAACCATTATTGACCACGTCCCGCCCCTACCACGAGGGGGGATAGGGGTAAGGTCCTGCTTCAGAAGGAAGCCAGATGGACGTACAGGTTGTGAACGATGGCCCGAATGGCATGAATTCACACCTGGATTGGCATTTCTTCCTGTGAGGACATATTTTGAATTGTGCCCTGCCCTGAGTGGATACTCCACTATATAGGACCTCCTGCTGCTGTGGTTGATGTGGGATTTTTATGTGTGTATTTATTTATTTTTTATGAATTTGTCGTCTTTTTGCTTTATTTTTGTATTTTTATTGTTAGTTTTTGCTCCTGCTTTTGTTTTTGTTTTTTTGTTTTTCCCCTTTTTTCCTCTCTTATGCTAGTGATCAGTTGGTTTATGGCCATAGGGTTTGGCATGATGTCCCTGTGTCTGCATCTGTATTCTGCAGGATAGCCCACTTGTGGATACCGATGGATTTTGTGTTCATTTTGTGATGGTCATTTTGCATGGATTTTGACTGTATTTTTAAGTGCTGCTATGCTTAGGACAATATTTCTGTACACTCATTGACCTTCTGTTTTGATTTTGGAGCCTCGTTCTGCTTGTTATTTTTAATATTTTATTGTTACATTTATATTGTTGTGTTTTGTTTCCTGCTTTTGTAGCTTTAACTATATTTGTATGTTTTTAATGCCCTTATTTTTCTTGCCTTAGCTTGTAGACCTTTTGCATCTGAGGACCAGGCCTGATTAGGATGTGATTGGCTGTTCCAGCCACTACCCCGTGCTTATGATCCTGTGATCATGGGGGTTGTTTATATGAGGGTTGCCATGACAGCCAGACTGTCAGCTATATTATGCTGTCTTGGCTTGGAGTCAATCACCCTGATCCGGTAACGATCCAATGTGGGGCTATCCTCAGTTTGTTTCATGTTTGTTCCATGCCTGCTTTGGTTGTATGATGCTTAGAGTACTTTAAAACATTGTTAGTTCACATATGTTATGTTATTTAATTTACACTAGGTAGTCCAGGTTACCGGGTCGCCGTCTGATGATGTCAGCCGGTGGGAGTGGCACCTCTTATTGGGGCTTGGTTCTGGAGCACTTGTGAAGGTTTATAAGGCACAGTGGGGGCAAGTAGATGGTTGTTATTTTGTTGATGTTTGACAAAGGGGGTAACACCCCGAAATGTTACAAGAAATAAAGGTAACGATTTGAAAATCCTGGCGAGTGCATCCTCTTCTCCACTACGTATATATATATATATATATATATATATATATATATATATACACACACACATTAATGTGTAATTTACCATTACATTGCTTTATATGTAGCACTTGACCCCTGTATATATATATATATATATATATATATATATATATATATATATATATATATATATAACAATAAACGATGGCTTGCACTCACTGGTCTTTTGCAAAAAATGTGCCTTTAATGTAACGTTTCGGGGACCTTATCCCCTTTCCCGGTCCCTGAAACGTTACATTAAAGGCATGTTTTTTGCAAACGACCAGTGAGTGCAAGCCATCGTTTATTGTTATTTGTTTCCTGTTTGCACCCTGGCAAGTTGGCTTGAAGTGAGAGTGCTCTCCATTTGCTAAATTACATATATATATATATATATATATATATATATATATATATATATCAACAAGCAAAGTGCACTCCAGATTCTGAACAACAATAGCTTCGGGTGCTAGTCAAAATCTAAACATACCAAAAACAAGAAGCACTCTAGAAGTCTTTCAATAGTTTCACCTTTAATCACTGATTAAAGGTGAAACTATTGAAAGACTTGTGGAGTGCTTCTTGTTTTTGGTATATACAGGGAGTGCAGAATTATTAGGCAAGTTGTATTTTTGAGGATTAATTTTATTATTGAACAACAACCATGTTCTCAATGAACCCAAAAAACTCATTAATATCAAAGCTGAATAGTTTTGGAAGTAGTTTTTAGTTTGTTTTTAGTTATAGCTATTTTAGGGGGATATCTGTGTGTGCAGGTGACTATTACTGTGCATAATTATTAGGCAACTTAACAAAAAACAAATATATACCCATTTCAATTATTTATTTTTACCAGTGAAACCAATATAACATCTCAACATTCACAAATATACATTTCTAACATTCAAAAACAAAACAAAAACAAATCAGTGACCAATATATCCACCTTTCTTTGCAAGGACACTCAAAAGCCTGCCATCCATGGATTCTGTCAGTGTTTTGATCTGTTCACCATCAACATTGCGTGCAGCAGCAACCACAGCCTCCCAGACACTGTTCAGAGAGGTGTACTGTTTTCCCTCCTTGTAAATCTCACATTTGATGATGGACCACAGGTTCTCAATGGGGTTCAGATCAGGTGAACAAGGAGGACATGTCATTAGATTTTCTTCTTTTATACCCTTTCTTGCCAGCCACGCTGTGGAGTACTTGGACGCGTGTGATGGAGCATTGTCCTGCATGAAAATCATGTTTTTCTTGAAGGATGCAGACTTCTTCCTGTACCACTGCTTGAAGAAGGTGTCTTCCAGAAACTGGCAGTAGGACTGGGAGTTGAGCTTGACTCCATCCTCAACCCGAAAAGGCCCCACAAGCTCATCTTTGATGATACCAGCCCAAACCAGTACTCCACCTCCACCTTGCTGACGTCTGAGTCGGACTGGAGCTCTCTGCCCTTTACGAATCCAGCCACGGGCCCATCCATCTGGCCCATCAAGACTCACTCTCATTTCATCAGTCCATAAAACCTCAGAAATATTTCTTGGCCCAGTCTTGACGTTTCAGCTTGTGTGTCTTGTTCAGTGGTGGTCGTCTTTCAGCCTTTCTTACCTTGGCCATGTCTCTGAGTATTGCACACCTTGTGCTTTTGGGCACTCCAGTGATGTTGCAGCTCTGAAATATGGCCAAACTGGTGGCAAGTGGCATCTTGGCAGCTGCACGCTTGACTTTTCTCAGTTCATGGGCAGTTATTTTGCGCCTTGGTTTTTCCACACGCTTCTTGCGGCCCTGTTGACTATTGTGAATGAAACGCTTGATTGTTCGATGATCACGCTTCAGAAGCTTTGCAATTTTAAGAGTGCTGCATCCCTCTGCAAGATATCTCACTATTTTTTACTTTTCTGAGCCTGTCAAGTCCTTCTTTTGACCCATTTTGCCAAAGGAAAGGAAGTTGCCTAATAATTATGCACACCTGATATAGGGTGTTGATGTCATTAGACCACACCCCTTCTCATTACAGCGATGCACATCACCTAATATGCTTAATTGGTAGTAGGCTTTCGAGCCTATACAGCTTGGAGTAAGACAACATGCATAAAGAGGATGATGTGGTCAAAATACTCATTTGCCTAATAATTCTGCACTCCCTGTATATATATATATATATACAGTGGGGAAAAAAGTATTTAGTCAGCCACCAATTGTGCAAGTTCTCCCACTTAAGAAGACGAGAAAGGCCTGTAATTTTAATCATAGGTATACCTCAACTATGAGAGACAAATGTGGAAACAAATCCAGACAATCACATTGGAAAGAATTTATTTGCATATTATGGTGGAAAATAAGTATTTGGTCACCTACAAACAAGCAAGATTTCTGACTCTCACAGACCTGTATCTTCTTCTTTAAGAGGCTCCTCTGTCCTCCACTCATTACCTGTATTAATGGCACCTGTTTGAACTTGTTATCAGTATAAAAGACACCTGTCCACAACCTCAAACAGTCACACTCCAAACTCCACTATGGTGAAGACCAAAGAGCTGTTGAAGGACACCAGAAACAAAATTTTAGACCTGCACCAGGTTGGGAAGACTGAATCTGCAATAGGCAAGCAGCTTAATGTGAAGAAATCAACTGTGGGAGCAATAATTAGAAAATGGAAGACATACAAGACCACTGATAATCTCCCTAGATCTGGGGCTCCACGCAAGATCTCACCCCGTGGGGTCAAAATGATCACAAGAACGATGAGCAAACATCCCAGAACCACACGGGGGGACCTAGTGAATGACCTGCAGAGAGCTGGACCAACGTAACAAAGGCTACCATCAGTAACACACTATGCTGCCAGGGACTCAGATCCTGCAGTGCCAGACGTGTCCCCCTGCTTAAGTCAGTACATGTCCGGGCCCGTCTGAAGTATGCTAGAGAGCATTTGGATGATCCAGAAGCGGATTGGGAGAATGTCATATGGTCAGATGAAACCAAAGTAGAACTGTTTGGTAGAAACACAACTTGTCGTGTTTGGAGGAGAGAGAACACCATACCTACTGTGAAGCATGGGGGTGGCAACATCATGCTTTGGGGCTGTTTCTCTGCAAAGGGAACAGGACGACTGATCCGTGTACATGAAAGAATGAATGGGGCCATGTATCGTGAGATTTTGAGTGCAAACCTCCTTCCATCAGCAAGGGCATTGAAGATGAAATGTGGCTGGGTCTTTCAGCATGACAATGATCCCAAACACACCGCCTGGGCAATGAAGGAGTGGCTTCGTAAGAAGCATTTCAAGGTCCTGAAGTGGCCTAGCCAGTCTCCAGATCTCAACCCCATAGAAAACCTTTGGAGGGAGTTGAAAGTCCGTGTTGCCCAGCGACAGCACCAAAACATCACTGCTCTAGAGGAGATCTGCATGCAGGAATGGGCCAACATACCAGCAACAGTGTGTGACAACCTTGTGAAGACTTACAGAAAACATTTGACCTCTGTTATTGCCAACAAAGGATATATAACAAAGTATTGAGATGAACTTTTGATATTGACCAAATACTTATTTTCAACCATAATTTGCAAATAAATTCTTTCCAAATCAAACAATGTGATTGTCTGGATTTGTTTCCACATTTTGTCTCTCATAGTTGAGGTATACCTATGATGAAAATTACAGGCCTCTCTCATCTTCTTAAGTGGGAGAACTTGCACAATTGGTGGCTGACTAAATACTTTTTTCCCCCACTGTATATATATATATACACACATTAATGTGTAATTTACCATTACATTGCTTTATATCACAATTATGATATTAACCATTATTATTGTTATGAGTGAAAATCAGTTATCCATATACAGTAACCAAAAGAATATTAAAAAAGCAAAGCTTTTATTAAATGTAGATATTTTTCTCATGACACTGCATAAGATAGTTTAAAAATAGACCTATCAGCTAGCAGAGAGATGAGCTTATAGCCATTAACACATGTAATTGCTAGTGAAGCTTGCCATTGGGCACATTTACCCTTTAATAACTATAAAGGTTAACTAATTTGCCCACAGACATTCATTGGATGTAATCTATTTACTGTTTCTACAGCATTTCTCTAATAAGAAGAATGCTAGTTATCTTCCTTCTGAAAAGCATCTGGGCCTTCACTACTAATACTGATTTGGCAACTATTGCTTATCTATCTGCTAATTTAACCCCTGGCACAAAATATTGATATACATAAAAATATTGTAGCTATATTGATACAAATAATGAGTTAGTATACAAGTGTGCAGAATTTGACATATGGGGTTCTGATATTGAGTATGAAATACAATGTACAAAAGGCTACAGTATGAGATCATAGGTAATGTTGATGCACAAAAATGGATATAGGATTGTCAGCTGAAAATAGCCCTTTAATTTGTGTGAGACATGTTATAGAAACGTCAGATTTCTTTTGGAATATGCACAATAAAACACAACAAACCTCAGGATTTACAGATAAAATAAAGTGAAGTATTTTTCCCCATAATTTTACTTACTGTATTTATTGGAGCCTATAGTCTAACACCTATGGTCTTAACCTGTTATTTTAGTTTGGTATTTTTACCTTTATAGATGCCTAGATACTCAGTTGCCCCTCCGACTAATTTAATGATTCAGAAAGAAAAAAAAATTCTAACTTGGTGTTACATTTACTGTGTCCTCTGGGCATCCTTTGTTGAAGTGTACCTCCTTTCAATTAGCATATCCAGATAGGCTCAGAAGTATTGTCTTGGGCACTATATGGCAGCAGTGTTTACAAAAATGTTTGTAACAATAATATATATATTGTGCTCAATATATGTGCATGCTTCTGAGCCTGCATTAGTATGCTCTCATGGCAAAGAGCAACCCCAGTTCATTTTTGTTGAAAACCAAAGGAGTAATGTACACAAATAGAGCTAAGAGATGACATAAAATTTAAAGGGCCATAATACCCAAATGTTAAAACACTGGAAAGTGATGCAGTATAGCTGTAAAAAGCTGTCTAGAAAATATTACCTGAACATCTCTATGTAAAAAAGAAAGATATTTTATCTCAAAAGTTTCTCAGTAGCCACATCCCATTGTAAAGGACTTCTAAGCAACAAATCAGTATGTCTGTCCCGGGACAGTGGAAGGAGCGAGCATTCGTACACACTCATCTTATTTCCCTATTCAGTGTAAGAAAGTTTACAATGAAATCTCATGAGAGTTAAGTGAAATCTCATGAGATCACAGTAAAAGAGTTCATGACCTTAGCACTGCTGATTGGCTGCTGTTCATTTCATCATTTTTTTTATTTTTTTTACCTGCAGCTGAGCAGCAGCTGAGTATAACTTTTTACACAGAACTTACTCTGCTGAGCTGAGGAGATTGTGAGGTAAAATATCTTCCTTTTTTACATAGAGATGCTCAGGTGAGATTTTCCTGTCAGCTTTTAACAGTTATACTGCATCAGTTTCAAGTGATTTAGCATATGAGTATTATGTCCCTTTAAACATATGTTAGCTTAACCTATGCTGGTCCATGTAAAACATATATGTTAGTTTCAATACACTTAAAGTGGAGTGGATATTACATATTATTAAACACATTACATATTTGTATTAATTATATTATTAATATCATTTGGGGATTCAGATTATAACTTCCTTATTTATGTTTAAATAATTTTTATTAAAGTTTTACACAATCTATAAATATCTTTGGCATCCATATTTTGCATATTACATATTCCAACGGATAAATTATGGAGCAACAATAAAAGAAATAAAAGAATTGTTTTCTAAAAATAAAACACTTTCCAAGCATGTAGATCTTAGAAAGACATAATCTTAACAGTAATGCTTAGGAAATGTGATACATAATAAAAAAAATATATTGTCAACAACATGGGTACCTTATATAAAGAGAATGGAAGGGGAAAAAAAAATCTCCCTTCAAACAGTAGTAAGTACATAAGGTTGGTGACTCCAAACAATTGTGTGAGGGATGGAGAACAATTGGGGGAAAGTGACAACATATTGAATGCAGTATCAAGGTTTGCAGTGCTCGACTAAAGCTGGTCTAGAGCCCCTGTGGGGTAAGCCCTAACCTGGGTCCCCCCTGCCTATCCAGTAGTACCAGATCTGGAGAAATGTGTCTCTGAAGTTTAATATCCCTGATGCCAGTTCATACATATTATATGTATGTTGTATTTTGTTGTATATTTCAGTCCATGTAGGTGTACCTGTCTTCCAATGTCTTGCAATACATGTTCTCGATAACTTCCTTATTTAAAGGGACATAATACCCATGTGCTAATTCAAGTCATGAAGCATAACAGTAAAAAAATGACAAGAAATATTACCTGAACATCTTTATGCAAAAAAAGAAGATATTTTACATCAACATTTCTTGAGCTTTCATTATTAAGTGTTCTGTGCTTCAGCTACTGTAAGCTTCATGATAAAAAGAAAAGCACAACAGCCAATCAGCTTCATCAGTGCTACTGTTTGCTTTACTGTGATTTTATGACATTTCACTGAAATCTAGGGAGATTTTATAGTAAAATTCCAAAACTGAAATGGGAAAGAATATGACAGTGCATGCACATGCCAAATGCATGCTCCCTTACAAGTCCTGGGACCAGCTAGTATTAACCCCTAATCGGCCCTCCCTAACATCGCCGACACCTAACTTCAAACATTAACCCCTAATCTGCCGACTGGAGCACACCGCTATTCTAATAAATGTATTAACCCCTAAAGCTAAGTCTAACCCTAACACTAACACCCCCCTAAGTTAAATATAATTTAAATCTAACGAAATAAATTAACTCTTATTAAATAAATTATTCCTATTTAAAGCTAAATACTTACCTGTAAAATAAATCCTAATATAGCTACAATATAAATTATAATTATATTATAGCTATTTTAGGATTTATATTTATTTTACAGGTAACTTTGTATTTATTTTAACCAGGTACAATAGCTAAAATAGTTAAAATAATTACAAAATTACCTGTAAAATAAATCCTAACCTAAGTTACAATTAAACCTAACACTACACTATCAATAAATTAATTAAATAAAATACCTACAATTACCTACAATTAAACCTAACACTACACTATCAATAAATAAATTAAATACAATATCTACAAATAAATACAATGAAATAAACTAACTAAAGTACAAAAAATAAAAAAGAACTAAGTTACAAAAAATAAAAAATATTTACAAACATCAGAAAAATATTACAACTATTTTAAACTAATTACACCTACTCTAAGCCCCCTAATAAAATAACAAAGACCCCCAAAATAAAAAAATGCCCTACCCTATTCTAAATTACTAAAGTTCAAAGCTCTTTTACCTTACCAGCCCTGAACAGGGCCCTTTGCGGGGCATGCCCCAAAGAATTCAGCTCTTTTGCCTGTAAAAAAAACACATATAATACCCCCCCCAACATTACAACCCACCACCCACATACCCCTAATCTAACCCAAACCCCCTTAAATAAACCTAACACTAAGCCCCTGAAGATCTTCCTACCTTATCTTCACCATACCAGGTACACCGATCGATCCAGAAGAGCTCCTCCGATGTCCTGATCCAAGCCCAAGCGGGGGGCTGAAGATGTCCATGATCCGGCTGAAGTCATCATCCAAGCGGGAGCTGAAGAGGTCCATGATCCGGCTGAAGTCATCATCCAAGCGGGAGCTGAAGAGGTCCATGATCCGGCTGAAGTCTTCTATCAACGGCATCTTCAATCTTCTTTCTTCCAGATCCATCTTGCAGACCTCCGACGCGGAACATCCTGCTATAATTTATATTGTAGCTATATTAGGATTTATTTTACAGGTAAGTATTTATCTTTAAATAGGAATAATTTATTTAATAAGAGTTAATTAATTTCGTTAGATTAAAATTATATTTAACTTAGGGGGGTGTTAGTGTTAGGGTTAGACTTAGCTTTAGGGGTTAATACATTTATTAGAATAGCGGTGAGCTCCAGTCGGCAGATTAGGGGTTAATGTTTGAAGTTAGGTGTCGGCGATGTTAGGGTGGGCAGATTAGGGGTTAATACTATTTATTATAGGGTTAGTGAGGCGGATTAGGGGTTAATAACTTTATTATAATAGCGGTGCGGTCCGCTCAGCAGATTAGGGGTTAATAAGTGTAGGCAGGTGGAGGCGACGTTGTGGGGGGCAGATTAGGGGTTAATAAATATAATATAGGGGTCGGCGGTGTTAGGGGCAGCAGATTAGGGGTACATAGGGATAATGTAAGTAGCGGCGGTTTACGGAGCGGCAGATTAGGGGTTAAAAATAATATGCAGGGGTCAGCGATAGCGGGGGCGGAAGATTAGGGGTTAATAAGTGTAAGGTTAGGGGTGTTTAGACTCGGGGTACATGTTAGAGTGTTAGGTGCAGACGTCGGAAGTGTTTCCCCATAGCAAACAATGGGGCTGCGATAGGAGCTGAACGCGGCTTTTTTGCAGGTGTTAGGTTTTTTTTCAGCTCAAACAGCCCCATTGTTTTCTATGGGGGAATCGTGCACGAGCACGTTTTTGAAGCTGGCCGCGTACGTAAGCAACTCTGGTATCGAGAGTTGAAGTTGCGTTAAATATGCTCTACGCTCCTTTTTTGGAGCCTAACGCAGCCATTCTGTGGACTCTCAATACCAGAGTTATTTAAAAGGTGCCCGACAAAACTCTAAATCTAGCCGAGTATTAGCAGAGTCCATATGTGTGTTCTGCAATTTATTATAATGGTGTTTCTGATAAGTCATAAACATTCAGAATGTAATTTGTATCTGGGCATGTTGGGTATAATGTAAATATTAAATATTTTAAAAGTATATTATATTAATTTCCATTAAAAAAGTGGACTCAATTTATCTCATATTCTATAACAGAAATTTAAAGTTTTTTCACACAAATGGTGAAACTGCTCATTTCTGTATTTTAAAGTATTGCAAACATTTAAACATCAATGTACAGAACGAGGTTTGCCTTTACCGAATTTTCAAAACATGATTTTGTGATTTCTGTTTCCTGTAAAACAATCTTGCTTGCCAAGAAACTAGACAGAACTGCAAACTGCTGAATCTTGTTCACAAATGCATGATTTCTGATAGATAGCTCCAAATTACTGTAACTTAGAATTACAGGAAATAAATTGAGTATGAAATTAAAGTTGAATCACTAAAAGCCATATCTAGATATCTAGTAGATGTTGTGGTCATGGTTTCCATTTTCTTGCATTTCCTGCAGATGTGGACACATTATTTGATTTTACTTTGTGAATTTAAAGTATTTTTGAAAATATACCCTTGTTTAAAATCTGATGACTGCAACACACTCAAAAAAAGTTGGGACAGTCGACTGTTTACAACTGTGTAACATCACCTTTTCTTTTAATAACACTTATTAAGCGTTTGGGCACCAGTTGGTTATGCTTAGCAAGCAGAATTTCCCCCCATTCATCCATTATGCATGTATTCAGCTGTGCAACTGTACGGGGGCTTTGTTGCCTTATTTTGCGCTTCATAATGAGCCACACATTCTCTATCGGAGACAGGTCAGGACTGCAGACAGGCCAGGCTAGCATCCTCATTTTCAACTTAATCAACCATGCACTTGTAATCTGGGCAGAATGAGGTTTGGCGTTGTCCTGCTAGAAAACGCAGGGATATCCCTGAAAAAAGACAACGTCTGGATGGCAGCATATGTTGCTCTAAAATGTGTACATATCTTTCTGCATTAATGGTGTCCTCACAGATGTGCAAGTTACCCATGCCATGGGCACTGACACACCTGCATACCATGACAGATGCTGGCTTTTGAACCTGACACTGATAACAGCTTGGATGGTCCTTTTCATCTTTGGCCTGGAGAACAGAACGGCTGTTTTTTCCAAAAAACTATTTGAAATGTTGACTTGTCGGACCACAAAACACAATTCTACTGTGCTACTGTCCATCTCAGATGAGACCGAGCCCAGAGAAGTCGGCTGCACTACTAGACAGTGTTGATGTATGGCTTCTGCTTTGCATAGTAAATCCATCTGTGGATGCAGCAGCAAATGGTATTGACTGACAAAGGTTTACCAAAATATTACTGAGCCCATGTCAGGTTATCCATTACAGATTTAAGATGGTTTTTGAGACAGTAACGTTAGAGGGATCGGAGATCACGTGCATTCAGAAGTGGTTTTTGGATTTGCCCTTTAAACACACCAAGATTTGACCGGATACCTTGAATCTTTCAATTTTATTGTACACTTTAGAAGGTAAAATGGCCAAAATCCTACCTATTTGTCTTTGGGGAATGTTGTTCTCAAAGTGTTGGATAATTTGCTGACATATCTGTTTGCAGATTGGCGAGCCTCAACCAATCCTTGCTCTTGAAGGACTTGGACTTTTTTGGAGGCTCCTTATATACTATGCTATCAGAAAAATACACAAATATTCTGCAGAGATGTTATAGCAAAATATATATGTAGTAAGGTAAGAAAAATACTCCCCTCTGTTACTGAACCACTGCCATCCCACAATTTCTCCCCAAAGAACTGTATCAAATTTCTGTGTCTATATAGTGGGCAAAGGTCCTGGAGTCCTTCCAAATAAATTTGGATGAGCTG
The DNA here is from genome assembly GCF_027579735.1 of Bombina bombina. NCBI lineage: Eukaryota > Metazoa > Chordata > Amphibia > Anura > Bombinatoridae > Bombina > Bombina bombina. The sequence continues at coordinate 628,179,991 of NC_069500.1, forward strand.
AGATCTCAACCTTTTCTCCGAAGTAGAATCACCTCTGTATATCATTGGAAATAGAGATTTACATGTCTGTGCAAACCAAGCACCTTGTGCAAAAATGCAGCATACTCACAGTGAATGGTTTCCAGAATCAGGCAATTTATTCAGACCAAAAAGATCCTTTCTAATAAAATATTACAACTTTTATTGTCGTTGCTCAATATATATATATATATATATATATATATATATATATATATATATATACAGTATATAGGTGATTCTACTTCTGAGAAAAGGCAGAGATCTCAAATCATCCAAATTCATTTGGAAGGTCCCCAGGACCTGCACTCCTAATATACTATGATTACACTATTGCCTCACCTGTTTCATATCACCTTCTTATTTTAACTTGTCACATATTTATTAGCATAAATTGATATATATACAGTATATAGGTGATTCTACTTCTGAGAAAAGGCTGAGATCTCGGATCATCCAAATTCATTTGGAAGGTCCCCAGGACCTGCTCTCCTAATATACTATGATTACACTATTGCCTCACCTGTTTCATATCACCTTCTTATTTTAACTTGTCACATATTTATTAGCATAAATTGCTATATATACAGTATATAGGTGATTCTACTTCTGAGAAAAGGCTGAGATTTTGGATCATCCAAATTCATTTCATATTACATGTTACGTTTTTCTTATGATAGCCTTATGCATGTCCCAGGCATTTTTTTAATTCCTTTACAGTCTTTGTGTTTACCACCTCAGATGGAAGTTTATTCCATGAATCTACCACCCTTTCTGTAAAAAAATGCTTACTCAAATTTCTCCTGAATCTTCTACCCTCTAACTTTAGATTGTGACCCCCTTGTTTTGGCATTTATTTTTATTGTGGAAAATGCTTTCAGCTTTTACTTTATTAAGTCCCTTCATATATTTGAAAGTTTCTATCATGTCACCTATTTCCCTTCTATCCTCTAAACTATACATATTTAGATCATAGAGTTTTTCTTTGTACGTTTTATATTTAAGACCATGTACCATTTTAGTAGCCCTCTAAACATCAAATAATAATGCTGCGGAATCTGTTGGTGCTCTACAAATACCTGATAATAATAAATAATGTATTAATAATGTGTTTTGAATATAGTACAAGGTGAATTGAATTGCCCCCATGCAATGTGTAGATGAGATTATGTGGCACAGATGCATTTGAAAAGCATACGGGTTGTGATAGGATTTAGAATTAATTTAAATTTGAAAGCTGAAAGCCAGGGGATGCATATCACAGAGGATCTCTGATCAAAAGTTCCAATTCTACTTTTATTCCCCTTTAAATCCAATTAAATGCCGAAATAGAAGTGCTATATATGAGTACTATTGATGGGTCTCTATAACTGCCATTTGTTACAAAATAATGATTATGCCAATATTGTTAAAACAGGTACTAAATTTGATACTAAAACTTTTTTGAATTTTCCATGTCCAAACTTTGGGCTAGATTACGACTTCAGATAGCGTGCATATTATAAATTCGAAAGTTAAAAGTTTTTGGTTGTGCGCTAACTCGACAGACTCAAAAAGCCGAAGTCTGAATATTGCGAACACGTTCCCCTTTAGTCTTTAATGGAGTGCGAAAAGTGGAAAAAAATGTTCTTGCACGCAAATAAGATCGTATTTTCTCAAGTGTGCTAACCCAACATGAAATATTAATATTTTACATTCCAATGTTCTTCACATAGAATATGTTCTATTTATGTATTTGTTCATAAATACCCACACACACCCATATATATATATATATATATATATATATATATATATATATATATATATAAATATATATATATATATATGATTTTTTTTGTAAAATATATATATATTTACATATATATATGATTATATATAGCTACAGATATATACATTTAAATATATAGGAATATCTATTTATAAATACTTAGAACATTTTCCCCTATGTGAAGAACATTGGGATATTAAATATTTACAGTAAATACATAGCTAAAACCTTTATTAATTATGAATATTGCATAAATATGATTTTACATGTTTTCTGCTACTTGACTGCAAAGGGCTCCAATGCACTTATATATATGTCTATATATGTGTACATATGTATTTATGTGTTTATATATATATATATATATATATATATATACATTTTTGTGTCTGCAAATACATATATACACATAAAAATACACATGTACACACATATATACTTACATATATGTACATGCATATACATATTTAAGCCTGTGTATGTATGTATCTCCATGTTGAAGCCTTTTAAATTCAATACTCTTGAGTGAACGTGTTTACTTTCAACTTGTAATATACACTCTGTACTTCAGACGGACTCAAAGACCCATGAAAAACATAATTTATGCTTACCTGATAAATTCCTTTCTTCTGTTGTGTGATCAGTCCACGGGTCATCATTACTTCTGGGATATAACTCCTCCCCAACAGGAAATGCAAGAGGATTCACCCAGCAGAGCTGCATATAGCTCCTCCCCTCTACGTCAGTCCCAGTCATTCGACCAAGAAACAACGAGAAAGGAGTAACCAAGGGTGAAGTGGTGACTGGAGTATAATTTAAAAGATATTTACCTGCCTTAAAACAGGGCGGGCCGTGGACTGATCACACAACAGAAGAAAGGAATTTATCAGGTAAGCATAAATTATGTTTTCTTCTGTTATGTGTGATCAGTCCACGGGTCATCATTACTTCTGGGATACCAATACCAAAGCAAAAGTACACGGATGACGGGAGGGATAGGCAGGCTCATTATACAGAAGGAACCACTGCCTGAAGAACCTTTCTCCCAAAAATAGCCTCCGAAGAAGCAAAAGTGTCAAATTTGTAAAATTTGGAAAAAGTATGAAGCGAAGACCAAGTTGCAGCCTTGCAAATCTGTTCAACAGAGGCCTCATTCTTAAAGGCCCAAGTGGAAGCCACAGCTCTAGTGGAGTGAGCTGTAATTCTTTCAGGAGGCTGCTGTCCAGCAGTCTCATAGGCTAAACGTATTATGCTACGAAGCCAAAAAGAGAGAGAGGTAGCAGAAGCTTTTTGACCTCTCCTCTGTCCAGAGTAAACGACAAACAAGGAAGAAGTTTGGCGAAAATCTTTAGTTGCCTGCAAGTAGAACTTGAGGGCACGAACTACATCCAGATTGTGTAAAAGACGTTCCTTCTTTGAAGAAGGATTTGGACACAAGGATGGGACAACAATCTCTTGATTGATGTTCCTGTTAGTGACTACCTTAGGTAAGAACCCAGGTTTAGTACGCAGAACTACCTTGTCTGAGTGAAAAATCAGATAAGGGGAATCACAATGTAAGGCTGATAACTCAGAGACTCTTCGAGCCGAGGAAATAGCCATTAAAAACAGAACTTTCCAAGATAACATTTTTATATCAATGGAATGAAGGGGTTCAAACGGAACACCCTGTAAAACGTTAAGAACTAAGTTTAAACTCCATGGTGGAGCAACAGCTTTAAACACAGGCTTGATCCTAGCTAAAGCCTGACAAAAGGACTGGACGTCTGGATTTTCTGACAGACGTCTGTGTAACAAGATGGACAGAGCTGAAATCTGTCCCTTTAATGAACTAGCTGATAAACCCTTTTCTAAACCTTCTTGTAGAAAAGACAATATCCTAGCGATCCTAACCTTACTCCAGGAGTAACCTTTGGATTCGCACCAGTATAGGTATTTCCGCCATATTTTATGGTAAATCCTTCTGGTAACAGGCTTCCTAGCCTGAATCAGGGTATCAATAACCGACTCAGAAAAACCACGTTTTGATAAAATCAAGCGTTCAATTTCCAAGCAGTCAGCTTCAGAGAAGTTAGATTTTGATGTTTGAATGGACCCTGTATCAGAAGGTCCTGTCTCAGAGGTAGAGACCAAGGCGGACAGGATGACATGTCCACTAGATCTGCATACCAAGTCCTGCGTGGCCAAGCAGGTGCTATTAGAATTACTGATGCTCTCTCCTGTTTGATTTTGGCAATCAATCGAGGAAGCAGCGGGAAGGGTGGAAACACATAAGCCATCCTGAAGTTCCAAGGTGCTGTCAAAGCATCTATCAGAACTGCTCCCGGATCCCTGGATCTGGACCCGTAGCGAGGAAGTTTGGCGTTCTGGCGAGACGCCATGAGATCTATCTCTGGTTTGCCCCAACGTCGAAGTATTTGGGCAAAGACCTCCGGATGAAGTTCCCACTCCCCCGGATGAAGAGTCTGGCGACTCAAGAAATCCGCCTCCCAGTTCTCCACTCCCGGGATGTGGATTGCTGACAGGTGGCAAGAGTGAGACTCTGCCCAGCGAATTATCTTTGATACTTCCATCATTGCTAGGGAGCTTCTTGTCCCTCCCTGATGGTTGATGTAAGCTACAGTCGTGATGTTGTCCGACTGAAACCTGATGAACCCCCGAGTTATTAACTGGGGCCAAGCCAGAAGGGCATTGAGAACTGCTCTCAATTCCAGAATGTTTATTGGAAGGAGACTCTCCTCCTGATTCCATAGTCCCTGAGCCTTCAGAGAATTCCAGACAGCGCCCCAACCTAGTAGGCTGGCGTCTGTTGTTACAATTGTCCAGTCTGGCCTGCTGAATGGCATTCCCCTGGACAGGTGTGGCCGATGAAGCCACCATAGAAGAGAATTTCTGGTCTCTTGATTCAGATTCAGAGTAGGGGACAAATCTGAGTAATCCCCATTCCACTGACTTAGCATGCATAGTTGCAGCGGTCTGAGGTGTAGGCGTGCAAAAGGTACTATGTCCATTGCCGCTACCATTAAGCCGATCACCTCCATGCATTGAGCTACTGACGGGTGTTGAATGGAATGAAGGACGCGGCATGCATTTTGAAGTTTTGTTAACCTGTCTTCTGTCAGGTAAATCTTCATTTCTACAGAATCTATAAGAGTCCCCAAGAATGGAACTCTTGTGAGAGGAAAGAGAGAACTCTTCTTTTCGTTCACTTTCCATCCATGCGACCTTAGAAATGCCAGAACTAACTCTGTATGAGACTTGGCAGTTTGAAAGCTTGAAGCTTGTATTAGAATGTCGTCTAGGTACGGAGCTACCGAAATCCCTCGCGGTCTTAGTACCGCTAGAAGGGCACCCAGAACCTTTGTGAAGATTCTTGGAGCCGTAGCCAATCCGAATGGAAGAGCTACAAACTGGTAGTGCCTGTCTAAGAAGGCAAACCTTAGATACCGGTGATGATCTTTGTGGATCGGTATGTGAAGGTAAGCATCCTTTAAATCCACTGTGGTCATGAACTGACCCTCTTGGATCATGGGTAAAATAGTCCGAATAGTTTCCATTTTGAACGATGGAACTCTTAGGAATTTGTTTAGAGTCTTTAAATCTAAGATTGGCCTGAAAGTTCCCTCTTTTTTGGGAACCACAAACAGGTTTGAGTAGAACCCTTGTCCTTGTTCCGACCACGGAACCGGATGGATCACTCCCATTGTTAACAGATCTTGTACGCAGCGTAGAAACGCTTCTTTCTTTATCTGGTTTGTTGACAACCTTGACAGATGAAATCTCCCTCTTGGGGGAGATAATTTGAAGTCTAGAAGGTATCCCTGAGATATGATCTCTAGTGCCCAGGGATCCTGAACATCTCTTGCCCAGGCCTGGGCGAAGAGAGAGAGTCTGCCCCCTACTAGATCCGGTCCCGGATCGGGGGCTCTCGGTTCATGCTGTCTTTGGGGCAGCAGCAGGTTTCCTGGCCTGCTTGCTTTTGTTCCAGGACTGGTTAGGCTTCCAGCCTTGCCTGTAACGAGCAACAGCTCCTTCCTGTTTTGGTGCAGTGGAGGTTGATGCTGCTCCTGTTTTGAAATTCCGAAAGGGACGAAAATTAGACTGTCTAGCCTTAGCTTTGGCCTTGTCTTGAGGTAGGGCGTGGCCCTTACCTCCCGTAATGTCAGCGATAATTTCTTTCAAACCGGGCCCGAATAAGGACTGCCCCTTGAAAGGTATATTAAGTAATTTGGACTTAGAAGTAACATCAGCTGACCAGGATTTTAGCCACAGTGCCCTGCGTGCCTGTATGGCGAATCCTGAGTTCTTAGCCGTAAGTTTGGTTAAATGTACTACGGCCTCCGAAATGAAAGAATTAGCTAGTTTAAGGACTCTAAGCCTGTCCGTAATGTCGTCTAGCGTAGAGGAACTAAGGTTCTCTTCCAGCGACTCAATCCAAAATGCTGCCGCAGCCGTAATCGGCGCGATACATGCAAGGGGTTGTAATATAAAACCTTGTTGAACAAACATTTTCTTAAGGTAACCCTCTAATTTTTTATCCATTGGATCTGAGAAAGCACAGCTATCCTCCACCGGGATAGTGGTACGCTTAGCTAAAATAGAAACTGCTCCCTCCACCTTGGGGACCGTTTGCCATAAGTCCCGAGTGGTGGCGTCTATTGGAAACATCTTTCTAAATATTGGAGGGGGTGAGAACGGCACACCGGGTCTATCCCACTCCTTAGTAACAATTTCAGTTAGTCTCTTAGGTATAGGAAAAACGTCAGTACTCGCCGGTACCGCAAAGTATTTATCCAACCTACACAGTTTCTCTGGTATTGCAACAGTGTTACAATCGTTGAGAGCTGCTAAGACCTCCCCTAGTAGTACACGGAGGTTCTCCAATTTAAATTTAAAATTTGAAATATCTGAGTCCAATCTGTTTGGATCAGAACCGTCACCCACAGAATGAAGCTCTCCGTCCTCATGCTCTGCGAGCTGTGACGCAGTATCAGACATGGCCCTAGCATTGTCAGCGCACTCTGTTCTCACCCCAGAGTGATCACGCTTGCCTCTTAGTTCAGGTAATTTAGACAAAACTTCAGTCATAACAGTAGCCATATCTTGTAATGTTATCTGTAATGGCCGCCCAGATGTACTAGGCGCCAAAATATCACGCACCTCCCGGGCGGGAGATGCAGGTACTGTCGCGTGAGGCGAGTTAGTCGGCATAACTCTCCCCTCGCTGTTTGGTGAAATTTGTTCACATTGTACAGATTGACTTTTATTTAAAGTAGCATCAATACAGTTAGTACATAAATTTCTATTGGGCTCCACCTTGGCATTGGAACAAATGACACAGATATCTTCCTCTGAGTCAGACATGTTTAACACACTAGCAAAAAACTTACAACTTGGTTATAATCTTTTTTAGCAAAAAACGTACTGTGCCTCAAAGAGGTACTAACGATTAAATGACAGTTGAAATAATGAACTGAAAAACAGTTATTGCATCAAATTTTAAAACAACACAACTTTTAGCAAAGGTTTGTTCCCATTAGTAAAAAACAACACTAATTAAATTTGTACATAAGAAAACAAAACAACGTTTTTTATACACAGTCACTATAAGAATTCTCACAGCTCTGCTGAGAGAATTTACCTCCCTTCAAAGAAGTTTGAAGACCCCTGAGATCTGTCAGAAATGAACCGGATCATGCAGGACATATAAAAGTAGCTGACTGGAATTTTTTGATGCGTAGCAAAGAGCGCCAAAAACGGCCCCTCCCTCTCCCACACAGCAGTGAAGAGAAACGAAACTGTCACAATTAAAGCAAAAAACTGCCAAGTGGAAAATAATGCCCAAACATTTATTCACACAGTACCTCAGCAATGTAAACGATTCTACATTCCAGCAAAAACGTTTAACATGAGAATAGTTATTAAAAGGATTAGTGACCTTAACACAGTAGTTCCGGTGAAATACCATCCCCAGAATACTGAAGTGTATACATACATGTCATTTTAACGGTATGGCAGGCTTTTCTCATCAATTCCATTCAGAAAATAAAAACTGCCACATACCTCAATGCAGATTCATCTGCCCGCTGTCCCCTGATCTGAAGCCTTTACCTCCCTCAGATGGTCGAGAACAGCAATATGATCTTAACGACTCCGGTTAAAATCATAGTAAAAAATCTCTGTCAGATTCTTCCTCAAACTCTGCCAGAGAAGTAATAACACGCTCCGGTGCTATTTTAAAATAACAAACTTTTGATTGAAGTCATAAAAACTAAGTATAATCACCATAGTCCTCTCACACATCCTATCTAGTCGTTGGGTGCAAGAGAATGACTGGGACTGACGTAGAGGGGAGGAGCTATATGCAGCTCTGCTGGGTGAATCCTCTTGCATTTCCTGTTGGGGAGGAGTTATATCCCAGAAGTAATGATGACCCGTGGACTGATCACACATAACAGAAGAAAACCCCTTTTCGCTTGTGCGCAAAAGTTAGCACGCCACTCGTAATCTAGCCCTTATTGGTAAATTCCAAAGCACTCTTTTTGTTTACCCTTTAAAATAAAAAAGCTAGCTTTTAAAAAATAGTTTAATTTATTAACTTTTTTTTCCAAGCAAAGAAGTGATAAACTTTAGAACTCAAGAAGCAGTGCAGTGCCCAATTAAAACAAATAAGTTCAATGGTACAAAAGCACAAACTGTATCATCCTGAATGTTATTAAAATATTGACATCTTCTGAATTATAAGACAAACAAATGTAATACTTTAGGATTGTACCCATAGCAACTGCCATTCTACTGCTGCTGTTCCCCTTAATGTGGGATTATTCCAGGACTTCTGTTTTTAATCATTTGCTATTATAGAAATAATGTCACCCAAATGAAATATTATAGCACGATAATAGACTATTGCTCAGAAAATAAATATCTTGAAATGCTTTAATATTTATTTCTAATAACATTTTCTACCTCTTAGTTTTTATTAAGTAAGAACAGCATTATTTGGTGATAGCTATATAACAAAGTAAACAATCAAATCAAAGAAACATTGAACATTTGTACGCTTTGCAGATTTAATCAATGTTTTTGAACTCTTTGATAACTCCTTGATGAAAGCAAATTGGCAAACACAATAACCATTGCATGTGTTTATTGGAAATACTAACAATTGAAATACTGCAACAGTGCTTGCAAAATGAATGCATGAAATGGTACATTAAATTTTGCAGCATTGGTAAAATGGATATGGATAATAATTAATTTATAATAAGTTTTTAATGTGATATTTGTACAAAAGATGCATCTGTATGTTCCAGCTACTAAGATGGGCAAAATAAGAAATATTCAGCAAATAAGCATCTCTTAGATATATTTTAAAACCATTATGGCAAAGAATGAACTAAGCAGGCACATATATTTTAAAAGAGTTATAAATTGTAGTAAGGTACTTGTACACAACAGCTTGTCTGAACCCAATGTCTGTGTTTAATCTAACAGAATAGTCTGTCAGCTGTTTCCATATTCTTATTATACTCTATTATAGAGAGAATGCCACAATGTAATGGAAGTCTTACAATAATAAATGCAATCATTTAGTCTTTACTATATCAAAACGTTTTTTTATGTTTTTTTTTTTTTTAAACGAACAGGATGTACTATAAAATGAAACTACTTTATTCAATGAAGCACATCTTTGAAGACAGGCAAAACTGTTGTCCAATATAATAAACTAAAAAAAAGTATTAGTTCTAAGATCTTTTAAATTACTTTTAACTGTACTGTAACAGTGGGAGTAATCCTCTGCACAACAATGGCACTCTTCAATCAATTTGAATTGTAAGTTTACAAGAACAGGCTAACGTGGCCATGAGCATCAAGCTTGAGGGCTATCTGTATATTTAAATATAGTACTTATTATGCCATACTTCAACCTTGCTAGCACAATATGTGCATAGTTAGAGCTAGATTACAAGTGACGCAGTAAATGTTTTTTTCTCGCAAAAACTCCACTATTGTTAAGCATTGCACTTGTCGGGTTGCGCTTGTATTACAAGTTACAAAAAAAACTTATTTTGTACTAGCGTTAACCCGAAAAGTGCAAAACAAGTTTTTTTACATGCACGTGCATGTATTCCACCATGGAAAAAACTTTCATTCTATTGACTGATTTGAATTTGAAGATTCAAATCAGCCAATAGGAATCCAAATGTACCTCCATATAAAAGGGGTACCTCGCATTCAGTGTGCAGCTGGAGACTGTATGAAGAGGACCTCAGTTTTGAAGCTTGCAAGAGAAAGACCACTGCCGCCGCAACCACCACCTGGATGAAGAAGATGGACCGCTGCCTGGATGAAGATAGACCGCCGCCATCATCATCATCGGTGAGTACCTTTATGGGGTTAGCGTTAGTTTTTTTTTGGGGGGGGTGTATTTTTTTTTATAGATTAGAGGGTTTTTTTAAAAATTATTTGTGCAGCAAAAGAGCTAAATGCCTTTTTAAGGTTAATCCCCATACAAATGCCCTTTTTAGGGCTGTGGGTAATTTAGTTTTTTTAGTTAGTTTTTTTTATTTTGGGCTATGTGGGTGTAATGTTAGAGGGGTTAGTGGGGTTTTTTCCTAAAAGAGCTGATGACTTTAGGGCAATACCCTACAAAAGGCCTATTGGTAGTTTAGTTTTAGAATAGGGCTTTTTATTTATTTTTTTGGGGGGTTATTAGAATAGAATGAAATTGTTTATTTTTTGGGGTAATTACTCTTTATTTTTTGTAATTTTAGTTTTTTTCTGTAATGTTAGACTTTTTATTTTCTGTAATGTTCATTTTCTTTCATTAATTTTCTGTAATGTTAGTTTTTTTTAAAAAAAAATCTGTTATGTTAGTGCTTTTTGTTAGTTTTTTTAAAGGTAAGATTAGGTTTTTATTTAATTTTACAAGAATGTTTTTTAAAGTTATTTAGGATTTTTTTTGTAAATGTAAGGGTATTTTAATTTGGGTTAAGATAGGGAGTGGTAGGTTACAGTTTTTAGATGTTAGTTTATTACTTTCTGATGTGGGGGGTGGAAGTTTAGGGTTTAATAGTTTATGTAGGTACTTTGGGATGTGGGGGATGGCAGTTTAGGGGTTAATAGTTTATGTAGGTACTTTGAGGTGTGGGGGCATGACGGTTTAGGGGTTTATAGTTTATTTAGTTACTTTGTGATGTAGGGGGATGTTAGTTTAGGGGTTAATAGTTTATGAGTGTAAGTGTACTTTTGATGTGTTTTGTGCAATTTTTTATTTTTGAAACCAGTTAACCACAGCTCTGAGATCATGGTAAGGATTGAAGTGGAATCACAATTTTGCTCAACTTGTAATCTAGCCCTTAATGTTTTCTGCCCATGTATTGCAAAATGCAATATTAATGTCCTTATTTTTCTCTAACTAAGCATGTTTCTATTTTTTTCTTTAAGGGTAAATTCCTCCTCCATTATCAGTATGGAACTTTGAAAAATATTGAAATAATCTACTAAATGAATATATATGTTGCCAGTAAGGATAAACATGCGGTAGAGGTTTGGAGGCTGAAACATTGTCTTGCAGGTGCCAATACGTGAATAAAATTAAAGAGTAGTTGAGACCTTACATAAGTAGCATAGTTAGGGCTGGAATGGGACCAAAAATAAACCTGGCATTTAAAGGCATAGCAGTCTACTTCTCCCACCACATTTTGTTATTTAACCATATTGCAAAAGTAACAAGTATAATGTACTAGTTTTACAAAAACATTAAAATATTTAAATACAGTTACTTTTCTGTTACTGTATTTTGTAAACTGGTTGTTATTAAATAGTAAAAAATAAAATCAAAAATTAAATGCAATAAAAAAAATCTTTTGAAGTTAACATTTTAAATAAAGAATAACCACTTATTGCTCATCCGTCTGCGCAGTTACATAAACTTGAGCACTTATAATCATTCATAAGCTGCTTTATAGAGAAAAATAACACATGCAGACATCTTCTAGCACCCACATGCACACACAAATGCATCATATACAAATAATAATGCTGACAACTGAGTGAGGCTAAGGCAACCAGCCTCGGCTAGCAATTTGCCACAACCCACTGGGAAAATGCTTTGTATGCCGTATGCTCAGTCTGGCCCTGAGTATAGTTTCTTTCCTTTAAATGATGGAACAAATGATTGTCTGTGTATCATATAATATCAGTTAATATAAAAATGTTTGACACTTATGTTAGAGTAAAAAAGAGGGTGGGTGAAAAACTTCTAAATATATATTTTATTTGTTTGTCCTACCTTGAAAACATCCATGACCCTAATTCTACTTGAGGTCGAACATCCACAAAACTAAATTCCTAATGACAATTTTTGTTAACATTTTCAGCATGAGCTCCATGAGGCAGCATTCTTTAGCTATTTGTGCTAAAAGTAAATGCAGTGAAACAGAATCTCATAGTTTACAGGGTACCTACCTGTATTTTTATGATTGAAACTTAATGTTGATATATGTGTGCATAACTTTATCATAAGCACCTTAAGATTGTAATAGAAAATGTTTAATTTATTTTGCTCCGTTTTCATGTAATTTAATTGTGAGATTTTAATTGTCAGAATCGGAAATGCACACTGCCCCAATAGGCCTCAGAAGATAAAATTAAGATAAGTATTCTAGCTACAGGTGAACTTTTACGCTTTGAACATAATGAAAATGAATGTAAATATTTAACTAAAATTCAGTTGACTAGTGCAGCCAATGAATATTCAGGAAAGCACTATTTAAATTGTACATCATATTTTAACAACAATATCAAGGTTCCAATTTGTTTTCTCAGCCTCTTTTTGGCTATTTGATCTGTCTTTTAAAGATATATATATATATATATATATATATATATATATATATATTAAAACATTATTATAATTCTTTGCTTATTTAAAAGAATATTAAATTCACCGACCTGTTTATTTATTTAGTTTGTGATGTCACTGGCAATCACTGTATATGGAAGGCATAGATGAAAATATTTAAAATATATGCAAAACTAGTAAAAAAAACAACCAGTCTAGTCAAAATTAAACTTTCATGATTCAGATAGAGTATACAATTATAAATACCTTTCCAATTTACTTTTATCATCAAATTGGCTTTGCTCTTTTGGTATTCTTTGTTGAAATTCTAGGTAGGCTCATATGCTCATTTCTAAGCTCTTGGAGGCCGCCTCTTATCTCAGTGCATGTTGACAGTTTTTTTTACAGCTAGAAAGTGCTAGTTCATGTGTGTCATATAGATAACATTGTGCTCCGGCCCATGGAGTTACCTAGGAGTCAGCACTGATTGGCTAAAATGCATATCAGTCCAAAAGAACAGAAATAAGTGGACAGAAGCTTAGATACAAAGTAATCACAGAGTTAACAAGTATATTAATATAACATATTGGTTTTACAAAACTAGATATGGTTAATAAAGAGATTATTTATATTTTTAAACAATAAAAATCATGAATTAAAAGCCACGTTTAAAACCACTTTTATTTTCTAAATACCAAATTAACCCACACAATGTAATTAATAGCACCACATCAATACTCATACATTTTATGCAATTTGGGATTCATTTGCTGCATATATTTTAGGCAAATATGTGTTAAAGAAGTTTAGTTCTGCTTCTAGTTTAGTTTCAGATCAACCATTGTTTTGAATTTGACCTACAAAGAGCCATTAATTCCCAATGAACCTTATTTAGAAGACAGAATAATTGATTCAGCAGTTAATAGACTGGAATTGTATATTCAGATGCTGTAACACACTGTCACCTAGCTGCAGTATCATAGGAAAAAAATGGTTTGACTCAATTTGGAAGTATTCCCGAATAGGCAAAGATCCAGAGAGTTATTTGAATCATATTTAAGGCTGGGCCCTGCTGGGTACTGTTGTATGGGGTTGATTTTATCATATACAGAATCACCTAGAATTGTTAAAAATTGTGAAACAATATTAACGTGAAAAGGATTAATTGAGAAGCACTATGGTATGGTAAGTGCCAAGAAATTACTTTTAATCTAAGTGGCTTAACCAAGTTCAACCAATGTCATCCAAATTTAAAACTAGACCTGGCATCTATCTCTGTGATCATTTCTTTTTTCATTTATAAATCATACTTCCATCAACCATATTTTTACAGTTCCCAGAACCAGGCAATTAATATCAAACTAAAAACTTAATTACACGTTCAGCAGCTGCAAAATGTCACCTGTTAGCAAATTTAGCTATCGATAAAAAAACTGATATTATGATATTTGATATGCAGTTTAGTTGGCATAGCTATTCCAAAATTAATTGAATAAAATAAATAATGATGGTGAATAATTTGGGTATTCGATTAAAATGCAAGAGGAATACAAAACAATGGAATACAAAACTGATAAACTGAATGTAAGTTTTTCATTTTACACAAAAATATTGTACATAATTTACAATTAAATTAAAAATACTGTACCAAAGAAACAACCTATAAATATGGTATGTGATAAATTCTGCTGTTTGTGGATTTTTTTTTTCAATAGAAAAAAGGAATATTCATTTCACAAAGCACATTTTCTCATTAATAGTATATCTTTATAAATGCATATAAATGGTATACAGTATGTAAGAATTTAAAATGTACCTGCTTAAAACAGTATGGGCTAGATTATGAGTGGCGTGCAAACATTTCATGCAAGCTATAAGGGGTTTATCACGTGATTCACAGGGGTTTGCGCTCACCGGACTAGTAAGTAAATGTGATCGCTTGATTGCAATCGCAACTTATGCTAGAATGATTCAAAAATACATTACAAAGTATAGTTACACTCATAATAACACTGTCTAATAAACATTCAAAAAAAAAATTTCAAGCAAAAGTTCTAAGGGCTGAAAGATATGAGATTTCAGGTGTTAGAATAAAAAGGCAGGCAAAGGCTTTTAACATTGAGATACATAAAGATGGATATGTTTGTGTCTATATATGTGTAAATATGTATTTATATGTGTATATATGTATTTACAGACAAACACATAAAAACATAGTACTGTACATAGTATAATATGTTCTAAGTATTTTTAAATAGATATTCCTATTTCTATCTGTATATATCTTTAGCTATATATAATCATGTATATATATATATATATATATATACATATATATAAGAATAGAAATATATTGTACAAAAATACCATCAGATATATGTAGAAATATATTTTTTATGAATAAATAGAACATTCTGCTATGTGCAGAACATTGGAATGTGAAATATTCATATTGTACGAGAGTGGGGTTACTTTACTTTCAACTCATTATACCGGCGCAACCCGATGCACGCAAAAGCTTACCTCTAGTGCAATTAACGCTAGAACGGGAGCGTTAAATAGTGCTCCACTTGTAATCGGGCCCTAAATGTTAAAATTAGAAATATAATAATTGATTTGTCATCATTTATTATTAAAAAGATATATCATTTTTCTTGGCTGGAACAATATTACTTCTAATCTGGATGATGAAAGTGCAATTAAGCTACAAAATACCTTTAAAGCAATAATGATACAAGTGTACTATATAATTATGATTATCCACACAGATGTTAACTAGAAGGAAGCTGATACCAATTTAGTCTGAAATTCATTTGATTTCTCTTTATTAAATAAATAACTGTATGTTTCCTGAGTTTTTCCATCTCATTACGAGTGACAAGGACAATAATTGCAAGGTAAAAGTTACTGGTACCCTTAGGTCTTGAATTAAATACTAGTAAAATAAGGCTGGATTTATTGGAAAGAAAGTAAAAAAAACATATTACCATTTTTTAATTCAAAAAGTAGACAGTCATATTACCAAGAATAATACTTGGAAGCAGCTAGATCTAAGCTTTATGCGTCTACATAGTGTCAGAAATTGTAATTTCCATTCCTTTGTGTAGCGGCAGGTAGAATGTTGAATGCAAGCAGTACCCTCATCATTCAAGCATTGTATTTTAGTCAACTCTACATCAGAAAGCTGCCTGAGCTCAGCAATGATAACAAAGCACTATCACTTTCAAAGTGACAGAGAGCAATGACATATCAGCTTTGGAACTTAAACGAAAAGCCCCCGTTACCTTAAACCAAGTTCCATAGAGCTTTACATTTTTTAATTAAAACTTGTGACTTCTGCAAAAAAAATTGTATGGCGTTCATCCTTTTTGTTGTGCTGTTACATTATAGGCAATGTTTTCCAAAAATATGGGTGAGGCCTATGGGGATTTTTTTTATTTTTATGACAAGAATAGACATATGTATGTTAAAGATTAGAAGATTAGACTTTCTACAATAAAAAGAACATTTTTTTTTTGTTAAAGAAATATTTTTTTGTTGACAACTGTTGTTCTTCAGTATCAATAAGAATGAATTTGTTGATTTTATGAGGTGGCCAAAATGTTTTAACTTAAAACTTTGAAATATGTCGCACAAAAATAATGCCTAGCATTAATAAACATTGTAGTGATTGCTTGTAAAGTGTTGCAACTATTCATTTTTTTTTTTTTTAAGTACTGCTTTGTCTGGGAATGAGGAGAAAAAGATTGGCAATTAATGGCAATAAAGGCACAGAAAAGGTAGCAAAAAAAACAAAACAATAAAAAACTATATGGCTAAGGGAGGGCTAGTGTTCCACTGCATAATGGACTATGTTAATATATGATATCAGTACAATGAACAAGATTCAGTAAAACTCACAGCTTTGGTAAATATTACTTTGCCTTACACTGTAAGACTTAAAAGATGCAGAGGCCCCTAGTTATCAAGCTGTCAACCTCAAATACGCTGGAATTCCGCAATTATTCGCCTAAGTTATCAAGCCCT
Organism: Bombina bombina; assembly: GCF_027579735.1. NCBI lineage: Eukaryota > Metazoa > Chordata > Amphibia > Anura > Bombinatoridae > Bombina > Bombina bombina. Next base: position 628,196,652 of record NC_069500.1, read on the forward strand.
ACACACCGGCAAAAGTAGAATTTAGTGACGTAAGCTTCGATCCGCCGGACCCAGTCCGACACAGATCGATTCTTACGTCACTCCAGATGTTCCGAACACAAGTTCGGCACAATCTGACTACTTTTGCTAGTTATCAAAAAAACTAGCAGGTACGCTCAGCACTTTTCCGGCCCAGCATACCTGGTACCTGGTACCTGGAGGTGGCGGATCCCATAGGAATCAATGGGAGTCTGACCATAGCGAAAGTTCATGTTCGCTGCTGCCAGATATCCCATTGATTCCTATGGGAGATGTCTACACCTAACACCCTAACATGTACCCCGAGTCTAAACACCCCTAATCTGCCCCCCTACACCGCCACAACTAAATAAATGTACTACCCCCTAAACCGCCGCTCCCGGACCCCGCCGCCACCTATATTAAACGTATTAACCCCTAATCTGCCCCCCTACACCGTCTTCACCTATAATACATTTATTAACCCCTATCCTGCCCCCCTACACCGCCGCAACTATCATAACATTATTAACCCCTAAACCTAAGTCTAACCCTAACACCCCCCTAACTTAAATATTAATTAAATACATCTAAATATTATAACTATTATTAACTAAATTAATCCTATATAAAACTAAATACTTACCTTTAAAATAAACCCTAATATAGCTACAATATAAATAATAATTATATAGTAGCTATTTTAGGATTTATTTTTATTTTACAGGCAAATTTCAATTTATTTTAACTAGGTACATTAGCTATTAAATAGTTATTAACTATTTAATAGCTACCTAGTTAAAATAAAGACAAATTTACCTGTAAAATAAAAACTAACCTAAGTTACAATTACACCTAACACTACACTATCATTAAATAAATTATTCCTATTTAAAACTAAATACTTACCTGTAAAATAAAGGTTTATAATAAACACTACCCACCACAAAAAAAAAAAAATTGGAACAAAAACAGACATTGAAAATCACAATTATGAACTAAATGTTATAAAAATAATAATTGTAATGTCCCTTTAATAGCATTAAGCTCATTTCTTTATTTCTGTATTTTTTCTTCATCAATGCAGAAGTCATTAATACCCTCTTCACTATACATGGAAGAATGGCTTATCTTTGCATACAGAGCACCTGTAATTATAATGTTTCAATAATTAATTCAGGACAGAAGATAAATTTAGTGTGCTAAAAATATTCATGATCTCAGTGTACTTGGCAGTAAAATTAGAGTTGTTTTAGATTGTAATCTTTGCCATACTTGGTAATTAATTGTTATATAGGATACAGGAAATCAATTCCCCATATTCTAACCATAAAAAATTTGTTTACAACTATATAAATACAATGTTCCCACCTTCTCTCTTACCCAATCCCTTTCCATCTTCAATGTCCCATATTTTGTTTGGTATTTATAAGTTAACAGAAAATGTGCATTTAACCTGTTAATAACCATCTTACTGAGTAAAAGATTAGTTTTTGAAATTGCTTAAAGCATTAAAATAATTTTCTAGAATGTTATTGGAACCCGACATGTGCAAAAATCCAAACTTAGAATATTGCGTGAGCATTCATGTGTTCATCCATAGTCAATAGAGAAAAAAAACACCCCACTCTCGCGCAAACCCGACATAAAAATATATGAATATTTCAGATTCCAATGTTCTTTACAATACTAATATGTTCTTTTTATTTTATTCAGAAATAAATATTTCTAAATATATACCTGATGTTTTTTTGGTACAATATAATTATATATATATATATATATATATATATATATATATATATATATATATATATATATATATATATACGCATATGAATACATAACTACATATGTCTACATACATATATATATATATATATATATATATGTATGTCATATATCATATCACTACCTATACATCTTCAGACATGTTAAAGTGAAGGTCTATTTTGATGAATTAGTGCCGTGTTTTTAATAAACCTATTAAAAACAAGGGCACTTTAATTCATCAAAATTGACATTTCACTGTTTTCTTCAAAAACTTACCTTTTAATCCTGTCAGCCGCTCCAGCACTTCCTCCGCCCATCGCAAGCCATCTTCTCGGGTCCAAAATGACAAATCCGGCTTCCTCCAATCACAGCGTTGCATCAGGTCAAGATTCCCTCGGGGGAAAGCTGTGATTGGAGGAAGCCTGATTCGTCATTTCTGACGTCTGCAGAGGCTTCCGACAGCCGGGGGAATCGCTGGAGCTGCTGCAAGGATTAAAAGGTAAGTTTTTGAAGTAAACAATGAAATGTCCATTTTGATGAATTAAAGTGCCCTTGTTTTTAATAGGTTTATTAAAAACCAGGCACTAATTCATCAAAATGGACCTTCACTTTAAAGCCATTCACCTGCCTTTTTTTTCTTACACCTGAGATCTCATATCTTTGAGCCTTCATAACTTTGGTGTGCAATATTTTTTCATAATAATTTTATTAGATAGTGTTATTCTGAGTGTTACTATACTTTGTAATGTATTTTTAATGTGTTTTGTGCTATGTTTTAGTTTCCAGAAACAGTTAACCAGAGCTCTGAAGTCACAATAATCATGCTAGTGTAAATCTTTACTTTCAACTCATAATATGAGTGATAATCCCAATGCATGCATACATGTGCGCTTGTCCACTCGTAATCTGGCCATATATAGATACACTGAGGATTTTTTTATTTACTTTTGCTAAAACACTATTGAAAAATTGACAAGTATGTTGTATTTTATGAGGTAAATAGTAATTGTTGATCTTTACTACAGCAGTGATTGTTGGCAGTGGGCTAATAGATCTAGAAATGCCCCAGTAAATCTGGATTTTTTTTATATGTTGTCTGAATTCCTATCCCAGCACCAAAGATCCAGATATATCTTAAGCCCATGCTAAGCAAATCCTCAGTGTATAAATGAGAGAAATTACACATGTTCCAAACTGTGCCTTACTTCATCACCCTTGTCTCCTACCCTCCCTGGTATTATATATCACATGACTTCTCCTTACTTGATACCTGTCTGCACAATTCAACATTTGTTCCAATCAACATAGATTCCAGCTTTTTAAAAGGACCTTTATTTTCTCATAATTGGGTCCATATTATAAAGTTGTGCAACCATTGTTAAAAAAAACACACCTCCTTTTTAAAAGACACAAATTCCTTTTTATCGAAATTGAAAGATTTGGGTTATATTGGAGAGAAGTGCATCTTATTTTCCCTTGATATGTCTAGTCTATATACTTCCATTAAACACACTAGCGGCAAAGCCGCAGTAGAGAATGTATTGAGGACAGATAGTGACCTCACAGAAAGAAAAATTCAGTTTTTACTGGATTTATTAGTGATAATACTGTATTACAACTATTTCTTATTTATGGATACTTATTTTGTGCAGAAACATGAAACTGCAATGGGTTCCAATTTCACCCCTGCAAATATTTTTATGAATAACTTTGAGGAATGGTTTGTTGTTTCACCCCTATAGTTCCTCCTGGTGGAGGTACATAGATGACGTGTGTGATGTGTGGTTCGGTGAGATTGGGAGCCTATTAAAAGTTATACAGGACTTAAATGAAGCTATGAGAAGTTTAAAATTTATAAAAAGTATGATTTTCAAGCCCTTTCTAATAAACTAATTCCTACAGGGCTCAAATGAGGTCACAAAAAGTTTAATGATGGTGCAACCTAACTATACAAGGTCTAATGTTGGTGCAACCGAACCATAGGTGCAAACAAGATCATGAGATGATAAAAACAAAAAAATTGCGTATTTTATTTGTTTATATTACTGCTGCAGTACTTATATTTTTGTTAGGTATGATAGCCTATAATCGTTATGCTTTTAACTGGATATATATGAAATAGATTTAGGAGAGATTTATATCTATTTATATTAGTGTATTTCTGGGGGAAGAAACTCTTGTCAGGTGTATGCACAACATTGCATATGCTGCTTATGTATAAATCAACCTAAAATGAATATACATGGATAGAAGAACTGTAATACAATTTTAATCATTTCAAGTTATTAGTTGTCATGAAATTACTTTTTGTCCACATTTAACCACATGGGAAATTGTTGTCATTTAAGTGACGACTTGAGCCTGTCCACCAACAGTGTTGTGAAAGTTACTACTATCAGCCCATGAACAGTTTGTTCATTTGAATAAGGGAAATTAATTTTCTGTGAAGCTAAATGATTATTAAAATAACTTTATCAACTCAAAATATTTAAATATGCTAAACTGCTGCTCTGTAACATGCCTGAGACCAGTTTTATTATTGTCTTGTATGTGTATGCCCTTCTGATAAATTATAATTAAAAAGAAAAATACCACTTTTTTTAAAAGTAGAGAAGTAAATTATATTAAAAACTATCATATTTTCTTGAAATTTCAAAAATTCATCATTAATTATATATATTTATTGCTCTACTAAGCTGCTTTGAAGCCCAGTGAACTAATTTGTTTTGTATTTTTTTCTGAAGTATCAATGAAGACTCTTTATTTTGAGCTTTTATGTCCATATATTGTAGGATATTATATTATTAAAATGATCAAATACTGTTTGTATAAATGCCTCTGTTATTGTTGTTATAACATCAATAAAGTTGGTTTTAAAAAAATATATATTTTTTTCTGAACCTTTACTTTCCCCATACTACTATTAATTAATAAATAATTGCCATTTCTAGGGAAACCTTGTATATAAGTTAGACATAATGGGATAGATTTATTAATAGTCCAGCGACTCGACATCGCTAAATGCCGACAGCATACGCTGTCTGCATTTATCATTGCACAAGCATTTCTAGTAAAATTCTTGGGCAATGCCACCCCCTGCTCACTGGCGGGCAATTGGCCACTAGCAGGGACTGTTAATCATCGAGATTGGGATGACCGCTGCTCCTTTACTTTCGTTTCAGGCGAGTCTGAAACGAAGGCGCTCCGAAGCAGCATCCACTGCTTAATAAATGGTGCCCTAATGCCGGAATTCTCTACAAAAATCTGCCATTTTCTGAAAAATCTATGTGATCTATTTATTGTTCAATTGTTTTATCTCTCAAAGAGCCTCTAATTTGGTTAAGGTATAATTGTGTAATAGTTTTCATATTCCATAAAGAAAAGCTGGAATTATATTTGATTCCAAATTTCTTCTATTGTTATTTTTCTTAGTTGCTATGATAACATTTTTCTTCTGAGCTTTTTTATGATGGTTTTGGCTTAATTTCAAAATACTGATTGTCTTATAATAAACACTAACTTTAGTAAAACTCAGAATACCAACATTTATATCAATTTAAAAATGAGATGCAAAGAAACTCTCTTTCACCTTTGAAAGTAAGCTGAAAGTGGAATTTTTACCAGCCAAAAATCTGTTATATAATCACTGATTATGTAAGATGTATTGTACTGCACAACAGATGGAAAATATTGGAATCTAAGCTTGTAATTTAAACCCAAGAAGACTAATAGAGGGTTTAAATATTTTCATTGGCTATTTAATGACCCATGATGTCCATCCAAAGTAATGAGCTAAAGCACTAAAATTGCTTAGTGGCTTTGATAAAGTACAGCATATCAACCTCAAATATGCTAAGAAAACAAATTCATACATTAAGAAAATTACAAAATCAGTTTGAGCTACTCAGTAACCTTCACATTTTCCCTAATTCTGTATAGACATTAAATATATTAAACCAAATAAATATAAATTGATTTAGCTGTTAACTTTGGAGAGTTCATAGGAATCTGAAATCATTTTTGACTTATTTAAAATAATTATTTACAGCTATGTTAAAGATGATTAAAATATAAGATACATTTGAATCTCATGTGCTAGTCATAAAGATTAATTAACAGTTGGTTATATGTTTTTGTCAGCAATTTATTTAGGGTATGGTGAGCACAGAGATTATTGAGACTCCCCACTCCAGAGGGACGAAAAGAAAACATGTAAAAGCAGCCCTGCGTGGTTAAAAACAATGTATGTTACATGTAATAGATGGGACTTGTAAATACATTTTTAAAAAATGCTGATTGATTCCAAGATCTTTTTAAGACATGGCTGCTATAGATGATTGGTTACCTTTTTTTAAAATAGCTTAGGCAGAGTACAAAGTAGGAGTGGTGTTTTCTGGCAACAACTTTTTTTCTCTACCTAAATGTAGTGATTTACATATAAATAATTAAGGGAAAGTCAAGTCCAAAATAAACTTTCATGATTCAGATAGAGCATGTAATTTTAAACAACTTTCCAATTTACTTTTATCACCAATTTTTCTTTGTTCTCTTGGTATTCTTAGTTGAAAGCTAAACCTAGGAGGTTCATATGCTAATTGCTTAGACCATGAAGGCCGCCTCTAATCTGAAAGCATTTTGACAGTTTTTCACCACTAGAGGGCATTAGTTCATGTGTTTCATATAGATAACATTGAGCTCATGCACGTGAAGTTACCTAGGAGTAAGCACTGATTGGCTAACATGCAAGTCTGTCAAAAGAACGGATATAAGGCGGCAGTTTTGCAGAGGCTTAGATACAAGGTAGTCACAGAGGTAAAAAGAATATTAATATAACTGTGTTGGTTATGCAAAACTGGAGAATGGATAATAAATGGATTATCTATCTTTTTAAACAACACAAATTATGGTGTAGACTGTCCCTTTAAATTGATTTTTTCAGAGTATGTTCACTTCGAATAAACAAAACAGTTTAACATTTAGGGGGGAGCACGCCAACAAATATTAAAATACAGCTTAACAAACATTTAAGATCTTTATTCCAAATGATACAACCAAAATACCATAAGCCAGACACCACATAGTCACTCATTATAATGGTCTATAATCAGTCTCTTCAAATAAATGTTACAACATACTTGAATAAATACAAATATGACAGCACATTAGATGACTTATTAATGACCCATCTTCCTCTGACACTGTCTGCTTTAGGTTAGCATCTTATTGCGCTCTTCATTGTTCAGTTAAAGCTATTTCAAGGATGTCAATACTCTTCCCTCTCTTCAGTTTCAAACCCATTTCTTCAATTCAGTCACTAATAGTTAATCTTAATGGAATTCAGTATGTTTCCATATTGGAATGCATTTGGGCAAGCTGCACCATTTAAAGGGACAGTCAAATCCAAAACAAACTTTCATGATTCAAATAGGGCATGTAATTTTAAAGAACTTTCCAATTATCTTGGTATTCTTAGTTGAAAGCTAAACATAGGTGGTTCATATGATAATTTCTTAGACCTTGAAGGCCGCCTCTAATCTAAATACATTTTGACAATTTGTCACCACTAGAGGGCGTTAGTTCATGTGTTTCATATAGATAAAATTGAGTACATGCACGTGAATTTACCGAGGAGTGAGCACTGATTGGCCAAAATGCAAGTCTGTCAAAAGAACTGAAGTAAGGGGGCAGTCTGCAGAGGCTTAAAGATACAAGGTAATAACAGAGGTAAAATCTGTGTTATTATAACTGTGTTGGTTATGCAAAACTGGGGAATAGTTCATTAAGGGATTATCTATCTTTTAAAACAACAACAATTCTGGTGTTGACTGTCCCTTTAAGTATAGAGGCTGACCTATAGACTTTTAGGATGAGTAACAATACAGTACCTGGCTCACAGGTATTTTGGATAAATATGTTATTGGAATATAGATTTTTCAAAAATATTGCTTATTAATCAGGGGCAATATAAGCCTAAATAGCATACATCCACTTATACACAATAGAACTTGGTTCAGCTCTAGTCGATGTGAATAAGCAATGTGAAAACATCAGTATCAGATGGCTTGACTACACTATTGCAGTTATTCTTTAATTTATTTGAGGTAAACATACACTGAAATAATCCATTATTGGGCATATTTCTCATTGTTCAGTAGAATTAAATATTAATGCAACATCATATGTAGTGTTAAAATACACAGATACATTAAAGGGACAGTCTAGTCAAAATTAAACTTTCATGATTCAGATAGAGCATGCAATTTGAAGCAACTTTCTAATTTACTCCTATTATCAGTTTTTCTTTGTTCTTTTGGTATCCTTATTTGAAAAAGTAAGAATGTAAGCTTAGGAGCCGGCCCATTTTTGGTTCAGCACCAGGGTAGCGATTGCTGAATGGTGTCTAAATGTAGCCACCAATCAGCAAGTGCTACCCATATGCTGAACCAAAAATGGGCAGGCTCCTAAGCTTACATTCTTGCTTTTAAAAATATAGATACCAAAGGAATGAAGGAAAATTGATAATAGGAGTAAATTAGCAAGTTGCTTAAAATTGCATGCTTTATCTGAATATTGAAAGTTTAATTTTGACTAGACTATACCTTTAAATAATCAATGCAATGTGAATAACTTGATATCACTATTCCATTATCTGTAACAATTTTATTGGTGTTTTATTCAGTTAAGAAATTACTACAGAATACTTGTATCTTTAGCACTTTGGAATAATATACAGCAATTTGGCAATGTTGTTAATTTGAATGGGTCATTTATATGTTTGCCAGGAATTGTGCAGATGCATTTTAAGTCTGAAGAGTCACAGAACCCCTTATTTTAAGCTGCATTATACGCATGAATCAGTGGATACCGCAATGGAAATCCACTTTAAATACACAATGGATGTAGGTTAATTACCTTAGCATCTGCAAATTGTAATATCAACACAGCTTGCCATCTGGAAATATTATCCAGGTGGAAAGCTACTTTCATAAGGTAGATTTGGTGCCAAAATGACTAACTTGAATTGATGGCTTATAACAAGTATTAAAATGCAATCAGATATATGTATTTCATTTGGGGATATTTATAAATTGAAAATTATGATTAATATCACTGTTTTTGAAATGTAAAATTGAGTTTTAAATTGTAGTTTCACGTAATATTCTTAGAAAAAAAAATTAAAACAAACATTTGTTTTACGTAGCAGTTAAGAGATAGATAAAATAAAATATAAAACATATCCGTTAAAGTAATGTAAAGGTTTTAAATGTTAATTCACACATACTGAATTATAGTAATGCAAATTATTCTTAAATATTTTTTTTTTATTTAATACTATTTTTTGTCAGTATTTCTAAAACTAATATGGTCATATATTATTTTTATGGTTTAAAAAGTATTGACAGGACCCTGCTATACATTATCCATTTTAGGACATTTTCAAATGTCATAGTCACATAGCAGATTTAGTACAAATTTCCACATGACTGACAACTACTTTGATTTCTGACACCATAAAAGTCCTAGTCACTGTTGCTGTCAGAGTCACTTGGCATTTCAGCTTTATCAAAATGCCATGTGACCTTGACCGTGACCATCAAAGGTTATTGTTGCTTTTGTTGTCAGAGTCACTTGGCATTTCAGCTTTATCAAAATGCCATGTGACCCTGACCGTGACCTTGACCATCAAAGGTCATTGCCGCTGTGGCTGTCAATCAAATGGCATTTCAGCTTTATCAAAATGCCATGTGACCATGACCATCAAAGGTATTGTCGCTGTGGCTGTCAGAGTCACTTGCCATTTCATCTTTATCAAAATGCCATGTGACTCTGACCGCGACCATCAAAGGTCACTGTTGCTGTGGCTGTCAGTCACTTTGCATTTCTGCTTTATCAAAATGCCTTGTGGCCCTGACCGTGACTATGACTGTCACTGTGACTCTGACCAACAAAGGTCAGTGTCATTGACAGCCACAGCAACAATGACATTTGATGGTCATGGTCACTGTCAGGGTCACATGGCATTTTGATAAAGCTGAAATGCCAAGTGACTCTGACAGCTACAGTGACAATTACATTTGATGGTCACGGTCATGGACAGGGGTAACATGACATTTTGATAAAGAAGAAATGCCAAGTGACTCTGACAGCCACAGAAACAATGACCTTTGATGGCCAGGGTCACATGGCATTTTGATAAAGCAGGAATGCCAAGTGACTCTGACAGCCATAGCGACAATGGCTTTTGATGGTCACTGTCACAGTCAGGGTCACATGGCATTTTGATAAAGCTGAAATGCCAAGTGACTATGACAGCAACAGCGACTAGGACCTTTAAGGTGTAAAAAATCAAAGTGGTTGTTAGAGTCATGTGGAAATTTGCACTAAATCTGCTACTTGACTATGACATTTGACAGTGTCCTAAAATGGACACTATAGTGCTAAATAAAAAAGTACCCAAAGAATTCATAACACCTCACATACTTAAATTAATTAATTCACAGTCAAAAATTAATAAATAAAATAAAAAGGCAGCTTCCATATAGATATATAGGGCTACATGTACTAAGCAGCATAAGCGAGTCCTTGTGGGGCAGGCTCGCACATGAAACCCTGCTTCCTGCAATGTAAGAAGCCACAGTCATTTTACCACTAATTCTTACACTCTCAACCACCTCTGAGTTGGCAGATTGAAATCACCTTGAACACGCTCGCTCTGGGTGATTGACGGCCCTTATCTCAAACGATTGGTCATCTTAGAGAAGGGGGCAGCATTAGACCTTTGCTTGGGTGTGTATTGGTACATATGAGAATAGGATGTACAGGGTCTGCTGCCCATTCGTGGCAAAGCTGCATGGACAAATTCTCAAGTTGAGAACCTTTTCCACATGGCTATTAGTAAATGGGGTCTTATAATCTTTTCACAAAACCTGTACATTAATTTTCTTGGGCAGCATTTTTATAAAAGCCATATTCATAAACACCAAACACAATTTAGCTGGGAGGGTGTTGCTGTTTCGAATGCAGATGTCATAACATTTGGCTACCATATAACATATTTTGCAATATTTCTACATTCAGGTAAATGGAATTTAGTATTGGATATGTGGCTAATGGCTTAAAATGAATTAATCAAAAGAATATGTTATTAGTGTGTAAAATGCTTCAGCCAGAAAGTATCAGCTGAGGAGAGATAATTGGGATATTTAGTTATGGGAGAATTCCGGATATTTGACATTCAATTGGTAGAACACATGTTCCCAATGACATTCTTTTGTTCAAAGGTTGCTAGAAAAACAGTGGAATATGGCTGTTGAATTGCATTTAAATATTGATTCCCATAAAATGTTAAGCCTATGAGAATGAACATCTGAATATAAATATTTACAGGTGACAATCCATTTTTTAATGTTACATTAGATAAAGAGAAACTTAACGTGTTTCCAAAATTTAAATATTAGATATTTAGCAAACTTTTGACACATCTTTAAAACACAAGAAGACAGTCAAGATATATTATTTTGAACAAATACACATAAACATTGGTCAATTCTTGTGAACTACCTGACCTTCAAACTTTGTTGAGCATGAGTTAAAGCGACATTATACACTAGATTTTCTTTGCATAAATGTTTTGTAGATGACCCATTTATATAGCCTATACAGCTTTTTCTTTTTAAAAATAATAGTTTTGCTTATTTTTAAATAACATTGCTCTGATTTTCAGACTCCTAACCAAGCCCCAAAGTTTAGGAGAATACCAAAGTATACCTACACCAGCTTGCTTCTGTTTGTGTAAAGGGTCTTTTCATATGCAAAGGGAGGGGGAGTGTCTGCTATTTACCACATGCAGTGGGTGTTCCAGTAAACTTTTAATCAGAGCTAAACTGGAAGCTTCTAAGTAAGTTTTAAACAGTTTAATACTGAATTATTATATCAGCATTTGTGCATATTAATCTTTAATAGTTGATAAGACTGCCCAGAGGGCAGTCTATGTGTTGTAAATACAATCCCCCGAGCTACAAAAAATAGAAATACAGAAAAAAATAAACACATTATCCAAAATAAGAAAATTAAACCTCATCCCTATGAAAATAAAAAAGCCCCCCCAAATAGAAACACCCCCTAATTTAATGGTAAACTACCAATAGCTCTTAAAAGGGCTTTTTGTAGGGCGTTGCCCTAAGTTAAACAGCTCTTTTACATTAAAGATAAACAAAGTGCCCCCTAATAGTAAAACCCCCAACCCACCAAACCCCCCAAAATAAAAAAAACTAATACTAATAAACCTAATCTACCCATTGCCCTGAAAAGAGCATTGGTATGGGCATTGCCCTTAAAAGGCATTTAGCTTTTTTTCAAAGTGCCAAAAACAAACAAAAAAACTAACACTAAAGCCCCAAATAGGTACTCACGGTTTCAGAAGTCCAGCGAACGCGGCATGGAGCGGTCTTCCCAGATGTGGCGATCCTTGGCATCGGCGGTCCTCAGCAGCGGCGGTCCTCGGCGGTGGCAGCGGTTCTCAGCGACATGGAGGCTCCTCTTCATCCGATGTCCATGGTATACTGAATATTGAATGCAAGGTACCGCAATCAATTTGGGGTACCTTGCATTCCTATTGGCTGAATTTTTCAAAACAGGCAATAGGATTAGAGCTACTAAAATCATATTGGCTGTTCACATCAGGCAATAAGATTTCAGTAGCTCTCATTTTATTGGCTGCTGATTTTTTTCAAAATAGCCAATAGAATGAGATCTACTGAAATCCTATTGGCTGATCAAATATTTTAGCCAATAGGAATTCCAGGCACCCCTATAAATATGGGGTACCTTGAATTCTTTCTTAAGTGTGTGGCAGACGATTGCATGGAGAGGAACATCCACACTTTTGCAGAGGACCTCCACTGCCGTGGAGCGCCACCGCTGCCACCAAGGAGCGCCACCATCGCCGAATGACTGCCGCCAAGGATCGCCAATTCTGGGAAGACCGCTTCGGACCTCCACTCTGCCTTCGCTGTGGATGAAGATGATGGACCCGCCTGGAAGAAGACCTTCTCCGCCGGACTTCTGAAACTGTGAGTACCTATTTTGGGCTTAAGTGTTAGGGTTTTTTTTTATTTTTTGGGGGCACTTTGAAAAAGAGCTGTATGCCCTTTTAAGGGGAGTGAAAAAGAGCTGAATGCCATTTTAAGGGCAATGCCCATACAAATGCCCTTTTAAGGGCAATGGGTAGATTACGATTTATTAGTGTTAGGTTTTTTTTATTTTGGGGGGTTTGGTGTGTAGGGTGTTGTACTGTTAGGGAGGACTTTGTTTATTTTTAATGTAAACAAGCTGTTTAACTTAGGGCAATGCCCTACAATAAGCCCCTAATCTGTAGTTTAGCATTAGATTAGGGGGTGTTTTTATTTTGGGGGGGCTTTTTTATTTTCATGGGGATCAGGTTTAATTTTTTTATTTTGGATAATGTGTTTCTTATTTTTTGTAATTAGATTAATCTAATGTAATTTTTTATGTATTTTTAATTGTAATGTAGTTTATTTTTATTGTAATTAAGGCGTTAATTTAGGGGGTGTTAGGTTAGGGGGCTTAGTCATTAAATTAGTTTTTTGCATTGTAGGGGTTGGCGGTGTAGGAGTTAATAGGTAAATTAGGTTTAATGCGTTGTGGGGGGTTGGCGTTAGGGGTTAATAGATGTATTAGGTAGTTTGTGATGTGGTTTGTGGATTTAGGGGTTAATCATTTTATTATGTAGTTGTTTTTTTCTCATAATTCTTCATGCGGGCGGTTAGTTTATTTTTTCTTAATATTTTGTACGGGCAGTTCGGTTTTTTTTTTAAATACTTATTGCTGGTGCATAGGTGTTTTTTTTAATACTTATTTCGGGTGGTAATTTTTTTTTTCATACTTATTGCAGGCATTTTTTTTTGTTTTTTAATGCTCCGTTTGCCTTCGCTGCATCCCGGTGGATTCCGAAAAATGGCAGGGTGGTGAAAGAATCCATTCTTTAACCACCCTGCCATTTTCGGAATCCACCGGGATGCAGCGAAAAGCGAAGCTGCATCCAGGTGAATTCTTTTGGCCGCAAATTCTTTGGCTGCAAATTATTTGGCTTCTTTTGGCGGTGAGTTCTTTTGGCTGCGTCCCCAGCCAACATTCTGTTGGCTGCCTCATGCTGCCAACATTCCTTTGAGGATGCGTGCGCAACTGCCGACGGCGACGAACATTACAAACGCAATTATAGTATAGATAGTAGTGTCTATTACATGCAGTTATATAAAAATTGGTGTATACTGTCCCTTTAAATGATAGAAAAATTGAGGAATGTAATTACCCATTGATTATAAGATCCTACTCATATAATGACCTTCCAGAGAAGTGCTGAGTTTATTTGTGTCAACAAATAAGATGCAAACATGTATGCAAAAGAGCAGTGATACATTAGTAGGGTTTATACTTACTACAAATTGTAAACTCTATATTTGTATATGGATATAAAACTTTGAACAATGTTAAGTTGTAAAAGTTGTCACATGTTACAATATTAAAGTACCGATTGGTCTGATATTTTTGGTGAGAATTCTTCTTTGAAACACTTGATTAATTATGGAACATATCATCTTTATTAAAACATAACCAGTAACTGTCTCAAAAAAAATAATAAAAGTAATAGTTTTTATCCACAGATTTAAATCAAGCTTATTTTAACTGCAAAACAATTGTTAAAGGGACACTGAACCCAAATTTTTTATTTTGTGATTCAGATAGAGCATGACATTTTAAGCAACTTTCTAATTTACTCCTATTATCAAATTTTCTTCATTCACTTGGTATCTTTATATGAAATGCAAGAATGTAAGTTTAGATGCCGGCCCATTTTTGGTGAACAACCTGGGTTGTTCTTGCTGATTAGTGGATAAATTCATGCACCAATAAAAAAGTGCTGTCCAGAGTCTGAACAAAAAAAAAGCTTTGATGCCTTCTTTTTCAAATAAAGACAGCAAGAGAACGAAGAAAATTTGATAATAGGAGCAAATTAGAAAGTTGCTTCAAATTGCATGCTCCATCTGAATCACAAAAGAAAAAAATTGGGTTCAGTGTCCCTTTAAGTAATATATATATAAATCTGCAACAATAAACATTGTCTCTTTTTTTTAAAGGGATATGAAACCCAAAATGTGTCTTTTATTATTCAGACAGACCATGCGATTTTAAACGATTTTCCAATTTACTTTTATTATCTAATTTGTTTCATTTTCTTGGAATCCTTAAATGAAAAGCATACCTAGGTAGACTGAGGAGCAGCAATGCATTACTGGGAGCTAACAGCTAATTAGTGGCTATACATAAATGCCTTTAGTTATTAGTTCACCACATGTGTTCAGTTAGCTCCTAGTGGTGCATTGCTGCTCCTTTAAACAAAAAGATACCAAGAGAATGCAGCAAATTTATAATAGAAGTAAATTGTAAAGTTGATTAAAATCACATGCTCTGTCAGAATCATAAAATAAATACATTGGGTTTCATGTCCCTTTAAAGGATGAAAAAGGATTATGATATCATCAAAATATGTGCCTCATTGTTTTTTGTAGTTTATTTATTTATTTCCTTTTTTTTTTTTTTTTTTGCAAATTTTGCAGGCGTTTTAACTAATTGTCAATTCATCTGGCATAGACCAATTATCACAACTTTAAAATAAAATGAGCCTGAGTGATTTGAAGTTACCCAATACACATGTTCCTGGATGATCTGCATATGAATAACAACTTTATAAACACACAGTTTACGGTAGATCATTGTGACATGAGTTTATGAAACATTAAAAAGATTTCCAGTCTAGTAAATTCAATAGGTACATTTCCATTCTTAGAAATATAGATATTTTAAAATAAATAATTATTGATAACGGAATAACCTAGAAGATACACGGTTGTCCCTTTGAAAGTAAACAGAATTATCAAAAATGTATGCTTTATTTTAAATCCTAAAGATATTTTGGTTTATCACCCCCTTAATACATTATAAATATCATCTGCAAGAAAAACAACAACAAAAAGGGCTAGGTTACAAGTGGTGTGATATAGTTATTGGAGGTCACGATAAGCAATACCACCACTGTGCAAATACGCATGGAAAAGTAAACCGTTGTGCATGAGCACAAACAAAATTTGTGCACAATGAATTAGCATGCCTGAAGGCCTAGTGTAAAGTGTAAGGATTAAAACAAATGTTCACCAATCACAACATAAGTGCATTAAAATAAACTATTAAACTCATATATACATTTTGATAAAAATATTTCATACAAATATCATTTTTTTAATAAGATATATAGTATATATTGAGGTATTTGACTGAAAAGGGCTATTATGTGTGTGTGTGAATATATAGTATGTGTATGTATGTATATACAGTACATGTGTATTTATTTGTTCATATGTGTATATATGTATATACATACATATATACACATATAAACATATATATATACACATATATATATATATATATACACTTTGGAGCCCTTTCCACTCAAACACATCTAAACATAAACATATTTTTAAATTAATATGTTTTACTGTGTTTTTAATACAAAATATTTTATATTCTAATGTTCTACACTTAGAGAAAAGGTTCTATGCATTTCTAAATAGATATTTATATTTATATCTTTATATATTCATGCATATATATACTTTGTATTTTTCAATAAAATAATCAGGACAGTTTAGAAGTAATAACGTCAAACAATAAACTAGGGAGTTAAGAAATTGATTGGTTTGGGCAGTTAAATGCAAAATGGTTTTGAGGTACAAATTTCCATTTTAAATTTATAGAACAAGTAAACAAATGCAGTTGTTATGCGGAACAACTTTTAAAAGCAACAGGAGTGTATATGGCTTAAGCCATCCAGGCCTGTGATTAGGGCAGTGGGAATTAGGTACATAGCCCATTCTGAGTGAAAATTCTATGACATCACTGTATATCTTCCCGCTCCTATGCTTTCCATATATGTTACTTAATAAAAATATTACAAACTGAAAATCCCTGAGTGTCTTGTCAGGGTATATAACTATTTAATGTGTCCCTGACCTCTGGTTGTGAGAAATAAAAGAGGCAAATATTGTTGTGGTTTCAGTGGTAAGCATATTTCTCAGTACCTAGAGCAGCATACACCTTAAATATTCAGAGGGAAAGAACTATTCATTTTCAAATATACTTTCTTAAATGTAGCATATTTTGACACATGTCTAAAAATTTAAACACCTCTTATTTTGGATGTTCAAATATAAAAGGCAGATTTCTCCAACAGACCAAGTAAATACATTCCTAATGGCAACCGTTATGGTTTTTAAAATGAAGTTCATGCAATTAATGTTAACACCATATTAGCAGATTACAGATTTGCTTATTAATATAATATTTGCTACATCTGTAATTTAATACTGAATGAGATGTGTATTTACTTGGTACAAATGTGAGATCATTGCATGTCTGCGATAACAAAGGGAAGGTAATGTTCCCATTGTGGAGAATGTATTTGTAGTTTATATTTAGCAGCTAAAATCATTTTTCCCTGTTCAGTGATAAAACAGTTGGGAAGCCTATCAAACATTTGTTTCCACTCTTGGAGGTTGATATCACATATTTCTTTTAATTACACAGTTATAAATTATGTGATGTTTACACAATTATGAAAGTAACATCATAAAATTCATTATATGTATTTTGGTCTTGTTACTCCGATATTGCATCAGATGTTTTGTGGAACTCCCCCCATTTTGTAAGTGGTATAAAATGTAAAGCCAGTAAAGATTCTACCCAGGATGAGCTTTATATCTGTAAACACAGTAATTTATGGGGAGGAGTAAAGATATCTATAAGCTCATCAAAAGTAAAAGACTAACCCTAGCCAAGCATGTGACTACCAACTTTTAGGTCTAGCAAGCAGCACCTTAAAGGGACAGTCCACACAAAAAAAAATGTTGTTTTAAAAGATAGATAATTCCTTAATGACCAATTCCCCAGTTTTGCATAACCAACACAGTTATAATAATACACGTTTTACATCTGTAATTACCTTGTATCTAAGCCTCTGCAAACTGCCCCCTTATTTCCGTTCTTTTGACAGACTTGCATTTTAGCCAATCAGTTCTCACTCCTTGGTAAATTCACGTGCATGAGTTCAATATTATCTATTTGAAACACATGAACTAATGCCCTCTAGTGGTCAGAATGCATTCAGCTTAGAGGCGGCCTTCAAGGTCTAAGAAATTAGCATATGAACCTCCTAGGTTTAGCTTTCAACTAAGAATACCAAGAGACCAAAGCAAAATTGGTGATAAAAGTAAATTGGAAAGTTGTTTAAAATTACAAGCTCTATTTGAATCATGAAAGTGTTTTTTGGACTTGACTGTCACTTTAAAGTGAAATAAAAAAAAACACCACCTGTTTCATTGTTGTAATAAAATAGTGTCAGTGATGGTAAGTCTAAGCATTTAAAAAACGCTAGGATTTACCATCACTAGAAATAAACAGTAGTTTCAGTTATCATTTCCAACAAAAAGGATGCTAAACTCACCCTATCTGTACCATTATATAATGCAAAAAAACACACTGTACTAAAGCAGAGCATGTACATTTTGCACCAGAATGTCCCTTTAATTGAATATAGCGGCTGCTTCTACATACATGGTTACCTTGAAGATTTTTATAGTGGGTGGAGGTCTGCTAAACTTATATGCCCTTTTTTCTGTACTTTTAAATACTTTATTATGATTCAGCTCAACTTCAAATATGCTATTGACATAATTCTGAGGCCAATATTTGGCCAATATTTGAGCCCACTGTTGTTCATTTAGGAGTCATTAGCTATAATATAATTAGCAGAAGGTGCTAGTCCTAAAGCCTGTGTACACGGGCCATTTTTTGCAGTACAGTGGTCCCACCCCTTGCTCTCTCTCTATCCCCCTCTCTTTTGCTCTCTCTTTCTCCCCTCTCTTTTGCTCTCTCTTTCTCCCCTCTGTTTTGCTCTCTCTCTCTCCCCTCTCTTTTACTCTCTCTCTCCCCCTCTCTTTTACTCTCTCTCCCCCTCTCTTTTGCGCTCTCTCTCCCCCCTCTCTTTTGCGCTCTCTCTCCCCCTCTCTTTTGCGCTCTCTCTTTTGTGCTCTCTCCCCCACTCTTTTGTGCACCCTCCCTCCTCTCTTTTGTGCACTCTCCCCCTCTCTTTTGTGCACTCTCCCTCCTCTCTTTTGTGCACTCTCCCCCTCTCTTTTGTGCACTCTCCCCCTCTCTTTTGTGCTCTATCCCCCTCTCTTTTGTGCTCTCTCCCCCCTCTCTTTTGCTGTCTCTCTCCCCAATCTCTTTTGCTGTCTCTCTCCCCCTTCTCTTTTTCTGTCTCTCTCCCCGTCTCTTTTGCTGTCTCTCTCCCCCCTCTCTTTTGTGCTCTCTCTCCCCCCTCTCTTTTGAGCTCTCTCTTCCCCCTCTCTTTTGTTGTCTCTCTCCCCCCTCTCTTTTGCTGTCTCTACCCCCCTCTCTTTTGCTGTCTCTCTATCCCCCCTCTTTAGAGCTCTCTGTCTCTTAGCAGCTGGCCTCGGTATCTGAACCTGCCCGGCCCGGTCACGCCCGCGCCATGCCCGGCCCCGCCCACATCACGCCCGACCACGTCCACATCTCACCCGTCGACCACGCCCACATCACATCCACCCTGTCACGCCCACTCCTCATCCGCCCGGCCACGCCCACTCCACCACACGATGCCAGGTTAGTTGGAGGGTCTCTTTACTCTCTCTCTCCCCCCTCTCTTTTTACTCTCTCTCTCCCCCCTCTCTTTTGCTCTCTCTCCCCCCTCTCTTTTGCACTCTCTCCCTCCTCTTTTGCGCTTTCTCCCCCTCTCTTTTGTGCACTCTCCCCCCTCTCTTTTGTGCACTCTTCCTCTCTCTTTTGTGCAATCTCCCTCCTCTCTTTTGTGCACTCTGCTCCCTCTCTTTTGTGCACTCTCCCACTCTCGTTTGTGCTCTCTCCCCCCTCTCTTTTGCTGTCTCTCTCCCCCTCTCTTTTGCTGTCTCTCTCCCCCCTCTCTTTTGCTGTCTCTCTCCCCCTCTCTTTTCTGCTCTCTCCCCCTCTCTTTTCTGCTCTCTCTTCCCACTCTCTTTTGCTATCTCTCCCCCCTCTCTTTTGTGCTCTCTCCCCCCTCTCTTTTGCTGTCTCTCTCCTCCTCTCTTTTGCTGTCTCTCTCCCCCCTCTCTTTTGCTGTCTTTCTCCCCCTCTCTTTTGTGCTGTCTCTCTCCCCTCTCTTTTGTGCTCTTTCTCCCCCCTCTCTTTTGTGCTCTCTCTTCCCCCTCTCTTTTGTGCTCTCTCTTCCCCCTCTCTTTTTCTGTCTCTCTCCCCCTCTCTTTTGCTGTCTCTCTCCCCCCTGTCTTTTGCTGTCTCTCTCCCCCTCTATTTTGCTGTCTCTCTCCCCCTCTCTCTTTTACTGTCTCCCCCCCCCACTCTCTTTTGATGTCTCTATCTCCCTCTCTCTATCCCCCCTCTTCTGCTCTCTCTACCCCCCCCCCCCTCTTTAGAGCTCTCTGTCTCTTAGCAGCTGGCCCCGGTATCTGGCCCCACCCGCGCCACGCCCAACCCCACCCGTGTCATGTCCGGCCACACCCACATCATGCTTGGCTACGCCCACATCTCACCCACCCGGTCACGCCCACTCCACAAACGCCGGCCACGTCCACTCAACCACACGACGCCAGGTTAGTTGGAAGGCCAGGTGTGTTTGTCCTCGTGCGCAGTCTCTACTGCGCATGACAGCTTCGGACAAACACACTTGGCCTTTTATTATATAGGATATATATATATATAAACATATATATATATATATATATATATATATATATATATATACACACACCCATATATATATATATATATATATATATATATATATAAAATATGTATATATGCATGATCAAAAATAGAAAATAAATAAAATATTTTAAAAACATGGGCTAGGATTAACTTCTCTAAAAAAGAGTTATAGCTATTAATACTGTGTATACAATGGGATAATTGTTTGTAATGCTAAGCAAAGCAATACAATAACATAGGGATAGTAATATATATTAACACGTACTGATAAAGGCAGCTGCTATCAAGAATTTAAAACTATGTTAATAAATGTATTTAAATTATTTTAGCTTACTGATTAGTCACTGCATTGAGTCAAATTGCCTTGTATTCATATCTAGGATCCAGTATATAATTTTTTTTTACATTTACAGGATATTCTACCAACTAGCCCAACCATTTTAGTGCATCCTAATTTTCACACTGATTGGTTGACTTGACCCCTAAAATCCCTGTAGTGTGCAACTTTATGAAAAAAGTTAGTTGATCTCAATGAATGATGTGCATTGTATTCAACACAACAATAACCACATAAATAAGACATGGTAAATCACAGTAAACTAAATCACAGTAAATCTTGCAGTACTTTGCTTCCCCAAATTAACAGACATTCTATTAGGAGTAATATAAAATGAAAATAATCTTTCTGCATTGAAATCCTGGCTACCATTTCACTCTATCTGAATTATTTTAATTTACTGTTCCTCCACACCCAAATTCTTGCAGTATTCTTTAGGCATATTAAGTGGTAACACAAATGTAATATATATATATATATATATATATATATATATATATATTATATATATATATGTAAAGGTGGGCAATTTATTACTTACTACATTTTTTTGACAGTTACATATTATTATGGGAGCATTTTGAATTCTAATTTTCCAATTCCTTTTTTAAGTGCTGTAACATAAACTAGAAAGCTATTGAAAGCTCTTGGTTAAATAAGGTATATTCCTCGACTCTTTCATTTAGATATAAATGGCTATATAATATTTAGGAATTTAGTGAATTTTACTTAATAAAGTAAAAACTCTGGATTTCAATGGAAATTTTCTGTATTTAAAGGGACAGTCTAGACAAAAATAAACTTTCATGATTCAGATAGGGCATGCAATTTGAAACAACTTTCTAATGTACTTTTATCATCAATTTAGCTTTGTTCTCTTGGTATTCTTAGTTGAAATCTAAACCTAGGAGGCTCATATGCTAATTTCTTATCCCTTGAAGGCTGCCTTTTATCTGAATGCATTTTGACATTTTTCACAACTAGAGGGTGTTAGTTCATGTGTGTTATATAGATAACACTGTGTTCATGCCCGTGGAGTTACCTAGTCAGCTCTGATTGGCTAATACAAGTTTGTCAAAAGAACTGAAATAAGTGAGCAGTCTGCAGAGGCTTAGATACAAGGTAATCACAGAAGTAAAACATATATTAATATAACTGTGTTGGATATGCAAAACCGGGGAATGGCTAAAAAGGGATTATATATATTTTAAACAATAAAAATTCTGGTGTAGGCTGTCCCTTTAATTACCCCCTAAATTCACTGATACAAAATTTGCTATAGCTCCCTAAACTAACCAAATTATCATAAAATTATAAATATAATCACAAAATGCATAGGAATTTATAATAATCAATAACTAAAAAATCTCAAAACAAAAAATGCAAACAAAATAAATGTAATATAAATACAAAGGATATCAGTGATGTAGAAAATTCCCAAACCTCGGTATCTCAAGAAAAGAGAAACAAATTATGGTGCAGTATTGTGACAAAAAATATAATTGAAACAATGTGTCAAAATTCTACTCACATAGACTTGAGCTATCTTAAGCTCAAGCATTGTGCAATCCTGATTCACAAAGCTGTCAGGCTTAGCTCACTCAGTGTTGGTGTATTCAGAATTTGTAATTGTGTCTCCACAAAATAGAAAAACAGATATATAGTGTGATACCGTTTATAAAAAATGAGACTTTGATTCTTTGGTTATAAACTCACACTTTTCAGGAGCTCAACATCAGCACCTGATATATTAGCAGACCTGATATCGGCTACCAGGGAGGCCACAGAAATAGCAAAAGATCCGGAAACGCTGTATTAACAATTGGTTTATTTAAAATTATAAAAACATATTAAACATAAAAGTGAATGCCAGGACTTCAAATCACCAAGGGCTATAGAGGATATATGCAACAACCGAAGTTGTATCCAAATTTTCCAAAGAGGATGGTAATGGATTGTTTTGAAACAAACAATGTATCCATTCAATAGTCACTCTATTCACAGAGAGAAGCCCTTAACTATGACATCACTGTATTCACGTGATGCCTGACGTACGTTTCGCCAAGCCCCTGTGGCTTTTTCAAGGGTGATGATCCAGCGGTCCGGTGACTCTTCTTTTAAGCAAACAACATCCAATAGGAAACAACTCTAATTCATGCTGTATATTTAAGGTGGTATTTTCCTATTCAAGGCATCCATATAAAATATCTGATCATACAATTCAATTCAATCAAAAACATAAAAATTTATTTTAACATATACTAACTATACGGACACTTGGAATAATGTCATATAATACGTACGTCGGGTATCACGTGACTACAGTGATGTCACACTAAAGGGCTTCTCTCAGTGAATAGAGTGACTATTGAATGGATACATTGTTTGTTTCAAAATAATCCATTACCATCCTCTTTGGAGACTTTGGATACAACTTCGGTTGTTGCATATATCCTCTATAGCCCTTAGTGACTTGAAGTCCTGATATTCATTTTTATGTTTAATATGTTTTCATAATTTTAAATAAACCAATTGTTTATATAGCGGTTTCTGATTTTTTGCTATTTTTGTGGCCTCCCTGGTAGCCGATATCAGGTCTGCTAATATATCAGGAGCTGATGTTTAGCTCCTAAAAAGTGTGAGTATATAACCAAAGAATCAAAGTCTCATTTGTTATAAACGGTATCGCACTATACATCCGATTTTCTATTTTGTGGAGACACAATTAAAGATTCTGAATACACCAACACTGAGTGAGCTGAGCCTGACAGCCAGAGGCGTAACTAGAAACCACAGGGCCCAGGTGCAAGAATATAAGAAGCCCCCCCCCCGCCACCCCCCCCCCCCCAAAAAAAGGGAATTTGATATATATCTTTTTTATATATATAATTAAAACACAGAAAAAAATGTGAATCAGATTACATGTATGCAAAAGGAGGTACCCTGTGCCCACAGTCTGTGAGATGGTCTGACCCCCTATTACTGTATATAGGGACACTGTTTAACCCACCAGTACTGTATATAGTGAGTCAGTGACACAGTCTGTAATCTGCCGGTGAGATGGCTGGCCTGACTCTACCCGCCCAAGTATTTATACAGTGACCACAGTAGTCTGTGACATGGTCCAGCCCCCTCGTACTGTATATAGTGGTACTGTATAGACTGACACTGTTTACCCTGCCCCCCAATCTGTAGTAACAAGGTCTGTAATTTGCTGGTTCCACAAACATACACACACACACACACACACATTTCATGCATAAATACACACACAGTCACATACATACATACACACATACGCACACACACATACACACATAAACACCAATGGGTAAAACAGAAACACTAACCCCTGTAGTCAGAGACACTAGTGAAGCATCATGTCACACTCACATTATATCAGTGCAGGCAGTGGCAGGTCAATGTTTTTTATTGTAAAAAAAAAAAAAAAAATCTCTGCACCCCCTGTAGTTTCGCCCCTGCTGACAGCTTTGTGAATCAGGATTGCACAATACTTAAGCTTAAGATAGCTCAAGTCTATGTGAGTATAAATTTGACACATTGTTTCAATTATATTTTTTGTCCCAATACTGCACCATAATTTGTTTCTCTTTTTTGGAGATACCGAGGTTTGGGAATTTTCTACATCACTGATACCCAATATCCTTTGTATTTATATCACATTTATTTTGTTTGCATAGGAATGTAGCTATTAATTTATTTAAAACATAATTTTAATGCTTTTTTTCCCTGTATTTACCTTCTATATTCACTGGTACACAATTTATTATAATCTGTATATATCTGACAGTGCTAGACCAAACATGTGTCTATAGCTCCTTGTAAAAGAAGGGTCCCAGCTGCCCTAGATCTGAATTATACAAGCTAGGATACAAAGAGCGCCTACTACAAAGGCAAAGACAACTCTAATATAATATAAAATGTATATATAAAATATAAATGAGATAAAAGTTTATCTAAAAATATTTAATGAACATTACGAAACTTTAAAAATGATAACATAGATATAGTGGATCCACTAAAAAATGACAATAACACAATATTGTTAAATGAAAGAACACGCATGAAATAGTCACTGTATGGTTAGTCCTCTGATATAAAAGTTCCAAAATAATCCTCTGTATAATGATATGAACCCAGAGCAAATTAAATTCCTATAATGCTGAGTAGAAAGTGTCAAAGTCTTTTATCCTTAAAAATGGTGGTGAAAAAGGGAGTTAATCCAATCTCGTGGTGAAAATAAATAAAAAAAAAAAAGAATAATATTAAAAATAATGAAAAAATGTGATCAAAAAATGTAAAAACATTGAACAATAAAAAATGCAAAAACACTAAGTAGTGAAACAAAGTAAATAAAAAGTGAAAAAAATAGCCCTAAATTCGGATGAAAAACAAATGTCTCCTAAAATTGTGACCCCTGTGTATAAATGGAGAATGCTGTAGAAAATATCCTATGTGTCCAAGGCTTATCTCTTCAGTAATAAAACCTGTAATAGAACAAATATAACATAGTGCAAAACTGCTAAAATCTCTTAGTCAGTAATTGAAAAGAAGCTCACCATATATGTCAACGTATTTCAGCCCTAAAATGTGGGCCTTTATCAAGACTATAGATGGTATATAATGATAGCTCCTTTTATAGTTGTTAGTAACCAATCTGTATCAGTGTGGGTTTTGCACCAAAAAATGACCCCATTAGTGATGTTGCGAATTGTTCGCTGGCGAATAGTTCCCAGCGAACATAGCATGTTGACGTTCGCCGCAGTGGGCGAACATATGCGATGTTCGATCCACCCCCTATTCGTCATCATTGAGTAATACTTTGACCCTGTACCTCACAGTCAGCAGGCACATTGCAGCCAATCAGCAGCAGACCCTCCCTCCCAGACCCTCTTACCTCCTGGACAGCATCCATTTTAGATTCATTCGGAAGCTGCATTGTTAGTGAGAGGAGGGACAGTGTAGCTGCTGCTGATTTAGTAGGGAAATCTATAGCTAGGCTAGTGTATTCAGTGTCCACTACAGTCCTGAAGGACTCATCTGATCTCTGCTGTAAGGACAGCACCCCAAAAAGCCCTTTTTAGGGCTGCTTTTTTTTTCCTGTGTAATCTAATTGCAGTTGCCTGCCTGCCTGCCAGCGTGTGTGTCAGGCTCACAGCGTATACTGTGCCCACTTGCCCAGTGCCACCACTCATATCTGGTGTAACAGTAGTGTAGATTTTAAAAAAACAACACTTTTTTGACTGTGTTAAATAATAGCAGTCAGTTTCCTTCACACGTGTGCGTTTAAGTGCCTGCCTGCCAGGGCACAGTGTCACCCTAGTGCAACTCATATCTGGTGTAACAGTAGTGTAGATTTAAAAAAAAAAAACACTTTTTTGACTGTGTTAAATAATAGCAGTCAGTTTCCTTCACACGTGTGCGTTTAAGTGCCTGCCTGCCAGGGCACAGTGTCACCCCAGTGCAACTCATATCTGGTGTAACAGTAGTGTAGATTTAAAAAAACAACACTTTTTTGACTGTGTTAAATAATAGCAGTCAGTTTCCTTCACACGTGTGCGTTTCAGTGTCTGCCTGTAACAGTAACAGTGTCTGGTGTAGTGTACATACGTGATGTTTTAAAGCACGTTATTCCAAACAATTTAGGAATGTTAGGTGATTTATGCCCTTTATAGATTAAAACCAGACTCGGCATCAACTATGTAATTTTCCATGGGAGTTTTGCCATGGATCCCCCTCCGGCATGCCACAGTCCAGGTGTTAGTACCCTTGAAACAACTTTTCCATCACTATTGTGGCCAAAAAGAGTCCCGGTGGGTTTTAAAATTCGCCTGCCTATTGAAGTCTATGGCAGTTCGCCCGTTCACGAACAGTTGTGGAAGTTCCGTTCGCCGTTCGCAAACGCAAAATTTTAGGTTTGCGACATCACTAGACCCCATACTTCCTGGTTCTGTTGACCCGGAAGTAATAACAAATTTCTCTATTCTTAAAGGGCCATAATACCCAAATGTTTAAACACTTGAAAGTGATGCAGCATAGCTGTAAAAAGCTGATTAGAAAATATCACCTGAACATCTCTATGTAAAAAAGAAAGATATTTTACCTCAAAAGTTCCTCAGTAGCCACCTCCCATTGTAAAGGATTTCTAAGCAGCATTTTAGTGTGTTTGTCCTGGGACATCTGAAGGGACTAGCATCGTGCACTCTCATATTATTTCACCAATCAGGTAAAGGAAGCTTACTATGAAATCTCATGAGAGTTAAGTGAAATCTCATGAGATCACAGTAAGAGTTCATGACCTCAGCACTGCTGATGCTGATTGGCTGCTGTTCATTTCTTCATTTTTTTAAATTTGTTTACCTGCAGCTGGGAGCAGCTGAGTATAACTTTTTACACAGAACTTACTCTGCTGAGCTGAGGAGATCGTGAGGTAGAATATCTTCCTTTTTTACATAGAGATGCTCAGGTGATATTTTCCTGTCAGCTTTTTACAGTTATACTGCATCAGTTTCAAGTGATTTAGCATGTGAGTATTATGTCCCTTTAATGTAGATCATTCCCAGTTTTATATTAAACATAGTAATTTGTTGTCAAATAACTTTGTTTTGATCTATGAATGTTGAGTTGTCAAATGGTATTAGCTTGTTTAAAATCGGCAGACCGGAAGTGACGTAGTAGTATATTTATGTCAACATCTGGTTTCGCCGTTTGCTGCACGCAGTATGTTTGGCCGTAACTTACTTAATATTTTATAGGGATCATATTCCCCCAATATGTTAGAGTTATTTGTGGTTTGTTCTAAACCTACACACCCCATATTTGATAGATGTTCCATCTTTCGAAATTGGCGAACCGGAAATGACGCGATAATGCATGACGTCAACTTCCGGTTTCGCCAATGTAACAATTTTAACTATGACTTGGCCGCAATCTGGGCGATTCCCCATCAGGCCCTATTGGCTCCAACTGGCAGCACATGTCTAGCATCCCAGACGGCCCCGCATATCACTTGCCTATGTGTTTCGTAATGTTCATTAAATATTTTTAGATAAACTTTTATCTCATTTATATTTTATATATATATTTTATATTATATTAGAGTTGTCTTTGCCTTTGTAGTAGGCACTCTTTGTATCCTAACTTGTAACACAATTTATTATAGCTCCATGAACTAACCAAATTATACTTAAATTCACACCACTCTTTTAGATCTCGTGCAACTAACCAAATTATGTACCACATGCATTTTGGGTCTCCATATATAGGAACATGAGATGTACAGCACACGTGTAGCTTCTAAATGAAAGGAACAGTCTAGTCAAAATTAAACGTGATTCAGATAGAGCAGGGAAATTTAAGCAACTTTCTAATTTACTCCTGTTATCAATTTTTCTTCATTCTCTTTGTATCTTTATTTGATAAAGCAGGAATGTAAGCATAGGAGGCCCATTTTTGGTATCTAAATGTAGCCACCAATCAAGAAGTGCTACCCAGGTACTGAACCAAAAATGGGCCGGCTTCTATGCTTACATTCAAATAAAGATACAAGAGAATGAAGAAAAATTGATAATAGGAGTAACTTAGAAAGTTGCTTAAAATTGCTGCTCTATATAAATCATTACATTTTGAATAGACTGTTCCTTTGAGTACTTTACAATGCAGTAGAACCAAGTAAAAAGGAAGCATTTCACATTCTGATCATAAAATTAACATTATAACTAATAAATATACAAAGCAGCACTGAACTGACTGGAAACAGAGATTCTTTTTTTCAAAATAGGCTAATTTAAATGGACATTCTGGTCAAAATTTAAATGCACATAGATGAATTACATCTTTGAATAGAAACATATTTGCAATATACATGTATTGGCAAAAATGCTTCTAGTAAACGTTATCACTGTTTTAGTGTTAAAATTTTTCCCTGCATGTGCATGTGAAGCATAACTAGATATTTTCAGAGCACCAACATTTTAAATACTGTATCTGCTCAGAGCATCAGTGGGGCAGGAATCATGTCAGCAATTAAGAAATTGAGTCATTACAAGATGGTACTAGCACCTTAGGCTCTCTGAGCAAGTGCTTTGTCTAAAATGCTGGTGCACAATGCATACTTAAATACACCTTTAAAACAGCTATAGCTTTTATTGGAAGCATTTTTGCTAATGCATGTATATTACACAAATGATTCTATTTAAAACTGAAATGCATCCATGTGGATTCCAATTTTGGCTGGAATGTCCCTTTAAAATGATGCAATAAACCAAGTTTGGAACTTTCAAGTGTTTTAACATTTGAGTATCATGGCCCATTAAGTAAGTGCTTTCACTTACTTAAAGGGCCATGATACCCAAATGTTTAAACACTTGAAAGTGATGCAGCATAGCTGTAAAAAGCTGACTAGAAAATATCACCTGAACATCTCTATGTAAAAAAGAAAGATATTTTACGTCAAAATGTCCTAAGTATTCACACCCCATTGTAAAGGACTTTAAAGGGACAATATACTGTAAAATAGTTTTTCCCTTAATGTGTTTACAATTGCTTTTTTACCAACTGCAGAGTAAAAAAATTATGAAAATGAGCTTTTTAAGGTTTATTTGTGTATATTAAAGCTCTGATTTTGTGTTTTGAAGCCACAACCTAATAAAATGGGTTGAGCTTGTAGGTATAATCAGATCTCATTACTTTATCACATTGTGTACACTTACCTGCTTATTTATCTTATATCTGTCCATAAAACAATCACCAGTACTTGGAGAGAACAATGGAAAATCAACATTGTATTACCTTATCTCTGCTATATCCCACTAGGAGTGCAATTTCTTCTACTGGCTGTGTTTACAAAGCTTATCTATAGCTTGGACCTGCGGCCACAAACTTTCAGAATAGGCGGGGATACCACATGCTAAATCAACTATTTCAAATGCCAATATAAGGGTAAAGGAGCTACATGTAAACAATTTAATACACTCCAACAGGTAAAGTGGATCATTGGGAACAAATTAAAGGGGAGAAATATTTTGAGTAAACTGTCCCTTTAAGCAGCAAATCAGTATGTCTGTCCCGAGACAGGCAAGGGAGTGAGCTTCATGCACATCTCATGAGAGTTAAGTGAAATCTCATGAGATCACAGTAAAAGAGTTCATACCTCAGCACTGCTGATGCTGATTGGCTGCTGTTCATTTCTTCATTTTTTTTCTTTTTTACCTGCAGCCTGACAGCAGCTGAGTATAACTTTTTACACAGAATTTACTCTGTTGAGCTGAGGAGATTGTGAGGTAAAATATCTTCCTTTTTTACATAGAGATGCTCAGGTGATATTTTCCTGTTAGCTTTTTACAGTTAAACTGCATCAGTTTCAAGTGATTTAGCATATGAGTATTATGTCCCTTTAAGTACGTTATTTATACTACAGTCATTCACTGTCAGCGCATTTTATATTATTATCATTTATTATTATTATCATTTATTTGTATAGCGCCGCCAAATTCCGTATAGATTTAAGTTTTCTGTATTTTCTACTGATAATATTTGTTTTATACATCTTCCAACCTATTAGCCTTGTTCCTAGGGTAGTTCAATGATCTTTGTGGTTCTAGAGGTCACTGCAGGTGTTGTGCAATGTTTTAGGAATTAAATAAATGTCTGAATACAATTAACAAGGAACCCACATTCATGTTATTGCTGGTTCTTATATGAATGCAAACTTGGAGCTAATAATTTGTAATTGTATTTAGTCATTAGATTTGATTTTAAACAAAAAGAAATCCAGATTCAAACAATAAAATAAGCAGCCTAATACATATTGCATAGATTTAATTAGGCCACTGAGATTATCTAGTGAATGCATTTTCAGCTCAAATATTACAGCACATTCATCTCTTGCTAATGTGAGTTTGGTCTTTGACAAGCACATGTCAACATGCTTTAAGAATACAGATGTAAGTGCTAGTTGCTATACCGCTATTCTTTTTCCTCCTGCAGTTTAGCAAAGAATAGTGCATAATTGCATTTTCTTGTAGTTTCTTAGGATACGCTAAAAAAGAAATGTTTAAATCTAGATACCAGCTATATCTCAGACTGAACTAAGAAACGGTGCATTCAACAAAAGCTCCGATTATTTCCATCCAATATGACCTCTTTTCTTTCTTTCTTTCTTTTTTTCTTTCTTTCTTCCCTATGTTTTAACACTTTCCAGCCGAAAAACTGTTAGGTGAAACTGAACATTTATGTTAAAGCCTATAACATTTTTATGGTTTAATTATCTGTACTGCCAATTTTCTAATTCCCCTTCATGTTGTAAAGTATTGTCTTCCCTGCCTTGATGATTTTTAGAATTGTGCAAACTTTCTGTGCTGAAATGTATCCTGTTGATGCCAATTGTCCAATTGAGTTTTTTTTCTGTTATTCAAACTCAGCTGGAAAACTCTAAGTTAATTCATTGAAAAAATAAAATAATTAAAATATACCAATTTTACCCCGAGTTTAAAAAAAAAAAGCTGAGTTTGACTGACTTTCTAATGGAGTTCTCTTTGTTAAAAAGGGTTTTTTTTACATTGAAATGTCCTCAGTAGCTATCTCCCTTTATAAAGGGACTTTAGGCACCCAAACAGGATGCTAAGTCCTGTGGCTTGCAAAGGAGCATTATTTCCTCCCTAGATTAAAGAAGTTTACTATGAAAATTCATGAGATTTTAGTGAAATTTCATGAGATCACATTAAAGCGCTTATGAAGCCAATTGGCTATTTTTATCACCATACAGATGACAATAAAATAAAGTTTCTCTAGACCACAGAACACTTCATTTTAAACTTAAAAATGTTGAGATAAAATATCTTCCTTTTTTCAACAGAGATGTAACAGCTTTTTACAGTTATGTTGTATAACTTTTAAATGATTAAGTACAGGTAGCCCTCAGTTTGTGCCGGGGTTAGGTTCCAGAGGGAATGGTTGTAAATCAAAACCGTTGTAAATTGAAACCTAGTTTATAATGTAAGTCAATGGGAAGTGAGGGAGTTGGGTTCCAGGCCCCTCTCAAAACTGTCATAAGTAACACCTAATACATTATTTTTAAAGCTTTGAAATGAAGAAACAGCTTTGAAACAGCATTATAAACCTAATAAAATAATCACACAAGACAGAATATATAATCAAACTAAGTTAAATGAACAAAAACATTTGCTAAACAGCATTATAAACCTAATAAAATAATCACACAACACAGACCACTTGCATTTTTCTGCAAACAGTTCTTTCTATGCATTCCAATCTGGACTGATTTATAGACAGGAAGATCTTGTTCCTTTGAAATCTGCTCGATAGGTCAGGTTAAACTGATTTCAGCTTGCTTGACTTTGCTGCAACACAAGCGGACAGCTCCACCTACTGGCTATTTTAATAAATAGCAGTCATATGACTGGAAAAAAAGGTTGTTATTCTGAAACTGTGTAAATTGAACCGTTGTAAACCGAGGGCCACCTGTATATGAGTATTATGTCCCTTTAATAAACCTACTTTTCACCGCCAGTGAAGTGATTCATTTTAACACAAACGCACCAAGATATTTGTGTTTAGCTACAGAAATTAACTACCTAGGGTTATGCAAGTCAGTTATAGCGTCAAATAGGGTAGCTGAGCTTTCCATCATTGGGCTCTAATTCATTAATTCACACACTGAAATTGAGATTTTATGCATTTATCTTGCATTACATAAACATTGCTTTCATTGCTGTCCTTTACATCAGCTAAATACCCACAGTCTCAAATGTTTTATAGCAAAAAATGGAGAAAATAAATTTAAAAACATTTCCACGCTTGAAAATGGCTAATTGTGTTAGTGTTTTAAATAATACATCTGTATAATGAGTTAAGAGAGTACTACTAAAATTGTGTTAGGCCTAAATATGTATAAAAAGTATGATACCACATTAACAAGTGTTTTACATAAAATCATAAATTCTTTTGTTAGCAGATTTAAGAAAAACAATCGACACGTGATACATATAAACCATTTGAGTTAGCTATTAAAGGTATTACTACTAAATTGCTCTTGTTATTTTTATTAACACAATCATTTATGCTTTTGCCTAAGAAATAATTAAAGGAAAGACGTGATAAATATGTAAAGGCTAGTTAAGACAGGAATAGTAATAGAAACCTTCAAACATAATAACGGTTTTAATAAGATGCAAAAAAGAAAGTATATTTCATGGAAAGTGAACAATCAGAACAAAAGGTCATGATTTAAATCAAAGAATAGTAAAATCAGAGGTATTTTGAGAAAATGCTAATTTATTGAATTGTCATTGATATTTGGAATAGGTTTCCAGCAAAAGTGATAAACACAGTAAACTATGTCAAGGATGTCTGTGAATATTAACACGCTTTTAGGCACGTTATTATATAAAGGCTTTTAAATAAAAAAGATTTATTTTGTACCCCATTAGGCAGCTAATACTGTTGCATTTCTTCAATAAAAAAATGTCAAGTTGAATGTCTGTCTCTAGATTTATGTATAATGATTTATACATTTTTGTTTGTTAAAAAGTTTTGCTTCTTACAATAATAACTAATTTATTTCTTTAATGTCTCTGTATTTTTGTCTCCCTCCATTTTTAGCCTATATTTTTAGAGTGTTCAGTAGAGGTGGGGATACAACGGGCAAAAGTAGCTATTTCAAATAACAAACTAAAAGTAAATATGTTTACAAGCAATTAAATACACTTTGGCAGGTAAATTGGACCATAGAAAACACATTAAAGGGGAGAAAAATTAAGAGTACAACATCCCTTTAACAATCCCTGTGTCCCCCAGCTAAATACAGAGATTGGATCGCCCAATTAGGCAACTGGAAACTCAATC
Organism: Bombina bombina; assembly: GCF_027579735.1. Lineage (NCBI taxonomy): Eukaryota > Metazoa > Chordata > Amphibia > Anura > Bombinatoridae > Bombina > Bombina bombina. The sequence goes on from NC_069500.1 coordinate 628,230,499, forward strand.
CATTTGTCCTTACTAGCCGTGTTTTGTCCTATATTTTTAATAGATCTGTAACTTCCCAGGCCTTTTCCTAAGTCACCTAAACCCCATTTGCAGACCATATAGACATTGTCCACACTGGAAGACCATGCCCACATAGCACAGCCTTCACCCCATTGTAAAGACAACACCCCAGATGCCTCATACTGTTCCAGGACTTACCAGACCTCCTGCATTTTTACACTTGGTCCCAGGATTTCTTTTTTAAATGTTGTGAAGAAGGATATATTGTAAGGCTAATACAAGGAATTATTATTTTCAGAATGACAGAAAATATACAACCAATATACAAACCATTATGTAAACCATGTTTACCTAAATACATATGTAAACATTTTTTTTGAACAGCCTTTGCATTATACAGCAACCACACACACAAATATAATAGCATTAGTGCACATAACAAAAAGGCAAATAATAATGAAATAATTAGAAACAATAGTATGGAATTAACTTGCAAATTTTGCAAAAAAGAAATAGAAATCAAACAACATTCCTACCTTTGCTTGCAGGTTTGCAAATCAACAAAGGAAACCTCTGCCCTGAGACCTAGGAATAAAAATGTTAATTAGTAAATTTTCAATATGGAAAAAAAAAACACATTATAAATGATAGAGATGGCAGATCAATTCTTCAAGTAATTAATAAACATGTACATTATATTAAAATCAATTGGGGCAAACTCTTTAACTGGAAAACTTTGATTAGAACATATTATTTATTAGAAAATAGTTCAATAAAGAATATGAAATGAGAGTTGGTTTTCAGGTCAATGAGCATGGATTAACTCTACAAAATAGTGCAAGTTTTACAAGTATCATTTAAATAGTCATTCTCCTCATTGTCAGAATACAGTGAAAATGATTGATTATGGTAACAAATTACTTTTAGTTAATGAAAATTGCTTAATTCTTTTAAAATGTATTTAAGTATTAATAGAAAACTTGGAAAATGTTATTGAGTAACACAAATTGCACAAGAATGGGCTAATAATGTCATTAATTAAAAGAGCTTAATAGATTGTTATTATTATTTTTATTTGTAAAGTGCCACTAAATGCCATAGTATTGTTATTGTTATTATTTCTACTTCCCACTCTTGCTTCCAATACTGCTCACATACTGCTCCTGTCCTGTGGAACGCTCTACCCTGGTTCCATCCAGCTGTCTTCAACCTTGTATAATTTCAGGTGTTCATTGAAAATCAACCTATTCACAGAAACTTACCATCTCCCTTCTAATTGTTTTCATCCTAACCAAAATAAATCTCAAACTGCCTTGACACGCTGCTGCAACTACAATGCATGAGACAAGCAACCCCAAACCATTTATCCCTGCACCCTCAACCGGTGGACTGTAAACTCTGCCCTTCTTCTATTGTACTAGTTTTGATTAGTCTGTTATGTATTTGTTTCTGACCACAAATCTTTGTCGTATACCACTACCTTTGTACCCAGCACTGCAGAATTTTGCTGTGCTATACAAATAAATGATTATAATAATAATAATAAATGTAATGGCTCTTTAAGTAATGTTCCCTTTGTTGTTAAATGTTTTAATTAATGTTACTGTTACGTGAAGAAAATAAATGGTTGTCATGCTTATACATGTGTTCTTTTTGAACAATATAAGTTTAACCAGCTTAAGATTTAACAGAAAACTAAAATAAAAATTAAACTTTTATTATTCAGATAGGGCATTTAATTTTAAGCAAATTTCCAATTACTTCCATTATCAAACTGTGCACAATCCTTTTATATGCACACTGAAGCACCATCCCCTACTGAGCATGTGCAAGAATTCACAGAACAAACATATATGCATTTTGTGATTGGCTGATGACTATCGTGTGATGAAGGGTGAAAGAAAATTGAACTAATTTTGAAATGTGTCATTAAACAATCTGCTACTCATTTCAAATTATGACTAAGGGGCTGATGATCTAAAGGTCTCTGGGTTAGAGAGATTTTTATCTCTGTGATTACCTTGTATCTAAGCCTCTGCAGTGGCGGATCCAGAGCCTGGTCTCGGGAGGGGCACTTCCAGAGGCCCATGACTTAGGTGAGGAAAATGTTCTAACTTACTATAGTGATGCCTGAGAGACACATAATTTTGTGTGCATGGATCAATGGCAAAGTGCTGCATCACTAATTACAGAGCTTTAAAAAGTAGTGTGGGAAACCAATCATGTTTAAATGGTGTACTAATTATTCAATTTAGCATATAGCACAAAAAGTTATTCTATAGGAGTAAACTGTATAATCAAAATCATATGCATCTCGACTAACAATGAGGAATAGAGAAGATAATTCAAAACCTCTCTTTAGATCAGGGGATTAGAGTTCTATACATAGACCTAAGACTTCCCTGCAGTTAGTATAGGGTTGTATAAACCTATAGGCGTGTGTGTGTGTGTATATGTATATATATATATATATATATATATATATATATATATATATATATACATACACACACACAATTGAACCACCTACTGAGATAAAACAACCAAGTGATGTGCTTATACACAAGTCATTTCACAAGATAAACCCTATGATCAAGATAAGAGGCCACATAAAGAAAATAATATAAATATCAATATATTATAATGAACTAAATGTTCACACATACATTAATGGATCCATGATCCTCCTGAATACAGGATTTGGTACAACATGAAACCTTTGCATGGGTGTCATTTTTGAATATGTGAGACCTGTAAAATGATTTTCCCTTAAGCCAGAAAAAAGTAATCTTTGCAGAAAGGATCTAACAGTTTTTATCAGGTGACTTTTACCATTTCTCATTTTATTTGTTCTCTTTGAAATGAACTCAAGTGTTTTACATAATACCTACAGTATATTTATTGCTATGGTCAAATTCTTACTTTACCAAATAATTGTGAATATATAAAATATATTGTTTTTTTTCTTATCAGCTTGCTTTCATAATCTTCCAATAATGGATTAAATTAAGATATCTGCATTAAGAATGCAAGCGTGAGCATATTTATTTATTTTATATAAGGTTTCATCCTTCCTAACAATACACTGCTGCATTCAAAATATCATAATGATTATTCAGGCAGAATTGTCCTTAATTGGACATAAAACTTTAAAATTAAATGTACAAAGATATCACTGCAACTACATTTGCTATTAGCATTTTCAATGTATGAACTGATTTTTTTTTTTTTTATTAAAATGTATTAATGAACCTAAAATACATCCATACCAATTCTAAAAACAAAACAATTTTAGAGAGAATCTAAATGACATGATCATCACTGGTGGATGTAATGTTTGCTCACCAGACAGAGGACACACAGCGTGACCTGACCACCGCACCGGCACCAGCCTAGTAATCTCGATGCTTGTTCCCTCTCAGCACTCCCTGTCCCTGACTTACTCCTCTTCCCGTGTGCGCAGCTGCAATTAGAATGCTGCTGGCCTGCTGGGACTGACTCTGGGTGGGAGTAAGTGATGAGTGTCAGGGAGCGCCGAGCGGGAGATCGCACATCGCAGCGTCATCATCGTCATGTCACATGAAGCCCGCCCAGACAGTGGCACTAAACATTCAATTTCATTCCCACCCCTGACCCCATCCCGGCTGGATCAATTGTCAGAAAGAATGGTCATCAGATAATAGCAGGCAGTCAGCGCACTAAGTGCAGCAGCACCAGCACTAACTTCAAACTTGTCAGTCTTGCCCCCCGGCCCAGTCCACCCCTGGCGATAGCTGACAGCCCGCACGTTACCTTGGCGGCGGCACGGCGCCGGCAGAATAGGGAATAGGGAAGCCCTCTCTCACTATATTCTCGGGGGGGGGGGCAATTGCCCCGTTGCCCCCCCCCCTGGATCGGCCATTGAGCCTCTGCTGACTGCCCCCTTATTTCAGTTCTTCTGTCAGACTTGCATTTTAGCCAATCAGTGCCCTCTCATAAATAACTCCACGGATATGAGCACAATTTTATCTATATGGCACATATGAACTAACACACTTAAGCTGTGAAAAACTGTCAAATGCATTAAGATAAGAGGCCGCATTCAAGGGCTTAGAAATTAGCATATGAGCCTAGCTAGGTTTAGGTTTCAACAAAGAATACCAAGCGAACAAAGCAAATTTGATGATAAAAGAAAATTTGAAAGATGTTTAAAATGACATGCCCTGTAACAACTATGTTCTAAATAATGAACTGGAATCCAATGTCTGTTACCCATATCAGTTATCCGCATTGATCCATCTAGACCTAAAAGAAATCCCGACAGAAATCAAGAAGCTAAAAACAATTTACAACCCGCTGAAAGCATGGCAAAAAAATAGCAAAGCTTTTTTCAATTAATAGCAAAGCCTCCCCATATATTCCGATACCAGGGAATACTAAATTTCAAGCAGGTATTCACTCTGGGGTCTTTAAGAGGTGGTATTCCGCTGGTTTAAATAAGGTTCATCAAATAATAGATAAAGAGAGACAATGTATCAAATCATTTCAGGAATTAAACATAGAATTCAGCTTGCCAAATAAAGACTTCTTCGCTTATTTGAAACTTAGGCATTTTGCGTTGGAACTAGTTAAAGGAAAAGGCTGGAATTGGAATAAGGGTAAACTTGATGACTGGTTGGTGTTAACTAGGAATGGTTGTATGTCCATTGCACCATGTTATTATTTCCTAGGTTTAAACAAAGGAGCCCCTGTTTTAACACAACTGACTATATACAGGAATGCATTAATTGCTCAGAGCAATATAGAATTAAAAACTCTCCAACTTAAACTTAAATTAAAAAGGTCGCTTAGAATACACTTTCAGCCACATGGTGAGAGGCCCAGGTTAAATTCCTCCATAGGGCATATTTTACCCCAGAGAAAGGCTATAGATGTGCCAATTTAGGATTTAATAAATGTCCTAAATGCTCATATCTTGCAGCCGATTTTCTACATATGGTATGGTACTGGCCAAAAGTTAGGACCCTTTGGTTCAAAGTGTAATATTGGTTGAAAAATGTATTAATAATAGCTCCTCTTTCTCTAACACTATATCAGATAGCACTCTGCTTAAGAATCTGGCAAACAAAACAGTGAAAAAGTTGTAATCTCTACTATTCTAGCCACTAGATATTTAATTTGCAAAAAATGGAAGAGTCGATCAATCCCAAGTCTCTCTGAAGTGAAAAACTGCATGAAAAAACAATGCATATTAGAACAAAGGGACACAAATATAGATAATGAACAGGATAGCAAAAGGTTCTTCGATAATTGGGCAATATTTCTAAAATTATTTTCTTCCACAGAAATAAATAATATAATTTTCCCTTTTCAAAATACAGAAATAGTTTTAATTGGGACTTGATTGGTAGCAGGAAGGGGCCAGTGGGGGAGCGAATGGGACAAGAAGGAAAGGTTTTTTTCCCGGTGTGTGTTTTTTTTATCATTGTTTTTATTCCCCGCACGTGGGGGGGAGAAACAGGGTAGGGTTGAAAAAGCAAATAAAACCCCAAGACACTTTCATAGATAAATGTATAACAATACTATGAATGGTAATTAATATAATCTTAAATATATATGTTAAGCAGAATTAACATAATATTGTTTAAATTAAGCAAGGCCATCAGGCCGCATTGTGCTTTAATAGTTTTGTAGTTTTCAAATATTCTTTTGTCTTTATTTTCTTTTTCCTGTACAAGATAACAAATGTATTATTTCTGATTTTTGAATTGTGTTTTAGTTCATAAATAAATAAAGAGAAAAAAAAATGACATGCCCTATCTGAATCATGAAAGTTTAATATTGATGAGAGAAAGAATGAGAGAGAGAGACTAAACAGACAGACCTTTACTGAATGTATCTGCTATTAACTCCTAAATATTTGTAATTTACCTCTATATCCCAGAATCCCCATCACTTTTATACATTTAACCACAGGGTCTTAACAGCAATAAACTGCCAAGATCTTATATTACCCCAATACTCCCCAGCAACCAAAAGCCCTTTGATAAGATTTGGACCAAACTAAAGTCAATGAGATTTTTCTTTAAATAGCTAGAAGAGGTTTAATATACTGTACATATTTGGATTGAGGAGTTACTTTTGGTGGGGTGTTTTTGAATATTTTTTTGTTTGGTAGCTAGGGAGCCCTTAGTTATTGTTAGTTCCTTGGGTTTTGGAGTTCTTAGGGTGTCTTGGGCAGTTTAATTTATTGTGGTGGGTAAGTAGTAAAGGTGTTGAGGGTTCATTGCAATGCTATCTGCATGTTGTTAAGCAGTTACTGGTAATATGGGGCCAATTGTTTATGGGTTAGCAGCAGTTGAATCTGGTGTTGAAGGGGCTGATGCAGTGCAAGGTCATGGTTAGGGTTTATTGTAGTGAGGGGGTGGGGTCTGAGGCAACAGCAGAACCACCTATTAAACAGAAAACTCATTAGGTTTAATCAGTTTGCATTTGGATTACAACTGGCCTGTAGATACTGTAACCAGGTGAAAAATGGTATAAAGAAAAATGAGTTTGCAAGTTAATTACCACAGAAATTGGGTTCATTCACATCATGCTCTTTTATTTTTCAGCAGATAATTACAGCTTTATTTAGAGCCTTTTTCCAGTTGACAGGGGGTTCACATGAGGAAGCTCCTGATGTGCATTGCCAATACATTTGAATCTGTTCTTATAGTATTATTATAATTAGTGTTATTAATTAATTAGTACTTTAACCTATAAATGTTATATAACAAAAGAGTGATACATGGATATCAACATCCCTTTTATTGAATCAGCATCCGTATTAGGAATGTTTTAAGATGAAAATCAGGCAAAAAGGAAGATTCCAATTTTCACTTACAAATTCAACAATTACCAGTTCTTAGAAAAGCAGAGTATTTTTAAGGTTTTCTTTTAAAATATATGAAACTCATCATTCTGTCATTATATCCACAGTTAGAATTGGGTGTTATTCTAATAGCACATGAAATGCACAAAGAACCCTAAGGAAAACAGGCCCAATACACATTTAATGAAACATAATTATTTAATATGGTGAGAGATACACATTTGAATTACACATTGTGCAATGCTTTGTGCATAATTTCAAATAATGGCACATAAATTCAGAGCCTGTCAATAATTCCAGAAGATATTTTAATAGACTTGCATATGAGCTTCAGCCAGCACAATTTTCATCTTTTGAGAGACAATTAAAAACTAATCAGTATGATGCAGATTGTCAGAGTTTGCATTCAATCACAAATGTGTGCTTAAAAATAAGCTCAGCATTCTGAAGAGAAGATAAATGGACCATGCTGAAATTATCTTTTTGCAATTTATAATTTATTTTGTGTTTACTTTTATTGAAATATATTTGTAATTTTTCATACTTACTGCTTGGTACATTTTTTTAAGAGTTAATTTAAATAATATAATTTCCTAAATCAAAGGAAGCAACAATTGTTCAATGTAGAAATTATAATATGATAAACAAAATGTAAGCTACATAGCAATGTTTTTTTACTGTAACATTAGATATGTATGTTAAGAAACATAGGATTAGTTTGTACGACTGTATAACACCATTAAATATCTACTGCTATAAAGTGAAAAACTCAAAACTGTAGCCTGATATTTTGTAGATAGATAACACATCTGGTTATATCACTTTAAACATGAGTTATGTTCTTAAAGGGACATAAAGCCCAACCATTTTGTTTTACAATTCAGATAGAGAATGCAATTTTCCAATTTACTTCTATTATCTCAGTTCTCTTTGTACCCTTTGTTGAAAAGAATATCTAGGTAGAATCAGAAGCAGCAATGAATTATTGGGAGCTAGCTGCTAATTGGTGGCTTTAATATATATATATATATATATATATGTATACGGATAGGTGAGAGTTAAGGATACTGTGCGGTTTGGTCTGAATGGGAACGTGAAGGGAAGCTGTGTCGGCGCCTCTCCCGGCACAAATCTAAGCTCGCAGACCAGGCTGCTCGTTCTCAGATATACATATCAACAAGGAAAGATTCCCCTATTTACAATTCCCAGACCAAGTAGAATGTTCACTAATATAGGCACAACATAAGCACATAAGTCGAAGTAAAGTGAATCAACTCATACCTTTATTATGGCATGTCGGACAAACACTCTGCATGCAATAGCGGTGTGACTACCAGGAGACACAGGTGTGGAGTGTGACGTCATCTGACACGTTTCACACCCTTCTGGCGCTTTGTCAAATATTTGTCTTTGACAAAGCACCAGAAGGGCATGAAATGCATCAGATGACGTCACACTCCACACGCCTGTGTCTCCTGGTAGACACACCGCTATTGCATGCAGAGTGTTTGTCCGACATGCCATAATAAAGGTATGAGTTGATTCACTTTACTTCGACTTATGTGCTTATGTTGTGCATATATTAGTGGACATTCTACTTGGTCTGGGAATTGTAAATAGGGGAATCTTTCCTTGTTGATATATATATATATACAGGGAGTGCAGAATTATTAGGCAAATGAGTATTTTGACCACATCATCCTCTTTATGCATGTTGTCTTACTCCAAGCTGTATAGGCTCGAAAGCCTACTACCAATTAAGCATATTAGGTGATGTGCATCTCTTTAATGAGAAGGGGTGTGGTCTAATGACATCAACATATATATATATCAAAATAACAAGAGTATTGCATTGAGCAATGATACTTTTTTATTGGACTAACTATACATTTATAGGATGACAAGCTTTTGGAAGAATGTCTTCCTTTTTCAAGTCTAAAGCAATACTGACCAATCTGATGGAATTTACAGATTATATCTTAAAACACATGCTAAAAAGACAGAAAGTGTTACAGAGGTCTGATTGCAGGGGGTGGAGGGGGTGTTGTAAAAATCACAAGGGGGTTTAGGAGACAGGCATACAGTGTTCAGTGAAGGATAATCTAAGCACATTGGACAGGGAATCTACATCTGGTGTCCCCATGACAATCAGGAAGACCTCCAAAAACAAAATGTATGCTTACCGAATAAATCATTTTCTTTCCTGCCATGGAGAGTCCACAAATTTATTCAATTAAAGAACACTCCAGCAGAGCTGTTAAGTTTCACCCCCACTTTCCATAACTCCCAGTTATTTAGCTGAAGGAATATGGAAAGAGAAGATGATACAAGGGAATAGAGGTGCCTGAGGTTTAAAATAGAAAATCGCCGTCATAAAAATAAATTAAGGGCGGGTTGTGGACTCTCCATGCCAGGAAAGAAAATAATTTATAGCATACATTTTGTTTTCTCTCCAATAACATGGAGAGTCCACAAATCCATTCATTTACTAGTGGGAACCAATACCCAAGCTAGAGGACACAAAATTGAAGGGAGGGAGAAAAGGACAGGCGTACCTAAACAGAAGGAACCATGGCTTGAACTTTCCTCCCAAAAGAAGCCTCAGCTGAGGCAAAAAAATATTAAATTTGGAAAATTTGGAAAAGTATGCAGCAAGGACCAAGTTGTCGCCCGGCAGATCTGTTTCACAGAAGCCTTGAATTTAAAGGCCCAGAAAGAATAGACAGCCCTAATGCAAGAGCCGTTATCCTTTCAAGAGGCTGTTGTCCATCTGTCTCATAAGCAAACCAAATAACACTTCTCAAACAAAAGGAAAGAGTAGAAGGAGTGGCCTTCTTGCATTTATGTCTACCAGAAAAACACAAAAAGGGCAGCAGATTGACTAAACTCTCAGTTGACTGTAAATTAAATTTATAGCACACACAACATCCAGGCTGTGCAACAGCCATACCTTAAGGAAAGAAGGATTATGGTAAAGTGTAATTACATCAATTGCTTGATTTATATTGCGGTCCTAAACCACCTTAGGAAGAAAACTCAATGTGGTACAAAAGACCACTTTATCCGCATGAAAAATAATGTAAGGGGGGTCATATTGCACAGCCGAAAACTTTGAGACCCTGCGAGCAGCAGAAAAAAGAGAGAAGAAACAAAACTTTCCCAGATGGAAACTTAATATCAGCAGAGAACATAGACTCAAACGGAGCATGCTGCAGAACCCAAATAATAAGATTAAGGCTCCATGGAGGAGCCACAGATTTAACTCAGGCCTAAACAAAGGATTGAATATCCGGCAAGTCGGCCAGATGTCTGAAAAGAAGAATCGAAGGCCAGAGATCTGACCCTTCAGAGAACGGACTGACAGGCCTTTCTCCAGGACTTTCTGAAGAAAGGACAAAAAAAAATAGAGAAACCTCACTTGAGTTCAAGTGAATCTCCTAGATCCCCTCACATCCCCTTATGGTAAATCATGAGAGATACCCGCTTACGAGCCTGAATAATGGGAACAATCATCCTTCAGAAAAAGCCTTCATCTAGACAAGACTAGGTGTTCAATCTCCAAGCAGACAGCTTTAAGAATCTAGGTTTGGATGTAGGAAGGACCCTGAAGTAGAAGGTCCTTCCTCAGAGGCAACTTCCAAGGGGGAAGAATGACATCTTCACCAGATCCGCAAACAATTTTGAGAGGCCAGGCTGGAGTGATTAGAACTCTCCTGGGTGAAAAATCTGCCTGCTCAGATGAACCGCTTCCCAGATTACCACCCCTGGGATGTGGATGGCACAAATGAAACCAATGTGAGACTCTGTCTCCTGAAGAATGCAAGACACTTCCTTCATAGCTAAGGAACTCTCTGTCCCTTCTTGGTAGTTGATATATGCCACAGAGATAAACCAGACCGAATGCAGTTGGTCGCAAGCTGTCAGAGCATTGAAAATTGCTATCAATTCTAGGATATTAATTGGGAAGGGAGATTTCTCCTGATATCAAATTCACAGAGCTCTAAAGGAACCCCTCTTATAAGACATCTTAGAAATCATGTTCCCTGGGACAGATGGTCCTGAGAGAGCCACAAGGACAGGGAATTTCTCGTCTAGATGTCTAAGACTATCCTCTGAGAGAGGTCTGAGTGGACTCCGTTCCATTGCCTGAGCGAGCCCTAACTGTAGGAGTCTCGGATGGAAGCAAACAAAAGAAGAAAGGCCATTTAAGCCCCCATGGGACCAAAACAGCCATTTCCTGACCCCCAAAGGGTCAGACAGATAACTAAAAGGAAAATTGGACGTCCGAGAAAAAAGCATCATTGAGATCAAGTCTAAGATCATCAAACAAACATATTCTGGTTATTGATAACAAGGAACACATGTCTGGATTCTCTCACCAGCTGTAAGAGCGGAAAATCAAGAACAGAAAATCTGTATGGAAAAACACTTCCTCTGGATTGCAGCTTAAAAGAACCACTTGGTCCCGATCCCAGGACCATCTGCGTGTCAAGCGAACGAGACAATCATTACACTATGGGACTGTACGCTAAATGAAGAGATAGCTTCTGAACCAAGATATTGTCCAGACATGGCGCCACCGCAATTCCTTGAGATCTGGCTACTCTAAAAATCATGATTTGGGCGAGGCTATTTGTAACCCATCAATGAAAGGGCACTTGCTGTGAGTAACACCTAGTCAAAGCTGGATTTGAACTCTTGACCTTCAGCTTTGAAGGCAGCAAAGTTTACCACTAAGCCATCGTGTGATACCCCACCAGATCCCCCAGAAACTTCATGAGGATTCGGGGAACAGAGGATAATCCAAAAGGAGACAAACCACAGAAAATGATCCTTGATAGGAACATGAAGGTAGGAGTCCTTCGGGTCTAGAAACCCCAGTCATGGATCCTTCTGGGTGGATTCAATCCCATGACCTCCTGCACACAAAGCAAGGAAGTTAACCAGCTACAACAGTGGTCCATGGCTACTAGCTGACACTATCCTCATACTACTATTCCGATTGATTGCGGTTTCCTGTTGTGGCATACTTAGTAGTATTCAGAGCAACAATATGGATATTGTGATCCTTTATCTTTTAGGTCGGGTGCTCTAGGCAATTTTAAATGTGCAAGTTCAGTATGGCCTAGCACTCTTTATGACCGTTATTGTACCGGGGTGCACTACAAACATGCAAATATAACAAAAAAATAGAAGGCACTCACAGGATTTAACAACGGGTGAAAACACTTTATTCCCTTATGTGTAACATTTTGGGGAAACACTCCCCATCTTCAGACAATCAATTTAACCAAACCTTAAGCAAGGATTTAAATACCCTCTTACCTCATTAAAAATCAACCCACATGTGAAGTCCAGCAGGTGCGTGGCCCGGTACGCGTGTCATGAGACGGAGTCCATTGCCTAGAAAGCTGACAGCATTTGTCAATAACCATTACCATGTAATTTTAGACATAACTAACACCTGTGCTACGAAACGTATGATTACATGGTAATGGTTATTGAAAAATGCTGGACTTCACATGTGGGTTGATTGTTAATGAGGTAAGAGGTTATTTAAATCCTTGCTTAAGGTTTGGTTAAATTGATTGTCTGAAGATGGGGAGTGTTTCCCCGAAACGTTACACATTAGGGAACAAAGTGTTTTCACCCCTTGCTAAATCCAGTGAGTGCCTTCTATTTTTTGTTTTATATATATATATCTATATATATATATATATATATATATATATATTTTTTTTTTTTTTAAACCGACCTAATACTATGCAAGATGGCATTGGCAAGAATAAAATCTCCTTAACAAGAGAAAGATAAAACTATCCTTATAATTCAGAGCCACTATTCAAAGTGGCTCTGAATTATAAGTGGCCGAGTTAAGAAATGGAGTTAAATCCATAATGCTATCATCTAGAATGCTCTACTAACAACATGAAGCATTGTTCTAACTATTCATCATCTCATCTCTCCACGGGTATGCATTTCTTTCTCTGCATTTCATGCCCTGGTTGATATCCCATGTCCCTTTAATGTTTTTTTCAATATACTGGTATGTATTTATTTCTCTGCATTTCATGCCCTGGTTGTTATCCCATGTCACTTTAATGTTTTTTCAATATACTGGTATGCATTTCTTTCTCTGCATTTCATGCCCTGGTTGTTATCCCACGTCCCTTTAATGTTTTTTCAATATACTGGTATTTATTTCTTTCTCTGCATTTCATGCCCTGGTTGTTATGCATTTCCTCTGATGTCTGACTTTTTCTGTATAATTGTTATCAGCTCCTTTGTATAATTTCTGTATGCATCCCCCAGCCATTTGCTCACCCCCCTCCTCTAATTTACAAGTGTGTAACTCCAGTCTTCCTAACTAGTCTACTTCTAACACAGCTGCCTTGAATCAAATCATTCCAACCCTAATTTTACCACTATATACAGCTGAGAGCTGGCTCTGATGCCTTGGCTCTGAGCTTCAAAGTGGCTCTGAATTATAAGTGGCCGAGTTAAGAAATGGAGTTAAGAAACTGGAGGGGAAACTGCAGACCCCACTAACAGGTAATCCTTACTAACTATACACCTGCACAATGCTCTCTTTGTCCTTTCTGCTCTTTCTGTCTGCCATCTTCCTAAAACTCACTGCATGCCCTTGTAACATCAATAATCCCCACACTATCCTTATCTCTCCCTCCCTCCTCTCATCCCCTATGCTGTCCTCTCATGAACTACTCTGTTTCCTTAGCAATACTTCCCCATCTTACTCTCCTGTGTCTAGTCATACCCGCTCCTACAAGTCTCACTCTCACCTTCTGTCACTCTCACTGCTACTACTGCTTGCTTCTGGTGACATCTCTCCTAACCCTGGCCCTGCAGCAATCACCACACTCATACACTCTCGCTCAGTCCCCCACAATACAAACTCAAGGTCACGCGATCCCAACAATATCATCTCCATTAACGCACAGCGCTTATCCCCTCTCTTTTCTTGTGCCCTCTGGAATGCACGCTCTGTCTGTAACAAACTTACAACTGTTCACGACCTGTTTGTTTCTAACGCTTTCAATCTTCTAGCAATTAAACCTGGCTTTCTTCCTCTGACACTACTTCCATTGCTGCTCTAACGCACGGGGGTCTCCACTTTAGCCACACACCTAGGCCAGGTAAGAGACATGGTGGCGGTGTTGGAATCTTACTGTCCCCTTCCTGCTCCTATCAGCACCTCCATCCTCATCCATCTCTCTCTTTCTCCTCATTTGAAGTCCATTGCATCCGCATTTTCTCCCCCCTCTCCCTCAAGGTGGCAGTTATCTATTGCCCCCCTGGACCAACCTCCCAATTCCTTGACAACTTTGCTGCCTGGCTTTCTCACTTTCTCTCTACAAATACACCTGCTCTAATCTTAGGGGACTTCAACATCCCCATTGATAACCCATCTACCCCTGCTGCCTCTAAACTTATCTCACTCACAAACTCCTTTAGTCTTCCACAATCCACCCTATTCCCTACTCACCGGGACGGACACTCTCTTGATCTGGTAGTCTCCTACCTCTGCTCCCCTTCTGATGTCACCTGTTGGCCATTTCCCATCTCAGACCACCATCTGCTCACCTATAATCTCAATGTACAGGCTAAACCTATTTCTACCCCCCGCCTCCGCACCTGTAGAAATCTGCACACTGTGGATCCTATCCAACTTTCTAACTTTATTCAAAAACGCCTTCCCCACACTTCCACGGTATCCTGCCCTGACCTTGCTACAAACCACTATAACAATACTCTTTCCTCTGCACTCGACACCCTTGCTCCTCCACAAATACGCAAAACCCCACGTCATCAGCTCCAGCCCTGGCACTCTCAGTAAACACGCTATCTACAAAAATGCTCATGTGCTGCTGAACGTGCCTGGAGGAAATCCCGCTCTGAACACGATTTCCTACACTATAAGTTCATTCTTTATTCTTACTCCTCTGCCCTTCACTTAGCCAAGCAAAACTACTTCTCTTCTCTCATATCTTCTCACTCCTCAAACCCTAAACATCTCTTCTCCACTTTCAACACTCTCCTCTATCCACCTGCACCACCCCCTCATCTGACTTTAGTGCTCAAGACTTGGCAGATTACTTTTTTAACAAAACACTTACCATCAGAAGCAACATCCCACCACAAGACTCAACCTTTCATCTGCGCCCTCGGTCACTCTCAGTACCTTCCCCCCAACCACTGAGAATGAAGTGAGTTCCCTAATATCTTCCTCACACCTCACTACATGCCCCCTTGACCCTATCCCTTCACATCTAATACCCTCTCTGTCCTCTACCCTCACCCCAGCTCTTACTCACATATTCAACCGATACCTTACTACTGGCTCATTTCCATCATCCTTCAAACATGCAAAGGTCACCCCCATCCTCAAAAAACCCTCCCTCAACCCCAATTCTCCTGCAAACTACCACCCCACATCACTACTTCCGCTAGCTTCTAAAGTCCTGGAAAAACTAGTTTTCGATCGCCTAACACACTTCCTATCCTCCAACTCATTGCTTGACCCCCTGCAATCTGGCTTCTGTTCCCAACAGTCAACTGAGACTGCCCTCACCAAGGTTACTAACGATCTTCTTTCTGCTAAAAACAATGGCCACTATTCTATACTTATTTTACTTGACCTGTCTGCTGCCTTTGACACTGTTGACCATCCCCTCCTCTTACGGAGTCTCAGCTCCCTTGGGCTCTGTGACATTGCCCTCTCCTGGATCCACTCTTATCTCTCTAATTGGTCCTTTTCTGTCTCACTTGCTGGTGACATCCTCTCCACTGCCTCTGTCTGTTGGAGTACCTCAAGGCTCTGTTCTAGGCCCTCTACTCTTCTCTATTTATACTTCCTCACTGGGTAAACTTATTAGTAGCTATGGCTTCAACTATCACCTCTATGCTGATGATACTCAGATCTACCTATCCACCCCTGCACTCTCTCCGTCTGTCCTTTCCCACATCAGCGGCTGCTTATCTGGCATTTCTTCCTGGATGGCCTCTCACCACCTAAAAATCAACATGTCGAAGACTGAGCTTCTTCTAATCCCCCCAACTAATTCTACTCCAGTTTCTAACTTTACTATCACTATCGGTGACACCACTATCTCCCCATCACCCCAAGTCCGCTGCCTTGGAGTTACATTCGACTCCAATCTGTCCTTCATACCCCACATCCAATCGCTCTCTTCATCCTGACGCAACCACCTACGCAATATCTCCAAAATTCGTCCTTTTCTGAGTGCTGAAACTACTAAACAGCTAATCCATTCCCTAGTAATTTCCCGGCTGGACTACTGTAACAACCTACTAACTGGCCTTCCTCTCTCCCACCTCTCCCCCCTTCAATCCATCCTAAATGCCTCTGCTAGGCTAATCCACCTCTCCCAACGCTCTGTATCTGCCGCACCCCTCTGTTAGTCCCTTCACTGGCTCCCCATTCACAGCAGAATTAAATTCAAAATTCTCACTTTGACCTACAAAGCCCTTACCAATGCAGCCCCCCCATACCTGTCCTCACTCATCAACAAATATACTCCAGCCTGTCCCCTAAGATCCAACAACGATCTACTCCTTGCCTCTTCTACCATCACCTCCTCTCATGCTAGACTACAGGACTTCTCTTGTGTGGCACCAACCCTCTGAAACGCACTTCCTCGTGCTGTCAGACTTTCCCCCAACCTCTCCTCCTTTAAACACTCCCTAAAGACCTTCTTGTTCAGGGAAGCCTATAACCAAATCAGTAACTAATGAATTCCACTTGCCTAATAGTTGCCCTCATCTAACTTCACACTAACATCATTCCCACCTTTGCAGTCCCCACCTGCTGTTTCTAACCCTCCTACCCATTTAGATTGTAAGTTCCCACGGGAACAGGGCTCCCAATTCCTCCTGTATTTGTTTGTTAAATTTTGTCTGGTGTCTCATATTGTACTGTCCTTTTATCTTTGTTACCTATGAACAGCGCTGCGAAATCTGTTGGCGCTTTATAAATAAAGAATAATAATAATAAATAATATTCCTCTTATAGCTCTAAAATTGTCCAAAGAAAAAAATAAATATGTATAGATATATATTTACATAAAACATTAGATAAAATATGACATTTTAGAATCACCCTTAATATGGAAGAGATTATGAAAAAGAGACCAATAGACAAAGATTGGTTACATAAAAATAAACCTACAGGTGTCATAAGAGCATCTAAGAGATCTATATCTGTCACCTTGGACAAAGTATGTCATGAGAAGATCCAATATTCCTCAAAATGAGAGAATAAAATATAGAGTCCATTATATAAAACATGAAAATATGATATTAGTGTCTTAAACCACACTAATAATATGGTATGGAACATACAAGTTTAAATATGTACAGTACAGATGTGAAAGATCTTCAGTCATGAAAAAGATCATTTTTCAAAGAAAGCTGCCACAGTAGGAGAATAAAATCTCCTCATTCAAACTCTAAGCCTTAGCTTGTTAGGCAGGGATTAAACCAAAACAGCAACAGCCAATCCTTAACCCTTGGAATGGACTTGTTAACTGTAACCTTTTATGACTGATATAGAAGCAGTAAAATAAATAATTACAGAGAAATGCCATTATACGCCACTGGCATACCACACCAAAAAAAGCAAACAAAGGAACATTTGAAGTATACAAAAATTCTTCATCCTCAAATATCAAAAAGCTCTCTGACTTAAAGGGACATAATACTCATATGCTAAATCACTTGAAACTGATGCAGTATAACTGTAAAAAGCTGACAGGAAAATATCACCTGAGCATCTCTATGTAAAAAAGGAAGATATTTTACCTCACAATCTCCTCAGCTCAGCAGAGTAAGTTCTGTGTAAAAAGTTATACTCAGCTGCTCCCAGCTGCAGGTAAAAAAAAAATAAAAAAATGAAGAAATGAACAGCAGCCAATCAGCATCAGTAGTGCTGAGGTCATGAACTCTTACTGTGATCTCATGAGATTTGACTTAACTCTCATGAGATTTCATAGTAAGCTTCCTGTACCTGATTGGTGAAATAATACGATGCTAGTCCCTTCAGATGTCCCAGGACAAACACACTAAAATGCTGCTTAGAAATCCTTTACAATGGGAGGTGGCTACTGAGGAACTTTTGAGGTAAAATATCTTTCATTTTTACATAGAGATGTTCAGGAGATATTTTCTAATCAGCTTTTTACAGCTATGATGCATCACTTTCAAGTGTTTAAACATTTGGGTATTATGGCCCTTTAAGAGCTACCCTAATATGGCAGGGAAAATGCATCACATTAACCCTTACAATATGGAAGTAAAGGCTTGGACGCTGGAAACTCTGTCCTGAATTTAGCTTCAGACACCATCTTCCCATACCCCCTATGATGTACGAAGCAAAGAATGACTGGGAGTTATGGGAAGTGGGAGTGATACTTAACAGCTCTGCTGGGATGTTCTTTGCTTCCCCCAGGTGGTCAGGAGTTGAATTCCTTCTAGTAATTGAATGGGCTCTCCATGCCATTTGAAAGAAAGTTATATTTTATATATTAACAACAAGTATAAGCGTTGAACCAGGGATAAACAATAACTCAATAGCTTGATAAAGAACTAATTGCCACCCAACAGCCTCTTTTTGTCCAGTTGTGCTTTTCCTGTAGTATATCAGTCTGATACTGCTTATGCAGGTCAGTTCAAGCCCAAAATACCATGCAATCCTCCTCTGAACGAGGAACATTGTAACCCCAGTTGATATTTTTGACCTTCTTTGGGCCTCATCAGTGAGGTGCTGCCATATCACTCTAGGCACATTGGGAAGGAAGCCCACATCTGGTTACCCCATGACACTTAGGAAGACCCCAAGAGTCATATTTCACATATTAACAACAAGTAGAAGCGCTCAACCAGGGACAATCAATAGCTTAATAGCACTGGAAATTTTTCATCCCGGAACAGCCTTTTATTTTGCACAATTGTGGTTTCACAGAGGAGAGATTTCCTGAAGTATATAAAGGCTGAGCATCCCCAGTCTAATAGAAACACAGCACCAGGAAATAGGAATGTAATGTCATTAATCATAGCATAATAACATTTAACTTAAAAAATGGCAGAATATTAAAGTCCAGCACAAATGTTATAAATTCAATAATGTGGATATGTCAATTGTATAAATATTTGTTGATATTGACCATAAGCATGTATTGTCCATAAGATTTTGTCTCTACATATGATGTACAGCTGTCCCTTAGCGAATCCTCCCCACCTGTGGTAATTGTTTAAAAAACAATCCTATGTAGATCTGTATAATATGGGGCTGATGCTCTTACTGTTACTTTCAAGTAAAAATATAATTGCAGCACTTAAGAGCCTATGCCTGCTGCACAGAAACAAATGAGTTACTTAAGAAAATCAAACAAACCAAGCTTAGAAATGCATACTATTACTTTAGCATATTCTACAAGGACTTAAATGTAACTTCCATCCCACTTTGTTCATGGAGGATCCTGAATTTTGTGATAAATGGGAAGGAATATTGAATAAATGCTCTAGTGATTTACTAACTATTGAGTATATACAGAAAGAGATCCCTAAAGTACAATTTGAGATCAAAATTAATTGTTAAATTTAAAAAGGATGTTGAAAACAAGAAGGCCAAAAAAGTCCAGTGGGATGCAGCAGACTATTCTGGGAACAACGTTTAAAAGTGAAGAAATTCTAATTTTGTTCCACATAGAAGAGAATTAAGACAGACTAATAAATTGTCAGAGGTAATTCTTCTTAGATAAATAGATTAGATAATTAGATTAGAAGCACTTCCCCTTTTGGGACAACTTCCAGAGGACAACGGTCCCCTTGAAGAGGTAAATGCACAGGGGGGGGGGGGGGGAGATAAGAAACTGCATGCAAACCAGAAACAGCAAAATGTAAAGTCTAAAAAAGAACCTGAAAATTAACATTTTCAGGTAGAAAGTGACCTTCAACGCTTCTTTAGGAAACATACGGCTAGATTACGAGTTTTGCGGTATGAGTAAAAAAGCAGCGTAAAGGCTCATAACGCTGCTTTTTCACTACCGCTGGTATTATGAGCCTTGCTGGTTTAGGGGCACTGGACACTTTTTTGGCCATACCGCAAATTAACTTACGCAATTTGTGTAAAGTCTTTTTTCAATGGGACTGCCTTAGTGCTGATATTACAAGCTTTTTCTGGGAGGCCAAAAAGTAAGCGGTACAGCCTATCCCACAAGATTCGTAATGCATTCTAAAGTCAGTAGTTAAGAGTTTTACGTTACAGAGCTGTAGCATAAAACTCATAACTAAAGTGTAAAAAAGTACACTAACACCCATAAACTACCTATTAACCCCTAAACCGAGGTCCTCCCGCATTGCAAACACTAAAATAAAATTATTAACCTCTAATCTGCCACTCTCGACATCGCCGTCACTATAATAAACATATTAACCCCTAAACCGCCGCACTCCTGCATCATAAACACTAGTTAAATATTATTAACTCCTAATCTGCCACCCCCGACACCTACATTATACTTATTAACCCCTAATCTGCCGCTCCGGACATCGCTGCCACTATAATAAACATATTAATCCCTAAACAGCTGTACTCCCGCATCGCTAACACTAGTTAAATATTATTAACCCCTAATCTGCCGCCCTTAACATCGCCACCACTATGCTAAATTGATTAACCCCTAAAACCTAAAAGTCTAACCCTAATCCTAATACCCACTAACTTAATTATAATTAAAATAAATCTTAATAAAAATTACTATCATTACCTAAATTATTCCTGCAGTAGAAAGGAAAGAGAAAGCGCACATCCGATTCAAGGTAGGAGTACTTTATTCAGGCACAACACACGCTAGTAATGCACTTACTAGAAAAAAGTAAAAAGACAGCAGTGTACAAAAAAATCAATCAATACGGCTTCACCAGAACATAAGGCAGCAGGCTTCACCAGAACATAAGGCAGCAGGGAATCCAGGGCTTCCAATTGCAATTTTCAAAAGATACCAGGCAAAAGGAAAAGTTCTTTCAACCAATTGGATACGTCCTTGGGCCACCTGACGTCTGTATCTACGGATACTTTGGACAGCCACAATAACTCTACACGTTTCGCCGGCGACACCCCGGCTTTTTCAAGAGTAATAGGCTGTAGTGATATCGGTCTTTATAAAGCTTTAACTTCCATGCAGACAGGTCCTTTACCGGTCTCCACATGCACTATCCCAGGTCAGTATGATACTGAGACCTAAATTATTCCTATTTAAACTAAATACTTACCTATAAAATAAACCCTAAGATAGCTACAATATAACTAATAGTTACATTGTATCTAGCTTAGGGTTTATTTTTATTTTACAGGCAAGTTTGTATTTATTTTAACAAGGTAGAATAGTTACTAAATAGTTATTAACTATTTACTAGCTACCTAGCTAAAATAAATACAAATTTACCAGTAAAATAAAACCTATCCCGAGTTACATTAACACCTAACCTTACACTACAATTAAATAAATTACCTAAATAAAATACAATTACCTAAATTGCAAAAAAAAGAAATGATCAGATATTTAAACTAATTACACCTAATCTAATAGCCCTATCAAAATAAAAAAGCCCTAGCCTAAACTAAACTACCAATAGCCCTTAAAAGGACCTTTTGCGGGGCATTGCCCCAAATAAATTAACTCTTTTACCTGTAAAAAAATACAAACACCCCCCCAACAATAAAACCCACCACCCACACAACCAAACCCCCAAAATAAAAACCTAACTAAAAAAACCTAAGCACCCCATTGCCCTGTAAAAGGGCATTTAGATGGGCATTGCCCTTAAAAGGGCATTTAGCTCTTTTTCAATTGCCCAAAGCCCAATCTAAAACTAAAACCCACCCAATAAACCCTTAAAAAACCTAACACTAACCCCTGAAAATCCACTTACAGTTTTGAAGAGCCGACATTCATCCTCAACGAAGCCAGGAGAAGTCCTCAACGAAGCGGCAAGAAGTCTTCTTCTTCAATGCCAGCAGAAGTGGTCCTCCAGAGGGGCAGAAGTCTTCATCCAGATGGCATCTTCTATCTTCATCCATCCGGCGCAGAGCGGGTCCATCTTCAAGACATCCGGCGCGGAGCATCCTCTTCAAACGAAGTCTTCTTCCCAAATGAATGTTTCTGTAAAGTCACGTCCAAGATGGGGTCCCTTGAATTCCGATTGGCTGATAGAATTCTATCAGCCAATTGGAATTAAAGGTGAAAAAATCCTATTGGCTGATGCAATCAGCCAATAGAATTGAGCTTCAATCCTATTGGCTGGTCCAATCATTCAATAGGATTGAGCTCACATTCTATTGGCTGTTCCAATCAGCCAATAGAATGTGAGCTCAATCCTATTGGCTGATCGGATCAGCCAATAGGATTGAAGCTTAATCCTATTGGCTGATTGCATCAACCAATAGGATTTTTTCACCTTTAATTCCGAGGCCTGATGTCTTTGAGCCCTTATCATTTTTTTTTTATAAAAATGATTAGTGTTATTATGAGTGTAACTGTACTTTTAAATGTATTTTTGATGAGTTGTGTGCAACTTTATAGTTGAGTGTAACAGTTAACCAGAGCTCTTAAGTCGTGATAGCACGATGCACATTAAATTCAATTGTGCTTGAGTGAACACGTTCACTTTCAACTCGTAATATGCATGCTACTTCTAACACTTGCAAAGAGCAGTGATAAACCCCTTTTATGCTTGCACACAACAGTTAGTGAGCCACTTTTAATCTAGCCCTATGGGGCATATTTAACAAGCTAAAGACCGCTGCTCCATAACTTTTCTGCCTGCTCTTAGGCCGTGGACAGAAATCAACCTGATCGTATTTTTAAACTAGTATTAATTGTTATGGACAGATTATTATGTGCCTTACTAGAGTTTGTTCCATCTTATTTGGAGGATTCTTCTGCGTCAAATTGATGATTTACAAATTCCTTTAGCTTGTTTTTTGGTTACCCTTGACATCAAAAATGTATATACATCTATTCCACATCCAGAAGGAATTGGTTGTATCTGGGATGCTCTAAACTCAGTAGGACTGTGCTATTCTCATAAGAGAAAGTTCGTTGTGGACCTTTTGGTGATGGTGTTGACTAAGAAGTACTTTATGTTTGAAGACTCTTTTTTATCTCCAAATGAAAGAAACAGTAATGGGGGCTAACATGGTCACTACTTATACTAATCTATATGTGACACTAATTCACAGAATCACAGTTAGCAATGGTAGATTATTAATAGATTTATACTGTAAGCCAACTGACAAAAATAATTTATTAGAATTGTCAAGTTTTTACCCCCACCCCCCTTAAAAACTAAAACATCTTTCTTACAGTCATCTTCTTAGGACTAAGAGAATAATTAAATGAAGAATTAAGAAGACTTAACCATCAACTTGATGAGATGATGCATAGGATCACAGAAAGAGGACACCCCCTAATCATTTACAGTGGAAATTTTGTATCAATTCATAGGAGGGAACTTTTGATTTATGCAAAAGGTAGAAAGAAGAGTGAAAGAATACCTTTTGTGGTCCAATTTGGATATCCGATAGACCCCCCTAAGAGCATTATAAAGAAGCACTGGTCTATTTAATCAGAAGATATAATATAATCAGCAACTTTTAATAACCTACCCCTCTTTTCATTTAAGAGAAACCAAAGTTTAAATGAAAAACTGGCTCGGGCAGATATCGGCTTCCCTAAAGTGAATTTGAGGGATAGACGCGAGAATGGCACTTTTGCTTGTGAAAATGTTTGTACAACTTTGGTTTCTCTTAAATAAAAATAGGGGTAGACTATTAAAGGTTCATGATAATATTCTATCTTCTGATGAAATAGACCAGTGCTTCATTATAATGTTCTTAGGAGGGTCTATCTGATATCCAATTTGGACAACAAAAGGTAATCTTTGAGGGATAGACACAAGAATGGCACTTTTGCTTGTGAAAATTGTATACAATGCTACATAATACAAAGGTTTGACACTATTACTCACCCAGGGAAGGATTTTCCAATTAGAGGGCATTTACATATGAATCTTGTTTTGTGTTATACATGATGATATTTTGCTGTGGGATGGCCTATGTGGGTAAAACTTCAAAATGCAGAAAAGAAAGAATTAGGCAACAAAAGGCAGCCATTGGAAATTGGATCCTAATGCACCAGTGTCTCACCATTTTACAAAAATGGGGCATAATAAAAGCCAATTGGGGTTCCAGGTGGTAGACTCTGTAGGCCCTTTAGGAAGAGGGGGGATAGGTTAAAAACATTGTTAGAAAAAGAAGCCCAATGGAATAAAAAACATGATAATATGGTACAATTTGGCCTTAATAGAGATGTATCTTTGGGCTTCTTTATCTATTTTTTTTTCATTGTGTCTTCAACTCAACATATGATATTCCTTCTATTTTCCTTTGATATAATCTGTAGAAGAAATATTTACATCAGTTAATAAGCAGCTGCATTTCTTTTTTGTTATTTTTTGTAAATATTTGTTAAGATGTTATTATAATGTTCCACCACTAGATGGTAGCATGGCATAATTTAAAATCCCTTGAATAATCCACCTATGTCATGCTATGTAGAAGGGCATAGCCTGAAATGTGTGTCTCATCTGAGTAACATCAGATGCCAGGACTTGACCGGCTCGATGAAGAGAAAACAAGCACAGAACTATTGATTAATGGGTGAGACCATGTAAACATATACTGTGATTATCTGATAATCGTATTGTGGCCCATGTGACTATATACATGGCAGGCTTAGCTCCTTGAGAGTCACGCTTTGTATTAATGACTGGAGCATAACTAAGTGCACTTATATTCTACATCCGATGCAGGCATATGACCTTAAGTGCCACAATTATATCTTTACTTTAAAGTGACAGTAAGTGCATCAGCCCCATATTATATAGATCTACATAAGATTGCTTTTTTCAACCATTACCACAGGCGGGGAGGATCCGCTAAAGGGTGGCTGTACATCATATGTAGAGGCAGAATCTCATGGGCAGTACATGCTTATGGTGAACGATAATCCACATTATTGGATCCATAACATTTGTTCTGTTCTATACTTTAACATTCTGTCATTTGGGAAGTTACTTGTTATTATGCTATACTGTGCTATTTTATTGTTTGCTATCATTTGTCATGGATGGTCCATGTGATCATTACTTGTTTATGTTATGCATTGTCATGACACATAAGCTCATTTAGCTTGCATTAATTCCATGATTAATGACATTACAATCCTATTTATTGGCACTGTGCTTTTATTAGACTCTGGATGTCTTTATGTTTTTTTATTAATATTTTGGAGTATTACAAACAGCTTTTTGTATATTTTGTATTTAAAAAAAATGTATATTTTGAGAACTATAAAAAGTGCAGGGATTAATTTATTTAATTTTTTGGTATATGTATTAAAGAATCCTGACATTTGTTATTATTATAATCATACACACATTGGAACCCTCTCAAGTCAAACAACTTGCCATAGACCATATCCCTTTTAACCCTCTTAAAACCTTTTTATTAATATTTAAATAAAATATATTATTGAAAAGTATATTTTTGTGTATAATACTTTATTTTAATGTGTTTCGGGATTTTTTTTTAGCTCTTACACTTTACTTCAGGGGGCTGATTTATCATGTATCTGTAGCGATCATGTCCGCCAGACATATGCTGACAGTATCCTCTGTCAGCATTTATCATTGCAAAAACATTCCTTATGAAATGCTTGTGCAATGCCGCCCCCTGCAGATTTGCGGCCAATTAGCCATTAGCAGGGGAGGTATCTATCAACACAATCGTATGCGATTGGGCGAATTGCTGTCCGCCACCTCTTAAGACCGCTACTTCTTAACTTATGTTTCTGGCAAGCCTGAAGGCTCATGCGGAAACAGCTGCATATAGCAGCATTCGGGATGTGATAAATCGGCCCCCAAGTCTCAAGTCGTAGTAAATATTCTAGCGCATTTTTGTTTTTCGCTCAAGTGCAAAATATACCTTTCAATTTGTAACATGAGCGTACTTCAAGTCTCAAATTGCACTAAATATTCTAGTGCTTTGGTTTCTTGCTTGAGCGCAAACTATAACTTTCAACTTAGTGCATTTGCAATATTAATTGAAAGGTTAGGTTGCGCTAGAGTGATGATTGATAACCCTTTGTAATATCGTGTGCTAATGTTAGAGCGGTCCAGTGATAGTGTATTGCAACACGTGCTATCATTAGCATGCAACTTGCAATCTGTCCCTTAATTGGTAGCTGTTAACATGCAGAAAATTATTAAATGATAAATTGTTATTAACCCATTTATTGTTAGATTTAGGGATTTCAAGTTGAATGATCTTAATAAACGAACTTTTAAAAAAGTCTATTGACGGGAAGCCTCAGATGTTAATAAAAACAAGTGTCAATTTTTATTTAGGAAATAATTTACAGCCAAAATGTAAGTCAAATCAGAAATCAGTTAGTTAGTTAGGACCCCTTTCCAAGTCAGAAAATGCTAGTTTTATTTCTTTTTGACAGCTCAAATCTATGTGGATAGTTGGTGTCTCTTGGTCTGCTTGACAAAGCCAATGTTATGTTTTATTAACCTCTTTTTTTCTTTTTTTAATTAATATAAATGCAAAGTCAGAGCTTTTAGGATAGACCTCACTGCTAGTAAATGCTCATCTAAAGATTACATTAAAAAACCGTCCACTAGGTAGTATAACAAGATTTAATTATTTGGTATTTTAACTATATACAACATTTGAGGAAAACCTAACATAAAATATATTCTATAACTATTTTAGCAATTAATTATTTTTCAGATTGGTAAATGAAAGTATTCGTACAGCAGTATAGTTAATTTCCCACAAAAATATATATTTTTTAAAACAATTAACAAAGAAGCAGCTGTATTCACATGGTTTTGACAATGATCTAATTTCTACTTGTGAATTCTTAGTCGATGGTTAGCAGTGCTGTATCACATACTTCTATTCTATTTGACCATAAAGATGAACAATAGTTCAATGCTAAAAGCTATAAAGGAATGGAAATAAAAAAAAAGACTCACAAAAAAACCTAAATTCCTTAGAGACAGAGAGAGGCTCTGGTGCATGATAACAGTAATGTGCAAATTCCTCTTGCAAGAAAATTGCAAAATGGTATTGTAATGGATCATTAGTAAGTTGTATAAAAATACAAAATGATTAGTATGCATGCATGTTTATAAATACATGCATAGAAAAAACAAGAAATCATAGCTACTCACAATCGCCTAGATTACAAGTTTTGAGCGCTATAGGGAAATTAACAAAGCAAAAGTGGCTTTATTTGATCCCCTATAGCGCTGCCATTACAAGTTTTTAAAACACAGGCTTGTGCGTGCGATATGGGGTTTTTAAGCTCCATTCCGCATCAAAAATAAGCACTGATTTGACGTGCTCGGGCATGCTTTCCCTATAGACATCAATGGGGAGAGTGGGTCAGAAAAAAACCTAACACCTGCGATCGCGGAAAGAAAAGCTCCGTAACGCAGCCTCATTAATGTCTATGGGGAAAAAAGAAAATACGGTTTAAACCTAATACCCTAACATAAACCCTACGTTTAAACACCCCTAATCTGATGCCCCCGACATCGCCGATGCCTGCCTACAGTTATTAACCCCAATCTGCCGCTCCTGATATTGTCACCACCTAAATAAAGGTATAAACCTCTAATCTGCCGCTCTCGATAATGCCGCCACTATACTAAAGTTATTAACCCCTATTCTGCCACACCCCAACATCACCCACAGTATAATAAATCTATTAACCCTTATAATGCCGCTCCCCAACATTGCTGCAACTAAATAAAGCTATTAACCCCTAAACCTCCCACATCACTACCACTAAATAAACCTATAAACCCCTAAACCGCCAGCTCCCCACATCACAACAACCTAAATTAAACTATTAACCCCTAACCCTAACGTAACCCTAACCCTACCCCTAACCCTACCCCTACCCCTAACCCTAACACCCCCTAGCTTTAACATAATTAAAATAGAGCTAAATTAAAGTTACAATTATTAACTAAATAATACATATTTAAAACTAAATGCATACTTACCTAGGAAATAAAACCTAAGCTAGCTTAGGTTTTATTTTTATTTCACAGGTCAGTTTGTATTTATTTTAACTAGGAAGACTAGTTAGTAAATAGTTGTTAACTATTTACTAACTACCTAGTTAAAATAAATACAAATTTACCTGTGAAATAAAACCTAAGCTATATTACACTAAAACCTAACATTACAAAAAATAAAAAAACACTAATCACAAAAAATAAAAAAACTACCAATACAAAAAATAAAAAAAACTACCATTACAAAAAAAACAATCAAAATTATCCAAACTAATAAAAATTATTCCTAATACCCTTTAAAAAATATTTAAAAAAACAACCCAAAATAAAAAAGGCTAATCTAAAATAAGATACCAATGGCCCTTGGGGGCCCTTAAAAGGGCCTTTTGTAGGGCATTGCCATAAGTTAAACAGCTCTTTTGCTACAAAACAAACAAACACCCCCTAACAGTATACACCCCCCCAAACTATGAAGGGCCCTTAAATGGGCCTTTTGTAGGGCATTGTCCTAAAGATAATAGCTCTTTTCCTACAAAAGAAAAACAAACACCCTCTAAAAAAATACATTACAAAAAATAACAAACAAATTATTATCCATTAAAAAAACACCCCAAAATAAAAAACCTAATCTAGAATAAACTACCAATGGCCCTGAAAAGGACAAGTGTATGGGCATTTACCTTAAAATGGCATTTAGCTCTTTTACTGCCCAAACCCTAATCTAAAAATAAAACCCACCCAAATTTTTTTTTAAAAACTTAACACTAACCCCAAGACTATCCACTGATTTGAGCAGCCAATAGGATTTAAGCAGCTCTCATTTTATTGGCTGATTCATCATCCAATAGAATTAGAGCTGCTTAAATCCTATTAGCTGATTTGAACAGCCAATAGGATTTTAGCAGCTCTAATTCCTATTTGTTGATTTAAAATTTTCAGCCAATAGGAATGCAAGGGAGGCCATCTTGGATCGCGTACCTTGCCTTGAAGAATCAGTGTACGGCAGCAACCGTATGAAGAGGATGCTCCATGCCGGATGTATTCAGGATGGACCCGCTCGGTGCTGCCCGGATCAAGATAGAAGATGCTGCCTGGATGAAGATTGAAGAGGCCGCCTGGATGAAGACTTCTCCACTGGATCATCTTGAGGTTAGTGTTAGATTTTAAGGGTTTTTTGGGTGAAGTTTTTTTTTAGATTCGGGTTTGGGCATGTAAAAGAGGTTAATGCCCTTATAAGGGCAATGCCCATACAAATGCCCTTTTCAGGGCAATGGGTAGCTTAGGTTTTTTTAGATTTAGGTTTTTTATTTTGGGGGGATGGTTTCAGATTTAGGATTTTTATTTGGGGGGGATGGTTTCAGATTTAGGATTTTTATTTGGGGGGATGGTAGGGTGGTGGGTTTTACTTTTAGGTGGGTCTTTGAATTTTTTTACAGGTAAAAGAGCTGTTTAACTTAGGGCAATGCCCTACAAAAGGCCCTTTTAAGGGCCATTGGTAGTTTATTGTAGATTAGGTTTTTTTTATTTTGGGTGTTTTTTTTATTTTGATAGGGCTATTAGATTAGGTGGAATTCTTTTTATTTTTGATCATTTCGTTTGCTATTTTTCGTACTTTAGTATTTGTTATTTTTTGTAATTTAGTCTTTTTTTGTAATTAGATACTTTGCAATTTTTATAGTAGCGTTAGGATTTTTTTTAATGTGTAGTTTAGTTTAATTTAATTGGTAATTTAATTTTAGTTTAATAATTATATTAGTTTAATTGTTAGCCTACACTTAGTTTTTTTTTTTTTAATTTGACAGGAAAGCTTTAATTTAAATTAAGCTAGGGAAATTGTAATTTTAATATAAAGTTAGGGGGTGTTAGGCTTACATTAGGGTTAGGTTTAGGTTTAGGGGTTACTAGTTTAATTTAGTTTATTGTGATGTGGGGGCTTTCGGTTTAGGGTTAATAGTTTATTTTAGTATATTTTGTTGTGGGGGGCTTTCAGTTTAGGGGTTAATAGATTTATTATAGTGGCGGCGGTGTAGGGCTTAATAACTTTAGTATAGTGGGGGTGATGTGGGCGGACGGCAGATTAGGGGTTAATAATATTTAAATAGTGTTTGCGATGTGGGAGGGCGGTGGTTTAGAGGTTAATAAATGTATTATTGTGGTGACCATGTCAGGGAGCGGCGGAATAGGTATTAATATGATATCGGGAATGGCAGATTAGGGGTTAATACATTTATTTTAGTGTTTGCTCTGCAGGAGGGCCTTGGTTTAGGGGTTAATAGGTAGTTTATGGCTATTAGTGTACTTTTTAACACATTAGTTATGAGTTTTATGTTACAGTTTTGTAGCATGAAACTCATAACTACTGACTTTAGATGGCGTTACGGATCTTGTCGTTTTAGAGTGTAACGCTCGCTTTTTAGCCTCACCGCAAAACTCGTAATACCAGCGCTATGGGAATCCCATTAAAAACTTAATTTTTACGAGTACGGTACTGACGTTGCGTTACAGGCTAAAAGGCTTGTGGTACACCTATACCGACAAGCTTGTAATCTAGCTGATAGATAATAAAATAACTGACATTATAGTATGAGCTTGAGTATGTATTTGCCCCCCGGGATTATTCTATGTTCCCGATAATTATAACTTTTGTATTGAAACAGGGGCTCTAAAACAAAGTCCAATGAAGGAATTAGGAGCCATACTTCAACCACTTTGGTGCTCCTCACCTTCCCAAATTCTACATTTGTGCTGAAATGGCTGAAACTACATGGAACACTCCTGCCCTTCTTTAGATAATCTACTGAAACAAGAAAAAAGGTATCACTCCAGGATAAGGAAAAACCTTTAGCAGAGCAATGTTTTGGGGATCCTGCCCTTTTCTCAAGCTTGCTCTATTAAAGGTTTTTCCTTATCCTGGAGTGCTACGTTAAACACACAAAAACATCTTAAATGTCTAACATGTCTAACATTTTGAAACATGTTAAAAATATTGTTTTGCATGAAAATGTTTAGGTAAAACTTTTTCTTTTTATTTGGCCATGAGTTAAAAGTATATATGACAGAAAGTAATTTCTTTTCAGTCCAGAATTTTTTTTAAAACAATAAGGGCTAGATTACAAGTGGAGCACTAATTTATTTGCACCTGTAAATAGGCAAATCCCCCCTATTATGTGTGTGTGATAAATAACCAGCCATTACAAATGTCTGGTTATTACTTACCATGAGGTTTTGGTAGCAATTATCGCTTCAAAAATCAGATCGCTGGTTAATTTTCAGAATATGTGCCAATTGCTAGCAAAATAATGTGTGTTGTTTATTTTTTTAATAAATATCTGCAAGAAGCAGTTATGAGTGGTTAAAGTGTGCGGATGTGTGGTGTTAGAAAAAAAATGGCACTGAAAAGTGCCTTTACATTGCGGTCTATGGATACTGTGTGTTCTCTATAAATATATATGTATATACACATATAAAAATATAAAAATATATGTATATAAGCATATACATATATATTTAAATATATATGTATATGCTTTCGGTTCTTATGCTGTGTCTCACGGCATGAGAAAGAGACTCCCATTGGAGCCTATTGAAGCATGCTCTCGTGAGCGCAAAGCTTCTGTGCAATGTGAACATTAGGTTGCGTTCACATTGCACCTAACTTGTAATACTAGCACACATTTGCGTGCACTGTTATTACTGAGAGGAGCGCAAATATCGAGCTTGTGAAAGCAATATTTTGCGCTCCACTCTTTATCTGGCCCTATATGTTTTAATTACATCTTTTCAACACAACAACCAAGAGCTGAATAATGTCTTGCAAGATGAGCTAAAGTAACAAAGCCATGGCCAAACAGATACAATTGTGGTCTAAAAACATTGTATGGCTCAGATAAATATTTTCCATAGTTTTCTAAGCAATGTGGCATATAGTTTGAGTGCCAATTGATTGGAAAACCTGTTGGATTTAGAAAATGATGCAAGAAAATCTAGTTACACACATAGAAAACAAATAAATAATAAGAAACAAACATATTTCAAGAACGTTTTTGCAAGGCTTTTCACTGGTCATCATGGAAGCAAAAGAAATGCTGCCAAAGCTAATGTAAAACAGGACAACTAATGACTTTAATACTCCTAATGACTGATTAAGATGTTTGAGTTTTTCTATTTAATGATTAATATCAAGTCATGAAGGGTATAACTAATTATTTCATATCGTTTTAATAATTTCTTAACTAACATATTTAAATGTCCAAACATTTTATTGTAATCAGTGAGCATTCTGATTCTTGTATATAAGATTAATTTGTATACAAGTTTCAAAGATTAACTGAGAAAAAATAGGTTTTTAACAGGTCCAAAATGTAAAATTTGAAAAGCTCAAAAATCTGGAGAAAACATGCTCAGTAGGTGTATTTTATTAGATTTCAATACTTTACAGAAACACATAAATAAAAAAGTAAACACTCACTACACTAAGTATATACATATGGTCACCGTCAAGCCACAAACCCACTATTAGTTCTACCAATTTTAATAAATACCACACCTACCCAAAAAAATATGGCTGACGACCCCCTTAACATTAGGATACATTCTCATAACGTCAAAGGGCTTAACACCCCACAAAAAAGGTTCATAGCAATAAGGGATTACAAAAGGTTCAAATGTGACATACTCTTCCTCCAGGAGACCCACTTCAAAAGGGGGCGGGAACCTCTTCAGCCCCTGAGTAAATTTGGCCTATTTTTTTTTTTGGCTTCCCACAGCACTAAGCGAAATGGGGTTGGGATACTCATTAGGAAAAATGTCCCCTTTCATTTGACTAATATCTATAATGATAAAGAGGGGAGACTCTTGATTATAACTGGCTCATTATACAACAAGCCCGTTACACTCATCAACATATACCCCCCGAATAACAACCCTATACCTTATTTTAACTCCACTTCTAATGCAGTTCTGGAAACCGCTAGAGGCAGCCTGATTCTTGGGGGTGATTTCAATTTAGCGCTAGTTGGATTGCTCATCAGGAGCTTCCTCGGTCTCATACAAAACTCGGAAAACAATCAAATCCATACTATCTAATTTGGCATTGGCAGTACATGACACCTGGCGACTCCACAACCCTGTAACAAAAGACTACACCTTCTTTTCTCATCCCCATCAGGTCTACACACAAATAGACTACCTCCTGGTTGATGTCACCACCTTAGAGCTAGTACGTAATACGGCCATCTCCCCTCTAACATGGTCAGACCATGCAATGGTTAGCTGCAGCTTGAAGTGGCCTACATCCCAGAGGCATGACATGACATGGAAACTAGACGAGACCTTATTAAAAGATCCAATCATATGCACTCAGTTAATTAAATCCATATATATATAATATTTTACAAATAACATTACAGCGGAGGTCAAACCACACTCTATATGGGAAGCACACAAATGTGTGATTAGAGGGGAGCTTATTGCCTTAAAGGCCGCCAAAAACAAACAGCGATCCCAACACTTAAAAGCTCTACTTGATAACTTGTATAAGCTTCAGGATATACATAAACGGTTTCCGAATAACACTTCCCTTATGAAAAATATACAACATACACGTAACCAATTGTCTCTGTTTATGGGTACCGAAGCAAAACGTAAAGCTCTTTTCCTTAAAAAAACATACTATGAAGGGGCTAACAAGCAGGGAAAGCTCCTTGCAAGACTCTTGAGGAGAAGGGCTAACAAAAAAATTATCATGTCCATCAAAGATGCCGAAGGCAATACCTGGGCCTCTTCCAGAGATATCTCGAACAGATTCAGTCTTTATTATGAAAAACTATACAATTTAGAATGGATAAAAGCCCCGCCAAGTCAAATCGACATAGCTAATTATATTTCCCAGCTCCACCTTCCATCCCTATCCAAAGAACAGAGAGAGGAATTGGATTCTCCTTTCACTGTCAAAGAACTTAGGGGCTCAATGAAATCCCTTCCTTCGGGAAAGGCACCGGGCCCAGACGGTTTTGGCAATGCTTACTATGCCAAGTTCGCAAACAACTTGTCGCCCCATTTCCTTTCTTACTTCCAAGAAATTGATAAAAATATATATATATATATATATATATTACAATCTCAAAGTGTTAATGTGCATTTAAAAATGAGATCTCTTTCGATAAGAATGTAGGTTTATAAATGAATTATTGCATTTATGGGTGTGTACGTGCGTGTGTGCGTGAGTATATAGTGTGTGTACATGAGTGTGCAGTACAGTTTTGCATTAATATATATTGTGGAAAGCACCAATTTGACACATTGCACCCTAAAAGAGTGATGTCTTCAGACACCCTTCTGATCATTAGACAAGTTAGAAGTTTTTCTTTCTTATGATGAATTTCTCTAGCTATACATTCAACAACCCCCAAATTATTAAAAAAACAGATGCCGTTTAAAACGTCCCAATAAAAAACAGGTACTAATGTGATTTTACTCTTATCTTTAAAAGCTTATCTTTAAGCCAGACTGTAAAGTAATGTATGATACAGTGTCAATGCCTTTAACCCAAGCCTTAATGTTTCATTTTGATATTGCACTTTTATCCAATGACATATGGTATTTTACAGTGCTATATGTTGTTCTTATCTACTGTTTAAGGTGCCTTTTGCTTTTCCAAATGGCTCTTAAAACATAATCATGTTGAAAAGAAACAAAGATATATAAAGATAAATTTTGTTTAAGATTTAGAAATAAGTGGCTAGTATTACTGTAAGAGGTAATTTATTACTATTTAGGTCCTAGAGAGAATACTGTGGCTTTAGGCTTTATTGGTATCACAAGCCTACAATTTTTTTAATATGATTCCATGAGTTGCTTTCATAATATCAGATGCAATTATAAGTATATTAAATAGAACATTATCCTGCCAAATGCATGCTGTACATCTAATTAGTAAAACACTCACAGGAAATAGGTTTCCTGCTATTAAATCTATAGTACTGTAAATAATTGTAAAATGCCTTATTTCAATAGGAGAATCAAATCAAAATGCTATAACCTTGGTATCTCTTATAAGCTGAGCTAAAATATTTCCCATCAAAGATGCCTTTAAAAGTAAGGCATATAAAAGTATTTCCTCTGGCTCAGCAGACACAGCGTGTATCAGAAAAACGAACAAGGGCAAAAGTCACTCCAAAGACACATTCCTCTTTATAGCTTAGAAAAAGGAATTTCTTTATATCCCCTAATACAAACAGTGCATCAATTCCTACTTACTATTAAGAGCTAAAATCTATCTCACAAAAAAACTATATGTATTATTATCCCTTAAGTCAAACAACAAATGGAAGCTGAGGTTTAAAAGTAATCAAAGACATATGGTACATGTTTTATGGATTCTCTACAGCCAGATTCACATGTTGAGTATGAAAACTTGTATATACTGTTTAAAACAAACAAACAAACAATTGTTTAATCAAAATATATTGCTGACCATTATCTAGACTGCATAAAATAAATTAACTAATTAGTTAATTAATTTAGCAAGGGTTCTACTTATAAAATGTATGGTTAAATGGGCATAAAATTCAATGTTTTCTTTGTTGCATCTAATCTCAAGTTTTTTTGAATCTTGAAAAAATTGCTGTGAAGAAAAACATACAATTGTGTTCTTGTAGGGGTGGGGCGAAATACTGTTCACCAGTAAAGTTAGCTTTAATTTAAAGTTGTCCATGCAAAAAAAAACAACAAGTTACTATGTTTATTATAGAAATGATTTTTCATACGCATAATAGAAATGTATTGTATAAATTTTCATGTATTGGATAGAACATTAATTTTTAAACAACTTTACAATTTACTTTTATTATTATTTTTGCTTAGTTCTCTTAATATCCTTTGTTAAAAATAATCCTAGGTAAGCTCAAGAGAGTGTACATGTCTAGCCGTCTTGCAGAAGTATTTGCTACAATGTTTTACATAATTGCAAATGCTGCTTCCATAGAATAGATGTGCACACTCCTAAGCTCTTATTAGTTTTCTCTATAAAAAAATAAATAAAAAAATATACCATGAGAACAAAGACATTTGATAATAGAAGTTAATTGGAAATTTGGTTATAACTGCATGCTCTATTTGAATCAATAAGCCCTAGACTTATTGAAACTAGGCTGAGCTCCATAGATGAGTGGTAAATCATAAGCTAGAACTGTGGGTTGGTAGATGACCATTTCTTCATGGCTTCTATTTTTTGGTAAATTAATTGAAAAGCATAATTATAAGTATTTGCATCTAAAATGTTACTAATGTACCAAAGTAAAGAAAGATAACTGTACTGTGGGAATTAGGGGGCCAAGATGTCCTTGACCTCCAAGACTTACAACTGGATGTCTGCAAATCATAAATTGTATTGTTGAGTACTTGTGAAACTGCCTAAGGTTATGAAGAAAAATGGATTTCATGACCTAGGTTAAGCCTGTAGCAGCCCAGGGCAAAGATTTTCTAATTTGTTTACATCCATCAATAAAAATGGGTAATTGATAAACAACAATTAAGTAGCAATTTAATTTGTTGGAGCAAGATCTATACCACCACGCAACACACTGATTATTGAAGTCAAACTTAATAATTAATTAAGACCACTAAAAAAAATAAAGGTTTGTTATTATTATTATTATCATTTGATTTTAGAGTGCCAACAGATTCTGCATCGCAATAAACGTAGGCAGTATACAAAGTAACAGTTATAAGGATAAATGGTTAGAGGACTCTGCCGAGTGTCAGACACACTGTTGCAGTCAGCTCTTAAGGTGATCTGCAAAAAGTTGGACTCTTAGGCTTAGATGCTAAGGGGGTTCATGTCAGATAGTAATGGAGGAGAGGAACTGGTATTAGGAAAGGTTAGGGTAGGTTGTATGCATTCCTGAACAGTAAAGTCTTTAGAGAGCGCTTGATGCTTTCAAAACTAGGGGAGAGTCTTGTGGAGCAAGGCAGAGAGTTCCACAAGATGGTAGCCAGTCTGGAGAAGTCTTGTAAATGGGAATGTGAGGAGGTAACAAGAGAGGAGGAGAGTAGGAGGTAGTGAGCAGAGTGAAGGGACGGGAGGGAGAGTATCTGGAGACAGAGTCTGAGATATAGGGGGGAGTTAGTTTAATATATATATATATATATAGAGAGAGATATAGGAATCCAACAAAGAAAAAGCGCTTTTTCTTTGTTAGATTCCTATCATTGTATAGCGTGGTGAACAGACACGCCAGGATTAGCTGCCACTGCCCTATGTCCTCAGGCATATGGATCCCGCCCACTCTCCACTGAGTCGTTATACATAATATCTATTTTGGGTCTCCAAAGAGCGCTCCATTGTGCAAAATGTGGATATATATATATATATATATATATATAGCTAGCTATAGATACACAAACATACATACATACACACATATGCATTTTTATTATCACTTTGGTAAAATGCATTCTTTTGTGCACTTACGGAGAATAAGTGTCCTATAGATTGTGGTAGCTCTAACTAAGTAGTTTTCAGGCAGAATTTTTTTTTATCTATTTATGACCTTTCCCCCAGTACAAATAACCCTGTAAACCACAAACCCATCTCCCCTCCACAAATGTCTAAAAAGGATGTCAATGGTCAGCCCACCAATGCAGGCTCACACAAGTATATATAGAATAGGCCACTGAGGCAGAGACAATCTGCTGAATGGGATCCAAAGAAGTAGAGCCTGTTGAGATTTTTTTTCTGTACATAAATACATCAGTTTTGACTTTTACCATTCGACAACTTAAATCACTTGATACGTTTTCAAAAGAGTATTTTTAACAACTTTGCTAGTATTTCATGTCTATTTTGGAAAAGTTTATTATATTGCATGTGTGCAAAACACTCTGAAATGGCCACAGGAGACATTGCAGAGGGCTATTAACATAGACGGTATCAATTCATTAAACTTCTATTCATCACTATTGCAGATGCTGTGTACATTGGACAATAATATATAATAGGTATAAGTGTTGAGTATGTGATTGAAGTGCTCCTTATGGATGCAATGTAGGCAGCAGGTTTATGCTTTGCAGTTTCAGTTATGATAAAATCCAGAATTAGAAAATAAGTCCTTTCAAGTTGCCATCTTGTTTATTTTCAGATAGATTAGCAGTGGTGCAGATGGAAACGGATTGCAAAAGCTTTCTATGTAACTAATGACAGCACAATCCCATTTTAAAAGTCCTTCATGCCAAGATGGCGTTCATATGGTTAATCAGTGTTGACGATGGATTCAGATTACAATAGGTTCATGTTACAAATGTAAATATGTATTTCCCTTGCAGAGTGAACAAATGGATTACTTGAATAGATCTTTACTGTATCCTTAAGGCTATTATATCTGTCAATATCAGGTGACTGCCCAGTTTCTATTTAAAAAAAGGCCATTTACAATCAAAAATACTTTTTCGGGAGCTTTTCTATTGAAAAGGCATTCACGTCTGTGGGCTTTCAACAAACCAATAGATTTTGCATTCTGATCACCCAAGAAACTCAACAACCAAATCGGATGGAAAATCAAAAGTCATTTGAGCAGCAAATCTCAAATAGCTTGTTATCAACCGCTGTATATAGTGGGGATCTGATGGTTGAAGCGATAACTGTGATGTTGGGCTAGCAGTTTAGGAATTATTTTATTTGTAATAGGAAGATCAGTATTTTCATGGTTAATTGTGATAGGGGAGTGGCTAATTTAAAAAGGGGATCAGCGTTTATATCATTTTTTATAACCATAAAAAAGAGCATTGGAAACATAAATTATATATACATTATCCAATAATATGTTATGTTCGTATTAATGCATTCGACAAAATGGCACAGTAAATGATTGTCATTTAATATAAAAAATGGCATAGTAAAGAATAAGATGGCTAGTTACATTTTTTTAACATAAGATTAATAATAAAGTTATAAGTAAAACGTATTTGGTTAAACATATGAAATTAACATATGATTTGGGTCATGCATATCATTGTGATAAAACACCTTCTATGGTAATGTGTTGTACAAAGTAAAGATTAAGGGGCATATTTATCAAGCTCCGTATAGAGCTTGATGCCCCGTGTTTCCGGCGAGACTTCAGGCGGACAGAAATCATCAGAAATCAACCTGATCGAATACGATTGGGTTAATTGACACCCGCTGCTAGCAGACGCAAATCTGCAGGTGCAATGATAAATGCAGAGAGCGTATGCTGTCGGCATTTATCGATATGCAGCGGACATGATTCGCTATATCAGATCATGTCCGCTCGCACCATCATAAATAGGCCCCTCAGTAACTATTGTCAATATTGCTTTTTCAACCCCCTGCTACATAGACAAATTGAATTAGATAAAGTTTGCTTTTAAATTCAACTTGGGGATTTACATGTACTAAACCATGCTGTTTTTTTCTGTTTGTCTCTTGACTGATCTTTTAGGGTCAGTAAACCTTAAAAATAATGTTATATAATTCTGCACATAGTGCAGAATTATATAACATTACATTAGCCAAACTTTGTAAATCATAATATTCCCTTTTTATTTTGTAAAAATACCGCTGTTTTACAGACCCGCTCTCTGTACTCTGCTGAGTAGGTCTGTTGTTTTTACTGAGCGCATCGGGCCAGCTGTATAGTCACAGCTCTCCCCGACCGCGCCATTAGACACAGTGCAGCTCGCTCCTGCTCTGTCTGACAGCGGGAGCGAGCTGCACT
Organism: Bombina bombina; assembly: GCF_027579735.1. Lineage (NCBI taxonomy): Eukaryota > Metazoa > Chordata > Amphibia > Anura > Bombinatoridae > Bombina > Bombina bombina. Next base: position 628,270,282 of record NC_069500.1, read on the forward strand.
GTGTCTAATGGCGCGGTCGGGCCGGGCTGTGACTATACAGCTGGCCTGATGCGCTCAGTAAAAACAACAGACCCGCTCAGCAGAGTACAGAGAGCGGGTCTGTAAAACAGCGGTATTTTTACAAAATAAAAAGGGAATATTATGATTTAAAAGGTTTGGCTAATGTAATGTTATATAATTCTGCACTATGTGCAGAATTATATAACATTATTTTTAAGGTTTACTGTCCCTTTAAGAGCGTACTATTTTTTAAAAACAAAGCTATTGAATGCTTTACTGAGGGCCAGATTGCAAGTGGTATGCTATTTAGCACATTCTGCGCACGTGGGTTAGCACTTGTATTACATATTTTTAAAATATTTTTTATTAGATAGTGTCTATATATTATTTTTAGGTATTTATGTTGTGTTTGGTGCAATTTTTATAATACCCCTAACCCTTTACGCTAGGTCTTCAGTCACACTAACTCATGCATTAAATTCATTTGTACTTGAGCAAACTCATTCAATTTCAATTTGTAATATGCAAGAAACTTTAGTTCCCCTCATGTAATCTATTCCTATATGTTTTAGGAAATATTAACATTTATTATAGATATCTGTTGCCTTTAAAAGATAATTTAAATAATCTGACTCTGAAGAAGATATTTTCCATAGGCTTTAGATATTTATTAAAATAAATTAGAATATCTGTGCAGAATTGTTATTGTTTAAAATATAGAAAATCCCTTTATTACCCATCCCCCAGTTTTGCCTAACCAACATGGATTTATCAATACACTTTTTACCTCTGTGATTACCTTGTATCTAAGTCTCTGCAGACTGCCCCTTATTTTAGTTCTTTTGACAGACTTGCATTTTAGCCAATCAGTGCGGACTCATAAATAACTCCATGGCAGTGAGCACATTGTTTATCTATATGGCACAAATGAACTAGTATTGTTCTAACTGTGAAAAACTGTCAAAATGCACCGAGATAAGAGGCGGACACCAAGGGCTTAGAAATTAGCATATTAGCCTACCTAGGTTTAGCTTTCACCAAAGAATACCAGGAGAACAAAGCAAGTTTGATGATAAAAGTAAATTGGAAAGTTATTTAAAATTGCATGCCCTATCTGAAGCATGAAAGTTAAATTTTGTCTAGACTATCCCTTTAACTCAACCTATACTTTCCATTGGGAAAATTCTGCATCAGTTTTCTAATCTAGCAGAAAACATATTAAAATATTTTTGAATGCATTTCATTCAATATTCTCAAACTAAATTTAAGTTGGATTTTAATACAACTTTTTATTTATTTATTTATTTAGATGCAAAATGTTATACCAATTACCTGCACCAATTAATAAACATGAACATTTAATGTAATTTGTTTGTTTAATAAAAATTTAAAATATACCTCAGAATACAATTTTATACCATTACATCTGTATATAACTTAAATGTTAATTGCAATTAAATGTTTAGATGTAAAATATAAATGATTTAATAACATTAAATATACAATGCACCATTATGGATTGATATTATTGAAATGATTGATTAAATAAAAATCTATGCATTCAACCACATTGTGTAGTCATTATTAAAGGGACATTAAACCCAAAAAATTTCTTTCATGATTCAGATAGAGGATACAATTTTTTTAAAAGTTTCCAATTTACCTCTATTATCAATTTATTTTCATTGTCATGTTATTCTTTGTTGAAGAGATACCTAGGTAGGTAGCGTGCACATGCTTGAAGCACTACACAACAGGAAATAGTGCTGCCATCTAGTGCCCCTGCTAATGTAAAACATTGATGCAAAACTGCTGCTATGTAGTGCTGCAGACACGTGCACACTCTTGAGCTTACATTTCTGCTTTTCCACAAAGGATAACAAGAAAACTGAGAAAATTTGATAATAGAAGTAAATTAGAAAGTTGTTTAAAATTTTATGTTCTATGTAAATCATGAAAGAAAAAAATTGGGTTCTATGTCCCTTTAATATTGAGCAATATTGCATAAGCCAATAGGATTTTTTTACCTTTAATTCCGATTGGTTGATAGAATTCTATCAGCCAATCGGAATTCAAGGGACACCATCTTGGATGATGTCATTTAAAGGAACCTTCATTCGTCAGTCGTCAGAAGAAGAGGATGCTACGCGCCGGATGTCTTAAAGATTGACCTGCTCCACGCCGGATGGATGAAGATAGAAGATGCCGTCTGGATGAAGACTTCTGCCCATCTGGAGGACCACTTCTGCCGGCTTGGATGAAGACTTCTCCCCGCTTTGCTGAGGACTTCTCCCGGCTTCGTTGAGGATGGATGTCCGGTCTTCAAAACTGTAAGTGGATCTTCGGGGGTTAGTGTTAGGTTTTTTTAAGGGTTTATAGGGTGGGTTTTAATTTTAGATTAGGGCTTGGGCAATAGAAAAAGAGCAAAATGCCCTTTAAAGGGCAATGCCCATCCAAATGCCCTTTTAAAGGCAATGGGGAGCTTAGTTTTTTTTTAGTTAGGATTTTATTTGGGGGGTTGGTTGTGTGGGGGGGGTGTTTTACTGTTGGGGGGTTGCTTGTATTTTTTTTACAGGTAAAAGAGCTGATTTCTTTGGAGCAATGCCCTGCAAAAGGCCCTTTTAAGGGCTATTGGTAGTTTAGTTTAGGCTAGGGTTTTTAGGGCTATTAGATTAGGTGTAATTAGTTTAAATACCTGATAATTTATTTTTTTATTTTGTGTAATTTAGGTAATTGTATTTAATTAATTAAATTTATTTAATTGTAGTGTAAGGTTAGGTTTTATTGTAAGACAGGTTAGGTTTTATTTTACAGGTAAATGTGTATTTATTTTAGCTATGTAGTTAGTAAATAGTTAATAATTATTTAGTAACTATTCTACCTAGTTAACATAAATACAAACTTGCCTGTAAAATAAAAATAAACCCTAAGCTAGCTACAATCTAACTATTAGTTATATTGTAGCTAGCTTAGGGTTTATTTACAGCTAAGTATTTAGTTTTAAATAGGAATAATTTAGGTAATGATAGTAATTTTTATTTAGATTTGATTTATTTTTATATTTAAGTTAGGGGGTGTTAGGGTTAGACTTAGGTTTAGGGGTTTAGTATAGTGGCGGCAACGTTGGGGGCGGCAGATTAGGGGTTAATAAATGTAGGTAGGTGGCAGCGATGTTAGGGGAAGCAGACTGGAGGTTAATAATATTTAACTAGTGTTTGTGAGGCGGGAGTGCGGTGGTTTAGGGGTTAATCTGTTTATTATAGTGGCGGCGATGTCGGGAGCGACAGATTAGGGGTTAATCATTTTATTTTAGTGTTTGCGGTGCTGGAGGGCCTTGGTTTAGGGGTTAATAAGTAGTTTATGGGTGTTAGTGTACTTTTTAACACTTTAGTTATGAGTTTTATGCTACAGCAACTCATAACTACTGACTTTAGATTGCGTTACGAATCTTGCGGGATAGAATGTACCGCTCACTTTTTGGCCATCCAGAAAAAACTTGTAATACCGGCGCTATGGAAGTCCCATTGAAAAAAGACTTTACGCAAATTACGTAAGTTAATTTGCGGTGCGGCCAAAAAAGTGTGCGGTGCCCCTAAACCTGCAAGGCTCGTAATACCAGCGGTAGTGAAAAAGCAGCGTTATGAGCCTTAAAGGGACAGTCAAGTCCAAAAAAACCTTTCATTTTTCAAATAGGGCATGTAATTTTAAACAACTTTCCAATTTACTTTTATCAACAATTTTGCTTTGTTCTCTTGGTATTCTAGTTGAAAGCAAACCTAGGGAGGCACATATGATAATTTCTAAGCCCTTGAAGGCCGCCTCTATTTTATTTACTTTTCACAGCAGGGGAGAGCAAGCTCATGTAGGCCATATAGATAGCATTGTGATCACGCTCGTGGCTAGTGGCAGACACTGCACTAATTGGCTAAAATGCAACTATAAGCAAAATAACTAAAAGTCATGTGATTAGGGGCGGTCAGAAGATGCTTAGATACAAGTTAGTGACTGAAGTAAAAAGTGTATTAATATAACAGTGTTGGTTTTGCAAAAAACTGGGGAATGGGTAATAAAGGGATTATCTATCTTTTTAAACAACAAAAATTCTGGTGTTGACTGTCCATTTAACGCTGCTTTTTTACTCATACCGCAAAACTCGTAATCTAGCTGATAGTTAGATGTTCATTTTCTGTTGACCATGTGACTAAAGTATAAGATAAATTCACCTCCTACATTACTTTTTTCATAGTAAACAATTATTTTAGTTCTGTCACATTTTGTGTCTTATTGAACTGAATATGGTTTTACTATTTCTTTCACTTAACTTATATTTTTGAGTTGACTTCAAACATGCATCATTAAGAATTGAAAGTTAAGTACTTAAATAGTGCTGTACTTCCATTGTCATCTTCCATGTGAGCTATATGGGTTTAAATATTATATATATATATATATATATATATATATATATATATATATATATATATATATATATGCATATATATAATTTTGTATTTATTTATTTTTTTCATAAGAAAATTATACAGATTTTATATTAATAGTATCTGTTCTACAAATAAAGGCCCTTCTTGGAAAGAATTTAAAACAAAAATTAAAATACATGCATACCTAATAATCCTTGAGTTACAATCACATTTTTTATAATCAAAACTGCATTCATCCTACGGTGCTATTTTATAATTGTTTCACTTTCAGTGCATTTGCATCCAGCATACTTTACATATTTTAAATAAGACAAATCTACATTTAATCAAGGACTAAGTAGCAGGCACTGTTTGACGCTTTTGTGCTTTGTTATAAGCTATAGGTGCATTAGTATTTATTATACTGTGCTGATTGTTCCGTTATTAAGGGTCAGTATCGATATAACCAAAAGACAAAAACTGAAAACGGTTAACCCCTTAAGGACCACAGCACTTTTCCATTTTCTGACCGTTTGGGACCAGGGTTATTTTTAAATTTTTGTGGTGTTTGTGTTTAGATGTAATTTTCCTCTTACTCATTTACTGTACCCACACATATTATATACCATTTTTCTCGCTATTAAACAGACTTTCTAAAGATACCATTATTTTCATCATATTTTATAATTTACTATAAAACAAATGATAAAATAATATGAAAAAATTGTAACTTTAACCCCCAAAATCTTTTACACATCTACAACCACCAAAAAGCACCCATGCTAAACAGTTTTTAAATTTTGTCCTGAGTTTAGAAATACCCAATGTTTACATATTCTTTGCTTTTTTTGCAAGTTATAGGACAATAAATACAACTAGCACTAGCTATTTCCAAACCATTTTTTTTTAAATTAGCTATAGTTACGTGGTAACACTGATATCTGTGAGGAATCCCTAAATATCCCTTAACATGTATATATATATTTTTTAAGTAGACAACCCAAAGTATTGATCTAGGCCAATTTTGGTATATTTCATGCAACCATTTCACTGCCAATTGCGATCAAATAATAAAAAAAAATTGTTCACTTTTTCACAAACTTTTTCACAAACTTTAGGTTTCTCACTGAAATAATTTACAAACAACTTGTGCAATTATGGCACAAATGGTTGTAAATACTTCTCTGGGATCATCTTTGTTCAGAAGTAGTAGACCTATATGGCTTTGGCATTGCTTTTTGGTAATTAGAAGGCCGCTAAATGCCGCTGCGCACCACAAGGGTATTATGCCCAGCAGTGAAGGAGTTAATTAGGGAGATTGTAGGGTTAATTTTAGCTTTAGTGTAGTCTAGTAGACAACCCAAAGTATTGATCTAGGCCCATTTTGGTATATTTCATGCCACCATTTCACCATCAAATGCGATCAAATAAAAGAAATCATTAAATTTTTCACAGTTTTAGGTTTCTCACTGAAATTATTTACAAACAGCTTGTGCAATTATGGCACAAATGGTTGTAAATGCTTCTCTATGATCCCCTTTGTTCAAAAATAGCAGACATACCTGCATATGGCTTTGGTGGTATATGGCTTTTTGGTAATTAGAAGGCCACAAAATGCAGCTGCACACCACACTTGTATTATGCCCAGCAGTAAAGGGGTTAATTTAGGTACGTTGTAGGGTTAATTTTAGCTTTAGTGTAGAGATCAGCCTCCCCCTGACACATCCCACCCCCTGAAACCTCCCTGACCCCCCTCAAACTGCTCTCTTCCCTCCCCCACCTCACAATTGTCACCGCCATCTTACATAATGTCAGAAAGTCTGCCAGTACTAAAATAAATAGCATTTTTTTATTTATTTTTTATTTTTATTTTCTGCAATTGATTCTGCAGTGTTGGATCCCCTCTTACCCCCCAACCTCCCTGATCCCCCCATACAGCTATCTAAACCCAACCCTCTCTACCTATTTACTGCCAGATTGGGTACTGGAAGCTTACTGCCAGTACCCAGTTGCCCCCAAAAAATGTGTGATTTTTTTTTCTAATATAATCATATATTTCTGTAGGGTAGCTGCCCCCCCCCTATATATCCTACCTACCTCCCTCCCCCTCCCAGATCCTTACACAACATCAGATCCCTTACACAACACACAATTTTGCTAAACACTTTACACAAATATCGCAATTTCGCCTCGCGTGCATGCACCTGCATGCAAGGCAAAATTGCGATATTTGTGTAAAGTGCCCGCCCCCCCAGCCGCTTCCGCCAAGTGAGGCGCAGATGTGTTACACTGGAACAGGATGCCGGTACATTGATGGGCCACCCACCCGCCTCCCTGCTGCTGCTCCCACCTGCCAACGATCGGCACCATCAATGCCCGATGCAGAGCGGCCCACAGAGTGTCTATCTCTGCATCGGTGGCTACAAAAATGGATCACAGTGATGCCTCAATACCGAGGCATCACTGCAACCCCTTGAAAGCAGTTGGAAGCGATCAGGATCGCTTCCACCACTTGAAACCCCTGAGGACGTACAGGGTACGTCCTTGGTAACTAGCTGACATTTTTGTAGGACGTACCCTATACATCCTTGGTCCTTAAGGGGTTAATGGGACACTGAACCCAATTTTTTTTCTTTGGTGATTCAGATAGAGCATGTAATTTTAATCAACTTTCTAATTTACTCCTATTATCAAATTTTCTTCATTCTCTTGGTATCTTTATTTGAAAAGCAATAATTTAAGTTTAGATGCCGGCCCATTTTTTATGAACAACCTAGGTTGTTCTTGCTGATTGGTGGATAAATTCACCCACCAATAAACAAGTGCTGTCCAGTGTTCTTAACCAAACATTGTCTGGCTCCTTAGCTTAGATGCCTTCTTTTTCAAATAAAGATAACAAGAGAATGAAGAAAAATTGATAATAGGAGTAAATTAGAAAGTTGCTTAAAATTGCATGCTCTATCTGAATCACAAAATATTTTTTTGGGGTTCAATTTCCCTTTAACCCTTTAAATGAAGTCTATGAATCTATTAAATATCTTGTACATTTAGGCTTGTAAATAACACTATTTCATGTTCTATAAAGTATTTGGTGCTGTATTTTTCTTTTCTTTCTTGCTTTGGCTGAAATCAGCATTCAATTTTAACAAGTGAGCTAGGTATTTTATAGGCTACAAATACTCTTATAAATTCCCAGGTAGTGTATTGTTTCTAGTATTCTAGTACAGCAGAGGTCAGTCTATGTTTACAAAATGCAAACCCCCAAGCTAATTTTACTAAAAAATAAAAAATGTAAAATTGAAGAAAAAAATAAACAAAGCTACCCAAAATAAAAAATTTAAACCTAAACTAATACCCCCATAAAAATAAAAAATCCCCCCAAAATAAAAACACCCCCTAATCTAATACTAAACTACCAATAGCCCTTAAAAAGGGCATTTTGTAGGGCATTGCCCTAAGTTAAACAGCTCTTTTACTTAAAAAAATGAGCCCCCACCTAATCAACCCCCCTAAAATAAAAAAACCTAACACTAAAAAAACCTAAACTACCCATTGCCCCTAAAGGGGCATGTGTATTGGCATTGCCCTTAAAAGGGCATTCAGCTCTTTCATTGCCCTTAAAAGGGCAATCGGCTCTTTTACAGCCCATTAAATCCCTAATCTTAGAAATAAAAAAAATAAAAAAAATCCTAAAACTAAGCCCCAAATAGGTACTCACCATTCCTGAAGTCCGGCGGAGAAGGTCTTCTTCCAGGCCGCTCCATCATCTTCTATCTTCATCCTGTGCAAAGGCGGTGCGGAGCGGTCTTCCTCAATGCGCAGATCCGGAACGGCGGTCCTCAGCGGCGGTTCTCAGCAGTGGTCCTCAGCGGTGGTCTTCAGCAGCAGCGATCCTCAGCGGTGGGGAGGCTCCTTTTCATCAGATCTCTGTCGTACACTAAAAATTTTATGGATGGTACCGCAATCAATATGGGGCACCTTGCATTCCTATTAGCTGAAATTTTTAAATCAGCCAATAGGATTAGAGCTACTAAAATCCTATTGGCTGATTTAATCAGCCAATAAGATTTCAGTAGCTCTCATCCTATTGGCTGATTTCAAAATTTCAGCCAATAGGAATGCAAGGTACCCCAATAAATATTTTGAAATCAGCCAATAGGAATGCAAGGTACCCCAATAAATATTTTGAAATCAGCCAATAGGATGAGAGCTACTGAAATCTTATTGGCTGATTTAATCAGCCAATAGGATTTCAGTAGCACTCATCCTATTGGCTGATTTCAAAATTTCAGCCAATAGGAATGCAAGGTACTCCAATAACTATGGGGTACCTTGCATTCAATCTTCAGTGTGCGACGGACGATCGCAAGAAGAGGAGCCTCCACGCCGCTGAGGATCACTACCGCTGAAGAACGCCACTGAAGACCGCCATTAAGTATCCATGCATCGGGAAAGCCAGCTCCGCACCTCCGCTGTGCGCTGCCTTCGGTCTGGATGTAGATAGAAGATGATGGAGCCGCCTGGAAGAAGACATTCTCCGCCGGACTTCAGGAACGGTGAGTACCTATTTGGGGCTTAGTTTTAGGATTTTTTTTATTTTTGTTTTTTTTTCTATTTTGAATAGTGGTGACTATATTTAAAGGAGATGAAACCAAACACCTTGCTTTCTTTATTTGGATAGAGCATACAATTTTAAAGAACTTTGAAATTTACTTGTATTATCAAATATTTGCATCAACATCTAGTAGAGTATAACTGGGAATCACATGGGAAACCTGGGTAAAATCCTGCTACAACATAAAAGTAAGTAGATTTTTAATTTGAACACTTTGACTCACAATAGGCTCAATGAGGAACTGATTATCTCAGTTCCTTTGATGACTCTAGCAAATTATAGCGCATAGGGGATAAGTAGCTATAATATGACACATAAGGAGATATACTTTGAATCTTACTACATCTAAGTAGAATACTGCATTCAATGGGTTAATTTATAATTAGAGCTCTGGTGATAGCAAGGAATAAACTTTACACTTTAAAATCTCTTTTATGAGTTGTTACTTAATACTACCACTGTTACCATGACATAATTATCTTACATAATAATTATGATGTACATATTTGTATCTGATAAACATAGTGAGGCAACACATTGTAGCAATAATATATAATTATTTATTGAACTGTGAAGGAGAACCAGTACTCATTGGCTGTTTTCCAGAGGAAACAAAGAAAAGGATCCTTTAAAGGATGATCTCACTGTTACATGAACTTGCCGTAACAAGCCTGTAAAGGTGAAACTTACATTCTCAGTCTCTTTAGGTATACACCTAGTTCATCCACAAATGTTTTCCTCAAATACAAAGCTGCTTTCCCCTCATCTCTGTTTGGAGACTCATTACTGAGGAACTGCCATCTCTATGTTTGAGCCACTAGTGTGCAACAGTTCCTATCTGGTGAGCATAGTAAGGTTGGAAGTGAGCACTAGAGCATTCCCTTTAGCTTCTCTGCAGCTCAGAATTGTCAAAGGGTACTTGGCTGCCAGCTGCATATTGAGAACACAGCCCTCCTATACCAATGCTACTAGTGTGACAATAGACTACATGGTGTGTACACACAGCACCAAAAAAAAATAGAATATTTCAGCTGATCATGGGGCAATAAGGAATCTAATACATTCACATGAATGGAGCACAGCAACGAATGGATATTACAGTACTTGTTAATATCATATCTTCATCTACTGTGCACTCCAGCTATATAAGTATTACAAGAGTTTATATAAGGACATATCAGAGATTTCTGTATTCCTTTATTACTATACTGCTAGGTGTATTCCTTGTGCTGTCTCATTTAAAGGTGAGGGAGAATTTTCTAATTAATCTGAAGCTAGATACCAGTAGTGTAGGATATATACTTATTCTTTTTCAACAAAGGGTTCCAAAATTGTAAGGTAAATTTGATATTAGAAGTGGAATTAAAAGTGTCTTAAAAGCACATGCTCTGTCTAAATCATCCAAGGTTAAGAGCTCAACACTACCAATACTTAGAGCACAGTAGTACATTTGTTAAGGTTGTGCAGTAATCTTTATTTAAAAATAAATAAAAGTATAAGCAATGCTTATACTGAAATAAAAACTATTTTGTTCTCACATTATAACAAATACATGTATCCTTTATTGTTAATAATTGCTAAATTAGCTATGATTCACACATTATTTAGCAGTTTATTAGCAGAAATATAAAGAAAATAAATATTTTGTTTTTACTACTATTACCAGCAACTCTCCAGTAAATGCAATAACATAGCATATCTCCTGTTTATATTATGTGTATCTGAATAATAAAATTAATATAGCTCTATAACATTATACATTGTAAAATACTACTGTCTGGCATAGCTATAAAACTATTTTTGTTTTCTTAAAAATTATACAAATGATTATTTCCTTGTAACATAGAAACCGTTTCTGTGTTAGTGAATCTCTTCTGTCTCACCAATTTACAGAACCCATTCATAAAGAACGCATAAATAAGCAAGCTTTACAATAACAGCTAAATAATATAGAGAAACCAAAGAGATTTGAGAGAGTGTGAAGGTTGAAGAGGCAGTTAAAATAAAAACTACAACACAAGCACCCAAAAACTAATACATTTCATACATACAATGAAATAAAACAATACTGTATATTACCACCAGGCTTAGTTAGATTATGAATGCTTTTTGTGTGTTTTGTTTTATCTAATCTTTTGAGCTCAACTGTTTTTACAGCTCTGCATCCAATTTTAATCAATAGATACAGTAAACAATTTTAGAAACAAATTATATGAATTTATATAAGATAATATAATGAATAAATATAATACCTATTTCAATTAAAATACAATTAGCCTAGTACTGCTGTTGATGAAAAGAACACAATAGCAATAACAATAAATGCAAGCTACCTGAACAAGCATCATTATCATTTTGGATATGAATAAAAATGTATGACTTGAGCCATGTGGATTCTGTCACTGAGGTACAGATGTGACTAGACTTCCACAGCCTAGAATCATAGAGAAAAGAGCACAGTGCAATGGCCACTGGGTAATTGAAGAGATATGTTTAGCAGCAAGTGGTCCGCTCCCTGCTCTCGATCATCCAGTGAGTAAATCCCCAGTGCCAAGGAAAGTCAAGTTCATAATCCCACTATTTCCTGAAGACTATGATACTTCATATAATTCTAGAGATATCTGTCATAGCAAATGAATACACTTGACAAACGCTGTCATCGGGTATACAAGATTCATATAATTCATACTGAATTTACTTTAAATCTTTGCTGTTGAATTTTAGTTTTTAAAAAGATAAATGTGATGTGTTATAAATATCCTGTTTTAACTCTTAGCTCACATTAGATAAAGATATTTTACAAACAACACCTAATTTATTATTCATATTAACTTCAGCAATGATACATTTAAATGGTATTATTATAAGTTAAAGGTGTATTGTGGCAGCACAGAACAATAATACTTTTTCAAAACTTTTAACATTGCAAACAGCGTTAAAAAAATAAAATAAATCTGTATTAACAACATATAAGAACTTTGAGCATATGCCAGGTGCTGGTATAGTATGCTGGGGCTTATATTATTTTGAAAAGTATCTATAATCTATCTATCTATCTATCTATCTATCTACCTATCTGAATTCTATTGAATATTCAACAGAGAATCAGTGAATATCTATAGAATCTCTAAAAGGTCTAAAACTCATTGAGGTTCAAGTACTACTTTTATATGCTTTCACTTTACAATTGGTATTTTTAAAAGACCAAAAGCATCATAAAATTCCATAGAAAATTTCTTGGTGGTGGGGTAGTCAAAACAATAAAGTTCTGACGATAATATTACTACTGTAGACAAACAAAGCTTTTATATATATGTGTGTGTGTCTTTATTGTTTTATTATGCTAAAGCAAGTAAAAAAACTGTCATGTTTGTTGTTCATTGATAATGTGGTCTATGGATGGTTATGTTACAAATAACTTGAAAAAGACAACCAATTAACCTCTTGACCTCAATGTGTTTTGGTTAAAGGGACAGAAAAGTGTCAAAATAAAGCTTTAGTGTTTCAGATGGGGCATGTGATTTTTAAGCAACTTTACAATTTACTTTTGTTATCAAATTTGCTTTGTTCTCTTGGTTGTGTCCTTAGTACTCTAGTACTTTTAACTTTTGTCCCTTTACATATCAAGAATTTGGATTGTTATCAGCCAAGCAGAACAGACACATGTTAAATGTAAAGGACTAATAATACAAAATGGCCTGCTAATAAACAATGAAAATGGCTGAATGTGATCGTATCGACATTGAAATGTGCTCATCAGCAGCCGATACCATGCAGATAACAGTTAAACAACTGATTGTGATCAACCCCTAGTTATCTAGGCTAATTAAAGGGATACTAAACCCAATTTTTTTCTTTCATGATTCAGATAGAGCAATTTTAAGCAACTTTCTAATTTAGTCCTATTATCAATTTTTCTACGTTCTCTTCCTATCTTTATTTCAAAAGCAGAAATGTAAAGCTTAGGACTAGGAGCCGGCCCATTTAAGATTCAGGGCCATGGGTAGCGCTTGCTTATTGGCGGCTACATTTAGACACCAATAAGCAAGCATAATCCAGGTTCTGCACCAAAAATGGCTAAGCTTTACATGCCTGATTTTTAAATAAAGATAGAAAAAGACCGAAGAAAAATTGATAATATACAAAAATGTTGTCTGAAACAAAATGTTTTCCCCTTCACATCCCTAATAGAAAGTGACTGAAAGGTCCATAAAAAGAGATGAAAACATTTTTAAACATGCATTGCAAATTTTACTTTGTAAAAATAAATAATGTTAGTTCAATATTTACAACCTTTATCAACACACTATAAACTTCTTTTATATTCATTACTCAGCACTGTACTTTGTGAGGTTTTTTTGTTTGTTTATTTTTTAAATGATCATAAATATGTATATTCCTTAGCATGAATTAATAAATAATTGATAACTTAAACCAAAAGTTTCTACAACAGAGTTTCAATTATGATTTAATAGTAAAATGCTACAACTTTAAATAAATATGTGCCTAAAAAATAAAAATAAAATGAGCTTTGAAATAAATTCCTCCAGATATAGAGCAAATATAGCTTCTCGAGTTGTTTTTCATTTCATCAAAAATCATGTCTCTGATTGTTGCAAAGGAAATATCTGGTAATGAGAATGCACCGAACATGTATTTCATCAGTTGAAAATCTTTAATTGTAATTGCAGCATGTAATGGTGTAATTACTTGACTAAGTGACAGGATGGGTCTGAATCTAGCCTACTGTTTTCTGAGAAAAGAAAACACAAATATATATCCAATCTCCCTACTGGTTTGTAGGACCTACATTTGAGATGCAAGAAATAATATACTGTATTTAATATACATCAGTAAATCAGTATTCAGATCCCAATTATTTTTTTTATCTTAAAGACAAAAATCCTGAGATTAAGATAAATCTTGGTACAACCCAAACCTATTAGAGTGCTAGTGGTTCAATGAGTAATTTGTTCCAGGTTATCCTGACACAATACTTATTTACTAAACATATAAAGATCAAGTGAGCTACTGTAAAAAAAGGTGCACATATTGTATAACTGTAAATGTTACAAATGCAAAATTAACACAATATATACATTTAAATAGGATAAAATATTTAAACTGGCATTCTAATATAACCAAATCGAATAATAATATTTTATCAGAACATTTTATAATTATTTAAATGTTTGTTTCTATGTGTTTAACCCTTACAAAGGGTGTATGATCTGGACCTGGTTCTGATTGATATTTGGCAGCTATATTTATATACTGATCCTTAAAGACATGTTCTACTTAGTGGTGACAATGCACTGTGGAGTCTATGCATGAGTTTAACTATGTGCTTATCCCCTTTTTGGAGTTAAAAACATAGTTACCAAACATTTGTTGGTTACCAAACAAAGTTGCTTTAAAATTAAAGTTTCATGGTTTAGATAAAGCATGAAAGTAAAAAAACAAAAAACAATAATCTTTCCAATATCAAAATGTGCACATTATTTTTCTCCAACATTGGTGTGTCCGGTCCACGGCGTCATCCATTACTTGTGAGATATTCTCCTCCCCTACAGGGAAAGGCAAGGAGAGCACACAGCAAGAGCTGTCCATATAGCTCCCCCTCTGGCTCCGCCCCCAGTCATTCTCCTTGCCGCTCTGAACAAGTAGCATCTCCACGGGGATGGTGAGGAGTTTGTGGTGTTAGTTGTAGTTTTTTATTTCTTCTATCAAGAGTTTGTTATTTTAAAATAGTACTGGTATGTACTATTTACTCTGAAACAGAAAGAGATGAAGAGTTCTGTTTTAAAGAGGAGTATGATTTTAGCAGCAGTAACTAAAATCAATTGCTGTTCCCACGCAGGACTGAGAAGAGAACGCAGGACTGAGAAGAGAACTTCAGTTGGGGGGAACAGTTTGCAGACTTTTCTGCTCAAGGTATGACTAGCCATTTTTCTAACAAGACTGTGTAATGCTGGAAGGCTGTCATTTTCCCTCATGGGGATCGGTAAGCCATTTTCTTAGACTCAGATAGAATAAAGGGCTTATTATGGGCTATTAACTGGTGGACACTCTTAAGGGCTAAATCGATTGTTTATTTAAGTTTTTATTTAAAGTTTGAAGTGGATTTCACACTTTTATTATTTTGGGAACGTTTTTTATCGCCAGGCACTAGTTAAGACACCTTCCCAGTCAGGAAAGGCCTTTCATTGTATTAGGCAGAGCCTCATTTTCGCGCCATTATTGCGCAGTTTCTTTTAAGTACAGTGCATGCAGACGCATGTGAGAGGGTCTGGTGTCCACTGAAAACTGGCTTGAAATACCCCCCTGGGATAGTTGAAGTCACAACAAAGGCTGTGGCTGGGACTGTAGTGGGGTTAAAATTGCAAACGGCTCCGGTTTCCACATTTTAAGGGTTAACAGCTTGAAAATTGGGCTGCAATACTTTGAATGCATTAAGACACTGTGGTGAAAATTTGGTAAAGATTGGATAATTCCTTCATAGTTTTTCACATATTCAGTAATAAAGTGTGCCCTGTTTAACATTTAAAGAGACAGTAACGGTTTTGTTTTAAAACGGTTTTTGTGCTTTATTAACCAGTTTAAGCCTGTTTAACATGTCTGTACCTTCAAATAGATCATGTTCTATATGTATGGAAGCCAATGTGGTTCCCCCTTCAAATATATGTGATAATTGTGCCATAGTGTCCAAACACAGTAAGGACAGTATTGTCACAAATAGTAAGGTTGCCCAGGATGATTCCTCAGATGAAGGAAGTAGAGATAGTTCTACATCTTCTCCTTCTGTGTCTATACCAGTTATGCCCGCGCAGGCGACCCCTAGTACTTCTAGCGCGCCAATGCTTGTTACTATGCAACAATTGTCGGCAGTAATGGATAACTCCATAGCTAATATTTTATCCAAAATGCCAGCATTTCAGAGAAAGCGCGATTGCTCTGTTTTAAACACTGTAGAGCAGGAGGGCGCTGATGATAATTTTTCTGTCATACCCTCACACCAGTCTGAAGTGGCAGTGAGGGAGGGTTTGTCAGATGGAGAAATTTCTGATACAGGAAGAATTTCTCAGCAGGCAGAACCTGATGTTGTGACATTTAAATTTAAATCAAAGCATCTCCGCGCACTGCTTAAGGAGGTGCTATCTACTCTGGATGATTGTGACAATCTGGTCATCCCAGAAAACTTGTGCAAGATGGACAAGCTCCTAGAGGTCCCGGTGCACCCTAATGCCTTTCCGATACCTAAACGGGTGGCGGACATAGTGAATAAGGAGTGGGAGAAGCCAGGCATACCTTTTGTCCCTCCTCCTATATTTAAGAAATTGTTCCCTATGGTCGACCCCAGGAAGGACATATGGCAAACAGTCCCTAAGGTCGAGGGGGCAGTTTCTACACTAGCCAAACGCACAACCATTCCCATTGAGGACAATTGTGCTTTCAAAGATCCTATGGATAAAAAATTGGAGGGTTTGCTTAAAAAGATTTTTGTACAGCAAGGTTACCTCCTTCAACCTATATTCGTGCATTATTCCTGTCACTACAGCGGCGTGGTTCTGGTTCGAGGAACTGGAAAAGTCGCTCAGTAGGGAGACTCCGTATGAGGAAGTCATGGACAGAATTCACGCACTTAAGTTAGCTAATTCCTTTATTTTAGACGCCGCTTTGCAGTTAGCGAGATTAGCGGCAAAAAATTCAGGGTTTGCAATTGTGGCGCGCAGAGCGCTCTGGCTAAAGTCTTGGTCGGGGGATGTATCTTCCAAGACAAAATTGCTTAATATCCCTTTCAAAGGTAAGACCCTTTTTGGGCCAGAATTGAAAGAAATTATTTCAGACATCACTGGGGGAAAGGGCCATGCCCTCCCACAGGATAGGCCTTTGAAGGCTAAGAATAAGTCCAATTTTCGTTCCTTTCGCAATTTCAGGAACGGACCGACTTCTAACTCGGCAGCCTCTAGACAAGAGGGTAACGCTTCCCAGACTAAACCAGCTTGGAAACCAATGCAAGGCTGGAATAAGGGTAAACAGGCCAAGAAGCCTTCTGCTGCTACCAAGACAGCATGAAGGGGTAGCCCCCGATCCGGACCAGATCTAGTAGGGGGCAGACTCTCTCTCTTTGCTCAGGCTTGGGCAAGAGATGTTCAGGATCCCTGGACACTAGAAATAGTCTCTCAGGGTTATCTTCTAGAATTCAAGGAACTACCCCCAAGGGGAAGGTTCCACATTTCTCACTTATCTTCAAACCAAATAAGTAGACAGACATTCTTACATTGTGTAGAAGACCTGTTAAAGATGGGAGTGATACACCCAGTTCCAACTGTGGAACAAGGTCAGGGGTTTTTACTCAAATCTGTTTGTAGTTCCCAAAAAAGAGGGAAATTTCAGACCAATTCTGGATTTAAAAATTCTAAATAAATTTCTCAGAGTTCCATCGTTCAAAATGGAAACTATTCGAACAATTTTACCTACAATCCAGGAGGGTCAATATATGAAATTTTCACAAAGGTGCTCGAGTACCTTCTAGCGGTTCTAAGACCAAGGGGCATTGCAGTGGCACCTTATCTGGACGACATTCTAATTCAAGCATCATCTCTTTCCACGGCAAAGGCTCATACAGACATTGTTCTAGCCTTTCTCAGATCTCACAGGTGGAAGGTGAACGTAGAAAAGAGTTCCCTGCCTCCGTCGACAAGAGTTCCCTTTTTGGGAACAATAATAGAAATGAAGATCTTCCTGACAGAAGTCAGAAAGTCAAAGCTTCTAAAAGCTTGTCAAGTTCTTCTCTCTATTCTGCAGCCTTCCATAGCTCAGTGCATGGAAGTAGTAGGGTTAATGGTTGCAGCAATGGACATAGTTCCTTTTGCTCGAATTCATCTAAGACCATTACAACTGTGCATGCTCCAGTAGACAGGATCACCTGTCTCAGGGAATGAGTTTCTGCAGACCAAAGTGGGTCATTGTCACGACCGACGCCAGTCTATCAGGCTGGGCGCGGTCTGGGATTCCCTGAAAACTCAGGGTTTATGGTCTCGGGAAGAGTCTCTTCTCCCGATCAACATCCTGGAACTGAGAGCGATATTCAATGCTCTCCGGGCTTGGCCTCATCTAGCGAAGGCCGGATACATAAGATTCCAGTCAGACAACATGACGACTGTAGCTTACATCAACCATCAGGAAGGAAGAAGGAGTTCCTTGGCGATGAGAGAGGTATCCAAAATCATCAAATGGGCGGAGGATCACTCCTGCCACCTATCTGAAATCCACATCCCAGGAATAGACAACTGGGAGGCGGATTATCTGAGTCGTCAGGTTTTCTATCCGGGGGAGTGGGAACTCCACCCGGAGGTGTTTGCCCAGTTGACTCAATTATGGGGCATTCCAGACATGGATCTGATGGCGTCTCGTCAGAACTTCAAGGTTCCTTGCTACGGGTCCAGATCCAGGGATCCCAAGGCCGCTCTAGTGGATGCATTAGTGGCGCCTTGGTCGTTCAACCTAGCTTATGCGTTTCCACCGTTCCCTCTCCTTCCCAGGCTTGTAGCCAGGATCAAACAAGAGAAGGCCTCTGTGATTCTGATAGCTCCTGCGTGGCCGTGCAGGACTTGGTATGCAGACCTGGTGAATATGTCATCGGCTCCACCATGGAAGCTACCTTTGAGACAGGATCTTCTAGTACAAGGTCCATTCGAACATCCAAATCTAATTTCTCTGTAGCTGACTGCTTGGAAATTGAACGTTTGATTTTATCCAAGCGTGGGTTTTCAGATTCAGTGATAGATACTCTGGTCCAAGCCAGAAAACCTGTGACTAGAAAGATTTACCATAAAATATGGAAAAGATATATCTGTTGGTGTGAATCCAAGGGATTCTCCTGGAGTAAGATTAAAATTCCTAAGATCCTCTCCTTTCTCCAAAGAAGGTTTGGATAAGGGATTGTCAGCGAGTTCTCTAAAAGGACAGATTTCTGCTTTATCTGTCTTGTTATACAAACGACTGGCAGCTATGCCAGAGGTGCATGCTTTTGTACAGGCTTTGGTCAGAATCAAACCTGTTTACAGACCCTTGACTCCTTCTTGGAGTCTAAATTTAGTTCTTTCAGTTCTTCAGGGGGTTCCGTTTGAACCCTTACATTCCATAGATATCAAGTTGCTATCTTGGAAAGTTCCGTTTTTGGTTGCTATTTCTTCTGCTAGAAGAGTTTCTGAATTATCTGCTTTGCAGTGTGATCCACCCTATCTGGTGTTCCATTCAGATAAGGTTATTTTGCGTACCAAGCCTGGTTTTTTTCCAAAGGTTGTTTCCAACAAGAATTTTAACCAGGAAATAGTTGTTTCTTCTCTGTGCCCGAATCCAGTTTCAAAGAAGGAACGTTTGTTACACAATTTAGATGTAGTCCCTGCTTTAAAGTTCTATTTAGAAGTAACAAAGAATTTTAGACAAACCTCATCCTTGTTTGTCATTTACTCTGGTAAGAGGAGAGGACAAAGAGCTACTGCTACCTCTCCTTCTTTCTGGCTGAAAAGCATTATCCGATTGGCTTATGAGACTGCCGGACGGCAGCCTCCTGATCGAATCACAGCTCACTCCACTAGGGCTGTGGCTTCCACATGGGCCTTCAAGAATGAGGCTTCTGTTAATCAGATATGTAAGGCAGCGACTTGGTCTTCTCTGCACACTTTTGCCAAATTTTACAAATTTGTTATTTTTGCTTCTTCGGAGGCTGTTTTTTGGGAGAAAGGTTTTGCAAGCCGTGGTGCCTTCTGTTTAGGTAACCTGATTTGCTCCCTCCCTTCATCCGTGTCCTAAAGCTTTGGCATTGGTTCCCACAAGTAATGGATGACGCCGTGGACCGGACACACCAATGTTGGAGAAAACAGAATTTATGCTTACCTGATAAATTACTTTCTCCAACGGTGTGTCCGGTCCACGGCCCGCCCTGTTTTTTTAATCAGGTTTGAACATTTTTTTCTTTTTCTTTATACACTACAGTCACCACGGCACCCTATAGTTTCTCCTTTTTTCTCCTAACCGTCGGTCGAATGACTGGGGGGGCGGAGCCAGAGGGGGAGCTATATGGACAGCTCTTGCTGTGTGCTCTCCTTGCCTTTGCCTGTAGGAGAGGAGAATATCCCACAAGTAATGGATGACGCCGTGGACCGGACGCACCGTTGGAGAAAGTAATTTATCAGGTAAGCATAAATTCTGTTTTATACATTTTCTGAGGCTACAGCCCCTACTGAGCATATGCAAATATGTACAGAATATATGTATATGCATTTTGTGATTGGCTGATGATTGTCATATGATACAGGGGAGGGAACATTTAATGAACTTTAAAATTTGCCAGAATATATTCTACTGTTCATTTCAAATTCGAATAAATGCTATTTAATTATCTTTGTACTGTGCATTTGTCAATAATTCAATTTTACTGTATTTAGTAATGCTTTATTGAAGTATTTTTTTGTTTGATTTTCTATTCTCAAGGCTGAATCACCTGGCTTGAGTCAATAACTCCAAACATTTTCTGGATGACTTCTGGGACTGCATGAGTTTTGGATGAAGTTTCATGTTTTCTTTAGGGGAAGCCATAAACAGATGGGGCGAGGCAGTGGGTGTTCACAGTGGGTAGGGTTGGATATGCTTACAAGAAGTGTTGGGTAGACAGATGGCAGAGTTGCTGCAAGATGTGAGAGGCGTCTTGCAGTCCCTGGTTGCACATTTGTAACTAGGGCATTTGCACTAAAGTTAAAGCTGCTGGAAGGACAAGATAGTGGTCCCAGGCTGTAATATTCAGGACAGATTGGACCTATGTGACTCTCTTGTTAACATTTAGCATTTATTTCAGCAATCCTTCATGGAAATTTGCACTATATAAAGCTATATATTCTAACCCATAAGGGAAATATATTTTATGTACCCTTCAGCATTTGGCTTGTTTAATGTAATCTATGAATACATCGTTTGCAGATACACAGTGAATAGTACACCAGTAGCTTTTTCTCCAAAAAAAAAAAAAGAAAAAAACATGTTAGTGACATTATATTGCCAGCAAGGTTTGTGCAGTTTAAACAAAAATTATTTCGGAATGAAAAATTGCTTTTAAACCTTGGCAATTATGGATACATCAATATTATCATTATAAAAATGACTCTTTCATCATGAAATGTTAGTAATTATGTGCATGGCTGCTCTTAAAACATTGTTTATTCTTAGTTACAGTAGAGTTAATACATCAAAAGAATTTGGTTACTTGAAGACCTAGACCTAGATTACCTTGGAATCAATTACTAATGTATTAGAGCTCATCAGAAAAGCACTGCAGGTAGCAAATACGGAATAGCATAATTGTATATCCAACAATCACTGGCTATGCCCTGATCCTGAATGAGATAGGGCTTACTTTAACTATGTATTTAACTAATTTAAAGTGTCTAAACTCAGCCAGCATTTATTTATAAGCAAAGTACTCTAGTTCATTATTATTACACTAGGGGCTCTTTAATGATAAGGTACAATTTGGAAACAAGAGAAATGTTTGATAGTATCAAATTTAATGTATTAAATGTACATTATGTATTTTTACACTGTATAGTTTTATATGTGAACAAATACTAAATTATATCTTTGAAAACAAATCTGTTTCGCATCACAGGCATTTTCCAAGAAAAACAGTATTTTTAACTTAAATAATTTTGTTTGTTGATACATGAACTGAGCATGCGCAAAAACTTTAACTTAAAGAGACAGTCTACTACAGAATTGTTATTGTTTAAAAATATAGATATCCATTTATTACGCATTCCCTAGTTTTGCATAACCAACACTGTTATATTAATATACTTTTCACCTCTGTGATTACCTTGTATTTAAGCCTCTGCAGACTGCCCTATTATTTCAGTTCTTTTGACAGACTTGCATTTTAGCCAATCAGATGACTCCTAGGTAACTCCACGGGAGTGAGCACAATGTTATCTCTATGGCACATATGAACTAGCAGTGTTAAAAAACTTAAAAAATGCACTGAGATAAGAGGCGGCCTTCAAGGGCTTAGAAATTAGCATATGAGCCTACCTAGGTTTAGCTTTCAACAAAAATTAAAAAGAGAACAAAGCAAATGTAATGATAAAAGTAAATTGATGTTCAGAATGAAAAACCAAGAATATAATATTATTATTATTAATATTATTATAATAATTGTTATTAATAATATTAGTAATAATAATATTAATAATAGTAATAATAATAATAATTTCTAGATTAATCACAGTGGAAGTTGTTTTTTTTCCAGATTAAAGACTATAATATAAACCATATTATTAACCCCCATATATTACATTTAATATTACTTTGTATTTACTTGATACTAAGAAAAGTCTGTACCATCTAAAAGAGAGTATTTAAAATTTATAAAAATGCTTTGTTAAAAATGTATATACCAGCGCTGAATAAACCATTTTCTCTTGGAATAATATGTATAAATTTCAATCTTATGCAGAAAAACACAATAGAGATGGAGTTCTAAAAAAGCACAGATACCTGGAGGTCACAATAAAAATATATAAATAAGCTTAAATTTAATGGACTAACTATAGATTTATAAACAGACAAGTTTTTTTATTGTAACCTTTTTGTTTGATGATTGGGACAGTGTGATGATGTTTCTCACAGTCCTTGGTATATGAGTAAATTCTGTGATATCTGGTGGCCTGACTGTAGATTATGAGTTTTGTTTAATGTGATTAGGGTGGGATCTGAAGCTGTGGAGGTAGCTGCATCTATCTGTTGTTTTCCTGTTTAAAGATGAGTGCAGTTTGCTCCAGCTCCCACCCCAATCACATTAAATCTAATCTAAGTCAGGCTACCAGACATCACAGAATTTGCTCAGATACCAAGGACCATGACAAACACCTCATCACACTGTCCCAATCATTAAAAAAAAGTTTGCATTCATTGGTTATTAATAAAAAAATTAACTCTGCCCAAAATACTCCACGTGAACACTTACTACAATACAGGGAGAAGAAAAGTATATCACGTATCCCGCTAGTAGTCAAATACAACCCTGCTCTGCAATGGTTGCGAAAAATCATTTACAGTCACTACTCATAAAGGATCCCACAGTCAAAAAAATCTTTGCACAACCCCTAATCCTGTCATTCAGACAACCACCTATTCTAAAACTGAAACTGGTCCAAAGGTACAAAGCTAAGCCCATGTCCACACTTTTGCCATTATTACTACCCCCCCCCTTTTTTTTCTTCTTCTTTGACTATTGTATATTCCCCCTGTATACATAATTTCACATCTGTATACATATTAATTCCATGTCAATATATAATTTTATGTCAGTATATGCTCCATGTAAAACAATATATTTCCCTTCTCCTACACTGGACACTGTCTGCCCCTCTCATGATTTTTACACCGCCACCTCTCCCTGCACTCAGACCTCTGTAACACTTTCTGTCCTTTTAGTCACTCTGAAAATTCCATTGAATTGGTCAGTATTGCTTCAGACTTGATAAAGTATGGAATTCTTCTGAAAGCTTGTCTGCTTATAAATGTAGTCTAATAAAAAATTATCTCTGCTCAATGCAATACTCTTGTGTTGTGTGTGTGTGTGTTTGTGCGTTCATATGTATGTATATATGTATTTATATGTGTATATATGCATTTATTTTAGCAATATTCATATTTATAGTGTTATACTGTGTATTTACAGTAAATATTTCACATTCCAATCTTCTGCACATAGCAAAATATGTTCTATGTATTTTTAAAGAGATTTTCTTATATATTTATATATATATATATATATAAAGAAATCTGTACATATCTACATATAATTTTATATATATATATATATATATATATATATATACACAGTATATATGTGCACAAATCCATCAGAAATACTGTAAATAGAAATATCTCTTTAAGAATAAATATAAACATATTCTGTAATGTGCAGAACATTGGATTATGAAATATGCAATATAATCTTCTTTTTGTATTTGAGTGACTTGCAAGTGTAAGGTTTTTTTCCAACTTTTTCAGTTCCATGGAAGTTTATGGGGAATGCAATTTTGTGTTTGTGACTACTCAAAGTCTATTTCTTACCTCAATGTTGCGAACGTGAGAGTATAATCTTTTTACTTTAAACTTGCTATACGAACGCGAATCTCAGAGTGCAAAAAAAAACTTCTAGCAGTTTTAACGTTCAAACACAAGATCAAACTACAGCTCCACTTGTAATCTGGCCCTAAATTGTTAAAGTGAAATTAGCTATGAATCATTGGAAGGTTCTTGGTTATAATACTCAGATATCAGTAATTCATACATTTTTATTCTCACAAATTGATTTCTGCCATTGCCTTTGTTTATGAATTCTAAAGGCAGAGCCACAGCACTTTCAGGAAATAAAAAGACCATTCATTAAAGGTGAATTGCCTAATCAACTAATGTGCAATAACAACACAGTGCAATAGCACTAACTCTCATTTTCAAATGAGCAGTAAAAAGTTTTCTGACAATTACAAAAGCCATATATATATATATATATATATATATATATATATATATATATATATATATATATATATATACATTGTGAACTCTTGCACATGCTCAGTAGGAGTTGGTGCCTCAGAACGTGTGCTCTATTTGATAATTGAAGTAACCTGCACATTTTTTTTTTAAATTGCATGCACTATCCTAATCATGAAAGTTTAATTTGACTTTAGTGGTACTTTAAGAAAGTTCTAGCAAGTTTATTAACAAGACTTCCAAGTTATTATAGTATAACACCTGTACTTCATGCCCTACACTGAGTTACTATAATTGCCATGTATATTTAAAGTCTTACATGCCTTCATTGCTGATATACAAGATTCTAAACTGTCAGATCATAGCTACCTTAATAGCTCCTCAATCAAGTTGTATTACAATGGCCATGGGGATTTGCAGATGAACACCCTTTAACAGGTTCTATATATTTACCTCTGGAATATGAACTTAAATCTATATCCTAAATACTGAAATTATACCATAAAAACTGCAAATTAGTGTTGAATATGTGGCAAGTTTAGGCTATTGAAGCCTGGCATGTGCTCTTTCAGTTTTCAGGACTGGAAAATCCACAATTTTCAGTCTTAAATCACAGGTAATGGAAGCAAAATAAATGAAGTATATTTCCAAGTAGTTTTAGTAATAATAATTAAGCATTTTACATTAAAATTGTAAAGTGTGTATTACCCTTGGTTCAACAAAGCTTGCGCTATGCCTTTTAGATTCTTACTTGGGCAGCAGATTATATGGCACTTGAATAATTAAGTAACCGATAAGTCAATTTTAAGATATTATTAATCATATCACCTGTTTTATGGGACTCTAGGAAGGTTGGTAGTATGGGTTGTTGTCAATCTTACTCAACAATCACCTTTACAGGTAAACTAAAAACAAATAATGACATGCCTATTTATCAAACTTAATAAAATAAAACACTCAGTCACTTGTCTTAGACACATCTTCCATTTATTAGATATGATTAATTAATTATTAACATCTGTCTGCATTAGTCTCACCAGAGACATAATAATACATTAACACTACAGTATGGAATTTAATATGAATGTGCATTCAGATCCTTCGAGAGGATCCAAATGTGAATGTAGGTGGCTGCTCGTGCCCTTCAAATCTTTTCATACCCGCATTGATTTCAGTGAAAGATGCCCAAACTAAGATCTGGATTTGCACAATTATTAGTGTAGGGATCTTTAAATAGAATCATCCCAACTACGAAAGATCAGAACAGCATGAGGCCACCTACTTACGCACGCACATCTCTAGTAGATGACCATATTAAGATTTCATGCAAATCATAATAATAGTGTAAATTAATTCTGATGTTACTAACAATTAAAATATATAATTACAATTTTAATTAATAATTTATTCTTAATTTAAGAACATTTGTATTTAGTAGTTTACGTAAGGGAAAGGAAATAAGTTTGCCTGAAATAACTATGCCAGTTTACTATCTCTGCATAATTAAAATATTTTAGATGTTTAATAAATATATTTACTGTTCAAAATTCAATTAACCTAAGTTTTAATAAAGTTATTTCAAATTCAGTTATCTCTATTTTGAATGAACCTTTTATTTTTTCTTAATTTCTTGGTGACACGTTTTCTGGAACGTGAGGAGTTAGTCTATAAAATTGCATGTCTTCTTCCCTTTTCAGAACTGTTGTGTTTGCTACTGCTACAAAATCTTAATGTGGTTTTTCATTTGTTTTAATTAAAACTGACTAATGAAAGGCCTAGCTGAAATGTTGCATTTAAATGATTAAACTTTAATGAAGAACATAATTTATTGATGAGTGTCTAAGATGAAAACTCTCCTATTGTGGAATTTAATGGTAAAGCAACAGAGCACAACTGCATTACAGACATAGTTACCACCTCGGCCATATTTTCTTGAACACATTTGAGTTACACATGCTCCAGAGATGACTATGAATGTGCTGCTGGTTAGTACATGAAAAGTGCTACTGACATTCTTCTCCATATACCTACCAGCTCACCCTGCACCACGTATGACACATAGCTTTTGATAAACACATGGATGAGATGGCAGCACCAATTATACACTTGAAATCCAGATTGTTGTACAAATTTTAAAAACACTAAGGGCTAGATTATGAGTTAACGTTTGAGTGTGAGCAATAAGGGGTTTATCGCGGTTGTTTGCATGCGTCCGAAGTAGGGGTTGTATTACAAGTTGAAAGTAAATGTATTTGTTGAAGTGCAATTGAATTTTAAAGGGACTTTCAACACCAACATTGTTATTGTTTAAAAAGAAAGTTAATGCCTTTACCACCAATTCCCCAGCTTTGCACAACCAACATTGTTATATTAATATACTTTATATCATTTAAACCTCTAAATCTCTGCATATTTCTAAGCCACTACAGAAAACCTCTTATCACATGTTTTTGTATTTTCTTTTCACAACAGGAGACTGCTAGTTCATGTGGGCCATAAAGATAACATTGTGCTAATCCCTGTGGAGTTATTTAAGAGTCAGGACAACACAGCAGTTATTGGCTAAAATGCAAGTCAATAGATAATAAATAAAATGTCATGTGATCAGGGGGCTATCATAAGATGCTTAGATACAAGGTAATCACAGAAGTATATTAATATAACTGTGTTGATTATGCAAAACTGGGGAAAGGGTAATAAAGGGATTATCTATCTTTTAAAACAATAAAAATTCTGGAAAAGACTGTCCCCAGGGGCGTATTATGGCCTATGCCAATAAGGCCAGTGCCTAGGGCAGCAGATTTGGGAGGGGCAGCATATCTGCTCTATCCTCTCTCTAAAAGCCAACACACAGTACAGTGAGTGATAAAGTGCAGGCTTCTAAAGAGAAGACAAGGCACGTGCGCTGATTAAGATCGTTCTTCACAGGCAGTGCTCCTTTAAACCGCTGCTTTATTTAGAGCCGCTGGCATTTTTGTAGTAGAAGCGTTCTTGGTGAGAAACTTACCCGGGGATATGCGGCTGGAGGAGAAGACCTTGTGCCGATATGCTGCCTCCCCTTGTCAGCTGTGGTGGGTCTCGAGCGCAGTGCTTATTGCAGGTCTTAGTAACTAACAGACTGGATGCATCTGTGCACTGCTTAGATCAGCTTGTGATGTCTAATCATAAACTCTTAGTGCTAATGTATGTTGGCTACTAATAGCTAGCTTTCTCTGCATTCATAAACCCATGGAGTAAATAGTAAACAGACACTTAAAAAGTTTCATTACTTGAATAATGGTAATTACTGTATGTTGTTGCATGTGAAGAGCTGTGATTGTTTCAAAGTGTATTTTTCTTTCCCTCACTTCCTCTCTCCCTTCTTTCCCTTTCTCCCTCCCTTCCTCCCTCAACTCCCTTCCTCCCTCAACTCCCTCCCTCCCCCATGAACTCCCTCCCTCATTTCTTTCCCTCTCTCCCTTCTTTTCCTCCTTCCCTCCCTTCTTTCCCTCCTTCCCTCCCTTCTTTCCCTCTCTCCCTTCTTTCTCTCCTTCCCTCCCTTCTTTTCCTCCCTCCCTTCTTTCTTTCAACTTCCTCCCTTGCTCCCTTATTTCACTCCTTTCTTTCCCTCCCTTCTTTCCCTACCCCTTTTCTCCTCGCCCTCCCCACTTTTCTCTCTCTCTCCCCCTCCCTTATTTCCTTTCCCTCCCTTTTCTCCCCTCCCCTTCTTTTCTCTCCCTTCTCTCAGGGAGAAAACGGTATGAGATGCAAGCAATTCAACCCACCTGTATGCAAGTGTTTTGCTAGCCCATTTTGAATTGTTATGGAAAACAAACAAACAAACAAACATTTTACACACTGACCCAAAAAATATTAAGGGGGAAAAAAGGCCTAAAACCTTTGGGGGGGGGGGGATATGGGGGTGCAGCAGAATTTTGAGTGCCTAGGGCAGCACAAAATCTAAATATGCCACTTACTGTCCCTTTAATGCACATTGGGATAGCGCAACCTCAGAGCTCTGGTTAATGATTACACTTAAATAAAAAGTTGCTCAAGACACATAAAAATGCATTTAAAATTATAGTTACACACATTATAACACCATCTAATAAAATGTATTAAGAAATATTGCCTATAAAGTTATAAGGGATCAAAGATATGTGGTCTCAGGTGTTAGAAAAGCAGGCATTAGAAAAAAAAGGCATGCAAAGGCTTTTAACAGAGATGCCTACATATACATGTCTAAATATGTATGAATGTGTATATATATATATATATATATATATATGTGTGTGTGTGTGTACACACATATATATATAAACATATATACACATATTTACACATATACATATATACACATATAAACACATAAATACATATATATAAGTGCATTGGAGCCCTTTGCCGTTAAGTAGCTGAAAACGTGTAATCATATTAATGCAATATTTATATTTAATAAAGTGTTTGTGTATTTACTATAAATATTTCACATTCAATGTTCTTCAGGGAAAATATATATTCCTATATATATATATATCAATATATATATATATATATATATCAATATATATATATATATATATATAAAAATCAATCTATCTATCTATCTATCTATCTATCTATCTATCTATCTATCATCTATCTATCTATCTATCTGTCTATCTATCTATCTATCATCTATCTATCTATCTATCTATCTATCTATCTATCTATCATTAAAGATAAACCAGCTGTTGGGGGTATGATTGGCTCAGGACGAGACTCCACTTCCAAAAAAATGAAGATGTGGTTGCCTCGGTGCAGGAAAGTTAAAAAAAACAACACATTATAAAAAAAGAGAGAGCAAAAGTGAACCTAACCCAGCAACCCCATATTAAGCAAATTAATCTCAAAATAAAGAGATGTCATGCTTCCCCTGAAACAAACAACAACTACCTACAATATATTCACTTCCCAAATATATAATGTATTATAGGGCATAACAGATACTAGAGCTAAGAACCAAGAAGCTACAGCCAGTGAGATTGCCTAACCTTTAGACACAGAGTGATTGATGGTCCAGTGAATGTTATTTCTGGGAGGACCATGGAAGTTATCACTGACTTTTCTCCATTAAATTAAGCTTTATTCTGGGCTGTGCATGCAGTGAGGAGGGGAGTGCAAGAGATGATCAATATCATAAATGGTTTTTGGATAATTACACATATGATGTGTGGAATAACATGGTCCTTGAGTTACTGTGCTTCATTATATATCCAATTTGAATTGCAAAAAGACATTGTAACTACAGAAGTTACTAATTAGGAACTGATTTGCTATTGAGTAACATTCAGATTTGTGTTAACCATATGGTTTGTGATTTATTATTTAGATATTGTGCACAGGGATCCATATTATTAGCTTGGGTATCTTTTATGCCCTATAATAAATACATTTGGGAAGTAAATATATTGCACATCTATTTATTTTGGGATTAATTTGCTTAATATGGAGTTGCTCGGTTAGGTTCACTTTTGTTCTCTTTTTTATTATATATATATATGCCTATATTTCATCACTTTCCCAAACTTCATAAGGATCCTGTAAACCAACCAGGTTGTCTAATTGTGGCGGGTATTGGATCTTTAAATGAGATAATCTCTGATCTGGTAGACACTTTTTTGCAACCCATATTCACAAATGTATTTGGTTATTTGAGAGATACTATGGCACTCATTGAACAAATTGAAGATGTGACGGTGTGACACTTACAGATTTGTCACATTGGATGTGACGTCACTTTATACTTCCCTCATGATCAGGAATTGGAAGCATTACATTTTTTTACTAACTAATCACACTTCTTATGATATTTTTACTATTCAATTTTTGTATTCAGCAGTTGAATATCTGCTCACACATCATTTTTTTATGTTTGAGGGCAAATACTATCTCCAAAAACGTGGCACAGTTATGGGTGCCAAATTCGCACCATCCTATGCGAATCTCTATATGGGATTCTGAGAGCTGTGCCACATTTTTGGATATACAAATCCCTTTCAGTAAAGATTACCAAAAATATGTAACATTGTAGGGAATTGTTTACCCATACTTAGGAGTAATGCCAAACTAAACAGAACTGTTGCAGAAGGTTGTCATTTCTCTGCTCGCAAAGCTAAGACTTTGAGGAGTATATTAGCACCGTATATGCTACCTCAAAATAAAAATCAAACTTTGCTTTCCAGAAGAATAAGTTGTATGATATGTAATGGGATAATTTGTAAAACCTGTACACACATTGAACAAGGGGCTTAATTTGTTTCAAGTACTACCAATAGAGAATATGACATACGCTTCAGAATCACATGTAATACCACACATGTCATTTACCTTTTAACTTGTCAAGGGTGCAAGAAACAGTACGTGGGGCGTACTACAACATCTAAGAGACATAGGAAACCCAGAAAGTACAACACCCATAGCTAAATATTTTAATCAGGAACACAATTCAAATGATTCCCTCTTGACACTCCAGACATAGGAGAGGTGGGGATAGGGAGAGACTTTTAGACCAAAGGGAGGTGTTTTGGATTTTCAATCTACAGACCAAACACCCCTTTGGTCTAAATTATATAATTGATGTAGATTTGTTCTACTAAATCATGCTGGGTTACTTTTTATTTTTTCAATACTTTAAACAAAATGCATATGTATTTATGAGACTTTATGCTTCATTCCCAGTTTTGTTTGTATATAGACAGTGATAAATATTAACAATAATACTAATGTTGTATATGAATCAGGATTCACTCCCAAAAAAGGGTCAACTAATTGTTAAATGTTTTGTTCTTTATAATATTAAATCCTTGAAGTTTAACTTTGGACTGAGAAATGTTGCATTAATCCCAATAGTTAAGGGTTAACAATGCAACAGGTGCCTGTAATTGTCAGGTAATTTTGCCTTTAAATAAAGCAATCGGGTTGGAACACAGGTTATGCCAGTGAACAAGGGCTGAGACTTGGCCTGAAACATGTTTGGCTGCTTGTTCTAACTCAGTTACAGGCCTGTAACTTGTATTTCATGTTTTTACACGTCATTTCTTGGAATGTAATAATTTTTTCTAAATAAAGTTTCTAATTTTTACTAAAATATTCTCTTTCATGGTCTGGAGATGCGGGATTGCAGAGTGTGTTTACTATATATATATATATATATATATATATATATATATATATATACATACATTAAAACATAGTCAGAATGAATGAAGCACTCATCCGATTTTCAAAAGGTTAAAACGTCACCTTTATTATAACAGTTTAAAATCTATATCCCAAAACCTTTCAGTGTCCAACTGACACCTTTTACAATGGGCAAACAAATGATAAATGTGATATCATGTTAAGTAATATCACACCCCTATTTATACCCCAATCATTTATTGCTTCTGTTACTTGAAGCCAATCACATCAGCTGTCCGTGCCGCACACACAAACCCGACAAAAAACAATTGCCACATGGCTAATTAGACTAGCCAATGACAACAGGTCATGTGACTATTGCATCATAATTAAACAACATCGGCGAGACCGGCACCCAGGGTGTATAACCACATATGGCAAACATCCAGGGTGTATAACCACATATGGTAAACATCATATTAAGAACTAATATACTTAAATACAAATACTATTTACACTATTCAGATAAAATCAAATGCAAAATCAATGCAGGATAATGAAACTGCCAAACGCTTCATGACACTAATAGTATGGTAGAACATCTCCTGGTATTTTCATTGTCATTGGACAGCACAGTGCTAGACAACATTAGTGCCTATACATTTTAAGTTTGAGTACAGCAGGGTTTCAATTACTTTTTTGAATTTGAACATCTCCAAGATTGAGAATGATGGTGGTTGTAGGTTTGGTACCTCGTTATACTCAAAACCTACTGATAAGAACTCTTTATTAATGGCCAACAGTTTTCACCCAACATATCAAAAGAGGGATGTCATCTCTTCGCAGCTCATGAGGGTGGCACAAAATAACACTTTGAGCAGCACCAGGGCCACCTAGAAGACTATGAAGGAGAAACTTAATGATATGTGCTACAGGTTGACAGACATTGAAAAAACCTCTGTCGAATTCTCACAACAAAATCAAACATCATTACTGAACAAAGATAAACATGAGGAGGTGACCAAAGGTACTGTGAACTTTGTAACTACATTTACATCCTTGCACAGGAATATGGAAAGATCCATTAAAAGTAATTGGGAGATTATACAAATGGACAAGACATTGCCATTTACTCATATGGGAGCACCTTGGATGGTATATAGAAGGGCACCAAACCTTAGAGACATCCTGGTCCATAATGATCCAGTACATTGTTATCAGAAAGGGTCTTGGCTGGATGAAAAAAGAAAATTGGGTTGCTACAAATGTGGTGATTGTACAAAATGCAATGGCATGATCACTGGCCCTATCTTCCATCATCCCTTCAATGGAAAACATTATAAAATCAGACATAGGCTATCTTGTATTAGTGTAATTTATTTCTTGTCTTGTCTGTGTTCCCTGGTGTATGTAAGGAAAACGACTACATCCTTCAGAGAAAGAATGGCAAATCATAGTTGTGCATCAGAGAGACCATCAAAAATGCCACCTCTGAGCAACCAGTGGCTCACCATTTTGCACAAGCTGGACATACAGCAGCTAGTTTACGTACTATGTTGATAGATTTTGTACCCCCACTTAAGCAGGGAGGAGACAGACACAAAAAATTGCTATAGACAGGGACGCAATGGGTTTACCGACTTGATATTGTAGCCCCAAAAGGACTAAATACGATGCTGGACTTTAGTATATTTTTATAAATCACCTGGAAGGCAGTAGTTGAATAAATTGCCCCTTGGGGCACTGATTTTGTCTAACACTGTGCTGTTCAATGACAATGACAATACCAGGTGATGGTTCTACCCTACTATTAGTGGCATGAAACGGTTGGCAGTTTCATTATCCTGCATTGATGTTGCATTTGATTTTATCTGAATAGGGTAAATAGTATTTGTATTTAAGTATATTAGTTTTTAATATGATGTTTTCCATATGTGGTTAAACACCTTGGGTGATGAATCCCATCGCAGGAGCTGAGTGCCGTTCTCGCCGATGTTGTTTACTTATGACACAATTGTGATGTGTCCTGTTGTCATTGGCTAGCCATGCGGCAATTGTTTTTCGTCAGGTTTGCGTGTGCAACATGGACAGCTGATGTCATTGGCTTCAAGTAACAGAAGCACTAAATGATTGGGGTATATATAGGGGTGTGATAGTTAACATAATATACCGCATTTATCATTTGTTTGCCCGTTGAAAAAGGTGTCAGTTGGACACTGAATTGTTTGGGGATATAGATTTTAAACTGTTATAATAAAGGTGACGTTTTAACCTTTTGAAAATCTGGTGAGTGCTGCTTATGTTTTCATGTGTATTTTTGCATGCATAGTACCCCAGTAGATGTAAATAAATAGTGTGAGTGCACTTGACTCAAATTTCTCTCTCTCTCTCTCTCTCTCTCTCTCTCTATATATATATATATATATATATTGTACCAAAAAACTATTATATATATATATATATATATATATATATATATATATATATATATATATATTACAGATGTGGTTAGGGGTCTTGGGTGATCGCAGTTAGTGCCTGGTGCAATAGATATTAATATGCTGAGTCAAATGGTTTAAGTTACAGTGAAGGGTATGGGAGATGGGGATTAATTGTAGTGGAAGAATCTACAGCAGCTCGGGTTAATAACTGG
This sequence comes from Bombina bombina, assembly GCF_027579735.1. Classification (NCBI taxonomy): domain Eukaryota; kingdom Metazoa; phylum Chordata; class Amphibia; order Anura; family Bombinatoridae; genus Bombina; species Bombina bombina. The sequence continues at coordinate 628,304,672 of NC_069500.1, forward strand.
AGGTTAAAGTTGGGTTTAGCTTTTCATATGTTTAATGGGAAGATTAAAGGTACCTGCGATGAGAGGGATCCAGTGAGCCATGTTAACTTTCTACTGTCAGAGTGAGAGAGATAGGAGGTTAATTGAAGTAGGATCATGTCCCGAAAGGGCTACATTGGAGGAGTTTATCAGTGAATCTTAACTGATGATGGAATGGTCTTGGAGATAGTTATGGAGAATCTAGAGCATTATAGGTTTATGTGCAAGAAGAAGTCGTATGCGGGGTTAACATGCAGTGGCGGTGAATAGGACATTTGGCACAGTAAGAGTTAATGTGGTGGAAGGATCATGGTTAGGTGTGTAGAGGGTTTATGGTCTAGTGACTTTTATATATGTTATAGTTTGTAGTCAAGTGATTTTACAGGTTACAACAGTGGCACCTTTGAGGTGATTTTGTAAACATTCTTTTGCATGATCCATTAAAAGGGTATCAGAGATAGAGGGTTAATTATAGTGGAGAGATTTATTGCTATTGGGTTTAATGGGTTAAAGGTTGCAGTTGGGTTTAGCTTTTGGTGTGAAAAAAAGGGTGGCACATGTGATGAGGGTGATTCAGTGTGCCGAATTCAACATGTGCTGTGGCGGTGAGGGAGGTAGGAGGATAATTGCAGGGGAATCCAGTTGCCTATGATTTAATACAGCTGAGGAGTTAATATGGTGGATGAGTCTATTAGTGACTGGTTGTTGAGGGGTCTTAGAGATATTGGTGGAGGATCTGATGCAGTATGGGTAAATGTATTGGTAGAAGTTGGTTGCAGGGTTAACAAAACATTTGAGATCAGTGGGTGATTTGGCACAGTGGCAGTTAATATGGTGGGGTAGAGGTAATGGTTAGGTACTTATTGTGTAGATGGTTTGAGGTCTGGTTACTTAGAGATATGCAGAAGCTATTTACAAGTTACAACAGTGATACCTTTGTAATGCTGTTGCATACATTTTGTTTTTGTTTTTGCTTGTATGTGTCATAAAAAGTAATTTGAGCTGTTATAAATAGAGCATTGTTGATTAGTCATTTTGGTTAGTACATTCATCACCCCTTATTTAATGCAAAATTGAGTTCTAGGGATTATTTATACACTTCTTAGTCCAATAAATTATTATGTTTTTCATTATATTATAGTAATGGAAATCTTGGAGTGTAACAGGCATATAATATGTAAACCAGTATGTCAAATATAACCCAAATCTTTAATGAACCAGTGCTTTAAAAGGGTAGGAGAATAAATATTAAAGGTGCATGATTCAGATACTGCATCTCAGTTTTAAGACAATTTTACATTTTTTTCTGTTATAACATTTACTTTGTTTTCTTGGTATCCTTTGTTGAAAAGAAGATGTTCATATCCTCAGCAGCATCAATGCACTTCTGGGAGCTGACTGGTGATTGGTGGCTACACATGTTTATCTCTTTCATTGGCTCACCAAATATGATCAGCTAGCTCCCCGTAGTGCATTGCTGCTCTGGTGTTAACTTAAACCTATATCTATAATCTTTTTGTAAAGAGTTAAACACATAGTTATATGCAAGCAATAGTGCAACAAAAAAAGTGCTTTTATTTATTACAGCACTTTCTTTTTGTACTTTTCTATCCCTTTAACACCAACCTAACATAACTTTTTTTATTTTTAATACTTTTAATAACTAGAAACACATTATGAAACTAGACTGGTAAGGTTAAACTGACAAAGTCCAAACATAAATGTTTTCTATAAAACAGATCCAACAATATCAGCAAATATGTTTGTTGCTTTGGTATCTAGACACAAAGGCAAGAGTCAGCAGGGAGGGAGGCATACAAGCTTTGGGCACTGTAAATCAATAATAAAGGATTACTGAAAATCCTTTGAAAACTTGTCATTAGAAAATCATAAGATAGGCACCAAAGTTTGAAAGCTCAGTAGCTTAGCATAAACAAACATCTGATATCTGAAGATTTATTAAATCTTTTATTTTATGCATAAAATGAGTCCCTTCTGAAGTTATTCCCTTTTAATTTATTAGCAGGCTTATTCACAGAATTAAAAATAAATCACTATACAAAAAAAAGATAATGCTTTAAGGGTAAATGATAACCCCATTTGCTCTACTCATTTATTTAAAATACAACACGTCAGACTCACATATCCCTCACACTTCAAATTTAAGCAAATGCCAGTATATCCAGCTTAAAGGGCCACTGTAAGTAAATATTTTCTATGCCTGTTACTAACTAACTACCCCAAATACGCTTTTTATCAATAGCATTTCATTAACATATCTCTACCGTATATCAAAAATCTTGTCTGCAAATTTAATTGTTTTCCAAACCCACTCCGTGGATATCCTTTGCTCTGTACCAATCCGTTTACAATACCTAGGTTTCAAAATGGCTTATTAAACACAAAGTTATTGGTTTAAGTATTTTGAACACACAGTGCTGAAAATAGTGGGCAGGATAACGTGACATCATCGGCGAATAAAAGATATAACTTTTAGAACGTTATGAAACTTTGTTTTGGAGAAAATATAGGTCAGTAGGTTTTAATTAATGTTTATTAACTTTAATATGTTAGTTGTTTAGCTTAAAAATTATAACAGAAAGTAATACTTTAATATGGTCATACAACCCTAAGGGAAAATATATAAGGGGCGGAGTCAATCTCTAGTGTTCTGAACAGAAAAGTGTTTTATCTTTTCAGAGTTAACCCTTCATCGGAAAATATCAATCATGACACTCTTAAATAGTGAATCAATCAACCAAACAATATGTAGGTTATAACCATTAGTTACAGTAATGGAATGAGGGAAATTATCTCTTTATCCCTAACTTTAAATTGGTAGTTAACCATAAGATTTGTGCTTTTGCCTGCATGGGTAAGATACAGATTTGGAATTATCTCATTTTATATTAATACCATATAGGGATTAACAATGTATTTATTACTATATAACCCCTACCCCAGTCACCTAATTAACTCTAAGAATTTTATGAACAGTATATAAATATTAATAATAATAATAATATAATATAGATATATAAAGATACCCTTTTGTATGCTAGCTACAGTTAACTTATATGATGCCAATATAAGACACATGAAATATTAAGTAGAATTAATACTTACTAATTTAGGCCTAGATTACAAGTAGAGCATAGGGTGCTCCGTTAAGGTTGCCACCTTGGCCATGTTAACATGGACAGTTATCAGTTACTCATGTGGCAGGTTGTGCAGGGAGGAGCATGAATAGTGATGTCTAGCAGCAATATTTAGGTGCTCTCCAGAGGCACAAAAAATGTTCCTCCCTGCACACCCTGCACATAACTGTCCAGTTTATGGCCAACATGGCCAAGGTAGTAATCCTATGAGCTATCCATATTTCTACCCTGAGCTAATAATAGTGCACAATCTGGTACTATTTTAATGGAAAGCAAGGGGCATGCTAACCACTCAAATTACAAGTGGTAAGTTATGCATAGCACCCAAGAACAACAAATAATAATGCTTTATATACAATTATATACATATATATATACATTTGAAAGCATAGATTAAAACTTTGAAGAACTCGACTATTTTTCCTTTGTTTTAGAGCATGTGTGGCTTTGCTTTTGAGCAAAAGCCAGGACTTGAGTTTTTCAGTTCACCCCACAGAAGCCTTTTAAGTGAGGGATTTAGCTCTGCCATGTTATCCAACCTCCAGATGTTAGCTCGCTCTAGGCTTTCGTTCGACTACCAACATTTTACTTTCCAGTTATAATGTGGAAGTAAAAATGGAAGCTCTCACAATGTTAGAGCACTATATTTCTACCACTTTTAAGCTCCACGTGTAATCTAGGCCTTGATTAGATACTGTAGATATGAGTTCAGATGCTCATGTTTCCATATTGAGTTTTTTTGAATATGTTTAGGTTCATCTTACTTTCACACTACTGGTCATATAAACAGCTCATTCACCATTCACTTGGGCCTGCCACATACGGTAAAAAGGGGTATGTTTGATTGCTTCACTATAAAAGAGTGTCATAATTAATATTTGCATTGTTTGAAAAAGTGGTTTACAACCCTGAAATATCCCTGTAATATCCCATTATATATATATACAACTTGTGCAGCACTCAATAATTTGTTTCGGATAAATCATTCAGAACAAATATTATGAAAAATTAGTTTTTTAACATATTCATGTGCTGCATTATTTGGTATTCAGTTCTTTTAAAACAAAATGGATACTGTATATATTTTTTAACATTTACATTTTGTTCTCTTCTCCTGTCACCGTGATACTTACCTATAGCGTGCAATGGAACCACACTAATATTCTTCTTCTTCATAGTTTCCTGGGCCACAGAGGAGACTAAGGGGCCTATCTATCAAGCTCTGAAAGGAGCTTGATGTCCCGTATTTCTGGCGAGCCTGCAGGCTCGCCAGAAACACCAGTTATGAAGCAGTGGTCTAAATACCGCTGCTCCATAACCTGTCCGCCTGCTCTGAGCAGGCGGACAGACATCGCCGCAATCGGGTACGATCGGGTAGATTGACACCCCCCTGCTGGTGGCCGATTGGCCGCGAGTCAGCAGGGGGCGGCGTTGCACCAGCAGCTCTTGTGAGCTGCTGGTGCAATGCTGAATACGGAGAGCGTATTGCTCTCCGTATTCAGCAAGGTCTGGCAGACCTGATCCACACTGTCGGATCAGGTCCGCCAGACTTTAATAAATAGAGGCCTCAATATCCTATTTTCCCAGCCCTGGACTCAGTAAAGAAGGTTACATTAGCAAGCCCCCATGCTAAAAGATAAGGGATCTGCCATACTAAAGCCCTTAAAGCGAGCTTGGGAGCTGTGCTAATAGGAGCGTTACTACAGGCCGAAAATCTATGAAGGAGAAAAGGAATTTAACGCTGGTTCCAAGCGGGCTACAGGTAAGTTACACATAATTTAAAGAATAATAAATATACTCATAAATTATATTAATTATTCTTTAAATCAGTAAGTTCAATTATTCATCAAGATATTCATGTCATTAAAACAAAATAAATGTATGCATTTCCTTTTTGAACTAACTAAACAAATGCATGTCCCTAATATATACTAGATAGATAGATATAACAATACTAGCAACTTAAGCATAGAAAAAAAAATTGGAGGTAAAACACAAATCATTATTATGTAATTAATGTTTTTGACTCATAAAAATAACCACCTTTTGCAGACATAAAACTGTGGCATTCTTTCTACACAAAATCAAATTTTATTTGGAAAGTTCTTCCCAACACTGTTGCAGAGGTTCTTACAAATGTGTTGAACTTGTAAATTGCTTTGCTTTGACTTTCTGTTCCGTTCATCTCAAATCAGATAGACGATGATTAAGTCTGGAGACTGTACTGGCCCTTCCATAATTATATACACATAGAAGGAACACCAGTGATAAGTGCTTGCTCCTTGATGGAGGAGATCCAGAAGAGTGCCAAGGGTTTATCTCTTCAAGGGTCTGATGACCTAACATTCGTCATCATGGTAAAAATTATTAGACATGTGCGTTTCGTTTCGGTCGAATTCGGCCGATTCGGATGCATTCGAATGGCAAAATCGGCACAACCCTGAAAAATTCCGAAAAATGCCAAAAATGATAAAAAATCGTCTAGATTATGAGTTTTGCGTTAGAGGCTATGCAGTGCTAATGAGCAGTTTATGCTCACCGCTCACTTACAGACAGCGCTGGTATTACAGGTTTTTACAAACCAGACAGGAAGTGAGCGTTGAGTAAAATATTGCTCTTACCGCACTCCAATACCAGCGCTGCTTACGTTAGGGGTGAGATGGTGTAACATGCTTGTGCACGATTTCCCCATAGGAATCAACGGGGAGAGCCGGCTGAAAAAAAGTCTAACACCTGCAAAAAAGCAGCGTAAAACTCACTAACGCAGCCCCATTGATTCCTATGGGGAAATACATTTTATGTCTACACTTAACACCCTAACATGAACCCAGAGTCTAAACACTCCTAATCTTACACTTATTAACCCCTAATCTGCTGCCCCCAATGTCGCCGCCACTATAATAAGCATATTAACCCCTAAACCGCCGTACTCCCACCTCTCAAACATTAGTTAAATATTATTAACCCCTAATCTGCCGACCCTAACATCGCCGCCACCTACCTACATTTATTAACCCCTAATCTTCCGCCGCCAAAGTCGCTGCCACTATATTAAAGTTATTAACCCCTAAACCTAACAACCCCTAACTTAAATATAATAAGAAAAAATTTAAATAAAAATTCCTATCATTAACTAAATTATTCCTATTTAAAGCTAAATACTTACCTATAAAATAAACCCTAAGCTAGCTACAATATAACTAATAGTTACATTGTATCTAGCTTAGGATTTATTTTTATTTTACAGGCAAGTTTGTATTTATTTTAACTAGGTACAATAGTTATTAAATAGTTATTAACTATTTAATAACTACCTAGATAAAATAAATACAAAAGTACCTGTGAAATAAAACCTAACCTAAGTTACAATTACACCTAACACTACACTATAATTAAATAAATTAACTAAATTAAATACAATTAAATACAATTAAATAAATGATATAAAGTACAAAAAAACACTAAATTACAGAAAATAATAAACAAATTACAAGATTTTTAAACTAATTACACCTAATCTAATCCCCCTAACAAAATAAAAAAGCCCCCCCAAAATAAAAATGCCCTACCAATATAATCACTGTGTGTTTTGTGATGTTCAAGAGGAGAAATCACTGCGACAATGCCACCGACGCCGCTGGCCTACACCGTGACTTCTTGACGCCGCACGGAGCCGCATTTCCCCGCTTCACACCGCGACCCTGGTCTCACCGACACTGTTATCGGACGACTTCACCGTGACCTGTGAGCCCCGCACTTCGGAATCGCCTGCTCACACCGCAGCATGGGCATCCCCGACGCCGCCGCTCCTGCTGACACAGGCGCCGCTGCCTGCACCGTGGCCTGTGGACACCGCTCGTGAGGTACATGAAGCACCGTCCCACAAGCAGCCTCGGCCCCCCAACGCCAGCACCATCGACTCAAGTATTGTCACCAGCTATCCCTGCCTGCACCGTGACCTGTGGACCCCGCACGTCGCACCGCCCCGCTTCACACCGCAGCCCTGGTCTCACCAATGCCGCTGGATTCCATCACCGAGCCGCTGCCTGCAGCGTGGACAACACACGTCGCATCGTCCCGCTTTGCACCGCAGCCCCGACGCCGGTGCACCTGACTTCATCAGCCCGGAGTTCTATCCGCAACGTATGTGAACACCAAGGGCCCGTCGACTCCTGCACCGATTCCGGAAGTGACGCCGCTCTCCAGAGCTCACCGCAAGGATCACGATGCCCTGCAAATCCAAGGTATTGTTGCGGGTCTTCCCGACACCGTAGCTGGCCCGCGACACCGCGGCCGGCCTGAACTGTTGGTTTTGTGTATCACAATGCCGTGATAGCCCCAGGTGGAGCTATCGACTGCAAAGAACTGTGTTTTTGAATACATCTTGCAGCATTCATATTTTTATTACTGTATGCTGTATTTTTTATTATTTGTATTTGGTCTTGTTTTAAATAGTTAAATATTGGCTATTTTTTTTCTAAAACTGATGTGGTGCCCTTTTGTAGTGTTTTCACTGTGTTACTGTGTGTTATGTGCAAATGCTTTACCCATTGCTTCTGAGATAAGCCTGCTGCTCGTGCCAAGCTACCAAGGGGGTGAGCAAGGGTTATCTGAGCGGGTATCTCCCTTATCCTAACTAGAGTGAGGGTCCCTACTTGGACAGGGTGCAAACCGACTGCCAACTGGAGATCCAATATAAAAAAAAGCCCTACCCTACACTAAATTTCAAATAGCCCATAAAAGGGCCTTTTGCGGGGCACTGCCCCAAAGTAATCAGCTCTTTTACCTGTAAAAAAAATTACAAATCCCCCGCCAACATTAAACCCCACCACCCACACAACCAACCCTACTCTAAAACCCACCCAATACCCCATTAAAAAAAACTAACACTAACCACATGAAGATCACCTTACCCGGAGAAGTCTTCATCCAACCCAGCCGAAGTCCTCAACGAGGCTGGGAGAAGTCTTCATCCAAGCCGGGCGAAGTGGTCCTCCAGACGGGCAGAAGTCTTCATCCATCTTCTATCTTCATTCATCCAGCACGGAGCGGGTCCATCTTCAAGACATCCAACGCGGAGCATCCTCTTCAGCCGATGGCTCTTCTGGAATGAAGGTTCCTTTAAATGACGTCATCCAAGATGGCGTCCCTTCAATTCTGATTGGCTGATAGAATCAGCCATTCGGTATTAAGGTAGAAAAAATCCTATGATGCAATCAGCCAACAGGATTTAAGTTCAATCCTATTGGCTGATCCAATCAGCTGGCATTCAGCCCAATAGGATTTTTTCTACCTTAATTCCGATTGGCTGATAGAATTCTATCGGAATTGAAGGGACGCCATCTTGGATGATATCATTTAAAGGAACCTTCATTCCAGAGTAGCCATCGGATGAAGAGGATGCTCCATGTCGGATGTCTTGAAGATGGACCCGCTCCTCGCCGGATGGATGAAGAAAGAAAATGCCGTCTGGATGAAGAGTTCTGCCTGTCTGAAGGACCACTTCGCCCGGCTTGGATGAAGACTTCTCCCAGCTTCGTGGAGGACTTCGGCCCGGTTGGATGAAGTCTTCTCCTGGTAAAGTGATATTCAAGAAGTTAATGTTAGGTTTTGGGTGGTGGGTTTTAATGTTGGGGGATTTGTAATTTTTTTTACAGGTAAAAGAGCTGATTAATTTAGGGCAATGCCCCACAAAAGGCCCTTTTAAGGGCTGGTAAAAGAGCTGATTACTTTTGTATTTTAGAATAGGGTAGGGAATTTTTTTATTTTGTTAAGGGGATTAGATTAGTTTAAAAATCTTGTAATTTGTTTTTTATTTTCTGTAATTTAGTGTTTTGTTTTTTTACTTTAGATAATTTAATTGAATTGTATTTAATTGTATTTAATTTAGGGAATTAATTTAATTATAGTGTAGTGTTAGGTGTACTTGTAACTTAGGTTAGGTTTTATTTTACAGGTACTTTTGTATTTATTTTAGCTAGGTATTTATTAAATAGTTAATAACTATTTAATAACTATTCTACCTAGTTAAAATAAATACAAACTTGCTTCTAAAATAAAAATAAATCCTAAGCTAGCTACAATGTAACTATTAGTTATATTGTAGCTATCTTAAGGTTTATTTTACAGGTAAGTATTTAGTTTTAAATAGGAATAATTTAGTTAATGATAGTAATTTTTATTTATATTTATTGCAAGTATATTTAAGTTAGGGGGTGTTAGGGTTAGGGTTAGACTTAGATTTAGGGGTTAATAACTTTAGTACAGTGGCGGCGACATTGGGGACAGCAGATTAGGGGTTAATAAATGTAGGTAGGTGGCGGCGATGTTAGGGCCGGCAGATTAGGGGTTAATAATATTTAACTAATGTTTGCGAGGTGGTAGTACGGCGGTTAAGGGGTTAATATTTTTATTATAGTGGGGGCGATGTCCTGTTCGACAAATTAGCGGTTAATTTATTTTTTTTAGTGTTTGCAATGCGGGAGGGCCTCAGTTTAGGGGTTAATAGGTAGTTTATAGGTGTTAGTTTACTTTTTAGCACTTTAGTTAAGAGTTTTATGCTACGGCATTGTAGTGTAAAACTCTTAACTACTGACTTTAAAATGCAGTACCAGTCTTGACGAGAGAGGGTCTACCGCTCACTTTTTGGCAGACTCGTAATACCGGCGCTATGCAAGTCCCATTGAAAAAAAGAGGATACGCAATTTACGTAAGTGGATTTGCGGTATTTCTAAGTCTGGCCAAAAAAGTGAGCGGTAGACCTGTACCTGCAAGACTCGTAATACCAGCGGGCGTTAAAAAGCAGCGTTAGGACCTGTTAACACTGCTTTTTAAGCCTAACGCATAACTCGCATTTTTAACGCATAACTCGTAATCTAGCCGTACGTTTCCAAATTTTTGGATCAATTATTCATATTCAGAATTTTTCATTGTTCCTTCCTAAACCCCAGTTCCCTGACACTAACTCTAAGTCTATATTAAAGGTATAACCTCTAAACCACCATTCCCTGACATCGCTGAAACTAACTAAACCTATTAACCCCTAAACCACCATCCTGAAACATCGCCGACATGAACTAAAACTAGTAACCCCTAAACCGCTACCCCCACATCGCCAACACAAACTAAACCTATTAACCCATAAACTGCACCCCCCCACATCGCCGACACTAACTAAACCTATTAACCCCTAAACCACTGTTCCGAAACATCTCAGACACTAACTAAAGCTATTAATCCCTAAAACGCTGTTCCAAAATATCGCCTACACAAACTAAACCTATTAACCCCTAAACCGCATCCCCCCACATTGCCGACATAATCTAAACCTATAAACCCTTAAAATGCACCCCCCCCACATTGCCAACACTAACTAAACCTATTAATCCCTAAACTGCCGTTCCAAAACATCACTGACACTAACTAAAGTTAATAACCCCTAAACTGCTGTTCACAAACATTGCCAATACTAACTAAACCTATTAACCCCTAAACCACTGCCCCCCAGATCGCAACAACCTAAATTAAACTACATTAAACCCCTAAACCTAACACCCCCTAACCCTAAACCTAGACCTAACCCTAACCCTAAACCTAACACCCCCTATCTTTAACATAATTAAAATATAACTAAATTAAAGTTACAATTATTAACTAATAATACCTATTTAAATCTAATACAAAGTAACTTAGCTATATTAACCCTTAAACACCCCCTAACTTTAAACTTAACCCTAACCCTAAACCTAACACCCCCTAACTTTAACATGATTAAAATATAACTAAATTAAAGTTAAAATTATTAATTAATAATACCTATTTAAATCTAAATACAAACCGCTAGATTTAGAGTTTTGTCGGTAAAGACCCGCGTAGCTAACGTTTCTTTTTTTCCCAACGCACCCTTCCAACAACGCTGGTATTTAGAGTTGTCTGAGGGGCTGTGTTAGGCTCAAAAAAGGGTGCGTTGAGCCTAACTTAGCTTCACTTCAACCCTCAATACCAGCGTTGCTTACGGTAGCGGTAAGCTGGGAAAACGTGCTCATGCACGATATCCCCTTAGGAAACAATGGGGCAGTTTGGGCTGAAAAAAAAAAAAAGACGACTCAAGGTAGGATGATCTTCAGGGGGTTAGCGATAGGTTTATTTAAGGGGGGTTTGGGTGGGTTAGAGTAGGGGTATGTGGTTGGTGGGTTATAATGTTGGGGGGTATTGTATTTTTCTTTTCAGGTAAAAGAGCTGATTACTTTGGGGTAATGCCCCGCAAAAAGCCCTTTTAAGGGCTGGTAAAAGAGCTGATTACTTTTTTATTTTAGAATAGGGTATGGAATTTTTTATTTTGGGGGGCTTTTTTATTTTATTAGGGGGCTTAGATTAGGTGTAATTAGTTTAAACGGCTTGTAATTCTTTTTTATTTTTTGTAATTTAGTGTTTGTTTTTTTGTATTATAGTATAGTTTATTTTATTGTATTTTATTTTAGGTATCTGTATGTAATTTATTTAATTAATTTAATGATAGTGTAGTGTTAGGTGTATTTGTAACTTAGGTTAGGATTTATTTTACAGGTAATTTTGTATTTATTTTAACTAGGTAGCTATTAAATAGTTATTAACTACTTATTAGCTATTGTACCTAGTTAAAATAAATACAAAGTTGCCTGTAAAATAAATATAAATCCTAAAATAGCTACAATGTAATTATTATTTATATTGTAGCTATATTAGGGTTTATTTTATAGGTAAGTATTTAGTTTTAATTAGGATTAATTTAGTTATTTTTAGGAATATGATTTTGTTTAATTTAAATTATATTTATGTTAGGGGGGTGTTAGGGTTAGGGTAAGAGTTAGGTTTAGGGGTTAATAACTTTATTATAGTAGCGGCAACGTTGCGGGCGGGAGATTAGGGGTTAATAATTGTAGGTAGGCGGCGGCAATGTTAGGGAGGGCAGATTAGGGATTAATCAAATTTATTATAGTGTTTGCGAGGCGGGAGTGTGGCGGTTAGGGGTTAATACATTTATTATAGTGGCGGCGAGGTCCGTTCGGCAGATTAGGGGTTAATAAGTGTAGTTAGGTAGCAGCGAAATTGGGGGGCAGATTAGGGGTTAATATATATAATATAGGGGTCGGCGATGTTAGGGGCAGCAGATTAGGGGTTTATAGGTATAATGTAGGTGGCGGCGGTGTCCGGTCGGCAGATTAGGGGTTATAAAAATGTATTATAGTGGCGGTGATGTGGGGGGCCTCGGTTTAGGGGTACATAGGTAGTTTGTGGGTGTTAGTGTACTTTAGAGCACAGTAGTTAGGAGCTTTATATTCACGCGTTAGCCCATAAAGCTCTTAGCTACTGACTTTTTTTGTCGTTAGGAGTCTTGTCGGTAGAGTGTCTACCGCTCACTTCTTCCAAGACTCCAAATACCGGCGTTAAGCAGATCCCATTGAAAAGATAGGATACGTTATTGACTTAAGGGGATCTACGGTAGCCTGGAATCGTGGTAGGGAAGTGAGCGGTAGACCCTTTCCTGCCTGACTCTAAATACCAGCGGGTGGTAAAAAGCAGCATTAGGACCCCTTAACGCTGCTTTTGACGGCTAACGCAGAACTCTAAATCTACCTGTGCAATAAAACCTAAGCTAGCTAGCTACAATATAACTAATGGTTATAAAAACTTGGTTACATAAAAACATATAGATGATAAATTATCACAAAACTTGGTTACATAAAAGCAAAAAAAAAACAACAAAAAACCTTAACAATAACATTGTTGATCAAAATTTGTTTCATATAATAAATATAAATATACTTTATATAAGTGTTGGAGGGGCAGCACTTCTAATCACATGGCAGAATCTAAATTATTTAGCAAAATGTCTTCAACATTACTGATGACATGATAAACTGTTTACACAAGAAACCAGATAAACCTTAAAGTACAAAATCTCCATTAGAAAATTATTTCATTTAACCAATTTACCAGACCAAAATATGACTGTGATTATAAAAGGAGGGGAAGAAAAAGCTTCTTGCTTTCCTGGGGAGGAAGATTGTAGTGCTTTTTTGAATTACCAATAAGCTCCTTCTGGAACTATAATTTTTTTTCTCTGCTGGATAATTTAATTATCTCATCTGTTGCATAAATATTATTCTTTTCAATAATTAAGTGGTAGTTAAATAAGATAGAACTACAAATTAGCATTTTCGTCTACATTTATTTACTATTTTATTTTTTTGTATTGGCTGAGCAATGCACTAGCGAAACACTAAAGTAACACTTTTTTCTTCATGATAGCTAAGAAGAATTATTAGTATTCTGAATAAAGAACTGATTTGAATAGTGTTTTGCTAATTGGTATTATATGTGAACTTTTTTTTTTATTGACTTTGATGTAGCAAATATTATAGACCTCACTTAAAACACGATGAAAGGAAGGTTAGGATTACAAAACAGAAATCTCTCAAGGCCACATTCTGGCATCAAAGGCTTCATCTGAAAATAATTTACTTGGTTCTGATAATTCTCCGCCTTAGGGGAATACAATTCATGCATCCCTAGGCAAATGCAGAGATGATTACTTTGCAATTGTATGTATCTAGATATGATTCAATTATCAGTAAATATTAATTACTTTTTGTTTATTGTTTTTCTTTTGAATTTTACACTGCATGATAATTGTGTTTCACTAAAATTGTAATAAGCATTATGGAATTTGCTTAATTAAATATATAAATACATATATTTCCAGTTTTTGTGTATAAAAGAATAAAACTTAAAAATGCTCACAGTATATGAACAAGCTGTGACTGAACTGCATTTTATGGTCTGTCTACACAGGGTTGTTGGCAATAAAAAAATGGCATAAAAGAGCAGAAATAAAATGCTCCAATGTGTGAAAGGGGCTTACTATAAAAAATTAAACTTTCATAATTTAAATAGAGCATACAATTTTAAACAACTTTCTAATTTACGTTTTTATCAATGTTTCATTGTTCTCTTGGTATCCTTTGTTGAAGAGTAAATCTAGGTAGGGTCATAAGAGCTCAGGAGCATTCCTTGTTTTTAGTACTCTATGGCAGCAGTGTTTGCAACTATGTATAACACTGCTATAAACAATGTTGCAAAACCCTTCTGTCACAGAATACTAAACCATGCTGTCATAGAGCACTTTGTCAGCAGCAGTTCATAGTTATACAGGATATACCTATGTTTTTGTTTATGTTATTATCAACCTGTCTTCTTGAACAATGTCTGTTTCCAGTAATTATTAAATAATTGTACTGATGAGTTTAAAAGATAAATAAAAAAAGAGAAACTGAATGGATGCTGGGCTTCTGTTCATGTGTAGAGGGAAATATCATATAATAGGCTAAATTACAAGCAGTGCACTAACATTAGCATGCATGATATTGAAATATTGCTTCCGCACTAACTTGTGTGGGTATTACAAGCTGAAAGCAAATGCGACCACATAAGCGTAAACTAAATTTTGTGACAAAAGCCCTCGCATAAAGGGTTAAGGCTAAATAAAAAGTTGGACTAAACAAAACATAAATACATTTAAATAAAGTGTTACATTCATATTTACCCTATCTAATACAAATTATTTATAGCTATGTAAAAAAAAATATATATATAATGGTCAAAAGGTATATAACAAGGTGTATTAATGGAAAGGACTATAACTGATATATACATACATATATATATGTCTAAATATGTGTATGTACAGTATGTATATATGCATATGCTTATATGTGTATATATGTATCTATATATAAACATGTACCATATAAACACATATATACATATGTATATATACTTTGGAGCCCTTTTCACTCAAATACCTGAAAACATAAAAAATACTTTTTATTCAATTATTTAAGTAATAATATTTACTAATGTGTTTAGTGTGTATGTACTGTAAATATTTTACATTCCAGTTATCTACACTTAGGGGAAAATGTTCTATGTATTTTAAAATATATATGACTATATATATCTGTATTTACCTTTAGGTATAAATATATATTTTACAAACAATACATCAGATATATATAGAAATATCTATTTAATTTTTTTTTTAATTTTATCTGAAGAACATTGAAATGTAAAATATTTATAACTACCTTTCGGTTAGCGTTGTAGGTTGTACACTGTGTTGTGTTATCGCATGAACTGAAAAGCCCTACATTAAAGTCTATGGGAAGAAGAAGTTTATGCGGGCTCGATATCTAAAACCTCAATTTTTCAAACATTTTACTTTCAACTTATAATACGTGTTTTAACCTGCACAATTTAAAAGTTTACCTCTGGCAATGTACACAAGCAAAAGCACTAAATAGCATACCATTTGTAATCTGGCCCAAATATTTTGGGCCAGATTACAAGTGGAGCACTATTTAATGTTCCCGCATGAACGTTTACTGTGCTAGAAGTACGTGTTTTGGGCACTTTGAGTTGTGCTCGTATTTTAAGGTGAAAGTAAACTGCAGCATGTGTAGTTCTCTAAGTATGTTAGTTCATAAGTGTAGGGAGTTATAACAAGGAGTTTTAACATGGAATAATATATGGATATAAAAATATACAGAACAGCTACTGGAATATAATTGGAATATAATTGCCAAATAGATGCCCTATGAGAACTCTACTTGCACCGCTCTCTCTCTACTATCTCCCCAGGTATGTGCTCCTGGAACCCTTTATGCCTGTATCAAACACAATAGATGCCATTTCTCTTTTTTACTAATCTTACATTTATGGTATGCGTTACTGGTCAACATCAACTTTAACCCTGTCTGTCTTCCTGCATCACACAATATATTTGCCATTTCTCTTTTTTTTAAAATCTTACATTGGTATAAACATGGTATATTTTTTATTACCTTAAAAACTTTCCTCTCTGTGTTCCACTTTTGATAAGAAAAGTGCAATTTGCATTGTTTGTTTAGGCCTTGTTTTATCTTGCTTGAATTTATGACCCTTGTTAATTCGGACCATGTGACTGTTATTACCCATAAATTGAATACCCCTAGCTTGTTACATCAAGCTAGCTTGTTAGATCACTGCAGCATGTGCAGTTCTCTAATGGCCAGATTATGAGTTTTGCATTATGAGCTGCTCGGTACTAACTTGCAAGTTATTTCCTCCGCTCACCTCCCTATATCGCTGCTATTACAGGTTTGCAAAAACCCGGCGTTAGCAGGCAATATGGCAGCGTTGAGCTCCATACCGCACCCAAATACCAGTGCAGCTTTGAGCTGGTTTTATGTGCTCGTGCATGATTTTCCCATATACATCAATGGGGAGAGCTGGCTAAAAAAAAGCCTAACACCTGCAATAAAGCAGCATAAAGCTCCGTAACGCAGCCCCATTGATTCCTATGGGGAAAGAAAATTTATGTTTACACCTAACACCCTAACATAAACCCCAAGTCTATACACCCCTAATCTGCCACCCCCGACACCTACATTACACTTATTAACCCCTAATCTGCCGCCCCCAACGTCGCTGCCACCTACCTACACTTATTAACCCCTAATCTACCGCCCCCAATGTCTCCGCCACCTACCTACACTTATTAACCCCTAATCTGCCGTCCCCAACATCGCCAACACCTACATTATACTTATTAACTCCTAATCTGCCGCCCCCGACATCGCCGCCACTTACCTACACTTATTAACCCCTAATCTGCTGCCCCCAATGTCGCCGCCACCTACCTACACTTATTAACCCCTAATCTGCTGCCCCCAATGTCGTTGCTACCTACATTACACTTATTAACCCCTAATCTGCCGCCCCCATCCTCGCCGCCACTATACTAAAGTTATTAATCCCTAAACCTAACCCTAACGTAACCCTAACCCTAACACCACTAACTTTAACATAATTAAAATAAATCTAAATAAAAATTACAATTAATACCTAAGTAATTCCTATTTAAAACTAAATACTTACCGATAAAATAAACCCTAAGCTAGCTACAATATAACTAATAGTTACATTGTAACTAGCTTAGGTTTTATTTTTATTTCACAGCTAAGTTTGTATTTATTTTAACTAGGTAGACTAGTTATTAACTATTTACTAACTACCTAGTTAAAATAAAAACAAAGTTACCTGTAAAATAAAACCTAACATTCCTTACACTAACACCTAACATTACACTACAATTAAATAAATTACACTAATTAAATACAATTAACTAAATTACAAAACATATAAACACTAAATTACACAAAATAAAAAGAAATAATCAAATATTTAAACTAATTACACCTAATATAATAGCCCTATCAAAATAAAAAAGCCCTCCCAAAATAAAAAAAACCCTAGCCTAAACTGAACTGCCAATAGCCCTTAAAAGGGCCTTTTGCGGGGCATTGCCCCAAAGAAATCAGCTCTTTTACCTGTAAAAAAAAAATACAAACAACCCCCCAACAGTAAAATCCACCACCCACACAATCAACCACTCCAAATAAAATCCTTTCTAAAAACCTAAGCTCCCCATTGCCCTGAAAAGGTCATTTGGATGGGAATTGCCCTTAAAAGGGCATTTAGCTCTTTTTCTTTGCCCAAAATCTCTAAGCTAAAAATAAAACCCACCCAATAAACCCTTAAAAAAACTAACATTAACCCCTGAAGATCCACTTACAGTTTTTGAAGACTGGACATCCATCCTCATCAAGCTGGGAGAAGTCTTCATCCAAGTGGGCAGAATTCCTCAACAAAGCTGGGAGGAGTCTTCATCAAAGCAGCAAGAAGTGGTCCTCCAGATGGGCAGAAGTCTTCATCCAGATGGCATATTCTCTCTTCATCCTTCCGACGCGGAGCAGCTCCATCTTCAAGACATCTGGCGTGGAGCATCCTCTTCATACGGTCCCAGCCGTACACTGAAGGTTCCTTTAAATGACATTATCCAAGATGGTGTCCCTTAAATTCCAATTGGCTGATAGAATTCTATCAGCCAATCGGAATTAAAGGTGAAAAAATCCTATTGCCTGATGCAGTCAGCCAATAGGATTGAGCTTCAATCCTATTGACTGATCCAATCAGCCAATAGGATTGAGCTTGCAATCTATTGGCAATACCCCACAAAAGGCCCTTTAAAGGGCTATTGGCAGTTTAGTTTAGGCTTGGGGTTTTTTATTGGGGGGGGGGGGCTTTTTTATTTTGATAGGGCTATTAGATTAGGTGTAATTAGTTTAAATGTTTGATCTTTTTTTTAATTTTGTGTAATTTAGTGTATTTTTTTTGTAATTTAGTTAATTGTATTTAATTAATGTAATTTATTTAATTGTAGTGTAATGTTAGGTGTTAGTGTATTTTTACTAGGTAGTTATTAAATAGTTAATAACTATTTAGTAACTAGTCTACCTAGTTAAAATAAATACAAACTTAGCTGGGAAATAAAAATAAACCCTAAGATAGATACAATGTAACTATTAGTTATATTGTATCTAGTTTAGGGTTTATTTTATAGGTAAGTATTTAGTCTTAAATAGGAATTATTTATGTAATAATAGTCATTTTTATTTAGATTTATTTTAATTATGTTAAAGTTAGGGGTGTTAGGGTTAGACTTAGGGTTAGGGGTTAATAACTTTAGTATAGTGGCAGCGGTGACATTGGGGACGGCAGATTAGGGGTTAATAATATTTAACTAGTGTTTGCGATGCAGGAGTTCGGCAGTTTAGGGGTTAATATGTTTATTAGAGTGGCAGCGATGTCCGGTGTAGCAGATTAGGGGTTAATAATTTTATTTTAGTTTTTGTGATGCGGGAGGGCCTTGGTTTAGGGGTTAATAGGTAGTTTATGAGTGTTAGTGTATTTTGCAACACTTTAGTTATGAGTTTTATGCTACAGATTAGTAACGTAAAACTCATAACTACTGACTTTCAGTTTACGGTACAGATCTTGACGGTATAGGCTGTACCGCTCACTCTACCGCTCACAGGAAAACTCGTAATACCGACGCTATGGTAGTCCCATTGAAAAAGGACTTTTTGAAAGTTGCGGTAGTTACGTTGCGTTACAGCCAAAAAAGTGTGCGGTACACCTATACCTGCAAGACTCGTAATACCAGCGGTAGTGAAAAAGCAGCGTTATAAGGCTTTTTCACTCATAACGCAAAACTCGTAATCTAGCCGTAAGTGTGTTAGTTCATAAATGTAGGGTGTTATGAAAAGGAGTTAGCCAAATCAGGGGACAACTGAGAAACAAGTACTTTACAATCTCCCTAAATTTCTCTGCAAACATGTTACACTTTCTCCTGTCTGCCTTTACCTTCTCCTCATAGCTCTTCTTTTCAAAAACAGCTCTCAGACCATTCATATCTCTCCTTCTCTTCTACCTACCCCTCTCTACAACACATATTAACTCTTTTCCTATCTCACATCTCTCAGCTAGCTATGCTACACTAATATTAAGCTTAAACACTCACATAAGACATACTCATCTCATTTCTCTCACCATCTTTCTTCTCTTTGCAGCTGGGAATGTCCCACCTAACCCAGGACCACCTTCTGCTTCCCTTTGCTCACTACCCCGAATGACACCTCACAAACCTTGGCCACGTAATCCTCTCAACCTCATTGACTGCATTTCTGGTAATATACTACAATTCTCTTGTGCCCTTTGGAATGCATGCTCTGTATACAATAAACTCATATCTATTCCCGACCTATAAATTTCACGTTCACTTAAACTGAAACTTCGCTCTCCTACTCTAACACAACTGCAGTAGCCTCTCTTTCCTATGGTGGCCTGCATTTTAGTCACACTCCCAGGCCAGGAGACAAACAAGAAGGGGGAGTAGAAATTCTCCATACAGTACCCTCCACTACCTTCCTTAACCCCCTCCCTTTCTTTCTCATCTTTTAAAGTTCATGCTATCTGCCTCTTCTCCCCTGTAGTTCTCCATGTTGCTGTTATCTAGTGACCCCCTGGCCCAGCACTACAATTTTTGGACCACTTTGAAGCCTGGCTACCACACTTTCTTTCTTGTAATGTCCCTTCTCTCATCTTAGGGGACTTCAACATACCTGGTGACAATCCTAACATGCCTGCTGCCCCTTATATTCTATCCCTTACCACCTCTTTTGCCTTGTCTGAGTGGATGACATCTCCAACTCACTGTGAATGCAACTCAATTGACCTGGTCTTCACCAATCTCTGTACCATTTCTAACTTTTCTAAATTCCCCCTTTTCTCTCTCTTTTTACCATCTACTAACTTTCTCTATTACTCTACCTGCTGCATCTTTGCAAGTCCCCCCTAAAAATACTACCTTACAGGAATTTAAATGAGTTGGATCTCACAGACTTTTATGCTCAACTTAATCCTCTACTCTCCAACATTTCATCCCTGTCTTGTCCAAACCTTGTGGCCTTACAATTTATTTTGGTACTAAAAGTAACACTTGACAATGCTGCATCATCCACTGTTCACTGTACATCATTCACTCAACCACAAACGTGGCACACCAAACAGACCCAATATTTTCAGCGATGTTCACGGGCTGCTTAACAGCGGTGGAGGAAATCATACACCCGTGCTGATTTCCTGCATTATAAATTCATCCTTAAGTCATAAAACTCTGCCTTCAGCCTGGCCAAACAAGTCTCTCTTCCCTGTGTTAACTCCTGCATCCAATCCCAGAAAGCTGTTCTCAACCTTAACTTACTTCTATGTCCGCTTGCACCTCCACCCGCTACCAAACTCACTGCTTAGATTATTGCTGATAACTTCCAAAATAAAATTGATACCATTAGAAAAGACATCTAGACCTCACAACCCTCAAACCCAGCCCTTCTACCCACCCCATCTATTTACAAAATTCACTGCTACTTTCCTCCTGTAACAGTAGAAGTCTCTGTACTCCTATCTTCAGCTCATCTCACAACCTTCCCACTTGATCCTATTCCTTCAAACCTTCTTCCCTCTTTTGCTACTTCACTTACCCCTACCCTAACTCACCTATTTAACCAGCTTTTCACCACTGACACATTTCCTGATATATTCAAGCATGCATCAAACACACCAATCCTAAAAAAGCCATCGCTTGACCCCTCCACCCATTATAAGTATTGCCCGGTTTCCTTACTTCCCTTTGCTTCTAAATTATTGAAACGGCTGGTCTTTAATTGCCAACTCAATTTCTCACATTTAGGTTCTTACTTGATCCACTACAATCTGGTTTACACTCTAAACACTCAACATAAACCGCTCTCACGAAAGTAACAAATGACCTGTTATCAGCTAAAGCAAGGGGACCCTACTTCTTACTAATTCTTCTTGACCTATCTGCTGCTTTCAAAACAGTTGACCATGCTCTCCTCCTAAAAAGCCTACATTCATTTGGCATCTGAGAGACAGCCTACCACTGGTTTGGTTCATATCTCTTAAGCCGCTCGTTTTCAGATTCATTTACCAGCATATATTCTGATTCTTTGCCTCTCTCAGTTGGAGTACCACAAGGCTCTGCCTTGAGTCCCTTGCTTTTCTCTCTCTATACATCCTCCCTTGGAAAACATATATCCTCCTTTGACTTCCAGTACCATTTTTTACATTTTACATTTCCTCTTGGATTTCCTTACACTACCTCTGACTCCATCTGTCCAAAGGTGAAATACACGAACACTCCAATACACAGACTATGGTGTTATACTCACAAATGTAAAGCACTGAATTGGGCAGTAAAAATAGGCTGAAACATCAGAGCTACCCAGCTAGCTCACACTCCCGCTGTCAGCAGACTTCAAGAGCCAAAGATGTGATGCAGGGCAAATAGTGAGATATGGATATCCAGAAATGATAGGTATCAAATACTGAGATCAAGGGTCTCTGAGATGAAGCTTGGCCATATACCCAAACAGCTACCAGAGAAAGGAAAAACAATCCAGCCCCAGATGAAACTCAGATACACTTATAAAAACAAAAGTGTTACTTAAAATCTCACAACGCGTTTCTTAGTCAACAGACTGTTTCCTCGGGTGATAAAAAACAAATGCACACCTCTTGCTTAAATACACATAAAGTCGGTGTTTGCTACTCACAACTGTGCATGCCTGTGTTCAAACCCCGCCGTGATAGGCTAATTGCTGCCTGCTGTCGTTACAAAGTTGGTTAAAACAAAAGCACACAGGCATAGAAAGATACAGTGACCATCATTCAAAATTAGCATGCCGATTGGTGAAGCGTGACAAAACAAGACTCCCTGTATTAACATATCAGATGATCCAATGGGCTAACTCTATGTCTTATTTATTCAAATTATCCATGTGTTGAAAACGAAATATTGGCTTCCGTAGAAATAGATTAATTTAGATATAACACCAAATTATCATAATGCTACTAGCCGTCATGGCTAAGGTGGGCAAAAGCATGAGCAGGTACAAAGCTTGAAATAAAAACCATTGATATTTACTATCTACAATAACATATGAAATTACCACTAATAATACACAAATGCATACAATTAAAAAAATATATTAATGTATCATACTATACAATTTTAAAAGAACACTAAACTATATCTATATATATATATATACATACAGGTGTAACTTAAAGTCAATCATGATGTTAACACTAAAATGAATATCACTATAAAAGATATAAAGCTCTCTCCTAGATACCAGATACAATTATATATATATCACATGATTCCTTTCTATATATAATTTTATCTGGTATATAGGAGCTGTTATTGTAGATAGTAAATATCAATGTTTTTTATTGCGCGCTAACACGATGTGCTTAAAAAGCCGAACTTACAATATTGTGCGTGCAATATCCTATCCCCCCTAGAAGTAAATGGAGCAAAAAAGTGGAAAAAAAAACCTAACGCCCTACTTTTGCGCAATCACGACCTCATATTCTCAAGCCGTTATACATTTTTTGCACAATCATTTCATTAAAATAATTTTATTAGATGGTGTTATTATGAGTTTTATTGTATTTTGATATGTTTTGTGACACTTTTGTTTTGCGAAACAGTTAACCAGAGGTCTGAGGATGCGGTAATTATTCTAATGTAAATCATGATTGCGCTCAAGCAATCATGCTTTCTTTGTGTGAGTGGAAAACCTGATAATAGACTTATCACTCACACGTAACGGTTAGTGCTCCACTCGTTATTCGGCCCTTCATAGGGAGGTGGAAAAAAATGTTTGAAATCTTGTCTTCATAGAAAAATATCAAATATATTATTGAATATTTATTTACTTAAATTCTGAATAACATAAATAAATAAATTCAAAAACTAGATCTAATTTAAACAGATATTCATCATTGAACTTAAAGGGACAGTCTAGGCCAAAATAAAGTTTCATGATTCAGATAGAGTATGTAATTTTAAACAATTTTCCAATTTACTTTTATCACCAATTTTGCTTTGTTCTCTTGGTATTCTTAGTTGAAAGCTTAACCTAGGAGGTTCATATGCTAATTTCTTAGACCTTGAAGCCCACCTCTTTCAGATTGCATTTTAACAGTTTTTCACCACTAGAGGGTGTTAGTTCACATATTTCATATAGATAACACTGTGCTCGTGCACGTGAAGTAATCTGTGAGCAGGTACTGATTGGCTAGACTGCAAGTCTGTCAAAAGAACTGAAAAAAGGGGCAGTTTGCAGAGGCTTAGATACAAGATAATCACAGAGGTTAAAAGTATATTATTATAACTGTGTTGGTTATGCAAAACTGGGAAATGGGTAATAAAGGGATTATCTATCTTTTAAAACAATAAAAATTCTGGTGTAGACTGTCCCTTTAAAGCGAACATACACTGTTTCTCCAATAGTGTTATGTTGAAAACAACTATCCTTAGCGCAGAGCTTTGTCTGAGAAGTACTTATACATCAAAGTGAACACATTCTGTGTGTTTTTTAATAACTCTCTAAGTTATAAATCTTTTTTTGTAGATACCTTGTGCTTCTGGTTGTTACAAATATATATATATATATATATATATATATATATATATATATATATATATATATCAATAAATATATTCACCTGTCCAAAAGTTTTGTTTTATTTTACCTATGCTAAACCTAGGTTACCAGATCCAGCTTCAATCATTGCCTAACATGCTGTCTCTTTGACTTTACTACTGTTCTGTTTGCTACAGATACAAGAAACCAATCATACCAGGTCCAGTTCAGGTGGCACAAGCTGCTAATTTAAGTTAAAGGGACAGTAAAGTCCCAATTAAACTTTTGGGATTTAGACAGAGCATGTAATTTTAAATAACTTCCATGTAATTCGATCATCAAAAGTTTTTTGTACTGTTGATATCCTTTGTTGAAAGCCATACCTAGATAGGCTCAGGAACAGGCTCTGCCGGGAGCTATTCTTCCCTGGAGGTTTTAAAGTCTGTGCCTTCAATCTCTACAGGAAAAGCCTCAGGAGAGAGGATCAAAGATAGTGCAATACTGACTGATGAGCTAGTGCTGTAAAAGGAAAATACCCACAGAGGGTGTATGAGATCAAATTGTTTTATTCAAAGAAGACTGGAACATCATTCAACATAAAAATCCAGCTTTACTTAAAACATGAGTAAAAAGCTCAAATTTACATACAAACCGACCGGAGTACACTAATTCTTCATGTGCTCTAACACAACATAAGTTATATTAAGATGCAAATAAAATATTGAAAAATAAGTAATTTAAATAATTGTCATGGATGTACTTAAATATTCTAAAATATCAATAGAATAAATATATATATTACAGTAACTATAATTATTAATCATTATGCATATTTTATATTTAATATTTATGCACCTTAAGATAACTAATTCATCCTGTGCTTTAACCCAACACCGCATGAGACCAACAGCATGCAACCTGAAGCTCGTTACCCATGTTTCACATTCCAATGTCCTTCACATTGATTTTTTTTATTTTTAAATATATATTTTAATATTGATTTGATAATATTAATGTAAAATATATATTTATACCTATATATCTAGATATGAAGATATATATATATATATATATATATATATATATATATATTTATATATATATAAATATGATTATTAATTTAAAAATACAAATAACATTTCCCCCATATAAAGAATGTTAAATATGTACAGTAAATACACAGTAAAACACATGTTTTATATATTATTATATAATTATTATTTAGACACATACACACACACACATATGTGTGTGTTTGTATATATATATATATATATATATATATATGTGTGTGTGTGTATATTTCTGACCATTAAAATTACATGACCATAAATCATATACATCAGAACCCTTATAAATATTTGTTTTTAATATATTTATGAGTACTTTTGATCAGATCGTGTTTATATGAGTGTAACTGTTTATTTTAATGTATTTATGTTGTGCTTGGTGCAACTTTTTTTTTAGCCCTAACCCTTTATGTGATTTCTTCAGTCGAGCTAACCCAAAGCACGCTAAATTTGATTGCGCTCAAGCAAATATGTTTACCTTCAACTTGTAATATTATAACGTGGGCCAGATATTACTATTTCACACGCGTGATAATATTAGTGCGCCACTTGTAATTAAGCCAAAAATTTGTACAGATTTGATTTAAAACAGGGAACTAGCCCTTGTGTTGATTTTTGGAGAAATATGTTCAAATTTGTTTAATTATTCTACATTATATTTTTGTCCAAAAGTGCATTTCTATTATTTGTCATTACTTAATGGTATCTTGATTTGCATAACTGAAAGTATGGTCAGTTCAAGCCTGTTTGTCCATAATTATTTCTAAGCACAATGAAGCTTAAAAAATATAGTAATATATTCATTTATTTTTTTTAACTGTAATATATACTAAAAGACTATTGATAGGCAGTATTAGGACACTTTGTAAAATACAATCTGCCAAGAAATTGTTATTCACAAGATCTTGCATGGCTAATATAAGGACCCTTCATAGGTCATTAACAATTAAGATCATTGTATTCATAGATGCTCATCCGTTTGTGTGTTGCATCTGTACGAGAAAATGTTTGCAATTATATTTGATATAAAATCTATTTACACGCTAGCCTTTCCACATAAACATAATTGTTGTTTTTAACAAAGCAACTGGTATTTAGTAATGTATTCAAAGATCCAAGCCTTGTTTTAAATAAGAATTATGACAAATGCTTTTGGATTTGAAACAAAATGTAACTGGTTTCATCTTTTATCAAAAATGTTTTTTTTTTTTTTTTGTTTGGTTTTTTATTGAAACCTATTGTCTCCATTTGTGAAAATGAGTGAAAAAGGCTGTCAATGTTCAACCTATTACTATAATAACTCATTGTGCTAACATCCTGCTCTCACTCATTAGAACTTTTCTTATTAGGCTATACTATTATCCAAATCCAAAACTGTCTTTGCCAAGAGCTATGAAATACAAAAGAGAAAAACATCACTATTTAAATAGAATGTTGCTAAAAAGGATATAAATCTATACTCAAATGGTTTTGTTAGCACATGTGAGACTTTTCATAAACGCTGAAGCAATTTAAACACAAATTGCTTAGTGCAGATGTGACCCAGGAGGTTGTGTGTGTTTATATCAACACATTTCATGACTACAGATTTAATTTTAAGGATTCAGTACACATGGTTTTGAAATATGACAGATTTTTAATGTAAGTTTTGGTTTAAAAAGTCTGTGCAGACTGTTTTTAAGCCGTCTGTCTCTATACTTTTAGAAATCGACTTTCTTTTAATGGTATGAACATTACAAATTGCACATATCCCCATGATATGCAAGCGAAGTGTATTTTACTTATTTTATTTTGCTATGTGAGATATTAGCGATACTCTAGTTTCAATTCAAAGAGATTCCAATGTTAAAGGGACATGAAACCCGTTTTTTTTCTTTCATGATTCAGATAGATCATACAATTTTAAACAACATTCCAATTTACTTCCATTATCTTATTTTTCTAATTCTATTGGTGTTCTTTGTTGAAAAGGTTATATAGGTCAGGAGCTTGGAGCTAGATGCTGATTGGTGGCTCAACTTGTATGCCCATTTTTATTGGCTTACAAATGTGTTCAGCTTCCTCCCAAGAGTGCATTGCTGCATTTTCAATAAAATATACCAAGAGAATTAAGCAAAATTGATAACAGAAGTAAATTGGAAAGTTGTTTAAAAATGTACAATGTATCTGAATCATGAAATAATTTTTTTGGGTTACATGTCCTTTTAAATACTGTTTTTTCAAATGCATGCAACTGTTGGAGAAATAAATGAACATGAATGACATTTGGCAGTTTTAGTTGATGTCCATATCGCTGCAAAACTTTACATTTTGAAGAAGAATAGATTAGTATTTTAAAAATGTATTCATGTGTAAGATTTTCTTATGCAGTAGAGTAATGCTTTTGTAGGATTGGGAAAATGCTTGTGGAAGGTATAATAATCCTTTGAAGTTGCATTAAAATGATTTAAAGTAAATGTTCAGGTATGTTTTCTATTTTCAATGCCATCAAATATTTTTTTTTATTGGTAATATAACATCAAAATAAACTATTCCAGATCATCATAACATTTAGATTCTAAAATGTTATATTGGTCTAGACTTTTGTTAATTTTGGCAGTTATTGCATAGTTTGTTTTTTCATATAGATGTCGATGCACAGTTTTGTTTACTGTATCCCTAACAACATTTCCAAAAGGCTTTCCCAGATGCAATAGATAAAAAAATGTTGAGGGCATGACCATGTTAAGAGAGAGGGGGCTGATTCAAGAGTTCATGTCTGGGAAGGCTATGCACATGACAGGGTGGCCAACTTATGATGTTGGAGGCTTGGGAGGTTGTGTACTAGACTGGCCTGGTCAGACCTAACTGACTGAACAAGAGTAAAGTTGGAAAATAAATTGTCCAGTGAAGGGGACAAAACAAAGCAAATTGTTTTAAATTTAATATTTTTTATCACACTGATCATGTTTTTGAACACTTGTTTTTGTATCTGTATTTAAGGACAAATAAATGTGCAGTGAATCGGCTAGATTACGAGTCTTGGGTTAGCCTTAAAAAGCAGCATTGAGAGGTCCCAACGCTGCTTTTTAACGCCCGCTGGTATTACGAGTCAGGCAGGTACAGGTGTACCGCTCACTTATTTTCCGCGATTTTTCGCATACCGCAAATCCCCTTATATCAATTGCGTATCCTATATTTTTTATGGTATTTTTCTAACGCCGGTATTATGATTGCTGGAAAAAGTGAGCGGTAGACCCTCTCCTGTCCAGACTCCTACTGCATTTAAAAGTCAGCAGTTAAGAGTTTTACGGGCTAACGCCGTAACATAAAACTCTTAACTAAAGTGCTACAAAGTACACTAACACCCATAAACTACCTATTAACCCCTAAACCGAGCCCTCCCACATTGCAAACACTTATCTAAAATGTTTAACCACAAATCTGCCGACCGGACATCGCCGCCACTGTAATAAATATATTAACCCCTAAACCACCACACTCCCGCCTCGCAAACACTAATTAAATTTTATTAACCCCTAATCTGCCGTCACTAACATTGCCAACACCTACCTACATTTATTAACCCCTAATCTGCCGCCCCCAATGTCGCCGCTACTATATTAAATTTATTAACCCTAAACCTAAGTCTAACCCTAAGTCTAACCCCCCCTAACTTAAATATAATTTAAATAAAACGAAATTAAATTACTACTATTAAATAAATTAATCCTATTTAAAACTAAATACTTACCTGTAAAATAAACCATAAGATAGCTACAATATAACTAATAGTTACATTTGTATCTATCTTAGGGTTTATATTTATTTTACAGGCAACTTTGTATTTATTTTAACTAGGTACAATAGTTATTAAAAAGTTATTAACTATTTAATAGCTACCTAGTTAAAATAAATACAAATTTATCTGTAAAATAAAACCTAACCTAAGTTACAATTACACCTAACACTACACTATCAGTAAATTCATTACATAAACTACCTACAATTACCTACAATTAACTACAATTAAATTAAATAAACTAAAGAAAAAACCCCCCACTAAATTACAGAAAATAAAAAAAGAAATACAATATTTTTAAACTAATTACACCGAATCTAACCCCCCTAATAAAATAAAAAAGCCCACCAAAATAATAAAATTCCCTACCCTATACAGGGAGTGCAAAATTATTAGGCAAGTTGTATTTTTGAGGATTAATTTTATTATTGAACAACAACCATGTTCTCAATGAACCCAAAAAACTCATTAATATCAAAGCTGAATAGTTTTGGAAGTAGTTTTTAGTTTGTTTTTAGTTATAGCTATTTTAGGGGGATATCTGTGTGTGCAGGTGACTATTATACATTTCGGACATTCAAAAACAAAACAAAAACAAATCAGTGACCAATATAGCCACCTTTCTTTGCAAGGACACTCAAAAGCCTGCCATCCATGGATTCTGTCAGTGTTTTGATCTGTTCACCATCAACATTGCGTGCAGCAGCAACCACAGCCTCCCAGACACTGTTCAGAGAGGTGTACTGTTTTCCCTCCTTGTAAATCTCACATTTGATGATGGACCACAGGTTCTCAATGGGGTTCAGATCAGGTGAACAAGGAGGCCATGTCATTAGATTTTCTTCTTTTATACCCTTTCTTGCCAGCCATGCTGTGGAGTACTTGGACGCGTGTGATGGAGCATTGTCCTGCATGAAAATCATGCTTTTCTTGAAGGATGCAGACTTCTTCCTGTACCACTGCTTGAAGAAGGTGTCTTCCAGAAACTGGCAGTAGGACTGGGAGTTGAGCTTGACTCCATCCTCAACCCGAAAAGGCCCCACAAGCTCATCTTTGATGATACCAGCCCAAACCAGTACTCCACCTCCACCTTGCTGGCGTCTGAGTCGGACTGGAGCTCTCTGCCCTTTACCAATCCAGCCACGGGCCCATCCATCTGGCCCATCAAGACTCACTCTCATTTCATCAGTCCATAAAACCTTAGAAAAATCAGTCCTGAGATATTTCTTGGCCCAGTCTTGACGTTTCAGCTTGTGTGTCTTGTTCAGTGGTGGTCGTCTTTCAGCCTTTCTTACCTTGGCCATGTCTCTGAGTATTGCACACCTTGTGCTTTTGGGCACTCCAGTGAGGTTGCAGCTCTGAAATATGGCCAAACTGGTGGCAAGTGGCATCTTGGCAGCTGCACACTTGACTTTTCTCAGTTCATGGGCAGTTATTTTGCGCCTTGGTTTTTCCACACGCTTCTTGCGACCCTGTTGACTATTTTGAATGAAACGCTTGATTGTTCGATGATCGCGCTTCAGAAGCTTTGCAATTTTAAGAGTGCTGCATCCCTTTGCAAGATATCTCACTATTTTTTACTTTTCTGAGCCTGTCAAGTCCTTCTTTTGACCCATTTTGCCAAAGGAAAGGAAGTTGCCTAATAATTATGCACACCTGATATAGGGTGTTGATGTCATTAGACCACACCCCTTCTCATTACAGAGATGCTCATCACCTAATATGCTTAATTGGTAGTAGGCTTTCGAGCCTATACAGCTTGGAGTAAGACAACATGCATAAAGAGGATGATGTGGTCAAAATACTCATTTGCCTAATAATTCTGCACTCCCTGTACTAAATTACAAATAGCCCTTAAAAGGGCCTTCTGTGGGGCATTGCCCCAAAGTAATCAGCTCTTTTACCTGAAAAAAAATACAATACCCCCCCAACATTAAAACCCACCGCCCACACACCCAACCCTACTCTAAAACCCACCCAATCCTCCCTTAAAAAAACCTAACAATACACCCTTGAAGATCACCCTACCTTGAGACGTCTTCACCCAGCCGGGCACAAGTGGACCTCCAGAGGGGCAGAAGTCTTCATCCAATCCGGCCAGAAGAGGACATCCAGACCGGCAGAAGTCTTCATCCAGGTGGCATCTTCTATCTTCTTCCATCTGGAGAGGAGTGGGTCCATCTTGAAGACATCCGATGCGGAGCATCCTCTTCCATCCGACGGTGACTGAAGAATGAAGGTTCCTTTAAGTGACGTCATCCAAGATGGCGTCCCTTCAATTCCGATTGGCTGATAGAATCCTATCAGCCAATCGGAATTAAGGTAGGACAAATCCTATTGGCTGGTGCAATCAGCCAATAGGATTGAGCTCGCATTCTATTGGCTGATTGGAACAGTCAATAGAATGCAAGCTCAATCCTATTGGCTGATTGGATCAGCCAATAGGATTGAACTTCAATCCTTTTGGCTAATTGGATCAGCCAATAGGATTTTTCCTACCTTAATTCAGATTGGCTGATAGGATTTTATCAGCCAATTGGAATTGAAGGGACGCCATCTTTGATGACGTCACTTATAGGAACCTTCATTCTTCAGTCGCTGTCGGATGGAAGAGGATGCTCCGCGTTGGATGTCTTCAAGATGGACCCGCTCCGCTCTGGATGCAAGAAGATAGAAGATGCCGCCTGGATGAAGACTTCTGCCCAGCTGGGTGAAGACGACTCAAGGTAGGGTGATCTTCAAGGGGGTAGTGTTAGGTTTTTTTAAGGGGGGATTGGGTGGGCTTTAGAGTAGGGTTGGGTGTGTGGGTGGTGGGTTTTAATGTTGGGGGTATTGTATTTTTTTTTCAGGTAAAATAGCTGATTACTTTGGGGCAATACCCGCAAAAGGCCCTTTAAAGGGCTATTTGAAATTTAGTGTAGGGTAGGGAATTTTATTATTTTGTTTTTTTTTAGGGGGATTAGATTAGGTGTAATTAGTTTTAAAAAATTGTAATTCTTTCTTTATTTTCTGTAATTTAGTGTTTGTTTTTTTTGTACTTTAGTTTATTTAATTTAATTGTAGTTAATTCTACGTAATCTATGTAATTAATTTAATGATAGTGTAGTGTTAGGTGTAATTGTAACTTAGGTTAGGATTTATTTTACAGGTAAATTTGTGCTTATTTTAACTAGGAAGTTATTAAATAGTTAATAACTATTTAATAACTATTGTACTTAGTTAAAATAAATACAAAGTTGTCTGTAAAATAAATATAAATCCTAAGCTATCTACAATGTAACTATTAGTTATATTGTAGCTATCTTAGGGTTTATTTTACAGGTAAGTATTTAGTTTTAAATAGGATTAATTTATTTAATTGTAGTAAATTTATTTAGATTTATTTAAATTATATTTAAGTTAGGGGGGTGTTAGGGTTAGACATAGGTTTAGGGGTTAATAAATGTATTATAGTGGCGGTGACGTTGGCGGTGGCAGATTAGGGGTTAATAAAGTTAATATAGTTGTGGCGACGTTGGCGGGGGCCGCAGATTAGGGGTTAATAAATAAAATGTAGGGTACGGCGATGTTGGGGGCATCAGATTAGGGGTTAATAAGTATAATGTAGGTGGCGGCGGTGTCCGGAGCGGCAGATTAGGGGTTAATAATATAATGCAGGTGGCAACAATGTCGGGGGCGGCAGATTAGGGGTTAATAAGTGTAATATTAGGGGTGTTTAGACTCGGGGTTCATGTTAGGGTGTTAGGTGCAGACATAAATTTTATTTCCCCATAGGAAACAATGGGGCTGCGTTAAGAGCTGAATGCTGCTTTTTTGCAGGTGTTAGGTTTTTTCAGCCAGCTCAGCCCCATTGTTTCCTATGGGGAAATCGTGCACAAGCACATTTAGCCAGCTCACCGCTACCGTAAGCAGCGCTGGTATTACAGTGAGATGTGGAGCTAAATTTTGCTCAACGCTCACTTTTCTGAGGCTAACGCCGGCTTGAAGAAAACCTGTAATACCAGCATTGTCTTAAGTGAGCGGTGAGGAAAAAAGGCTTGTTAGCCCTGCACACCATTACCGACAAAAACTCGTAATCTAGCCAAATGTGATTTATGTTTTGTGTTTGTTTGTGAAGATCTTTACCCTGTGGCTATGTGTGATGTTATTATGAAATGCAAAAAATGTTAATTATGTATTAAAGTTTAGATAGCTCACTGCATAGTGTATCTTGCTTTTAAATTAAAATGCACAAATATAAGTTCAAATATATAAAATTATTTGTTTGAATCAACTTAAAGGGCTAAAATAGTCCAAAAAATGACATGCTCTAATTAATTAGAGAATGCAATTTGAAGACTATTGACCATAAAATGCTGTGTGATTAACCTCCACAAAGGGGTTAAAAAAACAGTAGAAGTTCCACTTGGGTCTGAGGGACACTTTTATCTGAGTTATGTGACTAGCGCTACGTTTTGGATCAGCGGCGGGTTCTTCTTGGACTATTAATAGTAGCAGTGTAGGGTCAATAGTCTACCAAATTAGAATGTCATTCTCTGACTATTATGGCCATTGAAATATTCAAAGCTAATTTCAAAATCCAGTGTAACATGCAAATAAGAGAAAACTGCCTCAAACTGATTTAAAGGGATACTAAACCCATTTTTTTTTTCTTTCATGATTCCGATAGACCATGAGATTTTAAGCACCTTTCTAATTTACTCCTATTAACAATTTTTCTTTGTTCTCATGCTATCTTGATTTGAAAAAGCAGTACTGTAAGATTTAGAGCCGGACCATTTTTTGTTCAGCACGTGGGTAGCACTTGCTGATTTGTGGCTAAATGTAGGAAACCAATCAGCAAGCTCTACCAAGGTGCTGAACTAAAAATGGGCTGGCTCCTAACCTTTTATTACTGCTTTTTCAAATCAAGATAACATGAGAACAAAGAAAAATTGATAATAGGAGTAAATTAGAAAGTTGCTTAAAATTGCATGCTCTATCGGAATCATGAAAGAAAAAATGTGGGGTTAGTATCCCTTTAAATATGCATTTAATGTAGTTAATTTATACTGTATATATGAGTGGCTGGGTTGGTTAATATTAAAAATGACAGTTCTATATTGAATAATACATAATATAATAATATAAACCAGGCTTTAATGTGAAATCATATCAACTGTGTTCCAATGAGTATAGCAAAATATTAAAGTAACATTATTGCATATAAAGTTCAATTTGTACAAAAATAATTATATAACATACAACATTAAAATATTTTTTAATTTCCATTTTCTCTTTGTGCTTGGAATTAAGCCTACTGTGATGTTACAATAGGAGGAGGTTATTGAAAGAATGAAAGGACATTTTGACATGACATGAAACTTCTTTTCTAAAATGCTTATGGTTTTTTTTTCTTTAGATGTACCTGTTTCTTTTGATTTCCCTTAAGGTAATACAACACAGATAATAAAAAAGATAAAAGTGGTACTTAATATTTAAGCAACAGAGGTCTCAATTAAGAATGGTCCCAAAACGCTTGAGATCCATCTAAACCAAAAAATCAGTAGTGGTATCATTCCACCTGCGCCTCCCTAAAAACAAGGCTTACAGTTCAAGCAAAATGTATGGATTTTATATAAAATATGGTGGCAGAGTTTCCAAGATGGTTTGCACAGTGTTGCTGTACAGAAACACCTTCCTCCTTGTTTTTCCAGGAAGGCTGTGCATCACTCTTAGTACAGACTACCCAAAGGGGAGGGATGACTCACATTGATAGAAAATCACCTCCTCTTTTACCAATGGACTGCTGTCTCAGTGTGGGAGATACTCCTCACAGTTTTCAGCAGCAGATAACCTTAGTAATACACAGGTCTAAATAACATCAACTAAATCAGTTACAACACCAAACTTGAGTGCTAGCCTTTTTTCTTTCAATCTTTCTATATTTAGTTTCTGCTTATCTTTGCTATGGGTCTTTAATATGTTTGTTGCCCCAATGTTTAGTGGCCTCTCACTGTTTCCCATGGATTTTTTTCTTTTCATTTTGAGTGATCTAAAACTAAGAAAATGTAGCATCTCATTTAATTTGTTCCTAATGATCTATTTTACCTGCTGGGTGTATTACATTGTTTACAAATAGCTCCTTAGCCTTTATATTGGCATTTGAAATAGCTGATTTAGCCTGTGGTATCCCTACTTATACTAAAAGTTTTTATATTTAGGTATAGGCTATTGAGAAAGAAAAAAATACACTCTCAGTGGGAGGTGGAAGTGATAAAGCTCTAAAATGTTCATTTTAATTTGTTCTTTCAAAGTATTGTAAATAGACAGAGACAGGAAGCATTTGAGTGATATGGTAACACGATCTGATCTGTCTGCAAGCTTAGCCTATTTTTATGGACTGTGTTTTCAAAGAGCAAATCCAGCTATTTATTTTACAAAAATAAGCATAAATTAGTCGTTTCTCATACATTTTATATGCTGCAGCTGGTATAACAAGTCAGGGGGAACCGACAATGTTATCCACCTCGTACAAAAGTCTGGTGTATCATTCTAAATTTACATGTTTCTTTTTCTGGCTTACCTTGAGTCATTTAATCACATTTTATTCTTCAAATACATCCTTTATGCTGAGGATACTATTTCACCTACACTTCATAACAAAATAACTGCAAATGTATTTATGATAGACCTGTGTCAACTGAAATGTTAAAGACGTAAGAAGGATATCATTATATTTCAGTTGTCTATATGTCAAGGTTAATGGCAATGTCATCAACCTTGTAAAAAGCCTGATGTTTGAGCATCTACTCATATATACAGAACCTTTCACCAGTGTATATACAAATGTCTAAAGTCCCTTGCATTACATACTGTATATACTCTAAGTGCTTTGCTAGTTGCTACAAACTATAATGTATTAAATGTTTTTTGAAAATGTGCTAGAAAAATTATTGTTGTTGTTTAACAATATGAAATGCTGTTTATATTTAATATTCTTATTTTTTTATTATGAGATTCATACACTAATTACTATTTTATTTCCAAGAACTTAATAATAACTTAAATATCAGAAATATTTTAATGTTTAATGAATAATTTGTGTTTCTTATCATATAAAAACTAGAGTACAATAATATACGCTACAGGTATAAAGGAGACATAGGCATTTGCAGGTTGTTAAGTTGCTCCGCTTTTCTTATACTGAATCATATTAATAAATAAAAGCTCATTTGAAGCAGTAGAGTGCTAAATAGTTTAAGAAATCATTCACACTGCATGAATTTCTGTAAAATTGGTATGCTGTAACCAAAAATCAAGAAGTATTATTTTCAAAAGAACCCATTATGAGTCAAATGAAAAGCATTCATGGTTGTCTGTCTATAGAAAAAAGTCTATTGTTCATCCCTTCTAAAACAGTATACTATCTATGTTGCTTCCAAAATTGAGGATATTCACTATTGATAAACTTATTTCTGCCTTTTGCTTAAGTAAAACATTTAATTTAAATGATCTAACCGAACTTTTTATTTCCAAAAAGGTATTTCATTTTTCACCCATCATTTAGGTATTTCCATTAGTTGTTAATAGTGTTTTATTGCAAAAATTACTAGCTAGGTTTTATCAGCCTGCACAGCCAGTTTGTGATTTTACCAGGTGCTAAATAAACTCAGTGGGTGGTATTAAAGCCTTACAGTAATATTTTAAAAATTATAGCCTTATAAGACTTTCATGTAAATGTATTTGTGCCAGTATTAATATGCTTCTTAAAGCTTTAACTGTAAAATATATTAATGCATTGTACATGTATTAAAATATGCATAAGCCTATGCTGAAAATTAATTAAGCTTACTTTTCAGAAGGAAATAGGTGCAGTCTTGGTCAACTGTATCTTGATAAAAATGTTCACCATTAGAAAAGAAATCCAGTTAAATGTGGTCATTTAAAGTATAACATTTTTTTAGCAATTAAAAATTAATTGGAGAAAATAATCCAATATTTAATGCAGTATTCCAATTCTGCCTATAGTTAAAGGGACAGTCTAGTCAAAATTAAACTTTCATGATTCAGATAAGACATGAAATTAAAAAAAAATAATCTAATTTACTTTTATCAAATGTGTTCTCTTGGTATTCTTTGTTAAAAGCTAAACCTAGGTAGGCTCTAATGCTAATTTCTAAGCCCATGAAGGCCACCTCTTATCTCGGTGCATTTTTACAGTTTTTCACAGCTAGATCACGTTAGTTCATTTGGGTCATATAAGATAACATTAAGCTCAGTTTCATGAAGTTATTTATGAGTCAGCACTAATTGACTAAAATGCAAGTCTGCCAAAAGCACTGAGATAAGAAAGCAGTCTGCAGAGGCTTAGATACAAGGTAATCACAGAGGTAAAATGTATGTTAATGTAACTGTGTTGGTTGTGCAAAACTGTGGAATAGGCAATAAATGGATTATCTATCTTTTTAAACAATAAATATTGTGGATAGACTTTCCATTTAAGTAATTACTAGACATGTATGTTTCGTTTCAGACAAATTCGGAATTTCTGAATCGGCACATCCCGAAAAATTCCGAAAATGAATAAATTAGTTTCCGAATTTTCAGATCCATTATTCATAGTCGGAATTTTTCAAGTCTATAATAAAGCTATTAACCCCTAAACCCCCATTACCTGATGTGGCCGACACTAACTAAACCTATTAAACCCTAAACCACCGTCCCAAAACATCACCGACACAAACAAAACATATTAACCCCTAAACCGCCGTTCCCAAACATCACCACCACTAAATAAAGCTATTAACCCCTAAACTGCACCCTCACATTGCCAACACTAGCTAAACCAATTAACCCCTAAAATGCACCCCTCCACATCGCCAACACTAACTAAACCTATTAACCCCTAAATTGCCGGGCCCCACATCGCAACAACCTAAATTAAACTATATTAACCGCTAAACCTAACTACCCCTAACTTTAAACCTAAACCTAACCATTACCCTAACCCTAAACCTAACACCCCCTAACACCCCCATGCTTCATGGATAAATTACAGATCTACTCCTACTTACTTGCTTGGAGCAGATTATGATAAAGTTCCATGTTTGTATTACTTTGGACACTTTGAATCCATGACCGTTACTCTGCTGAATCTATGACACTAATGACGCATTTCTCTTCCTGTGGGAATGGGGGCTGGCCACTTTGTTATCTTTCTACACAAATGTATTGGAGGGGGTGTGGCAGACTTTGACTGACACTGTGCTTGAACTTCCCTTATCTACTGGGAAAACGTTTTCATATTTGAACATTGCAATAAAGTTTGCTTGCATTATCTGTCTGAAAACAAACTGTGTTTGAATTGCTATGAAAATGTTTGTCTACAAAACGATACAATCAGTTAGAAATACATTCACTAGAAAGACTCCCACAACTACTGGTTCATTCTATATTCTGCAATAAAGGATATTTATAATTTTTCAGATGTGTACCTTAAATAAAGTTATTCTGCAATATTTATATGTATGTTTAATTAAAGTTTGTCTGCAATACATACGATTTATAAATATGTTTAGTTGTAATTAAAATACTATTCACCCTTGTATTAAAAATGATAAAATGGACGCTCATTGCAATAATTACAAGTGCGTATGTCTAACTCTTGTTTTCAAGGCTACGTTGTTGATGAACAAAACTGTTTGATGCTAGAAAAAAGTTAGATAAACATTGTTGCCATTAGGTTGATGCTAAAAATACATATAAAAAGAAAACAATAATTGATGACAACATCTAAGAAAAACACTATAAATACACCTTGTTGTAAACAGAAGGCAGGTGATTCTGACAGGTGGTTTTAGAGCATCTCAAAGAAAAGGATTTGGTTGCAGAAAAGTCATTTCGAGTGGTATGTAAACAATTGTTAAGATAAGCAAGCTTAAATTAATTCAATTTAACTCTGTGTGTGTGTGTATAATGGATTTTAAATGAATTTCATTTTTTATTACTTCTGTAAGCTAATATTTGTATAATAAAAATGTATTTGAAAACAGTATTTCTCTCTCAATACCATTTCTTATCTTAGTATTATGATATATTGTACTCAGATACATTCTTTATAAGAAATTAGAACTGTTTCACTGGTATAACATTTAAAGGTCAGTGCTTGGAAATTATTTTTCAACATAACTGTGCTTTAAGACCTTATGAGTGAAAGAGGTGTTAACCACTACAACAGATATTTATAGGAATATATATTTAACAATATGTGAAGAACATTGGAATGTGAAATATTTACAGTACATATACAGTTAAACACTTTATTAAATATGAATATTGCATACATATGATTTTTCATATTTTCAGCTACTTGACTGCAAAGGGCTCAATGTACTGATATATGTTTATATATGTATACATACACTCAACAGATTTGAGCGATTCGCTCTACATATATATTTATGCATTTATGTGTGTATATATGTCTGTAAATACATATATACACATATAAATACATAAGTTTATATGTACACACACACATATATATAATGTTTTGCCTTATAGAGTGGATGTATCATCCAGGCTAACACTAAAACAAGCATTTGAAATGGCACGTTTGCTGAGGGATGAATAAAGCGAGGATTTCATCACGGGCCTTAAGATGTAGTGTACATAAAGGAACTGATACTCTGTGACTAAGAATTTAGACCTCTGGTAAGCAGCGCATCAGGCCTGGGGGAAGCACCATAATGGTTGTTAAGATAGTTGTTTTGAAAGCAAAACAAAAACTCAAGAAAGAACCAAAGGTTTGCTCATGTTTGTATTCAGTGTTTAAACTGTATTCCAAGAGCCTTACATTTATCAGACCACAAAATTTAAATTGTAAAAGCTGTGGTGTGATTTGATTATCCTAAACTATCTAGACTTTGATACATTTTACATGTTTAATGACAATACACAGTGATGTAGACTGTTAATGGATAACATTGTTGCAAAAACAATGCTGCCTTATAGTGCCTTTGACACGTGCAGGCATATGCTCCTGAGCCTGTCTAGTAGTGTTCTCATGAAAAGGAGCTAAGTTTCAACAAGTGATACCAAGGTAATAACTTTAAATTAGATTTATTTTATTTTATTGAATGCTGTTTCTATGTATGTTTAATGTTGTCCTCCATACCCCTTTAACATTGTATTTAAAAAAACAAACAAAAAAAAAAACCTGTAACTGTAGTACCTTGCAGCTATAATGAGGATAAATACATTTTTAGAAAAGCATATAAAATGCATAAAAATTTCCAGAAAAGGAAGTTATGCTTTTTTTATTTGTAAGGATGACTACAATGGCGGAATACGGATCCAGTGTAAATTTAAAAGGCCAATAGTCTTTATTGTAAATAAAGCATCAAATTAAAAGCCACAAAACACATTGCAACCTAACAAGCAGGGTTTGATGACAAGCTGTTACGCGTTTCGGCTCATAAAACTGCCTAAATCACAGACCTTCAGTCCTTTCAACTTTGATTTTTAAAATAAAGAAAGAAATTCTAATTGCAGTAATGTGCAGCTATAAGGATAAACTAATGTTTGTAAAAGCATAGAAAATGATAGCAAGCTGCAGAAAATGAAGCCATGTCTTTATTTTTGGAAACCCCAGATATGTAGGGAATTATGAAGAAACCCTTCAAGCACTGAGTGAATTTTGTAGTCTTGTGGAGGTCTTATAAAATGTCAATAACCGTCTGTTATGCACATAGCTAGCAACTATCGTTGAGATTAACTAACATCTGTGCTGATGGAAAAACATACAGCTGTCAACCCTTCAGGGAAGGTAAAATCTGTATTTAAGAGGGACTGTCCTTGGTGTTACCTGGACTTCTGTGTCAAGGTGCAGAAGTGTATTATGGACATGATTTCAAATTAGATTACTCTTTTGTAGAAAAATTAATTGAATGTTTCAAATGATTTTTTATAAATACTGATATTAAAGCATGTTAAGGACTATAAAATAAAAATGTGTTAAAAAGAACATATAGCTGCCAAAAAGACACTATTGCTTGTCTATTGCTATTTTTGCATTTAACCACTGCAAAACAGATTAAATATTTAATTAAAGTCAGCTCCGGAGCATAAATACAATCTGTAGCAGCTTTATGTTCCTTTAAAGGGACACTGAACCCAATTTTTTTATTTTATGATTCAGATAGAACATGCAATTTTAAGCAACTTTCTAATTTACTCCTATTATCACATTTTCTTCATTCTCTTTGTGTCTTTATTTGAAAAGTAAGAATGTAAGTTTAGATGCCCGCCCATTTTTGGTAAACAACCTGGGTTGTTCTTGCTGATTGGTGGATAAATTCACCCACCAATAAACAAGTGCTGTCCAGTGAACTGAACCAAAACGTGCCTGGCTCCTTAGCTTAGATGCCTTCTTTTTTAAATAAAGATAGCAAGAGAACGAAGAAAAATTGATTATAGGAGTAAATTAGAAAGTTGCTTAAAATTGCATGCTCTATCGGAATCACGAAAGAAAAAATTTGGGTTCAGTGTCCCTTTAATATTCTTTAGAGCTCCTGCTATTTAGCGCCTAAATGGTTTCCACTAGAGTATTCATATAACTAAAAATGTAAAAAAAATCAGTTTAATTGAAATAAGAGTAACTATATTTCTTGAACCCAATATTAAAATTTGTTTTAATATCAGTACCAGTAACAATCATTTTGTTATGTTTGTTGAAGTGTTTGTCTCAGTCCACACAGTGTGCAGAGGGGTATACTATAAGAAGCCATTTATTGATGATGACTTTATGTATTAGAATTTTTTTTCTAAAATCAGAACACAGTTTAGAAGATATTTTTTTCTGCCATATCACCTTAAATCCCTTTCCTATCTATGGAAACAACTGTGAAGGTCACAGTAATCTTAATGTGCCATGTCAAATAAGTAAAATGTCAAGGCTGACAGCAGCTATAACCTAAAAACCAGGTAAAGCCTTAGTAGAGGATTTTATCATGTATTAGTTCAATTTGTGTGCAGATTTTACTGGCACTAATAATTAGGAAGATCATATACATGTAGATAGATAGATAGATAGATAGATAGATAGATAGATAGATAGATAGATGATAGATAGATGATAGATATAATTTTGAACTCTGGTTTATAAAACATTTTTTTTAATATTTTTTTTTTTCCATTGCATAAACATTTTAAACAGTAAATAGACTTATGGAATTTATTTTATTTATTTTTTATCATGTATTCCCTACTTTTTAGTTTGTGTTGTCATCTATCAATAGCCCATATTGATTCTTTTTTTACGGAGATACATAAGATTTCAAAATAGATATTATGATCACAGGTTTTCATTCATAATGTAGAAATATTACGGTAAACCAAGGTTTGTGTGATTAAATATATATTGCATTTAATGCTTTTCTTTCTATCCTTTAATATATGTTTGATTGAAGTTACAAGCCTTTGAAAATTATAAGTTACAAAATAATATTTGATTGTCTCTGTAAGCATAGAGTTGGCAATGCAAGAATAAACATTTGAGACGTCTGGTAAACATACAAATTTGGAAAAGGCTTGAAATCTTAATTTATTTTTAAATAAAAAGTTTAAAAAACTAAATAATTATTATTTGAAACAGTAGTTGAAGCAAAATAGGAATATAAAACAGGATATGTATTGTAAAGTTTTTGTTTTATAGAAAAAAATAATATTTGTCAGGAAATAAACCCATGACAACTAGAACTAAGCTTTATATAACTAAATGCAAACCTAAATTACAAGTTTTGCGTTGCAGCTTGTAACGCTGAAATTATTGCATTTTCAGCGTTAAAACAGCACCGCAGCTATTACAAGTTTTGTCGGTATAGCTGTACCTTTTAGCCTGTACCGCAACGTCAGTCCCGCACACATAAAAATACGTTTTTTCATGGGATTTCCATGGCTCCAGTATTACGAGAATTATGGTGAGGATAAAAAGTGAGCGTTAGCCAATATAATGAGAGCTGCTTAAATCCTATTGGCTGATTTGAACAGCCAATAGGATTTTAGCAGCCCTAATTCCTTACGGCTGATTCAAATTTTTCAGCCAATAGAAATGCAAGGGACGTGATCTTGAATCGCATCCCTTTACATTGAAGATACAGTGTGCGGCGGTGACCGTATGAAGTGCCAGATGTTATCAGGATGGACCTGCCTGGATGAAGACTGAAGAGGCCGCCTGGAAGAAGACTTCTCTCCGCTTGGATCAGAACGTCGCCGCCGGGATGAAGATTGAAGAGGCCGTCTGGATGAAGACTTGGCCAGGATGAAGAGCGTTCAAGCAGGACTTCAAAAACAGTAAGTGGATCATCAGGGGGTTAGTGTTAGTTTTTTTTAAGGGTTTATTGGGTGGGTTTTATTTTTTAGCTTAGGTTCTGGGCAGTAAAATAACTAAATGCCCTTTTAAGGGCAATGCCCATACAAATGCCCTTTTCAGGGCATTGGGTAGCTTAGGTTTTTTTAGATAGTTTTTTTTTTATTTTGTGGGTTTGGGGTGTGTGGGTTTGTAATGTTGGTGGGTCTTTGTAATTTTTTTTTTCAATAAAAGAGCTGATATCTTTAGGGCAATTTTAGGGTGTTTTTTATGGGTATTATAGAATAGGAATATTTTTTTATTTTTGATAATTTGTTTGTTATTTTGTGTAATGTATATTTTTAGGGGGTGTTGCTTTTTTTTTGTAAAAGAGCTGTTTATCTCAGAGCAATGCCCTACAAAAGGCCCTTTCAAGGGCCCTTGGTAGTTTGGGGGTGGGGTTTGTATAGTGTTAGGGGGTGTTTGTATTCTTTTTGGAGCAAAAGAACTGTTTATCTCAGGGCAATGACCTACAAAAGGCCCTTTTAAGGGCCTCCCAAAAGGCCCTTTTAAGGGCCCTTGGTAGTTTGGGGGGTGGGGGTTTGTATAGTGTTAGGGGGTGTT
This sequence comes from Bombina bombina, assembly GCF_027579735.1. NCBI lineage: Eukaryota > Metazoa > Chordata > Amphibia > Anura > Bombinatoridae > Bombina > Bombina bombina. The sequence goes on from NC_069500.1 coordinate 628,348,588, forward strand.
TGTATTCTTTTTGGAGCAAAAGAGCTGTTTATCTCAGGGCAATGCCCTACAAAAGACCCTTTTAAGGGCCCCCTAAAAGGCCCTTTTAAGGGCCCTCGGTAGTTTATTCTAGAGTAGGGTTTTTTATTTTGGGATTTTTTTTAGAATAGGATTAATCTTTATTTTTTTTGATAATTTTGTGTGTTTTTTTGTAATGATAGTTTTTTTTATTTTTTGTAATGTTAGGTTTTAGTGTAAGGCAGGTTAGGTTTTATTTCACAGGTAAGTTTGTATTTGTTTTAACTAGGTAGTTAGTAAATAGTCAATAACTATTTACTAACTAGTCTACCTAGTTAAAATTAATACAAACTTACCTGTTAAATAAAAATAAAACCTAAGCTATCTACAATATAACTATTAGTTATATTGTAGCTAGCTTAGGTTTTATTTCACAGGTAAGTATTTAGTTTTAAATAGGTATTATTTAGTTAATAATCGTAAATGTAATTTAGATCTAATATAATAATGTTAAAGTTAGGGGGTTTAGGGTTAGGTTTAGGGGTTAATATAGTTTAATTTAGCTTTTTGCGATGTGGGGGAGCTGGCGGTTTAGGGGTTAATAGGTTTATTTACTTAATAATTGTAAATTTAATTTAGCTAATATTTTATTATGTTAAAGTTAGGGGGTGTTAGGTTTAGGTTTAGGGTTATGTTAGGATTAGGGTTACGGTTAGGTTAAGGGTTACGTTAAGGTTAGGTTTAGGGGTTAATATAGTTTAATTTAGCTTGTTGCGATGTGGGGGGCTGGCGGTTTAGGGGTTAATAAATGTAGTATATTGTCGGCGATATCAGGAGCGGCAGATAGGGGTTAATAATTTTATTTAGGTAGCAGCGATATCGGGAGCGGCAGATTAGGGGTTAATAACTGTAGACAGGCATCATCGATATTGGGGGCAGCAGTTTAGGGGTGTTTAGACATAGGGTTTATGTTAGGGTGTTAGGTTTAAACAGTATTTTTATTTCCCCATAGACATCAATGGGGCTGCGTTATGGAACATTTGTTTCCGTGAGCGCAGGTTTTTTTTTTTGCTGGCTCTCCCTGATGATGTCTATGGGGAAATCATGCACAAGCACGTCTCAGCAGCGCTCTGATTGTGTGCAGTATAGAGCTCAACACAACCATATCGCACGAAAAGCGTATGTTTGAAAACTTGTAATGGCAGCGCTACAGAGAATGAAATAACGTAACTTTTGTTGCATTCGTTCATTTCTCTATAGCGCTCAAAACTTGTAATCTAGGTGTAAATTATTAAATAGAAATATTGATTTTAAATACTTAAAATGTGCAATTATAGCAAGATGTTTGGCTATGTCCATCTTTGTTTCATTGGGTAATGTGGGAGCTACCTTCATTAAAATCAATAAACAACAATTGTAATACATCAGATGAACATACTTCAATGTTCCACTGCATTATAAATGATGTCACTACTGAAGCATGCAGTACCAAATGACTATTTAGGCAAAGTTAGCAACTACCTAATTGTATCTTTCATAGTGCTACAGAATTTAGCTTGCTTTAAATATGAATGATAAAATAATAAGTGGTTTGCCTTCCTGGCTGGTCAGGAATAAAACAGCATGACTGCTGGTGGGTCTGAAGTCATTAGCTGATGGACCAATTATAGGCAATGGTATTCATCAGGTAGTAATCAACATCAAGTGGGAAACAGGAAGGACAGCAAGAACATTTTTTAACAGAAAGAAAAAAAATGGTAAATGATCGAAAAACATAAAATCATAAATGCCAATAATCATAAATGCTATAATGCTAGAATAGGCCAAGAAAACTAACACAGGTAAGAGCATATTTTGAAAGGACATTAAAGGGATAGTAAACCCAAAAATATTATTTTATGATTCAGATAGAACATACAATTATAAACAACTTTCCAAATTACTTCTATTATCAAATTTGCTTCATTCTCTTGTTATCGATTGCTGAAGGAACAGCAATGCACTACTGGAAGCTAGCTGAACACATCTAGTTAGTCAATCACAAGAGACAAATGTGTGCAGACACCAATTAGCAGCAGTTCCCACTGGTGTATGATATGTGCGTATTCTTTTTCAACAAGGGATACTAAGAGAGCGAAGTACATTTGAAAAAAGAAATGAATTTAAAAGTGTCTTAAAATTACATTCTCTATCTGAATCATGCACGTTTAATTTTGTCTTTCCTATCCCTTTAAACTTATTTCCACTGCTGATGCCATTTAGTGTCCATTATAAATTAGTTACTAGAGTATCAATCTCTATGTGTTAATTTAAATATTTCTTTAACTCTTACTGACAATGATTAACTGGAGAAACATTACAAGGTCACATTTTTTAATGTAGATATGAAACTGCAAATGATGCAAAACCCTGCTTTAAAGAAGTGAGATATCAAAACGTATGCAAAATAGCACCACACGTTGCAGAAAGATAACTTGAAATACAACTTGATTTCACATTCTGTTTTTTGTACCATTGACTGACTAGTAAAATAAATCAGTAAGGAACATATACGGCTAGATTTAGAGTTTTGTCGATAAGGACCCGCGTAGCTAACGCTGGCTTTTTTCTGGCCGCTCCTTTAAAATAACTCTGGTATTGAGAGTCCATATAATGTCAGTGTTAGGCTCCAAAAAAGGAGCGTAGAGCATATTTAACCCAAATGCAACTTACGATACCAGAGTTGCTTACGGACGCGGCCAGCCTCAAAAACGCGCTCTTGCACGATTCCCCCATAGGAAACAATGGGGCTGTTTGAGCTGAAAAAAAAACTAACACCTGCAAAAAAGCCGCGTTCAGCTCCTAACGCAGCCCCATTGTTTGCTATGGGGAAACACTTCCTACGTCTGCACCTAACACTCTAACATGTATCCCGAGTCTAAACACCCCTAGCCTTACACTTATTAACCCCTAATCTGCCTCCCCCGCTATCGCTGACCCCTGCATATTATTATTAACCCCTAATCTGCCGCTCCGTAAACTGCCGCTACTTACATTATCCCTATGTACCCCTAATCTGCTGCCCCTAACACCGCCGACCCCTATATTATATTTATTAACCCCTAATCTGCCCCCCACAACGTCGCCTCCACCTGCCTACACTTATAAACCCCTGCCGACCGGACCTGAGCGCTACTATAATAAAGTTATTAACCCCTAATCCGCCTCACTAACCCTATAATAAATAGTATTAAGCCCTAATCTGCCCTCCCTAACATCGCCGACACCTAACTTCAATTATTAACCCCTAATCTGCCGACTGGAGCTCACCGCTATTCTAATAAATGTATTAACCCCTAAAGCTAAGTCTAACCCTAACACTAACACCCCCCTAAGTTAAATATAATTTTAATCTAACGAAATTAATTAACTCTTATTAAATAAATTATTCCTATTTAAATATAAATACTTACCTGTAAAATAAATCCTAATATAGCTACAATATAAATTATAATTATATTATAGCTATTTTAGGATTAATATTTATTTTACAGGTAACTTTGTAATTATTTTAACCAGGTACAATAGCTATTAAATAGTTAAGAACTATTTAATAGCTAAAATAGTTAAAATAATTACAAATTTACCTGTAAAATAAATCCTAACCTAAGTTACAATTAAACCTAACACTACACTATCAATAAATTAATTAAATAAAATACCTATAATTATCTACAATTAAACCTAACACTACACTATCAATAAATAAATTTAATACAATTCCTACAAATAAATACAATGAATTAAACTAACTAAAGTACATAAAATAAAAAAGAACTAAGTTACAAAAAATAAAAAAATATTTACAAACATTAGAAATATATTACAACAATTTTAAACTAATTACACCTACTCTAAGCCCCCTAATAAAATAACAAAGCCCCCCAAAATAAAAAAATGCCCTACCCTATTCTAAATTACTAAAGTTCAAAGCTCTTTTACCTTATGAGCCCTGAACAGGGCCCTTTGCGGGGCATGCCCCAAGAAGTTCAGCTCTTTTGCCTGTAAAAAAAAACATACAATACCCCCCCCAACATTACAACCCACCACCCACATACCCCTAATCTAACCCAAACCCTCCTTAAATAAACCTAACACTAAGCCCCTGAAGATCTCCCTACCTTGAGTCGTCTTCACCCAGCCGAGCCAAATTCTTCATCCAAGCGGAGCAAGAAGAGGTCCTCCACCCGGTAGAAGTCTTTATCCAAGCTGGGCAGAAGAGGTCTTCCATCCGATTGAAGTCTTCATCAAAGAGGCATCTTCTATCGTCATCCATCCGGAGTGGAGCGGCAGCATCCTGAAGACCTCCGACGCGGAACATCCATCCTGGCCGACGACTGAACGACGAATGACGGTTCCTTTAAATGACGTCATCCAAGATGGCGTCCCTCGAATTCCGATTGGCTGATAGGATTCTATCAGCCAATCGGAATTAAGGTAGGAAAAATCTGATTGGCTGATTAAATCAGCCAATCAGATTGAGCTTGCATTCTATTGGCTGATCGGAACAGCCAATAGAATGCAAGCTCAATCTGATTGGCTGATTGGATCAGCCAATCGGATTGAACTTGATTCTGATTGGCTGATTCCATCAGCCAATCATAATATTCCTACCTTAATTCCGATTGGCTGATAGAATCCTATCAGCCAATCAGAATTCGAGGGATGCCATCTTGGATGACGTCATTTAAAGGAACCGTCATTCGTCGTTCAGTCGTCGGCCAGGATGGATGTTCCGCGTCGGAGGTCTTCAGGATGCTGCCGCTCCTCTCCGGATGGATGACAATAGAAGATGCCTCTTGGATGAAGACTTCAATCGGATGGAAGACCTCTTCTGCCCCGCTTGGATGAAGACTTCTACCGGATGGAGGACCTCTTCTTGCTCCGCTTGGATGAAGAATTTGGCTCGGCTGGGTGAAGACGACTCAAGGTAGGGAGATCTTCAGGGGCTTAGTGTTAGGTTTATTTAAGGGGGGTTTGGGTTAGATTAGGGGTATGTGGGTGGTGGGTTGTAATGTTGTGGGGGGGTATTGTATGTTTTTTTAAAGGCAAAAGAGCTGAACTTCTTGGGGCATGCCCCACAAAGGGCCCTGTTCAGGGCTGGTAAGGTAAAAGAGCTTTGAACTTTAGTAATTTAGAATAGGGTAGGGCATTTTTTTTATTTTGGGGGGCTTTGTTATTTTATTAGGGGGCTTAGAGTAGGTGTAATTAGTTTAAAATTGTTGTAATATATTTCTAATGTTTGTAAATATTTTTTTATTTTTTGTAACTTAGATCTTTTTTATTTTTTGTACTTTAGTTAGTTTAATTCATTGTATTTATTTGTAGGAATTGTATTTAATTTATTTATTGATAGTGTAGTGTTAGGTTTAATTGTAGATAATTATAGGTATTTTATTTAATTAATTTATTGATAGTGTAGTGTTAGGTTTAATTGTAACTTAGGTTAGGATTTATTTTACAGGTAAATTTGTAATTATTTTAACTATTTTAGCTATTAAATAGTTCTTAACTATTTAATAGCTATTGTACCTGGTTAAAATAATTACAAAGTTACCTGTAAAATAAATATTAATCCTAAAATAGCTATAATATAATTATAATTTATATTGTAGCTATATTAGGGTTTATTTTACAGGTAAGTATTTATCTTTAAATCGGAATAATTTATTTAATAAGAGTTAATTAATTTCGTTAGATTAAAATTATATTTAATTTAGGGGGGTGTTAGTGTTAGGGTTAGACTTAGCTTTAGGGGTTAATACATTTATTAGAATAGCGGTGAGCTCCAGTCGGCAGATTAGGGGTTAATAATTGAAGTTAGGTGTCGGCGTTGTTAGGGAGGGCAGATTAGGGGTTAATACTATTTATTATAGGGTTAGTGAGGCGGATTAGGGGTTAATAACTTTATTATAGTAGCGCTCAGGTCCGCTCAGCAGATTAGGGGTTAATAAGTGTAGGCAGGTGGAGGCGACGTTGAGGGGGGCAGATTAGGGGTTAATAAATATAATATAGGGGTCGGCGGTGTTAGGGGCAGCAGATTAGGGGTACATAGCTATAATGTAGGTGGCGGCTCTTTGCGGTCGGCAGATTAGGGGTTAATTATTGTAGGTAGCTGGCTGCGACGTTGTGGGGGGCAGGTTAGGGGTTAATAAATATAATATAGGGGTCGGCGGTGTTAGGGGCAGCAGATTAGGGGTACATAAGGATAACGTAGGTGGCGGTCGGCAGATTAGGGGTTAAAAAAATTAAATCGAGTGGCGGCGATGTGGGGGGGCCTCGGTTTAGGGGTACATAGGTAGTTTATGGGTGTTAGTGTACTTTAGAGTACAGTAGTTAAGAGCTTTATGAACCGGCGTTAGCCCAGAAAGCTCTTAACTACTGACTTTTTTCTGCGGCTGGAGTTTTGTCGTTAGATTTCTAACGCTCACTTCAGACACGACTCTAAATACCGGAGTGAGAAAAATCCCATTGAAAAGATAGGATACGCAATTGACGTAAGGGGATCTGCGGTATGGAAAAGTCGCGGCTGAAAAGTGAGCGTTAGACCCTTTTTTGACTGACTCCAAATACCGGCGGTAGCCTAAAACCAGCGTTAGGAGCCTCTAACGCTGGTTTTCACGGCTACCGCCAAACTCCAAATCTAGGCCATAATTTCTTCTCAGATATGTTTGTGCGCTGGCAATTGTGAACATACAGAATAGTGATATCACTAGACGCAAGTTAATATGGCCATGCATGTACCATAATGCTTTATTATATTCATGTTCTATTTTATTAAATATTTTGATGTAATAATATGTCATACTAATGACAAAGCAAGGAATTACAAGCATTCTATTGAGAAAAAAAGTGACAGAAAATGAGAAAGGACAATTTAATTTTCAAAAGTAAATATTCACAAAATGTAATGTTATTTGCCACCTGCTGTAATAAAATGATAATCACTTCTCTACGATTCTTATTTGTTTGTCTTTTAGACAACATTTTAGCATTTCCACTTCTCATCAGCTGTAGTTTCCCAAATGTCATGATCCTATATCTTCTTCTTAGCACAATCTAATTATCTTTGAAGAACTCTAGTGTTGTTTCCTGAATGAAATATAGGTCAGAATGGTAGGTAGACAAGCCACTGATATTAAAGCCAGAATTGTATGTATATATATATATATATATATATATATATATATATATATATATATATATACAGGGAGTGCAGAATTATTAGGCAAATGAGTATTTTGACCACATCATCCTCTTTATGCATGTTGTCTTACTCCAAGCTGTATAGGCTCGAAAGCCTACTACCAATTAAGCATATTAGGTGATGTGCATCTCTGTAATGAGAAGGGGTGTGGTCTAATGACATCAACACCCTATATCAGGTGTGCATAATTATTAGGCAACTTCCTTTCCTTTGGCAAAATGGGTCAAAAGAAGGACTTGACAGGCTCAGAAAAGTAAAAAATAGTGAGATATCTTGCAGAGGGATGCAGCACTCTTAAAATTGCAAAGCTTCTGAAGCGTGATCATCAAACAATCAAGCGTTTCATTCAAAATAGTCAACAGGGTCGCAAGAAGCGTGTGGAAAAACCAAGGCGCAAAATAACTGCCCATGAACTGAGAAAAGTCAAGCGTGCAGCTGCCAAGATGCCACTTGCCACCAGTTTGGCCATATTTCAGAGCTGCAACATCACTGGAGTGCCCAAAAGCACAAGGTGTGCAATACTCAGAGACATGGCCAAGGTAAGAAAGGCTGAAAGACGACCACCACTGAACAAGACACACAAGCTGAAACGTCAAGACTGGGCCAAGAAATATCTCAAGACTGATTTTTCTAAGGTTTTATGGACTGATGAAATGAGAGTGAGTCTTGATGGGCCAGATGGATGGGCCCGTGGCTGGATTGGTAAAGGGCAGAGAGCTCCAGTCCGACTCAGACGCCAGCAAGGTGGAGGTGGAGTACTGGTTTGGGCTGGTATCATCAAAGATGAGCTTGTGGGGCCTTTTCGGGTTGAGGATGGAGTCAAGCTCAACTCCCAGTCCTACTGCCAGTTTCTGGAAGACACCTTCTTCAAGCAGTGGTACAGGAAGAAGTCTGCATCCTTCAAGAAAAACATTATTTTCATGCAGGACAATGCTCCATCACACGCGTCCAAGTACTCCACAGCGTGGCTGGCAAGAAAGGGTATAAAAGAAGAAAATCTAATGACATGCCCTCCTTGTTCACCTGATCTGAACCCCATTGAGAACCTGTGGTCCATCATCAAATGTGAGATTTACAAGGAGGGAAAACAGTACACCTCTCTGAACAGTGTCTGGGAGGCTGTGGTTGCTGCTGCACGCAATGTTGATGGTGAACAGATCAAAACACTGACAGAATCCATGGATGGCAGGCTTTTGAGTGTCCTTGCAAAGAAAGGTGGCTATATTGGTCACTGATTTGTTTTTGTTTTGTTTTTGAATGTCAGAAATGTATATTTGTGAATGTTGAGATGTTATATTGGTTTCACTGGTAAAAATAAATAATTGAAATGGGTATATATTTGTTTTTTGTTAAGTTGCCCAATAATTATGCACAGTAATAGTCACCTGCACACACAGATATCCCCCTAAAATAGCTAAAACTAAAAACAAACTAAAAACTACTTCCAAAACTATTCAGCTTTGATATTAATGAGTTTTTTGGGTTCATTGAGAACATGGTTGTTGTTCAATAATAAAATTAATCCTCAAAAATACAACCTGCCTAATAATTCTGCACTCCCTGTATATATGTACAATTTATTTATTCCCAAAACTAAGTGAGTTTTACAATCTTAAAATTAAAAGTATAAACTGATCCGAATGTAATAGTCCTCTACTGGAGCTGTAGTTTTCTTTTATTTGTTTTCTGTTTTTATTATTCTGGTTTACAACTCTGGTCTACAACATCACAACATGATTGTCAATACATACTGTATGTTTTAAGTTTTTAAACAGCTTTTTATTTGGCACTTTAAGCCTTTGTCACTCTTATTTGTATTTCCTTGTTATATTGTTTGGAGAACACCCACAACTCTACTGATAAACAGTGACATGTTCCATAACCATAAGAACCCCACATGAAGTTTATTCACCTATAAATTGATCCACTTATTCATTCATGAACATAGCTGCCTAAATCTCGGAAGACAAATTAGGATATAAAAACTGTGTTTGGCCCAGGCTAAAAAACTACTAAAGGATGTTGAGTTATGGGAGATTCTATTTTATCTTTCTTCTTCCACACATACATTTTGTATTCAAACACACACCATATCCTTTGATTTATTATATTAGGATGTTTATATCAAGTTGTGTATTGCAAACATTGGAAAATAATTACTTATTAATAAATATATTTTTTATTTATGATTTAAAAATAATTTTATTTTTTAGTGCCATTGACTTTAAATAGGACAAATATTCATATGTAAAAAAAAATACCATTTAAGGGATATGAAAAAGTCTGTTCCACTGTTGTAATAAATAAATCACTGCAATATGTATTATTCATCATTTTTAATGGATTTTACCTTTTATTTCCTTTTGAAACTACATTTGTGCAGTGTCTATTACTTCCTGTTTCTGACCTATAAGGAGGCTGAGTCTCTACAGGAAGTAGTAACATGAGCTGGTTTAGTATTAAGTAAATACTAGATTAACAGGGAGCCATATTTGTTCATGATCAGAAGAGGCAGAATGTAACCTACATTGCCAACCTGTCAGCTCTCTTTCTTCTCTGAGAATAGTGGCTACACTGAGAAGTTCTAAGTGCTCATATTGCAAGAAAACAAATACATTGTTTGCTGCTGTTTTGCACAATCTGTTATTTTTTATGTTTACTTTTATTTAACATTTTTAGTTTTTACTAAAGGAACACTGTTTAATATTCCTTTAAGGAGAGCCTAAATCTATGTATATGTTGTTAGCATTCAGAAACATTGCAAATAAATCACCTTGAACTTTCTTCATTATGATTGCCCTCTTCTACTGAGTAATGACTGACAGATTTGAAAATCTGCTGTAGCTGCCAAGTTTATTCTTTTGCACCTGGAGCAACAGCAGAACCGTGATCTAATCCGTCTCGGCATACAGTTTATCAAAATATGTTGAAGTAAATAATGCTACTTGTGCTGCAGTCAAGCAATGTGCAGTTAATCTGAGCTCATGTCACTTATGTAGAGCTACTAAAATTCTGACTAAACAATTAAAGAGGTACAAGGCTGTCTTTGAAAAAAGACATATCATATTAAATGTGAATTGAAATATAATAGTTTTTCATTATCATTATAGTATTTTAAGTTTATATCTATCTATCTATCTATCTATCTATCTATCTATCTCTCATCTATTATATTATTTTAAAAATAACCTTTATCTTTACATTTCATACAGTAGCCAGTATGGTACAGAATGCCATACCAAAAAATACAAAACCATGATACACATACCTAGGCATATGGTTAAATATGTAAGAAACAAATGTAAAGTAATTACTTAAAGGGCCACTAAACCCAAAATGTTTCTATAATGATTCAGATAGAGAATAGAAATTTAAACAACATTACAATTTACTTCTATTATTTATTTTGCTTCATTTTTTAGATATCCTTAGTTGAAGAAAAAGCAATGCACATGGTGAGCCAATCACACAAGGCTTCTATGTGCAGCAACCAATCAGCAGTTACTGAGCATATCTAGATATGCTTTTCAACAAAGCATAACAACATAATAAAACATAATAGATAATATAAGTAAATTAGAAAGATGTTTAAAATTGTATTCTCTTTCTAAATCTTGAAAGAAAAAATGTGGGTGTCATGTCCCTTTAAAAGGATAGTCAAGTCAAAATTTAATTTTCATGATATAGATAGGGCGTGCAATTTTAAATATCATCCTAATTAACTTTTATCATCAAAATGTATTTTTCTCTTGGTAATATTAGTTAAAAACTAAACTTAGGTAGGCACGTATGCTAATTTCAAAGCAATTAAAGGCTTATCTCAGTGGAGTTGACAGTTTTTCACAGTCAGACAGTGCTAGTTCATGCGTGCCATAAATATAACATTGCGCTCACTCCCGTGGAGTTATATATGAGTCATCACTGATTGGCTAACATGCAAGTCTGTCAAAAGAACTGAGATAAGGGAGCAGTCTGCAGAAGCTTAGATACAATGTAAGAGGTACAAAGTGTATTAATATAACAGGGTTGTTTATGCAAAAAGGAGAATGGTTAAATTCTCAAATGTTTTAGGAACTATGCTTAGTGCTTTGCAGAACATCCACTGCCCCCATTTTTGACAACATTCAATATGTTATTTATTTGTGATTGATATATCAAATTTCTGATATAGATGAACAATGCTATAGGGCTCTATTAATGAAAATGCTTTCATGAGCCTGCAAATGCAATCTAAGAAACAGCATTAGAAAGAACACTGCTTCCAAACTGCTCCACCACAACATCACCCCAGACTTATCTGACTGGCGCAATGATAAACCCTGCAGGCGGTAGGATTGTACAAGAAAATTCTGCGCAATCATAACTCCCTCCATCCATCTTGCCAAAAAACCTGCATGTAGCTTTTTATATAGGGCTATAAGGAGCTGTATATGTGAGCCATATATATATATATATATATATATATATATATATATATATATATATATATATAAAAATTACAGTATCTATAATATTTTTTAATAATTATTATTAATTTTATAATATATTTTATATGTAATATTTCATGCCTTAAGATAGCAAGTTCTTCAAATGACACAGCGTTAGACCTAAAGCATGAAAACTGAAGTGCGTTACTGACATTTAACATTCTGTATGTGAATAAAATTGGAATGTGAAATATTTACAATAAATATGCAGTAAAACACATTGCATTATTATTTAGACATACACATACATACATATATATATATATATATATATATATATATATATATATATATTATAGGCCTTTGCAGTCAAATACATGGCAATATACCACAAATCTTTGAATCCTATAAATATTTTTTATTAATATTTAGGTAACTAATTTTATCATATAGTGTTTATATGAGTATAACAATAGAGTTTATTTTGTTGTGTTTGGTGCAACTTTTATTTTATCCCTAAACCTTTTCACAAGATCTTGAGTCGAGCTAACCCAATGCACGTTAAATTCAATTACGTTATTGTATTTGAGTTTACTTTCAACTTGCAATATAAGCAAAAATTATTGAGCCCATAATATTTTTATATTGCTTGCTAATGTTAGTGCACCACTTGTAATCTGGCCCTTTATATACAATATAAAATTGCCCTCAAATTCTCTTCTCCTTTTCACTTTTTTTTGTATCTGTATTTACTTGATTTTAATAGACAGTTTTGATATTTTAAGCATGATACTGTGTAAGCTTTCTATATAAACTTTTTTGTCTAAGTTATTTATTTGTAAAAATAACAAATTAAATCACTGTTTCTTGGAACCAATATAATTATCCTAAATCAGCAACAATTTCAGCTGAAAAGAATGACCAATATTTATTTTTTTATTTTATTTTTTTAGTCAAACATTTTTTTCCCCTTTATTGAGAGATGCATCTGTGATATAAGGTTTCTAGGTAACATATCTGTACACATAAACAACTTTAAATGGAAGTCAAATATTCAATAAGTTTATATTTTGGATGTTCCGAATAGTTGATTCCATTTTTTTTTTTTAAAAGGTTTATATATTTTAACAATTGTTTATAGATGTGTTTCAATTGACTTCAGATATGTTCTTAACTGACTAATCTTTTCTATCACAAATAGTGGATAAACTGAATATGCTCCAGCAAAGAAGATACAGTGCTGAAAATAAAACATTACTTTTATTGTATCAAATGAAATAAAAGAAAAATCTGTAAAAAAGTATCAGGGCACAACAATACAATGTGCTAACCAAATAGATTGGATATGTATTTGGTTAGCACTCTGTAGTAATGTGCCCTGTTTGTACTAATGTTGCTTGAAATAGCTGAAATGCGTTGAGCTCTGTTTTAATAAACTTCTGAAGCTGCACATAAGGACGTCCTGTTGATGGTTTTAAATAAAGGCTGACTTTTCACTAACATCTTGTGAATATGCTCTGAATTTGCGCCACCAAATTGTATAGAATTTGCTACACTACATTGAGCTTTTTTATTTTGGGAGAAGAGCTTGGAGATTCTGAAGACGTGGACAGCTTCAATCCCTTTAAAATGTAGCACCAATTTTGCTACATATGTGTCTACTATACACGGTTTGGAAGAACCGGGGCTGGCAGCGAACACCTACAGGGAAGTGCTAACATCGTTTTACCTGCTTACTTATGGGTTGTTTAAATGGCAAGCACAGAGTTTATTTACAATGTTAGGTTCAGAGTGGTTATTAATTCCGTATTCACTTGGTTACTGATACATGTACTAAACGGCGGGCGGACAGCTTCTTAACTTGCGAAGCTGTCCGCCCGCCTCCGCTACACACGGGCAGTGGATCTGTTGATCCGCTTGCCCGTATGTATCATTACACACTCATCGGAGTGTGTAATGCCCGCAGCCTTCAATCGCGCAACCAATCATGCAACTGAAGAGTGAGCGTGCTCTCTGTGATTTTGCTTCGCCACCTAAGAGGTGGCGTAGGGTGTAGGAAGCAGCGGTCTAATGACCGCTGCTTCTTACATTGCGGGAAGCAGGCTCGCATATGCGAACCTGCCCCGCAAAGGCTCCGGAGCAGCTTTTGCTGCTTCGTACATGGAGCCCAATATATTAGACAAAAGGACTTTATTCACTGTATTGAACTTTAATTTGCCATTACACATAGATTGCTCTAATCTTTCCACTGGTTGTCACAATCGCTATTTTCTTATTACACTGTATTAATGTATTCTTTGGCATCACAAACAGAGAACAAAGCTGCAATAAAGTAAAGTCCATATAGCTCATAAAAATAATTTTACATGAGAAATATTGACCTTCTCTGCTCCTTTCATGTCTTGAAATTAAAATTAAAGACACAGTTTTAGTTGTACCATTATTTATTTATGTAACATTTTTCTTTCAGTTGTTTTCACTATAATAAAAAAGTGATTATACCATGACATTATCATCTCTCATTTTCAAAGTTAATGAGTCATCAATGTTATTAATTTTCATAAAAATAGTACACTGGCAAGCAATAAAATAAACCAAGAAGACTTCTTCGAAGTTATACTTCTTTTAAAATCGCATAGACTTCTTTTTAAAGAAGTATTTTAGGGTATTGCTTATTTGACGTAAACTATATTTCTTTCATGTAATTAGCAAGAGTCCATGAGCTAGTGACGTATGGGATATACATTCCTACCAGGAGGGGCAAAGTTTCCCAAACCTCAAAATGCCTATAAATACACCCCTCACCACACCCACAAATCAGTTTTACAAACTTTGCCTCCCGTGGAGGTGGTGAAGTAAGTTTGTGCTAGATTCTACGTTGATATGCGCTCCGCAGCAGGTTGGAGCCCGGTTTTCCTCTCAGCGTGCAGTGAATGTCAGAGGGATGTGAATAGAGTATTGCCTATTTGAATTCAATGATCTCCTTCTACGGGGTCTATTTCATAGGTTCTCTGTTATGGGTCGTAGAGATTCATCTCTTACCTCCCTTTTCAGATCGACGATATACTCTTATATATACCATTACCTCTACTGATTCTCGTTTCAGTACTGGTTTGGCTTTCTACTACATGTAGTTGAGTGTCCTGGGGTAAGTCTTATTTTTGTGACACTCTAAGCTATGGTTGGGCACTTTTATATAAAGTTCTAAATATTTGTGTTTAAACATTTATTTGCCTTGATTCAGGATGTTCAATATTCCTTATTTCAGACAGTCAGTTTCATTATTTGGGATAATGCATTTGAATAATCAATTTTTTTCTTACCTTAAAATTTGACTTTTTTTCCTGTGGGCTGAAAATGCTTCATTTTATTGCGTCATTCTTGTCGTGGAATTTTTTGGTGCAAAAAAATTTTCTTTGTTATTTCCGGCGTCATACTTGTCACCGGAAGTTGCGTCATTTTTGACGTTTTTTGCGCCAAAAGTGTCGGCGTTACCGGATGTGGCGTCATTTTTGGCGCCAAAAGCATTTGGGCGCCAAATAATGTGGGCGTCTTTTTTGGCGCTAAAAAATATGGGCGTCATTATTGTCTCCACATTATTTAAGTCTCATTGTTTATTGCTTCTGGTTGCTAGAAGCTTGTTCACTGGCATTTTTTCCCATTCCTGAAACTGTCATTTAAGGAATTTGATCAATTTTGCTTTATATGTTGTTTTTTCTATTACATATTGCAAGATGTCCCAGATTGACCCTGAATCAGAAGATACTTCTGGAAAATCGCTGCCTGATGCTGGATCTACCAAAGTTAAGTGTATTTGCTGTAAACTTGTGGTATCTGTTCCTCCAGCTGTTGTTTGTAATGAATGTCATGACAAACTTGTTAATGCAGATAATATTTCCTTTAGTAATGTTACATTACCTGTTGTTGTTCCATCAACATCTAATACTCAGAGTGTTCCTGTTAACATAAGAGATTTTGTTTCTAAATCCATTAAGAAGGCTATGTCTGTTATTCCTCCTTCTAGTAAACATAAATGGTCTTTTAAAACTTCTCATTTTTCAGATGAATTTTTAAATGAACATCATCATTCTGATTCTGATAATGACTCCTCTGGTTCAGAGGATTCTGTTTCAGAGGTTGATGCTGATAAATCTTCATATTTGTTCAAAATGGAATTTATTCATTCTTTACTTAAAGAAGTCTTAATTGCATTAGAAATAGAGGATTCTGGTCCTCTTGATACTAAATCTAAACGATTAAATAAGGTTTTTAAATCTCCTGTAGTTATTCCAGAATTTTTTCCAGTCCCTGATGCTATTTCTGAAGTAATCTCCAGGGAATGGAATAATTTGGGTAATTCATTTACTCCTTCTAAACGTTTTAAGCAATTATATCCTGTGCCATCTGACAGATTAGAGTTTTGGGACAAAATCCCTAAGGTTGATGGGGCTATCTCTACTCTTGCTAAGCGTACTACTATTCCTACGGCAGATAGTACTTCCTTTAAGGATCCTTTAGATAGGAAAATTGAATCCTTTCTAAGAAAAGCTTACTTATGTTCAGGTAATCTTCTTAGACCTGCTATATCCTTAGTGGATTTTGCTGCAGCTTCAACTTTTTGGTTAGAAGCTTTAGCGCAACAAGTAACAGATCATAATTCTCATAGCATTGTTAATCTTCTTCAACATGCTAATAATTTTATTTGTGATGCCATTTTTGATATCATTAGGGTTGATGTCAGGTATATGTCTCTAGCTATTTTAGCTAGAAGAGCTTTATGGCTTAAAACTTGGAATGCTGATATGTCTTCTAAGTCAACTTTGCTTTCCCTTTCTTTCCAGGGTAATAAATTATTTGGTTCACAGTTGGATTCTATTATTTCAACTGTTACTGGAGGGAAAGGAACTTTTTTACCACAGGATAAAAAATCTAAAGGTAAATTTAGGTCTAATAATCGTTTTCGTTCCTTTCATCACAATAAGGAACAAAAGCCTGATCCTTCCCCTACAGGAGCGGTATCAGTTTGGAAACCATCTCCAGTCTGGAATAAATCCAAGCCTTTTAGAAAGCCAAAGCCAGCTCCCAAGTCCACATGAAGGTGCGGCCCTCATTCCAGCCCAGCTGGTAGGGGGCAGATTACGATTTTTCAAAGAAATTTGGATCAATTCAATTCACAATCTTTGGATTCAGAACATTGTTTCAGAAGGGTACAGAATAGGCTTCAAGATAAGGCCTCCTGCAAGAAGATTTTTTTTTTCCCGTGTCCCAGTAAATCCAGTGAAGGCTCAAGCATTTCTGAAATGTGTTTCAGATCTAGAGTTGGCTGGAGTAATTATGCCAGTTCCAGTTCTGGAACAGGGGCTGGGGTTTTACTCAAATCTCTTCATTGTACCAAAGAAGGAGAATTCCTTCAGACCAGTTCTGGATTTAAAAATATTGAATCATTATGTAAGGATACCAACATTCAAAATGGTAACTATAAGTACTATTCTGCCTTTTGTTCAGCAAGGGCATTATATGTCCACAATAGATTTACAGGATGCATATCTGCATATTCCGATTCATCCAGATCACTATCAGTTTCTGAGATTCTCTTTCCTAGACAAGCATTACCAGTTTGTGGCTCTGCCGTTTGGCCGAGCAACAGCTCCAAGGATTTTTACAAAGGTTCTCTGTGCCCTTCTGTCTGTAATCAGAGAACAGGGTATTGTGGTATTTCCTTATTTGGACGATATCTTGGTACTTGCTCAGTCTTCTCATTTAGCAGAATCTCATACGAATTGACTTGTATTGTTTCGTCGAGATCATGGTTGGAGGATCAATTTACCGAAAAGTTCATTGATTCCTCAGACAAGGGTAACCTTTTTAGGTTTCCAGATAGATTCAGTGTCCATGACTCTGTCTCTGACAGACAAGAGACGCCTAAATTGGTTTCAGCTTGTCGAAACCTTCAGTCTCAATCATTCCCTTTGGTAGCCTTATGCATGGAAATTCTAGGTCTTATGACTGCTGCATCAGACGCGATCCCCTTTGCTCGTTTTCACATGCGACCTCTTCAGCTTTGTATGCTGAACCAGTGGTGCAGGGATTATACAAAGATATCTCAATTGATATCTTTAAAACTGATTGTACGACACTCTCTGACGTGGTGGACAAATCACCATCGTTTAGTTCAGGGGGCTTCTTTTGTTCTTCCAAACTGGACTGTGATTTCAACAGATGCAAGTCTGACAGGTTGGGGAGCTGTTTGGGGGTCTCTGACAGCACAAGGGGTTTGGGAATCTCAGGAGGTGAGATTACCAATCAATATTTTGGAACTCCGTGCAATTTTCAGAGCTCTTCAATCATGGCCTCTTCTAAAGAGAGAGTCGTTCATTTGTTTTCAGACGGACAATGTTACAACTGTAGCATATATCAATCATCAAGGAGGGACTCACAGTCCTCTGGCTATGAAAGAAGTATCTTGAATACTGGTATGGGCGGAATCCAGCTCCTGTCTAATTTCTGCGGTTCATATCCCAGGTATAGACAATTGGGAAGCGGATTATCTCAGTCGCCAAACGTTACATCCGGGCGAATGGTCTCTTCACCCAGAGGTATTTCTTCAGATTGTTCAGATGTGGGGACTTCTAGAAATAGATCTGATGGCTTCTCATCTAAACAAGAAGCTTCCCAGGTATCTGTCCAGATCCAGGGATCCTCAGGCGGAAGCAGTGGATGCATTGTCACTTCCTTGGAAGTATCATCCTGCCTATATCTTTCCGCCTCTAGTTCTTCTTCCAAGAGTAATTTCCAAGATTCTGAAGGAATGCTCGTTTGTTCTGCTGGTGGCTCCAGCATGGCCTCACAGGTTTTGGTATGCGGATCTTGTCCGGATGGCCACTTGCCAACCGTGGACTCTTCCGTTAAGACGAGACCTTCTGTCGCAAGGTCCTTTTTTCCATCAGGATCTCAAATCCTTAAATTTGAAGGTATGGAGATTGAACGCTTGATTCTCAGTCAAAGCGGTTTCTCTGATTCTGTGATTAATACTATGTTACAGGCTCGTAAATCTGTATCTAGGAAGATATATTATCGAGTCTGGAAGATTTACATTTCTTGGTGTCTTTCTCATCATTTTTCCTGGCATTCTTTTAGAATTCCGAGAATTTTACAGTTTCTTCAGGATGGTTTGGATAAAGGTTTGTCTGCAAGTTCCTTGAAAGGACAAATCTCTGCTCTTTCTGTTCTTTTTCACAGAAAGATTGCTAATCTTCCTGATATTCATTGTTTTGTACAAGCTTTGGTTCGTATAAAACCTGTTATTAAGTCAATTTCTCCTCCTTGGAGTTTGAACCTATGCATTCACTGGACATTAAATTACTTTCTTGGAAAGTTTTGTTTCTTTTGGCCATCTCTTCTGCTAGATGAGTTTCTGAATTATCTGCTCTTTCTTGTGAATCTCCTTTTCTGATTTTTCATCAGGATAAGGCGGTGTTGCGAACTTCTTTTAAATTTTTACCGAAGGTTGTGAATTCTAACAACATTAGTAGAGAAATTGTGGTTCCTTCATTGTGTCCTAATCCTAAGAATTCTAAGGAGAGATCATTGCATTCTTTGGATGTAGATACAAACAGAGAAAGCAGCAGCATAGGTATTTTACCAATTTTATTCTGGCACAGACAAAGTTCACAACGTTTTGGGTGTTACCCCTTAATCATGTGATTAAGGGGTAACACCCAAAATGTTGTGGACTTTGTCTGTGCCAGAATAAAATTGGTAAAATACCTATGCTGCTGCTTTCTCTGTTTGTATCTATTTTGGGGTTTGCAGGAACCCTGCAGCGTGCATTGAGCATTTAAGGGTGCTGGACTTTGGATTGTTTATTCTTTGGATGTAGTTAGAGCTTTGAAATATTATGTTGAAGCTACTAAGAATTTCTGAAAGACTTCTAGTCGATTTGTTATCTTTTCCGATTCTAGGAAAGGTCAGAAGGCCTCTGCCATTTCTTTGGCGTCTTGGTTGAAATCTTTAATTCATCATGCTTATGTCGAGTTGGGTAAAACTCCGCCTCAAAGGATTACAGCTCATTCTACTAGGTCAGTTTCTACTTCCTGGGCGTTTAGGAATGAAGCTTCGGTTGATCAGATTTGCAAAGCAGCAACTTGGTTTTCTTTGCATACTTTTACTAAATTCTACCATTTTGATGTGTTTTCTTCTTCTGAAGCAGTTTTTGGTAGAAAAGTTCTTCAGGCAGCTGTTTCAGTTTGATTCTTCTGCTTATAATTTCAGTTTTTTTCATTATAAGATTTAAACTTTATTTTGGGTGTGGATTATTTTCAGCGGAATTGGCTGTCTTTATTTTATCCCTCCCTCTCTAGTGACTCTTGCGTGGAAGATCCACATCTTGGGTATTCATTATCCCATACGTTACTAGCTCATGGACTCTTGCTAATTACATGAAAGAAAACATAATTTATGTAAGAACTTACCTGATAAATTCATTTCTTTCATATTAGCAAGAGTCCATGAGGCCCACCCTTTTTGTGGTGGTTATGATTTTTTTGTATAAAGCACAATTATTCCAATTCCTTATTTTTTATGCTTTCGCACTTTTGTCTTATCACCCCACTTTTTAGCTATGCGTTAAACTGATTTGTGGGTGTGGTGAGGGGTGTATTTATAGGCATTTTGAGGTTTGGGAAACTTTGCCCCTCCTGGTAGGAATGTATATCCCATACGTCACTAGCTCATGGACTCTTGCTAATATGAAAGAAATGAATTTATCAGGTAAGTTCTTACATAAATTATGTTATTTTAGCAATGATAAATCTGTTTAGATTCTCTGAAATGTTTTTTATTTTTATTTTATTGACTGTTCGGAAGTAATAAATGCCCACTAAATACACATGCCCGCTGTATTAGTTAAACCCCTGTTAAAATACCTTAAAAGGACATACAAACATCACTTTTTGGAGCACAAAAGTTTAATTGCAAAAATATCACCTATAAGAATTACTACAAACTGTTAAAATAGGTCAGTCAGCAGATGATGTGATCAATAAACTTACACCTTTTTTACCCTTAAACCTGGCAATTTGGTTTATTAATTCTGATATCCAGAGATTGTTTGGTGTAGTTTTTGGTAAGAAAATGTTTCAAGGCTCATGGGTATTAAATTCTTTGAGGCACATGACGAGCCATTTTAGTTATGCAGGAGAGGCAGTCAGCCAAAATACAGGCCAGGGATCATTTGTGGCCTATTGGGTTGTACTCCCAGGCACAATGGGATATTACAAAGGGGGCAGAACCAGGAATCTTATTGTAGCTGCAAAGGGAACTGGATGGGGGGTTTCTTCAAACCCCTTAATCTCACCTCTCTTTGCAGCTGCAAACCTCCAAGACCCCTCATTTGAAAGATAATTTTCTGAACTTTCAAATGATGTTGGTTTTGTAGCCTTAATACAAAAAAGATGTTTAAAAATAAAGTGAAAAAAACACCAGTAGATTTGCGTGGTAATCGGACATTATTTAATCAATAAAAAAACTGGTATCTAGAGACTCCTAATAAGTTTATTTTCTAGTCCCTCTCTTAATTTTTTTTTATTAATTTTGGTTTTATAGTCACATGCTCACTGTGGTAACAGTGAATACTTTGCAAAAAAAAGTGCTTTTATTTCTGTACTGCACAATTGGGCCTCTCTAGTCAATATTATAACCCCCATAAGCCCGTTTAGACCACTATTTCACATGTGGTTACCGTTGATGGCAATTTAGTATGGTGATCACAGTAACAGCAGTGGTCACTGGGCCATTTTCAATATTATTTAATAAAATCTACACCAAAATGATACTGTATTTTTCTGCAATTTCTTCTGCAGCTATCTCACGTCATGAATTATAAATATAATAATGGCATATTGTGAATCTGCTGGGCCTACTGAGAAAAAAAATATATATTATTGGTAGGGGAGGGTTACTCGCTGAAATTAGACTTACAATAGAGTTTAAATGTAAGTAGCAAAAAAAGCTCTGCAATGAGGTAAAATAGGCTTAGCAGCAAAAGAGTTAATAGCATAAGAATTTTAACATTATGATCACAGAAAACAAAACACTGACAATACTGGCTGAATTTAGAAATTAACTGCTAAAAACAAGCCAACAAAATGTAATAATAAAAATAAATTCACCATGTTTTTATATGCATTCTCCTTCTAAGTCATGAAAATTTAAACTTGACTTTCATGTCTAAGTAAGCAGAAGCGGAACTCTGCAGTACCTGTGCTATGAGGGAATTGGAAAGGGTTACATATTATTTGGTACAATTACTGTGTTCTGCTAAAAGTTATACGAAACCCCAAAAAATATATTTCATGATTGAGATAAAGGGCACCATTTATCAAGCTGCAAAAGCAGCTTCAGGGCCCCAGTGTTTCAGTCCCACCTGAAATGATAGTTAAGGGACAGTAAAGTCCAAATTAAACTTTAATGATTCAGATTCAGATACGGCATATCATTTTTAACAACTTTCCAATTTACTTTTATAATCAAATTTGCTTTCTTCTCTTGCTATTCTTAGTTGAAAGCTAAACATAGGAAGGCTTATATTTTAATTTCTAAGCCCTTGAAGGCCGCCTCTTATCTGAATGTATTCAACAGTTTTCACAGCTAGAGGGCATTAGCTCACATGTGCCATATAGATAACAATGTGCTCATGCCCGTGAAGTTATTTAAGAGTCATCGCTAATTGCCTGAAATGCAAGTCTGTCAAAAGAAATTAAATAAGGGGGCAGTCTGAAGAATCTTAGATCAATCCGTGTTGGTTATGCAAAACTGTTGGTTATGCAAAACTGGGGAATGGATAATAAAGGGATTATCTATCTTTTTAAACAATAACATTTTTAGTGTTTAATGTCCCTTTTATCTGTTCACCCTCTAAAATTTTCTTTCATTTCCTTGATATCATTTATTAAAGGCGCAGCATTGGACTACTTATAGCTAGATGTACACAATTGTTGATCCAATGACAAGAGGCATGTATGTGAGGTCACCAATCAGCAGCTAGCACACAGCCCCTAAGACTGCCTAGGTATGCTTATCAACTAAAAATACCAAGAGAATGAAGCAAATTACATAATAGAAATACATTGAAAAGTTGTTTAAAATAGTATGCTGTATCTGAAATGTTAAAGAAAAAGATACTGGTGCTTTTACAAGCATGATAAAATATGATTTACTCTGAATGTCATGCACATTTCAAAGTAAAATGATATCAGATATTACAAAAAAATGTATTGCAAAGGAAGTAAACAGTTTTCCAACTGCAAAATAAAAATTTTTTGGTCATAAATACAAACACCAATTTACAATTGGAAATATTATGCTGCATATAACAGTGGTCACTTTGACATTTGCATGAAAAAAAGCCAACAAAATGATCACAGAAAAAGTATTTGCTTGAAATAACATTTTTACACATCATAACATAATTTTTCTGTCAAGTGTTGCAAGATGACCTGTCAATTTAAAAGTAGAAACGGCATGATTCATCAGGAAAATGTTCTGTAATTTAGCTTTGAATTGAAAATCATTTCTTGAAACTGCATATGTGGTACATCTAAAGATTTGCAAAGTATAATTATGATGATTTTCCTTTAAGTATAGCAATTGGCAATTAGCAAGGAACCTTGCTAGTTAATGTTCTATTGGGAGAGTTTTGCTGAGGGGATGGGACTGTAATGTACGTTAAGATGTAAGTCATTCACAATTTGCACAAAAAAACTTTAAATTATATGAAAGAAAGCAGATGAAGAAATGTAGCACCCAAAAAAATGAAGAAAATGTAAAAAAAGTAACACAAGGTCTCTTGGTAGTTTAATTTATTTTATTTCATTGAATTAGGAGTTAATGTAGTAAGTGAATGTAGAATAGAAAAGTAAACTTTGATGGGGATTTTCTCAAAGAAATACAAATATAAATACAACTGTACTTTGGATTACATTGAAATGGAGAAAATTATATCACATGCAATATTTATTGAGTGAATTAACTATTAGTCACACTAAATTAGTTTGAAACATTGATATTGTTTCTAAATTCCAACAGTTATCAGAAATCAATGGTTTGGTGAAAAGACTTTTGTTTCTTCATGTTAATGAAAAGATGCCTTGAGTACTAATCTTACTTTTTATAACGAGTGTTTACACAGTCATAAATCATTATTCAGACCGTGGGCCCCATTACATATGCAGCGATGCCGGCTTTTGCACTGTTTTTGTATCACATATACAGCGTAGCATACAAGTTACATCCGTATATTTCACCTGTTGCTCGCAATTTTTACTCCCATAGGCTAACATGGGACCGCATCGTAAATCGGTATCCAATATCCAACGCAAGGCCTTACGTGGTGAAAATGGAGAAATCTTACTCCATTTTTACCTCGCCATAAAAGGCAGCCATAGCAGGCC
Source organism: Bombina bombina (assembly GCF_027579735.1). NCBI lineage: Eukaryota > Metazoa > Chordata > Amphibia > Anura > Bombinatoridae > Bombina > Bombina bombina. The sequence continues at coordinate 628,372,707 of NC_069500.1, forward strand.
TTGCGCTGAGTATGGGAGCACCGTAATTCCCGAAAATGCCTGGAAAAATAAACTAACACCTAATGCATGCACAATGTCTATCTACCTGTCAACCGCAATCCCCCACCGCAATAACTAATAAACTCTATTAACCCCTAAACCGCCATAGCCCACACCGCAAGTAATAACTAAATTATTAACCCCTAAACCGCCATAGCCCACAACGCAATTAACCTATTCAAGTATTAACCCCTAAACCGCCATAGCCCACATAGCCTATTAAATGTATTAACCCCTAACCTGCCACCAACGTCGCCACCACTATAATAAAGTTATTAACCCCTAAACCTAAGTCTAACCCTAACCCTAACACCCCCTAAATTAAATATAATTTAAATAAATCTAAATAAAATTACTATTAATAACTAAATTATTCCTATTTAAAACTAAATACTTACCTATAAAATAAACTCTAAGATAGCTACAATATAATTAATAATTACATTATAGCTATTTTAGGATTTATTTTTATTTTACAGGCAACTTTGTATTTATTTTAACTAGGTACAACAGCTATTAAACAGTTAATAACTATTTAATAGCTACTTAGTTAAAATAACTACAAATTTACCTGTAAAATAAAACCTAACCTAAGTTACAATTACACCTAACACTACACTATCATTAAATAAATTAAATTAATTAACTACAATTACATAAAATTAAATACAATTAAATAAAATAAACTATAGTACAAAAAAAACAAAACAAATTTTTTTGTTTAAATTACAGAAAATAAAAAAATTACAAGAAGTTTAAAATAATTACACCTAATCTAAGCCCCCTAATAAAATAAAAAAGCCCCCCAAAATAATAAATTTCCCTACCCTATACTAAATTACAAATAGCCCTTGAAAGGGCATTTTGTGGGGCATTGCCCCAAAGTAATCAGCTCTTTTACCTGTAAAAAAAGAAATACAACCCCCCAATTTTAAAACCCACCACCCACACACCCAACCTTAGTCTAAAACCCACCCAATCCCCCTTAAAAAAACCTAACACTATCCCCTTGAAGACCACCCTACCTTGAGCCGTCTTCACCCAGCCAGGCAGAAGTCTTCATCCGATCCGGGCAGAAGAGGTCGTCCAGCCAGGCAGAAGTCTTCATCCGATCTGGGCAGAAGAGGTCCTCCTGCCGGGTAGAAGTCTTCATCCAAGCGGCATCTTCTGTCTTCTTCCATCCGACGAGGAGCGGCTCCAACTTGAAGACATCCGACACGGAGCATCCTTCCTGGCTGACGAATAACCGACGAATGAAGGTTCCTTTAAATGACGTCATCAAAGATGGCGTCCCTTCAATTCTGATTGGCTGAAAGAATTCTATCAGCCAATCGGAATTAAGGTAGGAAAAATCCTATTGGCTGATGCAATCAGCCAATAGGATTGAGCTCGCATTCTATTGGCTGATTGGAATAGCCAACAGAATGCAAGCTCAATCCTATTGGCTGATTGGATCAGCCAATTGGATTGAAATTCAATCCAATTGGCTGATTGCATCAGTCAGTATGATTTTTCCTACCTTAATTCTGATTGGCTGATAGAATTCTATCAGCCAATCAAAATTGAAAGGGACGCCATCTTGGATGACTTCATTTAAAGGAACCTTCATTCGTTGGTTAGTCGTCGGCCAGGAAGGATGCTCTGCGTCGGATGTCTTCAAGATGGAGCCGCTCCTCGTCGGATGGAAGAAGATAGGAGATGCCGCTTGGATGAAGACTTCTGCCGGGCTGAAGGACCTCTTCTGCCTGGATCGGATGAATACTTCTGCCCAGCTGGAGGATCTCTTCTGCCCGGATCAGATGAAGACTTCTGCCCGGCTGGGTGAAGACGGCTCAAGGTAGGGTGGTCTTCAAGGGGGTAGTGTTAGGTTTTTTTAAGGGGGGATTGGGTGGGTTTTAGAGTAAGGTTGGGTGTGTGGGTGGTGGGTTTTAATGTTGGGGGGACTGCATTTCTTTTTTTACAGGTAAAAGAGGTGATTACTTTGGGGTAATGACCCGCAAAAAGCCCTTTTAAGGGCAATTTGTAATTTAGTATAGGGTAGGGAAATTTATTATTTTGGGGGGCTTTTTATTTTATTAGGGGGCTTAGATTAGGTGTAATTAGTTTAAACTTCTTGTAATTTTTTTTATTTTCTGTAATTTAGTGGGGGTTTTTTGTACTATAATTTATTTTATTTAATTGTATTTAATTTTAGGTAATTGTAGTTAATTAATTTAATTTATTTAATGATAGTGTAATGTTAGGTGTAATTGTAACTTAGGTTAGGTTTTATTTTACAGGTAAATTTGTAGTTATTTTAACTAGGTAGCTATTAAATAGTTATTAACTATTTAATAGCTATTGTACCTAGTTAAAATAAATACAAAGTTGCCTGTAAAATGAAAATAAATCCTAAAATAGCTATAATGAAATTATTAATTATATTGTAGCTATCTTAGGGTTTATTTTATAGGTAAGTATTTAGTTTTAAATAGGAAAAATTTTGTTAATAATAGTAATTTTATTTAGATTTATTTAAATTATATTTAAGTTACGGGTGTTAGGGTTAGGGTTAGACTTAGGTTTAGGGGTTAATAACTTTATTATAGTGGAGGCTACGTTGGCGGTGGAAGATTAGAGGTTAATACATTTAATAGGCTATGTGGGCTATGGCGGTTTAGGGATTAATACTTGAATAGGTTGCGTTGTGGGCTATGGCGGTTTAGGGGTTAATAATTTAGTTATTACTTGCGGTGTGGGTTTGATGGCGGATTAAGGGGTTAATATTTTAAATAAGCATATTGCCTTGTGGGGGGTTGTCGGTCTAGGGCTTAATACATTTAATATTAGTAATGAGAGGGGGGATTGCAGATATAGGGGTTTTACGTGTCGGGCTTATTTTTTGGAGGCACATTAGACTTTTACGGGAGATTTGTTATTTTCTTTACTTTTCTTAGGCGCCGGCAGTTTCCAAAGTGCCGTAAGTCACTAGCGACTCCAGAAATTTGTATTTACGCTTATATCTGGACATCGCTAGTTTATCAGACTTACGGCACTTTATGAACTGCCGGCGGGCTATATGTAATACCCCGATGTGTGAGGTGAAATTACGGGCTGTGCAGGTTCCTACGCTTGCACCAAAACCTGCGCCGTATATGTGATCGTGCCCCAAATCTTTACATAGGATGTTCTCTTAAATGAGTTTTGTGGTAGTTGATAGTTAATATAATAAATTAAAAAAATGAACAATAATAATTATGAAAACATATTATATATACTGTAAAATATATATATTATTAAACATACTATAATCTCTCTCTCTCTCTCTATAAATATATATATATATATATATATATATATATATAAATAATAAATACTGTAACATATATACAGTATATGTTTGATAAAGGGGGAGACCCTGAAATGTCACTATAAACAGGGGATTTTCGTTTTGGAACAAGCCCGGTGTGTGCAGTCTCTGTTGGATGACTTGTATGTTGTATAAGCACCTGCACCCAGGCAGTATTGACAATACTGTGAGTGCTTGGTTCTGGACTTTTGATATATATATATATATATATATATATATATATATATATATATATATATATATATATATTATATTATATTATATACATGAAGTATGTATAATATTTTTTTATAATTTTTATAATTTTTAAAATTATTTTATATTTAATATTTCAAGAGAGCAATCCTTCATGTGTGCTAACCACCACGTTACTCCTAAAGTGTAAATTCTGTGCAATCATAACTCTCTCCAGTCATCTTGCCTGGGAACTTGCATGCAGCTTTTTATAAGGCTATAAGAAGCTGTATATATGAGCGTATTTTTTTTCTTTTCTGTATCAAAACATAGTAATAATAATTAGAAAAAAATATTATAGATACTGTAAAAAAATCTATCTATATAATTACAGTATTTATAATATTTGAAAAAAAAAATATTTTTTTTTATATTTTATATGTAATATTTCAATAATGCTCTTTAAGATATCAAATTCTTTAAATGCACTATCCCGAGACACCATAAGACCTAAAGCCCAAAACCGATTGACATTACTCTTATTTTACATTCCTATGTTCTTCACATAAAAAATAGTGTACTTTTTATTAATAAATAAATAAATAAATAAATAAATATATATATATATATATATATATATATATATATATATACATATATTTAAGAATGTTAATGTAAAATAGATATATATATATACCTATATATCTATAGGAATAGATATACAGATATATATAATATACAATAAAAATTACATTGTTCTGTATGTCAAGAACATTGGCATGTGACATTTTCAAACCTCCTGTTCGGTTAGTGTGTACGTTTAGGTTTGATTATTATTTAGAAAATGTATTTTTTAAATCTAATTCAACCTCCCTATAAAGAATTACTCAAGTGATTTTCATCAAACGATTCAAGAGTATGCCTACTTCTAGCTGATCCAGCAGTAAATATCTTCCAGTCTATATCATATTATATTCTTTATACAATTATATTATTGTCCATTATTTTTATTTTAGTTATTCCTTTTATTAATAAATGACCAAGGGCTAGATAACAAGTGGAGTACTAAATATCACTTGCGCGCTAGGGATATTAGCGCTCCACTGAGTAATATCAGCACATGCTAATGTAAGCTGTTATTACAAGTAAAGCACAATTGGAACATGAGCTCGCTTTCACCTTGCTAGGAAACATAGCGCATACGAGAGCGTGCTTCCATAGGCTCCCATGGGAGCCTGATTCTGATGCCATTAGAGACGGCATCAGAACCTAAGCAACATTTTTTAAAATAAAAAACTATAATATCCTCTATTTTGAAGGCATTTGGGGCAATTTTAGAAAATAAACCAGAGATCTAATCTCTAGTTAATTTTCTGAGCGATAATTGCTACCGCGAGCTCGAGGTAGCAATAACCAGCCACTTGTAATGTCTGGTTATTTATTGTGCACCCAAGGGGGCGAGCGATAATTTAGTGCTCCACTTGTAATCTAGCCCCTAATGTTTTATCCTGTCTGTAAACAACAGGCACCAAACATATCTTTCTTTCCTCTTTATTATTATACATTAGACATGAACACAGATACTGAATTTGTATCAGACAAATTATTTATATTTTGTCTAATATGTGATAAGGAGATTGTTCAGAAATTTTTTGTTAATAGAAAAAACTATTTATCCACTATTTCCTATGGTGAGCATCTTCAGGCCAGCAGTAGAGCAGCTAATGTAGACGCTACTGCTACGAGGATTGACCAAGAACAAAATTGATGCTTACAAACTTATTGAGAGACTCAAGTATCAATCAACTTAGAAGGACATTGCCAAATTGTTGTTGAATATTGTTAATATTGTTAATATTGTTAATATTAACTTTTAAACTTTTTTAACTGTTAAAACCAAACTGAAAAATAAAAAGTATTTGTTTAATTATTTTTTTCATTAAAGGAATGATCAGTTATCATTTTCAGATGAATTCAGCGATTATGGAATAATGCATTTTTATATTACATTTATCTGAACTTGAATGCTTAAGTCTGTCATATATTTATTTTGATATCATTCTTATTAAAAAACCTGGTCAGTGACATTAAATGTATGCAATTAAATTTACAATGGCTTTATATTTATAATATTTACATCTTTTATTGTTCTTTCTGTTGTTTATGTGTATCTTTTATCTTTGGTAACACACGTGATATGTTATTGTGTATAATGTTGGAAGCTGTTTTTATTCAGCATGGAAGTTGAAGAGTTAATAATCGGTGGAACTCAATATATCATTTCCTAATTGGGTGCTGCTCCTTTAAATATCATGTGTTGTTCAGATTTTAATTATTTATGATTAATTGCTTTGTCAGCATGAAATGCATCAGATTTCTACCTCTCCATATGTAACATTTTATATATTTTAACATTTGCAGAGTAAAACTATTATTTTAACTGCTTGAGGAGTGCATGAACTTGGACATTTGTAAGATCTAAAATACCCTTTTATTTATTTATTTTTTCTTTTCAGAATACTTTAATATTTTACAATAATGTATACATCTGTAAACAGTTAAAGTATGCTTTACAATCAAATGTATTAATTCTTCAATTGTGAACAAATGATAACTTATAAATCTTTATTGAGAACTTTCTATTTAATAGGACTAAGGGATCTCTGATTCAAGATGCAAATAGTATTTACAGAGACCTTTTCAATAAATGTTAAAAAGGATAGTCTACTTTAAAATTGTTATTATTTAAAAAGATAATCACTTTATTACCCATTCTTCAGTTTTTCATAACCAACACTTTTATATTAATATATACAGTATTTTACATTTATGATTATCTGTATCTAAGCCCATGCAGGCTGCCCTTTATCACGGTGCTTTTTACAATCTTGCATTTTAGCCAATCTGTGCTGGTTCTTGTATAAACATCATCATTATCCAGTGAATGAGCACAATGTTATCTATGAGCTAGCATTGTATGACTGATGTGCAAGATTAAAAAAGCTAGTAAAAATCACTAAGATAAGAAGCGGCCTGCAGGGGCTTAGAAAAAGGCATACTTAGGGCTTGTTTCTATTGAGCCACAATAGGGTTTTCGCGAGGTCCCAAAACTAAGAAAATACTGTCAGAAGCCATTACGCTTATCAACAGTTTCTGATGGTGCATTTTCCATCAATACTGAGAACTGGGGTCCGGCTGCCAAAAATAAATTACACATCCCTTAGAGAATAATATAAGCTAAAAATCGCAAAATTACATCCGGTTTCTATTGAACGTGCAAATAGGTAAAACACTGTTGAAAGCTGTCAATAAGGTCTCAAACATTACGACATACTGAACTAGGTGTAAAAGAGAAAAAATATGCTTCTTAAAGCTTAGCTCCAATTAAGATATTATAGTTTACAAACAATGCAAGTGTTTTACGTTATACATTTATTGCTATATGTAATAATTATTGCTGGTATAGGACTAGTTGGAATTATGTTGCTATTTAAATATCAATATGTATTTACATATAAAAATATAATCACATATCTCCATAATTCAAACTAGGTCTATGCCTAGGACAGCAATAAATATTACATATATCAATACATTTAAAAATTGAATAAAACAAAAAATGTTTTTCCTTAAATAAAACATTTTTTTCATATCTTGTATCTTTGTTCTGTGACCTACATAACTCCTGTGTCTTTCTCTCTAGAGGCAATCATAGGTAAGGAGTGCAGGAATTAAAAGTATCTTTTATAGTGTTATGTTGGTTACCATAGCAACAAGCTTGTTAAGGCTCTATTTTTGAGAAGAAAAAAGAAGAAGGTGGTCCTGCTAGGTATAAATGTAAAACTTGGGTTTATTAATGCAAAGTTAAAATGACAGCCAGGATGGGCCAAAGGCAGTGCCGTTTGGTGCTACGCTCTCCAAATTTTGTATTGCACTGCCTTGGACCCATCCTGGCTGTCATTTTAACTTTGCATTAATAAACCCAAGTTTTACATTTATACCTAGCGGGACTGCCTTCTTTTTTTTTCTACTGAATTTTACCAGTCCTGCTTTCCTCAGTGATTCTGAAGCTCCGGGCGAAGCAAACCCTAACCCCTCCCATTCTGTTATGTCACGTCTGACATCCTCTCCCTGGAGCTGAGCGCCGCTGGCCAGAACTGGATAAAGGCACAACCTGGAGGCAGCAGTGGATGTTTGCTGAGCAATCTCTTAGCCCGTAAGGGATACGGACTCTCCGGATGTCGAGGAGACCTCTGACGGCAGGCTCAGGCAGTGAAAGCCAGGGAGGACACGGTAATTTCAGGCTCAATATGATGCTGTTCTACCCGCTGTTGAAGGGGTGAGTGAGTTTCATTCATTAGACCAGGACACCGGAATGGTGAGCAGTTTTCTTGTTATAATTTCACACTTAAGGGATTTACTACATTGACTTTATTTTAAATTTTTGAGAAATCAGATGAAAGTGTTAACACAATGTTTATTTACACATACACAAAAAGACTGACTGCACACACTGCACAAAATATTTCAATGAAAACCTGGTACTAAAATGGAGCCTTAAACTACTTTAAGCTGTCAGCAACTTTAGTATTTTACTGCTCCATGGACTCATTATGGAAACACGACTTTAGAGATGTGCAAGGGGAACATTTTTTTTCCTTCCGAAATTTTCGCTTTAGTTTATTTTTGTTCATAGTCACATTTGTTTCAAATGAATTTCATTCAAAATTTTTGTTTCAACTAAAATTGTTGTTTTGAGCTACAGTGCAGACTTTTGCCATTTTGAACCTGTAATCAGATCAATTAGCTTTAGTTTTTTTATTCCATGTAATATTTAAACATAGTCTTATTTATACATCTAATTTTTGTGGATTGCATTTTTGGCAAAACTAAAAAAATGTATTTAAAGGTAAGTAATGCATTTAGTAAAAAACAATAAAAACAGAAGACTTTTTTTTGTTAAACTATTAACTAAAAAATGTCACTTTAAGAGACACCGAGTGCAAATTAAACTAATCAACCAGCAGCCGCTAGCAGCAAAGCAACAAAAGGTAAGACAAACTTTTCAACTTACAAATAAATTAAGTTAGTAAAAAAAAACTTAAGAAATTGTTTTTTTTACTATTAACAGTACTAAAGAACTGAAATAAATGTCCCTTTAAGAGAAGATACTAGCAGCCACTAGAACCTAATATAACAACCTTAGCAAAAAAAAAATGAACAACTTATTTTACTCAAACTATTAGTACTACTAAACTGCAGTACTTACTTTTTAAATTTAAATATTTAACAATTTACACAACTCTTGAACTCTACAACTAATCTGCAGTTCTGCAGATAGAACTATTTGAAATAATTAAATTAGATTAGAGATAGATATATTAATAACAAACAAGGTGCTGGTATATTCTTCTAATCAAATCTCTCTTTAAAACAGGCACTGCCAGGTAGTGGCGCAAGCATTCTAGTAATATTATATAATATATTATAGCAACAAGCAATAGCAAATGGCTCTCAGTGAGGGGACACAGCCACACAGGTACTGATACACACTGATACACACTGGTCTGGGGTTGAAAATTCCCTCTTTGACTTCAATTCCTCCCCCTGAGAATGCTGAATGGCCAAGAAATGTCACATGGTACCACTGACAGGCTTATATAACCTGTCAATCTATTCACTGCTTCTTCCTGGTTTTCATACATTGGCTAAAGCCTGCTTTGTAAAAGCAGCATCCGAAAAAAAAAACAAAAAAAAAAAAAACATAATTTATGTAAGAACTTACCTGATAAATTCATTTCTTTCATATTAGCAAGAGTCCATGAGCTAGTGACGCAAAACATAATTTATGTAAGAACTTACCTGATAAATTCATTTCTTTCATATTAGCAAGAGTCCATGAGCTAGTGACGTATGGGATATACATTCCTACCAGGAGGGGCAAAGTTTCCCAAACCTCAAAATGCCTACAAATACACCCCTCACCACACCCACAAATCAGTTTAACGAATAGCCAAGAAGTGGGGTGATAAGAAAAAAGTGCGAAAGCATAAAAAATAAAGAATTGGAATAATTGTGCTTTATACAAAAAAATCATAACCACCACAAAAAAGGGTGGGCCTCATGGACTTTTGCTAATATGAAAGAAATTAATTTATCAGGTACGTTCTTACATAAATTATGTTTTCTTTCATGCAATTAGCAAGAGTCCATGAGCTAGTGACGTATGGGATAATGACTACCCAAGATGTGGATCTTTCCACGCAAGAGTCACTAGAGAGGGAGGGATAAAATAAAGACAGCCAATTCCGCTGAAAAATAATCCACACCCAAAATAAAGATTAAATTTTATAATGAAAAAAACTGAAAACATAAGCAGAAGATTCAAACTGAAACAGCTGCCTGAAGTACTTTTCTACCAAATACAGCTTCAGAAGAAGAAAACACATCAAAATGGTAAAATTTAGTAAAAGTATGCAAAGAAGACCAAGTTGCTGCTTTGCAAATCTGATCAACCGAAGCTTCATTCCTAAACGCCCAGGAAGTAGAAACTGACCTAGTAGAATGAGCTGTAATCCTTTGAGGCGGAGTTTTACCCGACTCGACATAAGCATGATGAATTAAAGATTTCAACCAAGATGCCAAAGAAATGGCAGAGGCCTTCTGACCTTTCCTAGAACCGGAAAAGATAACAAATAGACTAGAAGTCTTTCGGAAATTCTTAGTAGCTTCAACATAATATTTCAAAGCTCTAACTACATCCAAAGAATGCAATGATTTCTCCTTAGAATTCTTAGGATTAGGACATAATGAAGGAACCACAATTTCTTTACTAATGTTGTCGGAATTCACAACCTTAGGTAAAAATTCAAAAGAAGTTCGCAACACCGCCTTATCCTGATGAAAAATCAGAACAGGAGACTCACAAGAAAGAGCAGATAATTCAGAAACTCTTCTGGCAGAAGAGATGGCCAAAAGGAACAAACCTTTCCAAGAAAGTAATTTAATCTCCAATGAATGCATAGGTTCAAACGGAGGAGCTTGAAGAGCCCCCAGAACCAAATTCAAACTCCAAGGAGGAGAAATTGACTTAATGACAGGTTTTATACGAACCAAAGCTTGTACAAAACAATGAATATCAGGAAGATTAGCAATCTTTCTGTGAAAAAGAACAGAAAGAGCAGAGATTTGTCCTTTCAAGGAACTTGCAGACAAACCTTTCTCCAAACCATCCTGAAGAAACTGTAAAATTCTCAGAATTCTAAAAGAATGCCAGGAAAAATGATGAGAAAGACACCAAGAAATATAAGTCTTCCAGACTCTATAATATATCTCCCTAGATACAGATTTACGAGCCTGTAACATAGTATTAATCACAGAGTCAGAGAAACCTCTTTGACTAAGAATCAAGCGATCAATCTCCATACCTTAAAATTTAAGGATTTGAGATCCTGATGGAAAAACGGACCTTGCGACAGAAGGTCTGGTCTTAACGGAAGAGTCCACGGTTGGCAAGAGGCCATCCGGACAAGATCCGCATACCAAAACCTGTGAGGCCATGCTGGAGCTACCAGCAGAACAAACGAGCATTCCTTCAGAATCTTGGAGATCACTCTTGGAAGAAGAACTATAGGCGGAAAGATATAAGGAGGATGATACTTCCAAGGAAGTGACAATGCATCCACTGCTTCCGCTTGAGGATCCCTGGATCTGGACAGATACCTGGGAAGTTTCTTGTTTAGATGAGAGGCCATCAGATCTATTTCTGGAAGTCCCCACATTTGGACAATCTGAAGAAATACCTCTGGGTGAAGAGACCATTCGCCCGGATGCAACGTTTGGTGACTGAGATAATCCGCTTCCCAATTGTCTATACCTGGGATATGAACCACAGAAACTAGACAGGAGCTGGATTCCGCCCAAACCAGAATTCGAGATACTTCTTTCATAGCCAGAGGGCTGTGAGTCCCTCCTTGATGATTGATGTATGCCACAGTTGTGACATTGTCTGTCTGAAAACAAATGAACGATTCTCTCTTTAGAAGAGGCCAAGACTGAAGAGCTCTGAAAATTTCATGGCGTTCCAAAATATTGATCAGTAATCTCACCTCCTGAGATTCCCAAACCCCTTGTGCCGTCAGAGACCCCCACACAGCTCCCCAACCTGTAAGACTTGCATCTGTTGAGATTACAGTCCAGGTCGGAAGAACAAAAGAAGCCCCCTGAACTAAACAATGGTGATCTGTCCACCACGTCAGAGAGTGTCGTACAATCGGTTTTAAAGATATTAATTGAGATATCTTTGTGTAATCCCTGCACCACTGGTTCAGCATACAGAGCTGAAGAGGTCGCATGTGAAAACGAGCAAAGGGGATCGCGTCCGATGCAGCAGTCATAAGACCTAGAATTTCCATGCATAAGGCTACCGAAGGGAATGATTGCGACTGAAGGTTTCGACAAGCTGATATCAATTTTAGACGTCTCTTGTCTGTCAAAGATAGAGTCATGGACACTGAATCTATCTGGAAACCCAAAAAGGTTACCCTTGTCTGAGGAATCAATGAACTTTTTAGTAAATTGATCCTCCAACCATGATCTTGAAGAAACAACACAAGTCGATTCGTATGAGATTCTGCTAAATGTGAAGACTGAGCAAGTACCAAGATATCGTCCAAATAAGGAAATACCACAATACCCTGTTCTCTGATTACAGACAGAAGGGCACCGAGAACCTTTGTAAAAATTCTTGGAGCTGTTGCTAGGCCAAACGGCAGAGCCACAAACTGGTAATGCTTGTCTAGGAATGAGAATCTCAGAAACTGATAGTGTTCTGGATGAATCGGAATATGCAGATATGCATCCTGTAAATCTATTGTAGACATATAATGCCCTTGCTGAACAAAAGGCAGGATAGTCCTTACAGTTACCATTTTTAATGTTGGTATCCTTACATAACGATTCAATATTTTTAGATCCAGAACTGGTCTGAAGAAATTCTCCTTCTTTGGTACAATGAAGAGATTTGAATAAAACCCCAGCCCCTGTTCCAGAACTGGAACTGGCATAATTACTCCAGCCAACTCTAGATCTGAAACACATTTCAGAAATGCTTGAGCCTTTGCTGGATTTACTGGGACACGGGAAAGAAATCATCTCTTTGCAGGAGGCCTTATCTTGAAGCCAATTCTGTACCCTTCTGAAACAATATTCTGAATCCAAAGATTGTGAACGGAATTGATCCAAATTCCTTTGAAAAAACGTAATCTGCCCCCTACCAGCTGAGCTGGAATGAGGGCCGCACCTTCATGTGGACTTAGGAGCTGGCTTTGTTTTTCTAAAAGGCTTGGATTTATTCCAGACTGGAGATGGTTTCCAAACTGATACCGCTCCAGAGGATGAAGGATCAGGCTTTTGTTCCTTGTTGTGACGAAAGGAACGAAAACGATTATTAGACCTAAATTTACCTTTCGATTTTTTACCCTGTGGTAAAAAAGTTCCTTTCCCTCCAGTAACAGTTGAGATAATAGAATCCAACTGAGAACCAAATAATGTATTACCCTGGAAAGAAAGGGAAAGCAGAGTAGACTTAGAAGACATATCAGCATTCCAAGTTTTAATCCATAAAGCTCTTCTAGCTAAAATAGCTAGAGACATATACCTGACATCAACTCTAATGATATCAAAGATGGCATCACAAATAAAAATTATTAGCATGTTGAAGAAGAATAATAATGCTATGAGAATTATGATCTGTTACTTGTTGCGCTAAAGCTTCCAACCAAAAAGTTGAAGCTGCAGCAACATCCGCCAAAGATATAGCAGGTCTAAGAAGATTACCTGAACACAAGTAAGCTTTTCTTAGAAATGATTCAATTTTCCTATCTAAAGGATCCTTAAAGGAAGTACCATCTGCCGTAGGAATGGTAGTACGCTTAGCAAGAGTAGAGACAGCCCCATCAACCTTAGGGATTTTGTCCCAAAATTCTAATCTGTCAGATGGCACAGGATATAATTGCTTAAAACGTTTAGAAGGAGTAAATGAATTACCCAAACTATTCCATTCCCTGGAAATTACTTCAGAAATAGCACCAGGAACAGGAAAAACCTCTGGAATAACTACAGGAGATTTAAAAACCTTATCTAAACGTTTAGATTTAGTATCAAGAGGACCAGAATCCTCTATTTCTAATGCAATTAGGACTTCTTTAAGTAAAGAACGAATAAATTCCATTTTAAATAAATATGAAGAGTTATCAGCATCAACCTCTGAGACAGAATCCTCTGAACCAGAAGAGCCATTATCAGAATCAGAATGATGATGTTCATTTAAAAATTCATCTGAAAAATGAGAAGTTTTAAAAGACTTTTTATGTTTACTAGAAGAAGGAATAACAGACATAGCCTTCTTAATGGATTTAGAAACAAAATCTCTTATGTTATCAGGAACACTCTGAGTATTAGATGTTGATGGAACAGCAACAGGTAATGTAACTTTACTAAAGGAAATATTATCTGCATTAACAAGTTTGTCATGACATTCAATACAAACAACAGCTGGAGGAACAGCTACCAAAAGTTTACAGCAGATACACTTAGCTTTGGTAGCTCCAGCACCAGGCAGCGATTTTCCAGAAGTATCTTCTGACTCAGCTTCAACATGGGACATCTTGCAATATGTAATAGAAAAAACAACATATAAAGCAAAATTGATCAAATTCCTTAAATGACAGTTTCAGGAATGGGAAAAAATGCCAGTGAACAAGCTTCTAGCAACCAGAAGCAATAAAAAATGAGACTTAAATAATGTGGAGACAAAAGTGACGCCCATATTTTTTTAGCGCCAAATAAGACGCCCACATTATTTGGCGCCTAAATGCTTTTGGCGCCAAAAATGGCGCCACATCCGGAACGCCGACATTTTTGGCGCAAAAGAACGTCAAAAATGACGCAACTTCCGGTGACACGTATGACGCCGGAAACAGAAAAAAAAATTTGCGCCAAAAAAGTCCGCGCCAAGAATGACGCAATAAAATGAAGCATTTTCAGCCCCCGCGAGCCTAACAGCCCACAGGGAAAAGTCAAATTTTAAGGTAAGAAAAAAATTGTTTTAGAAACTGACTGTCTGAAAATAAGGAATGTTGAACATCCTGAGTCAAGGCAAATAAATGTTTGAATACATATATTTAGAACTTTATAAAAAAGTGCCCAACCATAGCTTAGAGTGTCACAGAAAATAAGACTTACTTACCCCAGGACACTCATCTACATGTTGTAGAAAGCCAAACCAGTACTGAAACGAAAATCAGCAGAGGTAATGGTATATATATAAGAGTATATCGTCGATCTGAAAAGGGAGGTAAGAGATGAATCTCTACGACCGATAACAGAGAACCTATGAAATAGACCCCGTAGAAGGAGATCATTGAATTCAAATAGGCAATACTCTCCTCACATCCCTCTGACATTCACTGCACGCTGAGAGGAAAACCGGGCTCCAACCTGCTGCGGAGCGCATATCAACGTAGAATCTAGCACAAACTTACTTCACCACCTCCATAGGAGGCAAAGTTTGTAAAACTGATTTGTGGGTGTGGTGAGGGGTGTATTTGTAGGCATTTTGAGGTTTGAGAAACTTTGCCCCTCCTGGTAGGAATGTATATCCCATACGTCACTAGCTCATGGACTCTTGCTAATTACATGAAAGAAAAGAAAATACTGCACATTTATTTTCTTTCATTCTTCCTAAAACAATTTCACATCCCTGTTATAAAGTGTATTCATTTTGCAATGTTGGTTATGCAAAGCTGGGCCTAGGGTACTAAAGGTGTTATCTTTTTAAACCCTTAATGACCAAGGACGTACGCCACACGTCCTCAAAAAAAATACAGTTAATGACCGAGGACGTGTGGCGTACGTCCTTGGTCTGTAAAGCAGCTGGAAGCGATCCTGCTCGCTTCCAGCTGCTTTCCGGTTATTGCAGTGATGCCTCGATATGGAGGCATCCTGCAATAACCCCCCTTGGCCATCCGATGCAGAGAGAGCCACTCTGTGGCCCTCTCTGCACCGGACATCGGTGGCCGGTATCGTTGGTGGGTGGGAGCAAGTCTGGGAGGCGGGTGGGCGGCCATCGATGTGCCGAGTGCAGAGAAGGTGGGCGGGATCGGGGCGGAACCGTCCGGAGCGCGCACGGGGGACGGCGGGCGGGCGCGTGTACGGGGCGTGAGCGGGAGGGAACTGCTACACTACGGAAAAATAAGGCTGTGAAAGGTTAAAATTATTTGTAAAATAAAATATTACATATAAACAGCTAAGGGATCTGGAAGGGGAGGGGGCTGGTCTTGGGGGGGGGGGGAAAGCCACACTACAGAAAAGGGATTTTTTTTTTTTTAAAAAAGGCACATTTGTTACTAAACTGGGTACTGGCAGACAGCTGCCAGTACCCAAGATGGCGCCCATTAAGGCAGAGGGGGAGGGTTAGAGAGCTGTTTGGTGGGGGATCAGTGAGGTTGGGGACTAAGGGGGGATCCTACACAGCAGCATATGTAAATATGCCAAAAAAAAAACAAAAAAAGCCCAAGTATAGCTTTTATTTTAGTACTGGCAGAGTTTCTGCCCGTACTTAAGATGGCGGGGACAATTGTGGGGTGGCGGAGGGAAGAGAGCTGTTTGGGAGGGATCAGGGGGTCTCATGTTTCAGGTGGGAGGCTGAGCTCTACACTAAAGCTAAAATTAACCCTGCAAGCTACATAATTAACCCCTTCACTGCTAGCCATAATACACGTGTGAAATGCAGCGGCATTTGGCGGCCTTCTAATTACCAAAAAGCAACGCCAAAGCCATATATGTCTGCTATTTCTGAACAAAGGGGATCCCAGAGAAGCATTTACAACCATTTGTGCCATAATTGAACAAGCTGTTTGTAAATGATTTCAGTGAGAAACCTAAAATAGTGAAAAATTTAATTTTTTTTTAATTTGATCGCATTTGGCGGTGAAATGGTGGCATGAAATATACCAAAATTGGCCTAGATCAATACTTGGGGTTGTCTACTACACTACACTAAAGCTAAAAGTATCCCTAAAAGCTCCCTACATGCTCCATAATTAACCCCTTCACTGCTGGGCATAATACACGTGTAGTGTGCAGTGGCATTTAGCAGCCTTCTAATTACTAAAAAGCAACGCCAAAGCCATATATGTCTGCTATTTCTGAACAAAGGGAATCCCAGAGAAGCATTTACAACCATTTAAGCCATAATTGCACAAGCTGTTTGTAAATAATTTCAGTGAGAAACCACTGTTGCAGAAAACAATATGGGCTTTTTCACATCTCTGGTAGCCATAGTGCCTGATATAGCTATTTAATAAAACCACAGAGTTGTCCAGTCACATAAATTTGCCTATATTTACAATACACAAGTTCTCCATTTACTCATTGAAGAACTCAATTGTAAGCAATGGGGCAAAAAGAGCTAAGAGAGTAAAAAAAAAGTATCATGATACCGAGTCTTCATAACAGCAACCCACAACCATACATGAATGAAGCATACATGTGACAGTCCCAGAGAAGCAGATCCTCTTGATGGTGCTTGTTGATGTCTGTATGTCACTGTTTTGTGGGGCTGTTGCTATCTGTGGTGCATTTGTGTAACTATTTAGGTGTCTGTGTGCTATTTGTTCATGACAATGCACCTTACATGTGATGACAAGCATCTCAGGTGCCTGTTATTGTGACTGACTGTGATACAGGGTGATAAACAATTAGTGATTATTATTTATTTAAATGTGAACTTCAATAGCTCCTTACATTTCATTTTTTACTATTTTATGACAACCAATATATAAAATACAGTGACAGAAGTATGGTAAACACTTTAAATGGGATATGGTTGAATAACAAAAGGAGCGAGTGGGCTGTTCTGCCTTGAGATGCCCGGGCCTATTATTAGTCCCAGCAAGGCCCCTGGCTGGATATGTAAATATACTACAAGAAATTTCTAAAATCTATCTATCTATCTATCTATCTATCTATCATCTATCTAAATTATATGGCATAAATATATGACATGCTGTAAGTGTAGACATTTGCAACTTTTTCACATTCTGACCTTTGCAAAGTATATAAAGTAGCCAGTGCAATCTCAGTCCTTTTTAAATTATCTGCAAACTTTGCAGAAAACATGTTTCAAAATAAAGAATACTATGTGGCCTTGAAGGTAATAAATAGATCACATTATTAAAGTTTTATAGACAGGGTAATCATAGGAATAGCCTTTTCAACTTTCATTGAGCTAACAGATCAATAATGTGGTTATAAAAATTCTATTATTTTCAAGGGGATATTATTTATCAAGAAATGACATGGATAAAGCTGTAGGTGTCTGTTTTTCTCTTCAGTAGATTATGGCTGGTTATAAACTTGCCTGTTTGAAAAGTAAGACACAGTAGGAGCATAACTGTACATAACAACTTCTTTATTACAATATTAGCCCCATTTTTTAATGTATTTATGTGGGCACACTATTAAAGTTTAAAGTTTATCACTCAAACTAAGATTTGTACAGAAAAACAAAACACAAATAAATTGAAAGATGAAAACAAGTAAATTTTAATTTAAAGGGACACTAAACCTAAATTATTTCTTTCATGATTCAGATAGAGCAACTTTCTAATTTACTCCTATTATAAATTTTTCTTTGTTCTCTTGCTATCTTCATTTAAAAAGCAGAAAGCAAAGAATTGCACAAGCACCAAGGGTATAAATCAGCTTGTTTGCAGGTGTGCCAACTATTGGACCTGCACCAAGGTCCCAAGAATTCAGTCCAAAAATAATGATATAGCTGCACCACCAACTGTATTAAAACATCATTATTTTATTGTGCCACTTAAAACAGACAACGTTTCGGACCCATGTCCTTATTCATGTCTCATGGAATGTGCTTCATAGAAGTCGGCCCATTTTTGGTTGAGAACCTGGGATATGCTTGCTTATTGGTGGGTAAATGCAAGCATCCAATAAGCAAGCACTATCCATGGTGCTGAACCTAAAATGGGCTGGCTGCTGAGATTTACATTCCTGCTTTTAAAATAAAGATAGCAAGAGAATGAGGAAAATTTGATAATAGGAGTAAATTAGAAAGTTGATTAAAATGTCATGCTCTATCTGAATCATGAAAGAAAAAAATTGGGTTCAGTGTCCCTTTAAGGAAAATTTGTGCAAAGTTTAGAACATGGGCAAAAAAAACATCTAGAGACGGATTGTCAAGTAATATATGCAATACATTTAGGTCACAAATCTAGTCAATAAAAACTGAGATGAATTTGTCTTCTAAATAGATATAATATCAGTAGTACTTATTTATGATGTTTAATGAATGCAATAAAAAATACGATTGCGCAATAAAAATATTACTTGTGGATTTAGCAATGTTTCCCGCTGTTGCTGATCAATCTATGTTTGTTTATTTTAGAGTAAATTAGATTTCCATTTTCATGTTTGTTTGTTTTGTAAACTTTGCAGTTGCATAAGATGTCTACCCACCCTATTTTAAAGCATGAAGTCCATATTTTTTGTATGTCTAGGGAAAATTATAGTTTGCCGTGACACTCTTGTTTGTATTTCAATGTGTTTGCACAAGTAAACAAACCCACTGTATAACTGTCATCATCAACATGAAAAGTAGAAAGAATGCAACTTATGCTCAGTCCCAACACAATCTAGAATCAGTACTGACAGCAATCAAGCTAGGCCTGTCCAAGCATACAGAAAAACGTTTCACCAAAATGAGCCACTCGTGCCCTCCATAAGCGAAATAGTATCAGCTTCAACCAGACGTTAATACAGTAACTTAGATAAAGGAAAGCACATTCACCTTATTTACTACATAAAACAATACATTTATTTAATATATTTAAAATCCATAGTGAGAGGAGTATAGGTACATACACGAAATCCAGGAGCGTATTTATCTGCATGTATTTGGTTGGAAACTAGAATATTTAGCTGTAGATTAGCTATCCAGAGAAAAAGAGTCCTTAATGTGGCAACTATATGCTATAACTAAGGTTTTATTTTATTCTTTTAATCTAGCTGTATCCCTCTTGGACCTACCTATAGTTAGAACTTTGAACATGCAGATTTTTTATTTAAAATACTGCACAAAGTTAACAAAACATTAAGCTGCAAAGCAGGCATGGGAGAGATGTTTACTGAAAGATGTAGATTTGACTTGAAAGAGGGAAATTGCTAGGGATGGGCGAATGTTTTGCAACATTTAAAAAAATGAAACAAATTTGAACACATTCGATCGTTCAAATCGAATTTCAAATGTTTACATAACATTCTAATGTTCAACTTTTGAATGTTCGGTTTCGAATTTTACGATTACATTCGAAAATATTTGTTTAGAAAAATTTGAATTTATATTTGTAATAGTATTTCTAATGCTTTCTTTAAATGTAATATTCGAATTATGCAATATTCAAATTCAAATTTATATATTTGTAACAGTATTTCTATAATGCTTTCTTTAAATGTAATATTCGAATTATGCAATATTCTATATAGAAACATTTGAAATTATATATTTGTATCTATTATGTATCAATTTACTAGATTCCCTACCACATGAACTATTGAACTTCTGAATAGTATTTGTTAAATAGAATGTTAAATTCGAAATTTCGAATGTAGACATTTGATCTAATTACAGGTGGCCCTCGGTTTACAACGGTTCAATTTGCACCATTTCAGAATAACAACCTTTTTTTCAATCATGTGACTGCTATTGAAAAGCATTGGGAAGCAGTGTATTGATTAAAATAGCCAGTAGGTGGAGCTGCCCGCTTGTGTTGCAGCAAAGATATGCAAGCCAAGCAAGCTGAAATTAATCAGTTTACCAGACCTGAGCTATCGAGCAGCTTGCAAAGGAACAAGATCTTCCTGTCTATAGATCAGTCCAGATTGGAATGCATAGAAAGAACTGTTTGCAGAAAAATGCAAGTAAAGTCTGTGTTGTGCGATTATTTTATTAGGTTTATAATGCTGTTTAGCAAATGTTTTTGTTCATTTAACTTAGTTTAATTATATATTCTGTGTTGAGTGATTATAGTATTAGGTTTATAATGCTGTTTAGCATTTAAAGTATTCATTTCAAATCTTTAAAAATAATGTATTAGGTGTTACTTATGCCAATTTTGAGAGGGGCCTGGAACCTAACTCCCTCACTTACCATTGACTTACATTATAAACTGGGTTTCAATTTACAACGGTTTTGATTTACAACCATTCCTTCTGGAACCTAACCCCGGCGTAAACTGAGGGCTACCTGTATAAACATTCAAATTTGAAAGTGACATTCAAAAACTGTAAATAGCATTCGATTATAGAATTATTAAGAATATTCGTTCGTATCAACATTCAGATTTGTAATTCGAATTTCGGTAATAACATTTGTTCTAACATTCGAATTCGGAAATTTACACATTCGCCCATCCCTAGAAATTGCAAAGGGCAAAGTGGATTCAAACTAAAAATAAATTGCACTAGATACAGTATATATATGTATTTACAGTATATATATAGATAGATATATTAGTTCTACATATTTTACTGAAGAATCAAATTTATGGGTATTTGCTTTTGTAACTGTAATGAAAACAAACCTTGATTTTAATATGTAAAATGTACTATGCTGATGATACATGCTAATTCACCTTGAGTATGTTCCATGTGATTATTTGATTGTACTATATTGTTTACATATAGTCCTTCACTAGTTTTAAGAACCTGTTCAGTGTGATGTGTATGACTCATGTCCTTGATAATGTTTTATATTAAAATATTTTCTTTTGTATTAAAATGTGTTTACTACACCAAGCACATTATTCTTGATGTCAGTGGCCTCAAGATTTACAAAATAAATAATACCTACAGTAAAGTTGAATTATTGGAACAATTTATTTCTTTTTTCTCTACCTCCAATCTACTTCATTGATATGAAAGCTATACTGAAATGTCCCTCGCACAGGGGTCTGTAACATAGAAAATTAATTTGTTTTGAATTGATATTAAATATCATTCTAAAAAGATAATGATATTCAATATAGTCTAGAAGTATTTTCAGTGTTAAAAGGGAAACTAATGTTTTAGAATAAATTATTTATTCTTATGTATTTGCTTTGAAATACATGGGCATGTGCTAATTTGACCATGTAATGTTGATTTATCACTCATATAAGACTAGATTATGAGTGAAGTGGTACTTTGCTTTTGTGTGCGTTAGGTACCGTACGTATTACAAGTTGAAAGTAAAAAGTTTTGAATATCGTAACTGCCTTATCGTTTTCCATAGACTTTAATGAAGCACAAAAAGTGGGTGGGGAAACTAACGTCCTTACTCAAGCGCAAACCCGATTGCGTCTTCGCAAGTGTTCTAACCCAATATGAAATATTAATATTTCACATTCCAATGTTGTTCACATAGAAGACTATGTTCTGTTTATTCATAATCATAATCATATGACTATATATAGGTATATTTACAGATAATACTTTTAATTTTTCCATTCTCCATATTCTGGACTGGCATAAAGTGAATGTAGTTTCATTGTTTAAGATGGAAATCCAGGCTGATCAGTTAAGCTTTTGACCTGTTCTAATTGGGAAACTACTAGAGAGGATTTTAAGGAATTATATTCATGAGTATATTCATGAAAACTATAAAATCAGTTAAGACAATCAGTAAAATTGTATAAGCAAAATATTATGCCAAACCAATTTAATTGGTCTCCATAATGAAGTAAGACGAAAAATAGATAGAGGTGAATAGTTTCTTCAAAGATTTGTTGTAAATGTATTATACTGAAATAGGTCAAAGTAATGTTAGGTCACTGAAGGATTAGTATTGGGCCAGCTCTTTTTACCACAGTTTATAAGTAACCTAGAAAAACAATTAGCAATGAGCATCATTGTCTTTGCGTCTGATACTAAATTTGCCAAGATGATTATGACGGAGCAAGAAATATTTGCTCTTAAAAGGGATTTGTAAAAACTGGTACATTAGCTGGTATATGGCAAATGAGATATAAGACTGATACATCTAATCATTGCTAGATTAAATAATATACATGGTACCCATAACTTAAAGGAGACAAGCTTTTATGAAACAAAGGTGAAAAATAATTTAATGGTCGCTGTAGATGACAAAATAAAAAAGTAATGCTCAACGCCAGTAAGGTATTAGCAGGTATAAAAGGTGCATAGCTAAAAAATTAAAACTGTTATCCCTGTATAAAACCTCAATAAAAACCTTTCCTTATGTAAGGAGTAACATTTTTGAACAATTATTAAAAAGGTTATTGCAAAAACAGAAAGGGTTCAGAATAGGGCTACAAGAGTAACAATGAGAATGGAGGATTTAAGCTGTGATGAAAAGTTAGCCAAGTTAGGTCATAAATACAATAATCCAAAAGGATCCGTGTAGGGGCTATTTGTCATCTTTTAACTTTATTGTCACTATGTTACAAGTAACTTCTTCTAGATGCTGTTTGATTCTTGAACTCTTGAGTTGGCATTTTATAAATAATAATAGTGACATTTTATTAAAAAGAAAAAAATAATAATAATAATAATACATGCTTTTGGACAGCAGCATTACAATGAATGGAAACAAAAGTGGATATGTAAGTATGCATTTAAATATACTCTGAGAATGGGTTTCACCCAGGCTTTGTACAAGCTTGATGTCTCCCATTTAATCCAAAATTAGGAAAATATTTTTGAAGGAAAATATGATCACAGAGCAATTATCAATGTTTTGTATATAACAAAGTAGTTTTCAAAGAAATTCATAAACTGTAAAAACATAAAAACATTATTATTACTTAAGTTTGATTACCTTTCAATATAGTCTGCAAAAAAGACTCATACAAATGTTATCAAAGTTTTATTTTGTTAATATTTTTTATAATTTGTTTTTGTCAACAAACTAACTAATATATTTATGCCTTGTTTTAAGCTTATATTGGGTCAGTTTACAAGTGGAGTGGTATTTATTGCTCCCGCTCGCATGCTAGCTCGAATGGAAGTAAGCTTTTTGCACATGTCCGGTATAGCTCGTTTTACAAGTTGAAATTAAAAAGTTTTTGCTTGCGCACGAACCAGATGTTCAAAAAGCCGAAGTTAAAATATTGCAACTATGTTAACTTATTCCCACATTGAAGTTGATAGAGCAAGAACAGTGGGAAAAACCCTACTCGTGCGCCAACCCATTCACATATTCTCAAATGCGCTAACCCGACATCAAAATATGAATATTTTCCATTCCTATGTTCTAGCAGAATATGATCTATTTCTACACATATCTGATGATATTTTGGTAAATTTATATGTATACCTGTATGTATATACATCATTATATATAGTTATAGATATATACTGATATAGATATAGGAATATCTATTTATAAATACTTAGTACATATTCTGTTATCTGCAGAACATTGGAATGTGAAATATTTACAGTAAATGCACAGTATAACACTTTATTAAATATGAATATTGCATAAATATGATTTTACATGTTTTCATCTACTTAACTGCAAAGGCCTCCAATGCACACATATGTATTTATGTGTTTATATGTATATATATATATATATATATATATATATATATATATTTTTATATATATATATATATATATTTATATATATATATATTTATATATAAATATATATATATGTCTGTATGTACATATATATATATATATATATATATATATATACATATGTACACACACACATATATATATATATATATCTGAGCCCTTATAACTTTTTTTGTGCAATAATGTTTTTAATAATTTTTATTAGATAGTGTTATTTTGAATGTAACTGTATTTTTTATGTGTTTTGTGAAACTTTTTCATTTGGCAAAACAGTTCACCAGTGGTCACGCTATCCCGACACACTTTAAATTCAATTACACTCAAGCAATCACGTTTATATTCAACTTGTAATATAATCACTACATCTGACAAGTGCAAAGCACCTCAATAAACCGAATATTGCTTGCGTGTGACTGTTAGTGCGCCACTCGTAATCTAGCCCATT
The DNA here is from genome assembly GCF_027579735.1 of Bombina bombina. Classification (NCBI taxonomy): domain Eukaryota; kingdom Metazoa; phylum Chordata; class Amphibia; order Anura; family Bombinatoridae; genus Bombina; species Bombina bombina. Next base: position 628,397,381 of record NC_069500.1, read on the forward strand.
ATGTTTAAGGTTTCATGTGTATATAATAAAGATAAACATAAATTACTATTACTAACTAATATCATACGAGTACACTGATTCAAGATTTAGGAAATGTCTACCTACAGTCCTTAGTACATTTTCCCCTAGCACTTAGATATTTATGTCCATTTATGTGAACACAGAGAGAACCACTTAATTTAGAATTTGCCATAATTTTGTATCTTGCCATTTAACAGCACAGTTAGATGTAAATATATTCCTTAGACCTTTTTTCATGTAGTGTTTAATTGCTTAAAGTTTAACCTATTTTTAGTTTCAGAGGACTTTAAAACTCCAGATACTTGAAAATCTACGGCAATTCTTTTTATTTTGAATTTTATTAAACGTCCTACTATATGCATAAAAAACATACAATATAGCATATATGTGTTTTATAGCTTTTTTGTTTTAAAATAATTATAAATACATGAGTGGATAACAATGCATTTACTTTCAATTTGTAATACAAGTGCCTTCCGACACATGCAAACAGCCGCGATAAACACATTATAATTTGCTCGAAAGTTATCCCGCCACTCATAATCTAGTCCATAATAATTTAACTTTATATATTGTGGGTTCTTTTTACTGTCCCCCAGAAAGGCTGGAGTAGACTCTGTTGGAATCATAATAGTGAGCCTTCAGCATTCTATATATTGCTTGATCAGTACAGGATTTAATTTATATATGTTCATAATTTGTCACACCAGAAGAGATAAGATAAACATACTCAAAGTACTTTTACAAAGGACTATGTCCATGGACAGCAAAATAATTCAATATTCGCCTAACAAAAAGATTATCGCCTAGATTTAGAGTTCTGCGGCCAAAGGGGTGCATTAGCTACGTGTGCTTTTTTCTGGCCGCACCTTTTAAATACCGCTGGTATTTAGAGTTCACAGAATGGCTGCGTTAGGCTCCAAAAAAGGAGCGTATCGCATATTTACCGCAACTTCAACTCTCGATACCAGCGGTGCTTACAGCTTCAAAAACGTGCTCGTGCACGATTCCCCCATAGAAAACAATGGGGCTGTTTGAGCTGAAAAAAAACCTAACACCTGCAAAAAAGCCGCGTTCAGCTCCTAACGCAGCCCCATTGTTTTCTATGTGGAAACACTTCCTACTTCTGCACCTAACACTCTAACATGTACCCCGAGTCTAAACACCCCTAACCTTACACTTATTAGCCCCTAAACTGCCGCCCCCGCTATTGCTGACCCCTGCATATTATTTTTAACCCCTAATCTGCCGATCCGTACACCCCCGCCACCTACATTATCCCTATGTACCCCTAATCTGCTGCCTTAACATCGCCGACCCCTATATTATATTTATTAACGCCTAATCTGCCGCCTCCAACGTCGCCTCCACCTAACTACACTTATTAACCCCTAATCTGCCGACCGGACCTGAGCGCTACTATATTAAATGTATTAACCCCTAATCCGCCTCACTCCCGCCTCAATAACCCTATAATAAATAGTATTAACCCCTAATCTGCCCTCCCTAACATTGCCGACACCTAACTTCAAGTATTAACCCCTAATCTGCCGACAGGAGCTCACCGCTACTCTAATAAATTTATTAACCCCTAAAGCTAAGTCTAACTTTAACCCTAACACCCCCCTAAATTAAATATAATTTAAATCTAACGAAATAAATTAAGTCTTATTAAATAAATTATTCCTATTTAAACCTAAATACTTACCTTACTTACTTACCTAAAACCTATAATTTATTATAGTAGCGGTGCGGTCCGCTCGGCAGATTAGGGGTTAATAAGTGTAGGCAGGTGGAGGCGACGTTGAGGGGGGCAGATTAGGGGTTAATAATATAATATAGGGGTCGGCGTTGTTAGGGGCAGCAGATTAGGGGTACATAAGGATAACGTAGGTAGCGGCGCTTTGCGGTCGGCAGATTAGGGGTTAATTATTGTAGGTAGCTGGCGGCGACATTGTGGGGGGCAGGTTAGGGGTTAATAAATATAATATAGGGGTCGGCGGTGTTAGGGGCAGCAGATTAGGGGTACATAAGTATAACGTAGGTGGCGGTCGGCAGATTAGGGGTTAAAAAAATTTAATAGAGTGGCGGCGATGTGGGGGGACCTCGGTTTAGGGGTACATAGGTAGTTTATGGGTGTTTGTGTACTTTAGAGCACAGTAGTTAAGAGCTTTATAAACCGGCGTTAGCCCAGAAAGCTCTTAACTACTGACTTTTTTCTGCGGCTGGAGTTTTGTCGTTAGATTTCTAACGCTCACTTCAGCCAAGACTCTAAATACCGGCGTTAGAAAGATCCCATTGAAAAGATAGGATACGCAATTGACGTAAGGGGATCTGCGGTATGGAAAAGTCGCGGCTGAAAAGTGAGCGTTAGACCCTTTAATGACTGACTCCAAATACCAGAGGGTGGTAAAAACCAGCGTTAGGAGCCTCTAACGCTGGTTTTGACGGCTACCGCCCAACTCTAAATCTAGGACTATGAAAATTTGAAAGCAATTCTTCTAATGCTGATCCTTTGCAGTAATTGCTTATGTATAGTACGCATGTATAAAACATAGTACCACATATCAATATATGGCTATTAAAATAATGATGTGCACAGATAGGTTTCTATGTCAAGTTATTTTTTATTGTTCATACCCATATAATAGTCTTTTAAAATGCAGTTAACCTTGTTTCCCTAAAGAACATTTTTAAAGCATTTTATAACAATGCCAATCAAAAAGGGTTTTCAATTTGCCAAAGCCATTAAAAGACCTTATGCATAAAGTGTTTGAAGTTCAAATGAAAGACAATATCTGAATAACATAAATTCCCAAAAGACACTTTGGCACCCGGTAGTTACTCCAAAGGTTTTATAAATGTTGTCTTCAGCAAAGACTGCAAACATCATAAGGCCTTTGGTAAATATGTCTACTAGAGTCTTTGTTTGAATAGAAATATTGCACTTCCACTATTACGCTTATATACACAAGAAGATTATTTAAGATTTCTGTATTTGATCAATGGGCCATTTCATGTCATGGGATTTATCCACTTCATAAAATCATACTGTGATTTTGATAGGTTAAATGTTCCCTGTGTCTTAATCTATTGAAGGTCAAAAGTAAAAATAGATTATACCTAATTAAAACATAATTTCTGTTTTATACTTTCTACTAAGCTACTTTGCACACATATAGTATATATATATATATATATATATATATATATATATATATATATATATTTAATTGTACAGTGTTCAGATAAGTTTATATTCACTATGATTAACAACTTCTTTCTAGTGAGTATGCATCTTGTCCATTTAATAATTAATTATAATGATCATATGCTCGTATACACAGTTTAAAATGATGTTCCCCAGAATTACTAAAATTAATATGTTTCTGGAAATAAAGCACTAAGAATTCAGATTAACAAATTCTTGTAAACTGACTTTTACTTATTACTCACACTGTCATATTGTGCAGAGACCTTTGCCAACTAATACAATGCAGGTATTAAATAGTATTTTATAAGAGCCTTCAAGATATTGAATGAACAGTCATTCATTCACTAGTTCTATGATCTCCTAAAACCACCTAGGTGTCACCATCAAATAATGAAGCTACACCTGCCATAATAATCTGGACCAATCTAATTAATATTACATAAAGTGCATTAATATGATCCTAGCTAAGGTCAAATAATAAACTGCAGACTTTTTCAGGTGTTTTCCAGATTGTTCTTTGTAGTTACTTTTCATACAAGACAAAGGGGGTATCTCAAAAACTCCTACACACTTATATTTGTTGAACTTTTCTTAATAAGACAGTTATTTATGAAGTATCATGATGTTACCACAATATGAGATAGATTACAAGTGGTGCTCTAAAGTTAGCGCAGGTCACAATAAGCAATATTGTGATCATGCTATTGTGCACGTGTATTACAAGTTGAAAGTAAACAAGTGAGCTTGAGTGCAAATTATGTCAGGTTAGTGTGTCTAAAGACCGAGCATATTGTGTAAAGAGTAAAACAACCTGCACCAAACACAACATAAGTACATTGAAACAAAGTGTTACACTCATATATACAGTTTCTGATAAAAAAAATATTCATATAAAACATTTTTTTTTTATATATATAAAGGTTAAAGGGTATATGGTATATGATAAGGTGTTTGACTGGAAAGGGCTATAATGTATATTAGTCATGTGCATTTCATTATATTCCTTGCTTTACCGAAAATTAAAGTGGCCGAAAACAAAAAACGAAAATAAATTTTCATTTTCATTTTCAGTTGGTGGATGCTATTTTTATGATGCAAGCAGGCATTATCTAATGTTTGCAAACCAGGAAGGAGCAGCAGAAAAGATTGACAGTTTTTCTCAGCCTGGAAGCTTCAGAGACTCAGATCTGTTTTCAGTGAGCTAGCAGTTGGTTTTCCTTTTGTTTAATTATGGCACCACATTGAGCGTTAAAGAGTTGCCTTGGCTTTTAGCTTTAGAAAATATGTATAAGCACCTTGTAGTTATGTGTCTGTGTGTATTTTCTAGACTTGTGCAGACAAGAAATTTTAGGTTCGTCAAAAAACTTTGCACCAATTATTTGGGGAAATTTGTTTCCCTTAATATTCATTGGCTGCACTATTTCATATTTGTTTGGTTAAAATAAATACAGCATTTTAGAGAAACATATACATTCGTTTTCATTAAATTGAATGTAAATGTTCAAAGCTACAGGTTTAAAAGTTCACCTGTAGTTAAAAACACTTATCTTAATGCGCTCTGGAAAATGTGCTAACCCAATCCTCTTCTTGCTAGAGCCCTGGCCCCACTAGCAGGAGGCTTAATGCTCTCAGTTCCCAGGACCTGCATTAACTTAAGCACAAGTCCTGGAAGCCGGGCACGCTAAGCCTCCTGTTAGCACGCTGGTGGTTTTGGCAAGAAGAGGATCTGCACGCTCTCCAGAGCTCGACTTTAAGGCAAGTATTAACCTCTTAAAAAATAAAAGGAAATGAAGAAATACTGACACCTAGATTACGAGCTTTGCGTTAGGAGGGGTGCGGTGCTAACGAGCAGTTTTCCCTCACCGCTCACCTACAGACAACGCTGGTATTACGGGTTTTCACAAACCTGGCATTAGCCGCAGAAAAGTGAGCGGAGAGCAAAATTTAGCTCCACATCTCACCCAATACCAGCGCTGCTTACGTTAGCGGTGAGCTGGAAAAACGTGCTCGAGCACGATTTCCCCATAGGAATCAATGGGGTAGAGCTGGCTGAAAAAAAACCTAACACCTGCAAAAAAGCAGCGTAAAGCTCCTCACGCAGCCCCATTGATTGCTATGGGGAAATACTTTTAATTACTACACCTAACACCCTATCATGAACCCTGAGTCTAAACACCCCTAATCTTACACTTATTAACCCCTAATCTGCTGCCCCCAACATCGCCACAACCTACATTATAATATTAACCCCTAATCTGCCGTTCCGGACACCGCCGCCACCTACATTATACTTATGAACCCCTAATCTGCCGCCTCCAACATCGCCGACACCTACATACTATTTATTAACCCCTAATCTGCCGCCCCCAATGTCACCACAACCTACCTACACTTATTAACCCTTAATCTGCAGCCCCCAATGTCGTCACCACTATATTAAAATTATTAACCCCTAAACCTAAGTCTAACCCTAACCCTAACACCCCCCTAACTTAAATATAATTTAAATAAATCTAAATAAAATTACTATAATTCACTAAATTATTCCTATTTAAAACTAAATACTTACCTATAAAATAAACCCTAAGATAGCTACAATATAACTAATAGTTACATTGCATCTATCTTAGGGTTTATTTTTATTTTACAGGCAAGTTTGTATTTATTTTAACTAGGTACAATAGTTATTAAATAGTTATTAACTATTTAATAGCTACCTAGTTAAAATAAAGACAAATTTACCTGCAAAATAAATCCTAACCTAAGTTACAATTACACCTAACAATACACTATAATTAAATTAATTCCCTAAACTAAATGCAATTAATTACAATTAAAAAAAAATATCTAAAGTACGAACCCCCCCAATAATAAAATAATTACAAGTTTTTTAAACTAATTACACCTTATCTAATCCCCCTAATAAAATAAAAAAGCCCCCAAAATAATAAAAAGTCCTACCCTATACTAAATTACAAATAGCCCTTAAAAGGGCCTTTTGCGGGACATTGCCCCAAAGTAATCAGCTCTTTTACCTGTAAAAAAAAAAGTACAATACCCCCCCAACATTAAAACCCACCACCCACACACCCAACCCTACTCTAAAACCCACCCAATACCCCCTTAATAAAATCTAACACTAACCCCTTGAAGATCACCCTACCTTGAGAAGTCTTCACCCAGCCGGGCCGAAGTCATCAACGAAGCTGGGCGAAGTAGTCCTCCAGACGGGCAGAAGTCTTCATCAAAACCGGGAAGAAGAGGTCCTCCAGACGGGCAGAAGTCTTCATCCAGGCGGCATCTTCTATCTTCATCCATCCGGTGCAGAGCGGCTCCATCTTCAAGACATCCGACGTGAAGCATCCTCTTCATACGAAGTCCAACTGAAGAATGAAGGTTCCTTTAAATGACGTCATCCAAGATGGCATCCCTTCAATTACAATTGGCTGATAGAATTCTATCAGCCAATCGGAATTAAGGCAGAAAAAATCCTATTGGCTGATGCAATCAGCCAATAAGATTGAGCTCGCATTCTATTGGCTGATCCAATCAGCCAATAGAATGCCAGCTCAATCCTATTGGCTGATTGCAACTTCTTAACGCTGCTTTTTAACCCTAACGCACAACTCGTAATTTAGCCGTGACTTTGGTGAATTCATTTGGATATTTGTTCCATCAAAATGAAAAAAAATAGATTTGATTTTCATCACGAATGTGCATTTGAATAGCCAATTTGAATAGCCAATAGAATAAGAGCTACTGACATTCTATTGGCTATTCAAATCAGCCAATAGAATTACAGTAGCTCTCATCCGAATTTGAATGCTCAAATCAGCCAATAGGAATTCAAGGGACGCCATTTTTAATCGCGTACCTTGAATTCCTATTCAGTGTACAGCGGAGATCATATGAAGAGGATCCTCCACGCTCCATGGCTCCGCGGTCTTCAGTTCCAGCATCGCCGATCTTCAGTTCCAGCATCGCCAGTCTTCAGTTCCAGAGTGGATGGTCTTCAGCTCCGCAGTCATCGGTCTTCAACTCCTCCGCTCCGCGCCGGCTGGTTCCTGGAAGAAGAAGAGGTCACTGCTTGGAAGAAGACTTCACCACCTGGAACAGGACCTTCTCCGCCGGTCTTCAGGACAGGTAAGGACCACTTGGGGGTTAGACTTAGGTTTTTTTAAGGGGGGATCGGGTGGGTTTTAGAGTAGGGGTGTGTGGGTTGTAATGGGGGGGATTGTTCTTTTTTTTACAGGTAAAAGAGCTGATTACTTTGGGGCAATGCCCCACAAAAGGCCTTTTAAGGGCTGATAATAGAGCTGATTACTTTTGTAATTTAGTTTAGGGTAGGGAAATTTTATTATTTTGGGGGGCTTTTTTATTTTATTAGGGGGCTTAGATTAGGTGTAATTAGATTAAAATTCTTGTAATATTTTTTTATTTTTTTGTAATTTAGTGGGGTTTTTTTGTAATATAGTTTAGTTTATTTAATTGTATTTTAGTTTAGATAATTGTAGTTTATTTAATTAATTTATTGATAGTGTAGTGTTAGGTGTAATGGTAACTTAGGTTAGGATTTATTTTACAGGTAATTTTGTCATTATTTTAACTAGGTAGCTGTTAAATAGTTATTAATTATTTAATAGCTATTGTACCTAGTTAAAATAAATACAAAATTACCTGTAAAATAAATATAAACCCTAAAATAGCTATAATGTAATTATTAATTATATTGCAGCTATCTTAGGGTTTATTTTATAGCTAAGTATTTAGTTTTAAATAGGAATAATTTAGTTAATAATATTAATATTGTTTAGATTTATTTAAATAATAATTAAGTTGGGGGTGTTAGGGTTAGACTTAGGTTTAGGGGGTAATATAGTTAATATAGGTGGCGGCGGTGTAGGGGGATCAGATTAGGGGGTAATATAGTTAATATAGGTGGCGGCGGTGTAGGGGGCTCAGATTAGGGGTTAATATAGGTGGCGGCGGTATAGGGGGCTCAGATTAGGGGGTAATATAGTTAATATAGGTGGCGGCGGTGTAGGGGGCTCAGATTAGGGGTTAATATAGTTTATATAGGTGGTGGTGGTGTAGGGGGCTCAGATTAGGGGTTAATATAGTTTATATAGGTGGCGGCGGTGTAGGGGGGTCAGATTAGGGGGTAATACATTTAATGTAGGTGGCGGCGGGGTCCAGGAGCGGCGGTTTAGGGGTTAATTCTAGGATAGGCTTATTGCGATGTGGGGGGTTGTCGGTCTAGGGGTTAATACATTTATTGTTAGGAGTGAGAGGGGGGATTGCGGATAGAGGGGTATACGTGTCGGGCTATTTTTGGGAGGCGTGTTAGACAGTTATGGGAGATTTAAGACTTTAGTTAGTTTTTGTAGGCTGCAGTTTCTAAAGTGCCGTAAATCACTGGCGACTCCAGAAATTAGTACTTACGCTTATTTCTGGACATCGCTAGTTTGTCCGATTTACGGCACTTTAGCAACTGTCGGCGTCGTATATGTGATAGCCCGATGTGCGAGGTGAAACTATGGGCGGCGCAGGTTTCCACGCTTGCGCCGAAACCTGCGCCATATATCGGATCGCGCCCCTGGTTTAAAGGTTCAGTAAACAAAAAAAAAAAACAACAAAAAACACTGCAAAAATAGTTTCTGTATAGTGTATTTACTTGCAGTCTTTAAAGGGACCCTAAACCCCCCAAAATTCTGTATTGATTCATATAGAGCATGCAATTTTAACCAACTTTCCTAACTTTTTTCCTAATATCAATTTTTCTTAATTCTCTTGCTATCTTTATTAAAAATGTAGGAATATAAAGCTTAGGAGCCGGCCCATTTTTTGTTCAGAACCTGGGTTATGCTTGCTTATTGGTTTGCTAAATGTAGTCACTAATAAGCAAGCGCTATTTATCTGAAATCATTTGTTATTCCAAATGCATATGTTTCATAGTTTTAATATACTGTACATTTTAAAACTATTAGTGTGTGCAATTCTATTTCTTAGATTTATTAATTTATTTTATTAATTAATTTATGTATTTCAATAAAATACAGCAGTAAACTAAAACTTAATTATTGTAGGGTAGTGTAAGAAGGACACGTGCCCCTGTGTTTTGTTTGTGTGTGCATGTGTGTTTTATTTGTGTGTGCATGTGTGTTTTGTTTGTGTGTGCATGTGTGTTTTATTTGTGTGTGCATGTGTGTTTTATTTGTGTGTGCATGTGTGTTTTGTTTGTGTGTGCATGTGTGTTTTATTTGTGTGTGCATGTGTGTTTTGTTTGTGTGTGCATGTGTGTTTTGTTTGTGTGTGCATGTGTGTTTTATTTGTGTGTGCATGTGTGTTTTGTTTTTGTGTGCATTTGTGTTTTGTTTGTGTGTGCATGTGTGTTTTGTTTGTGTGTGCATGTGTGTTTTATTTGTATGTGCATGTGTGTTTTGTTTGTGTGTGCATGTGTGTTTTGTTTGTGTGTGCATGCATGTGTGTTTTGTTTGTGTGTGCATGTGTGTTTTATTTGTGTGTGCATGTGTGTTTTGTTTGTGTGTGCATATGTGTTTTTGCCTTCTAAGCTCTTTTCTTTATCTTTAAAGGGATATGAAATCCAAAAAAAAAAAAATATGTTGTGGTTCAGACAGAGCATACCATTTTAATAAAAGTTTCCAGCTTACTTCTAGTATGAAATTTGCTTTGTTCCCATAGTATTTTTTCTTGAAGAGGTGTTTGTAACACTGCATGGCAGGAAATAGTGTTGCCATTAAGTGCTCATGGAAAGGGATAACATTCTTGCAAAACTGCTACCATAAAGTGCTCCAGATGTGTACACGCCCCTGCTTTTCAACAAAAGATGCCAAGAGAATGAAGAAAAATTGATGATAGAAGAAAATTAGAAAGTTGTTTAAAATAGCATTCTCTAGGGGGGCGGAGCCGACCATGGACTGAAATGGCCGCACAGTTATGAAGCTCTGAAATCCTTAGACACAGTTAGGGCATAATATCCTACTTATTTCAGCTTTTGTCACAAAAGATGCACTGGAGATATAACACTCCTTCAGGCAAAGAAATGGTTGGTAACAGGAGGACTGGTTAGCGCAACCACACTGCACATGAAGAAGCGCCATTAATATCAGGCACAGAACGGACATACACCCACAGGCAGGACAAGCCGATAATGGAGCGATAACCGCTCACCGCAAGTCTGACTTGATTCCACTCCAGGGGATAAGCAACTACCCGGTCACTGAATGAGCGCGGTATTACGGCAGATAGCTGCAGGAGCTGATCAAGGCGGCCATAAATCACAACGGCGCGTATTGAAGGTGAGCGCCATGTTTTAACATTGCAAATGTGCGGAGGGCGGGTTGGCTGCATATTACTATCGCACATAATTTGGATCACTTAGCCCTGAGCAGCGTATATACTGAGAAGGGGATTCTCCTTTTTACCGCTGGACACATAGTGAAAGTCACCGCTGGGGAATCTCTACAGGGGCCATATTAGTTAGCCTGTGCACATCGACCACGTGGTGTAAAGCAAAACAGTTTAACCACACACGTTTGCAATTCACTCTCCTGTAGTGGAAATCTGAATGACGATCACCTCAGATCCCTGTCCTTTGGCTCAGAGTTAGAGCTGTGAAAGCAGATAAGAGGTGTCCCTTCTCCTTTCTGTTTATTTGCTGCTGGACAAACAAACACCAGTTGTGTAAACACTCATAATACCCTGCCCTCACTCTTACTGTATACCACTTCCTACAGGGAAATAATTACATTTAAAAGCATTTATCAATGTCACTAAAAGAGTTCAGAGCAAGAGGAAAGTCGTTTGCTAACTATATATAGCATCCCTGCATATACAACCACAAGCTCTTAAGCTCTAGGAAGGAATATAGCCCTGGTAGTAGCCCACTGTGACCTTTAAAATGGCTGCAAGGAAATCAGGCAAAGGTGATAAGAATGTGAAAAGTAATCCAAATAAGATGAATATGTTTTTTAAAACGTCACAGGCACCAACAATGGAGGAAGGAGAGGTGCCACTGGCACCAGAAGAAACAGATAACTATCAGGATGCAACAGCAGATACCCCACTCACTAGAGCTGATTTAAAAGATCTTCCTACAAAGGGAGATTTCACTTCATTCATACAGCAGGTAGGCCGCATGATTAAAGATGGGCTAAGAGGTCAATGAGTTGGGAAATAGAATGGAATATTTAGAGGAACAGTCAGAATCTCAAACAAATGATATGGATCTCATGAACAGAAAACTCCTGACTCAAGAATCCCAAATTGCTTTTCTACAGGAAAAATTGGAAGACTTGGACAACAGAGGGAGGAGGCAGAATATAAGGGTAAGAGGACTACCAGAAAGAATAACTCCTGAAAATCTGCACTCCTCCCTCCAGGATCTATTTAAGAATATATTAAATGAATCTAACTACACTGAGATTCCACTCGATAGGGCTCATAGGGCTCTGAGGCCACAACCCAAAGAAAAAGACCCCCCAAGGGATGTAATAATAAAATTCCACAAATATCTGGATAAAGAAAGGATAATGAAGGCTTCGAGACAACAACAACCAATTTCTTTTCAGGGATCTCAGTTACAACTCTACTCTGATCTTAGTCCGCTTACGTTGCAAAATAGAAAAGAAACAAGGTTTTTGACACAACACCTCCAAGACAACGGAATTCCCTATAGATGGGGGTTCCCATTTAGCATTAAAGTGCTGAAAAACAACCGCATTCACGTCTACAAATCAATAGAAGATCTGGAGGACTTTTGTACTCAACTGGGAATCACACAGCCATCCCTGCCGTCCATACATGAATCAAACACACCTGCAAATGCCAACCCATTACAGCAAAGACCACGTTGGCAGACAGTTCAGGGAAAACGCCCAAGGGCCCCTGCTACAGGTGGCTCTTCAATAGTTCATGAATCTGATGATGGCTGACTATCGTTTGGTATACAGAATATTAATATTATAGAGAAAATCAAAACCAGAAGTGAAATTTTGGACTGTCTTCGGAATAGTGAAGATGTCTCTCATCTGATCAGGTAATATCGTTTGTTATTACTTTCTTACATTGCTCAGATCCATCTGAAAGACAGAAAATGAACTGAAACACTAAAGACTGAGTAATAAATGAAGGCTATCATAGAGCATCTATATTACAGTAAAGTCGATAGATTTAATAGCTTTAGCGTACTATTAAAATTTAACAGAGCCTGCTGACTGTTTGCCTAAGAAGTGCACTGAAAAGTTAAAAATGTATTACTAAATAAAATAAAAAAATAAATAAAAATAAATAAATAAATAAATAAATAGAACGATATGCATATGTGATAAATGTTTTCTCATGCTTTGTTTCCCTAACTGTGTCTAGACCCACGGAGGTCTTTGGATACCCCTAACCCCTTTTACATTTATGTTTTTTTATCTCTCAAGTGAGAAGATGGTATTCATATTTAGAGTCATTGTTCAAATGTTAATGTTGTCATATATGGTTACCATGACATGTTTGAATTTTTTATATTGTTGGTCATTGTCATTTGAAAAGTATTATTGTACTGCCCGCTGGATAGAATTAATGTTTCGCAGAGAACTAAAGCAGATTGAATTAATAGTTAATGTCTTATGATAGAAAGTTGATTTCACAAAACTGTAAAGGTTTGAACTCCCCTACCAAAAGGTCAATTGCAATGGCGTGGTTTAAAAAATCACAAGGATCAATAGTGTTTTTACAAGAAACTCATTTCCCCAAACATAAAGAACCAAAACTCTATTCCAAAATCTATACCCAACAAATATTTAACTCAAATCCCAACAAAAAGAATGGGGTTGGCATTTTAATAAATAAAGATGTCCCATTTCAAATTTTGGATCAATTTTCAGATGAAGATGGTAGAATCCTGATATTGGTAGGCACACTATACAACACTCAGCTAACCTTAATGAACATATATGCGCCCAACATAAACCAAACTAGTTTTTATAATAAAGCTTTAGCTAAATTAGGAGAAATGCAGAGGGGGGTAGTAATAGTGGGTGGTGATTTCAATATCACATTGAACCCCTTTATGGATTGCTCCACAGGAAAGAGTCAAATAACTCAGAGAAATAGGGCACACATTAACCAAAAATTAGATACTCTTTTATTAATAGATGTTTGGAGGTTACACCATCCCAGAACGCGGAGCTATACCTTTTATTCACATCCAGGTCACTCCTATTCCAGAATAGACTATTGGCTGTTGGATCATAATCACATAGCCAATGCCATAGATACAGAGATATTGCCGATATCATGGTCGGATCATGCATCCATTACGTTAGAACTTGGATGGCCCTCAATGCCCTCACACCAACCTCTGTGGCGACTGGATTCCGCTTTATTGCACAACCCACTTATCAAACGCCATATAGGGGAACACATCACAGAATTTTTCCAGCACAATACCTCCTCGGACACAAATAAAATTACCAATTGGTTAGCTCATAAAGCTACTATTAGGGGAGAGTTAATTAAACAAAGAGCAAACCTACGTAAACAATATGACACAGAGTATAAAAAATTACTTTCTGCTTTAAAGCTAGTGGAACAGAGACACAAACTTGATCCAGCAGATAATGAACTCACACATCTGGTCAGTGGAGCTAGGTCAGCATTTCGGCAACACCTACAAAGGGATGCTAATAACAAGGCATTTTACCTAAAAAAATTGTATTTTCATAATAACAATAAAGCAGGGGCATGGTTAGCGAAAATTTTAGCGAAAAAAAGATATCAGGCCCACATTTTTAAAATAGATAATGATAAAGGACAAATAGTGACCGAACCTAAAAAAATAGCAAATGTATTTGGGGATTACTACGCTAAGCTATATAACATAGCAAAACAAGGAAAACCAGAGAATTTGTGCTCCCTTAGCCAATATTTAGACTCAGTGGATGTTCCAAAAATCTCCACACAAGAAGCTGACACCCTAGACTCCCCCATTCACATTGCAAGAAGTCTTAAAAGCTATAGAGACACTACCCAACAATAAGAGCCCAGGCCCAGATGGATTCTCAAATGATTACTATAAGACTTACAAAACATTAATAGCACCTCACCTATTAAAAGCTTTTCAACATATTGATGAGGTAGGCAGCTTCCCAGCAGAATGTTTGGAAGCATATATTTCAGTGCTCCCCAAGCCAAATAAACCAACTAATCTACCAAATAATTACAGACCCATATCACTACTCAATACGGATCTCAAACTTTACGCAAAAATTTTAGCGGGCCGTATTAATAAACTGTTACCCCAGATTATTCACCTTGACCAAGCAGGTTTTGTCCCAGGAAGAGAAGCGAGAGACAACACCATTAGAACACTACAATTAATTGACTACGCTAAATTAAATAAATTAGGAATGGTGGTTGTCTCCGCTGATGCTGAAAAAGCATTTGATCGCTTAAATTGGAGCTTTTTGCAAGCAACTCTACGCAAAATGGGATTCGGGGAAACTATTATAAAAATAATTTTTAGCCTGTACCAAAACCCCTCAGCCCAAGTAAAAGCAAACAATATTTTATCAGATAAATTTTTCATCCAGAACGGAACACGGCAGGGTTGTCCCCTGTCCCCCCTTCTGTTTGTGTTGAGCATGGAGATCCTGGCCCATAAAATCAGACAAAACGAACAAATCTCAGGCATCAAAATTGGACAAAATAATTATAAATTATCTCTATACGCAGATGATGTGTTGCTCACACTGTCTAATCCCACAGAGTCTATTCCAGCAGTGTTGAGGGAGTTCGAAGAGTTTGGGATGTTCTCTAATTTCCTTCTAAATGATCAAAAATCTGAAATTTTAAATATCTCTATGCCAAGAAAAAAATATTCGGAATTACTAAAAAAGTACCCATTCATACCACAAAACAAAGCCATCAAGTATCTGGGGATCTACCTGTCACCCAGGCTTGGTACCTTGTTTGCAAAAAATTACCAAAACCTATACAATGAGCTAACTAAAGACCTAAATAGGTGGAATGATAAACTGATCTCGTGGTGGGGACGTATACAGGCAGTGAAAATGACTGTACTACCCAAAATTCTTTATATGCTCCAAACGGTGCCAATTGCACTACCTATCTTATTCCGCAATAAGCTACAGAAATTATTAAATAATTACATTTGGGGCAGAATTAAACCTAGGGTCATTAAATTCACTATGTATAGGGCCACACGGGAGGGGGGACTGGGACTCCCCAACATTGAGATGTACTATAAAGCAAAATGCTTGCAAAGAATACTAGATTGGCATCGTAACGCTGAAAATAAAGCTTGGGTGACTCTGGATTCCCATATCTTGAGGACTCCCTCCCCTGGGGTGCTGTGCTGGGTGGAAAGAAAGAGCCGACCCCCTTGGATCAGGTCATATTCAATATACCACCATACTTTTGATATTTGGGACAGCACTATAGCATGCAATAGCCAAATATCATCCCTGAGATCCCCAATGTCCCCAGTTTCCCCTAATGCAGAATTACACGGGGGCTTGGAGCAAAAACTATCTAGGCAACTCGATTGGGAGATGGGTTATACGATACCTATAACCAGATTCCTAACTAATGGTAAACTAAGGCGAAGATCAGACCTTGACGGGGTATTGGGGGGCGCTTTCACGAAATGGCTGAAGTATTTCCAACTTCAGCACTTGTTGGCCATGTCCCCAGATAGGGAAAAACTAATTAGGCAGCCCACCATGTTTGAACAACAGTGTCTTGGAAGTCAACCATTATGCCATACTTTGGCATGGGCAAAGAGGGCACTGTCGCTCAACGAGTTGAGCGTGGCCCCTAACTATAGAAGTAGATGGCACAGGGAATTAGGAGAGGAACTAAGTGAACAGGATTGGAAATATATCACACAGAATACTAGAAAGTCTTCGACTTCAGCTAAGACTTTGGAATTAAACTTCAAGGTCCTGACGCGATGGTACCTCACCCCAGCAAGAATAAAGACAATCTATCCGACAGCCTCTGATATGTGCTGGAGAGGGTGCGGTAACAGGGGAACCATGATACATATCTGGTGGTCCTGTGATAAACTACAACCATTCTGGTTACTAATAGGAAATTTTATCAAATTAATCAGCAACCAAAGCGCCGACTATCAAATCCAACCCACGACAGCCCTACTAAACCTACTCCCAAAATGTAGTTGCAAAATTAGGAGGAAACTAATACAGTTAGCTCTAAACACAGCCAAATCCCTGATAGCTTCTAACTGGAAATCACGGGTGGTACCCACATATAAGGCCTGGGAAACGTTAATGAACCATACAATCCAACTGGAAGAATATGGCTATTTTATAAGAAAGGACATGGAAATGTTTAATAACATAAAGTTTTACTGGGAAACACGAATGCACATACACTAAAACTTTGCATACGACATCAGACATACTATAAAAAGGGTGAGTGAAGTCTCTAAGACAGTTTAAAGGACGTTACATAAATATGTCAATTTAATCTTTAGCTGAAACGGACAGGATCAACTACAGCTCCTGCTTACTGATGATGACCAACTAATGTTTAGTTTTGAATTGATTGGTTTTATGTTCCTTGTTAGTTATAATAAGTTTTCTTAAAAGCATTTTAAAGAAAAAATTTTGGATGTTAATCTAAGCAAAGCGCAGAAGAACATGTTGATCTGTAATCAATGTAATTTTTTTGTTTTTGTTTCTTTTTTTAATGCATTTCCATGTAATGTCTCATTTTTCATCCAATAAAAAATTATACAAAAAAAAAAAAAAATAGCATTCTCTAACTTAATCATGAAAGAAAATGTTGGGTTTCATATCCCTCTAACCCTTTCCTAATCACAAACATTTTAATTATAACCCTTAATAATAAAAAAATATATTAATTGTTTTTCTCAATAAAGTCCAAAAATTAATAGTATACCAGGCAATGCACGTTACTACATAAATGTGAAATATATCTTGCAACTACCCTTTTTTTTCCAAAAGACACAAATACACAGGAAGAAGACTCCATCAAAATGTAGGCCTTCTTCCTAAACAGGTACCAAAAGAGCAACAAAAACATCTGTGGCTGCCACAATATCTCTGCCAGGGTAATGGAGAAACCCTCCACAATTTCAAGTAGAGGGCATCTTGGTCCATTGGCTGGGACCAGCCGCATATGTGGTGGCATGACTTTACCACTAAAAAACATCCACAAACAGACACAAACTAGCGGAACAACTGGATATTAGTTGCAATTCTTTTGGTCACAGCCTGAGCCAGTGTTGCACAAAAACTATTTGTGACTGATCCACATAAAATTAGCAGCACAAGTACTATCAACGTTGCTAAAGTGACTACAGTAACGGATGTGTCAATAGTCTGAACTTCAGTATCTACTCCCACTAGTGCACCAGTGAGCAACACTTCTATCTTGCTCCATGATATTCCGCATTGTCAAGGTGTAATTAGGGCAGTTGTAAATCTTGAGGACGAAAAGACTAGCAGCATCAGCAGTAGACCTTATTTACAGGAAGAGGAGGGTAGTTTAAGGCATAAGTGCTGTGCCTTGAGGCTGATGGTCTTGCAGCATATGAACTTGATTATTCTTTTTCATTACACTTAAAACAACTAGTGCTGCTCCTCCAATTTGGTGCTATCTCCCTCAGAAACAGCTCAAATGCTGTGTCCACTTTAATAAGGCACCATTAATGTTTTTCTTGATTTACAAAATCTTTTAACCTAAGATTACAGCTTCTTATTTGATGCCTCCTTCAAGGAAGACAGCTTTAAATTATTGGCAAAGTTTTGTCTCATGTCAAATGCTAATGTATTCTGTTATCAGACAGGAAAATGCTGAAACACCTTACCAAATGCTGTGTCATAATATGGATGTTAATTGCTACGGCTGCTCAAACTTTTCTTTGCAGTTTGCAAATTTATACCAAAGCTTTGCTTTCTGATAGTTACAAAATACAACTAACTAGTCCATGTGAGATCACACCCGAAACCGGGGTATCCAGTTACTGACTAGAGACAGGCAAAGTGTGAACTCACTATAACCAGTTGGTGACTGTGTGCCACTGCTAGGCCTTGGTGCTGGCAGCATTGTTTTACTTATTTTTCTGAAAACATTTTGTCATCCTATTCTTTCAAGATATTGACATACAATTCTGCTGCTCCTCCTAGTTTGCCAGTGCTACCTCCCTAGCGATGATGTGTTCAGTGGGGACAGGGCACCCTCTTATTTTCTTCGCATGTACTATTATATTACAGTAAATAGAGTTAAAACCTTTATAAAAAAAATAATATTGCATACATATGTTTTAACATGTTTTCATCTACTTAACGACAAAGGGCTCCAATGTCTGTATACGTATGCATATATATTTATGTGTTTATATGTGTATATATGTCTGTAAATACATATATACATTAAACTTCTGGTGGGCGGAGCAACGGGATAGCAGCGTGAGTAAGGACCTCCATGTCCCTCGCACTAACAATGGCTGCATATCACTGTTTTAATGCTCCCACAGGCCATCCTTGCAAAGCTGAGCTCCAGTGGAATGAAGGGGCAAATAATCTTTGTGGCCAACGATCTGTGAAGGGTATAACATTGCCCTTACCACGGAAGCATAAAAAAGACGCCAGAAGCACAAACAGGTGGCGTCATCTTGGATATTGCAAAGCTCACGCTGCCAGTGCTAAGTGGAGGCTGGAAAGCTGAGAGACAAAGAAGTCACTATCGATCACCAGAAATGTAACGCAGTGGACATCTCCTGACAAGGGAGGGGTGAGTTAATCCACCATCCCTCACCTCCATGGCCGCACGTCCTGCAAGAAAAACAGGCCTCTAAGAAATCCTCACGCAGTAGGCAAACACACTCGCTCTTATGGCACACAGAACACTTGGAAATGAAGATCCACATGATAAAGTGGTTAACATGCACCCTATTTTGAACTTTCAATATACTGACCTACAGTTTACTACCACCAAAGAGATCTCAGCCACATGGGACACATGCCACCTTATATGTTGCCAGGCTGTGAGCGAATATTGTGGGACAAATCTCACCTTAAAACAGAGATGGAACTTGCAGGGAATGATAAGAGACTTATCTATATGACATCCTAGGACAACGGCCCACTCATGCCCTAACTAGCCACAATACATATATACCTACATATTACTCCCTGCAACATGTGGCAGTGATTTGATCCAACTCTCCAAATCTGAGTCCATAATTCGTCCCTAGATAGGGTTCAGTGGGTCTAAATAGTACTGTATGCAGAAATATTACACCAGCTACACCAAGAAGGCCAGAACAATGGCAGGCAAACAAAAACAAGCTGACAAAAGAATGAAACACCAAGCAGAAATAAATGCAGCAGAGAGTGCAGCTCATATGTTGCCAGAACACTCACTTCAGGATACCCACCCAATTGAGGCCCAGCTCTCAGCGCTGTTCCTGCCTAAAATTGAGCAGCTGCAAACTGGTGTTAACTCACTTTCAACAGATTTAAAAAGTTTTACAGCAAGAATGCAGCAGGCTGAACAAAGGATTGCTGACCCCGAAGACAGACAGAGAGAGACAGTTGAAAAGGTCACAAATTTACAACAACAGAACAAGATCCTTCTCAGCATAATAGATGAACTGGAAAACCGCTCGAGGCACAATAACCTGAGGGTTGTTGGCCTCCCGGAGACAGTACCAAATGCGGAACTCATTAGATTCACAGAAATAACATTACCAGCACTTTTAAATATCTCTTCAGAAGAAATTCCATGCATGGTGAAAAGAGCTCATAGAGTGGGCAATCCAAGCTAAGACACCAAGAACAGATGAAGTCCACGGGCATACCACAAGAACACACCGCTGCTTTATGAAGGGATAGAAAATCCTCCTATTCCAGGATTATTCTGCGGAAATTTCTAACAGATGCAAGGAGTTATTCTCCTTTTTTGTAAAAACTTAATAGAAGCTGGTTGGTCAGTCTTCTTACTATATCCTGCAAGACTTAGGCTCCAAACCACAGAAGCACCAAAGTTCTTTGAAGACCCAAGACAGCTACAAAAATTCTTGAGAAAGGAAATGCCTGAAGCAGAGAACCCTCCATAGAGAGACTGAATCAAGTCATGTTTGTTACTAATATAGATTTTTTCTGACCTTGTGATGCTAAATGCATAGAACTCAGACCCAGCAACAAAATGTGAAAGGAAAAGTATCTCGCTCAGAGTTGGGGATGGTAGGGAAATTCAGTGAGTTAGAAATAAATAGTTGGCAGGGTGGGCATTGAGAAGTGTATAAAACCTTAATACCTCTTAGCTAAAGAAGCAAATGTTAGCTAGACAGTTTTTTTTTCCTTATAGCATTGTTTTGCTACTATTTACTAATTTATTGAAAATTGTTTATGTGTTCAGTTATGTGTCCTCCCTTCTTCCTGGACACTACAGCTACAGTTGTCTTATGATCCTTCACTACTGAATCTCCATCTCCAAGCAACGAGACTCATATTCAGGTATCCACTAACATACTAATGCCTACACCAACCACAACACAAATTACGACATGGCACTTGCTGATTTAAAAATAATTAGTTGGAATGTAGGGGGTATAACATCACCCCAGAAGAGGCGGTCCATTTTAAAGTACTTATACAGACAAAAGGCAGATATAGCAATTCTAGAAGAGACTCATTTAACTACGGCAGAACACCTAAAACTAAAACAGAGCTGGGTGGGTAAAGTTGTTTTTACATCTTATGAGGCCAAGAGAGCTAGAGGAGTAGCAATACTATTTAGGAAGAACCTTCCATACTGCATCATTAAAACAAAAATTGACTCCTTAGGGAGATATATACTACTCCACCTAGATATACAAAATCTAACCTTCACAAACTCAGAAGGAAGAATTCTGGTATACACTGCAGTCCCAATTACTTAATTTCACATCTTCCCCGCTAATGACAGTGACTCCCTCCCTCCCTCTCCCAGTCACGTGTGTTGTTCCCCAAGGTTCCATTCTCGGCCCCCTACTATTCACATTATTTATAAATGATCTGCCTAATGTCTGCAAATCCTCAACTGTACACATGTATGCAGATGACACGGTAATCTATGCAAACAATTCCAATCTGCCGCAGCTTGAAGCAGTGCTCCAAAACCAGTTCACAGAGGTAGAAAAGTGGATCTCAAAAAACAAACTCTTCCTAAACACTGACAAAACTGTCACAATGATCTTTGGAACGGAACCTAAATTACACAAATTACAAAATTCCCATCTACGCATCAAAACAAAATCCAATTGCACACTGACCGCAGTCCACTCTTTCAAATACTATGTTTTTAGATCCCAATCTATCTTTTGGCCTCCACATAGAAAAACTTGCATCTAAACTTTATCCAAAACTAGGTGCTCTGTACAGAAACAAATCCTGCCTCAGCCCTACAGTAAAGGAAAAGAATATACAGCAAATGCTGATGCCTATCATGGATTACAGGGACGTAGTATATGCACCTGCACCGCAAACTCACCTTAATAAACTTAATACATTATATAACTCATTCTGACACTTTCTGCTACAATTTAACTACAGGACCCACCATTGTGACATGCTAAAAGAACTAAACTGGCTGTCGCTGGAATCCAGATGCACCCTCCATCTTTCCTGTCTTGTGTTTAAGAGCCTTTCTGGGAAGTTCCCACCCTACCTGAGCAGAATGCTCTCCCCAGCTATTCCCACATCCTATAACCTCCGATCCAATACCAGCACATTATTTAGCTTGCCTCAATTCAAAAAGAAAGTAGCTTGATCCTCCTTTTCCTACAGAGCACCACAATTATGGAATGACCTCCCGCACACTTTCAAACCTTCCCCAAAGCCTAATATCCTTTAAGAGATCGCTCTCTACATATCTCAAAACAGAATGCACCTGCCATGGTTGATTATTTATTTCCTACCTGTTCTATGTTAATTTTTTGCATATATTGTGTATTATTATTGTTTTTGTATTTTATTGTACCCTATTGTATGAATGGAATGTTTTGTGGACCCAGGACATACTTGAAAACGAGAGAAATCTCAATGTATCCTTCCTGGTAAAATATTTTATAAATAAATAATAAATAAATAAATAAACAATTATAGGGGGCAATTTCAACATCACACCACAGACCCCTACAGATAGGTTTCGGAACCCAGCAGTATTAGATGTAAAACCTATAAAAATTCTAAAAAAGAACCATTATTAATCAGATCTTTCATGAAGACCCTAAACACTCAAGATATCTGGAGAGTGACACGCCCTGAAACTAGGGACTACACATGTATGACGTTAGCTAAGGATACTTTAGCTTAGGCCCAAAAACCATACACATGGAAAATGACACTGTGACCATTTCTGACCATGCAACAATCTCACTGAGATTACAAACTGACCTTACAAAAAAAATGAATGATAGATGGGTATTTCCTACATACCATTACAAGGACCCAATTTTTTATAGATATATACTAGGAGAATAGCTTTCCTACCAATCAATGAACTTAGAACATGTGGGCGACTACTTACTATTCTGGGAAACCGCAAAAGCCATTTTATGTGGCAGCGGGCATTAAAAAAACACAAAGAAAGACAGGATCTCTTGCTAAAGCAATTTCTGAATGTAAGGAATAGGTATTTTAGACAACCCAATGTAGCAAACAAAATCAAATACACAGATGTTAAAACGCAAAGAGACAACTTCCTACACCAACAAACTATACCCATTCTAAGACCACGGCTAGATTTTATAGATACGGGAATAGGACAGGCAAACTACTGGCAAACATCACTAGACATCTAACACACATTTGTAGATTTTTATCATACACTATACGAGGGGCAGAGGGTGGACTCCATGGTGAAAGACTCATTTTGGGAATCTATTAACCTACCTAGAATATGAGAGGAAAACCTCACTACCCTTAATCAGAATTATTATTATTATTCTTTATTTATAAAGTGCCAACAGATTCCGCAGCGCTGTTCATAGGTAACAAATCTAAAAGGACAGTACAATATGAGACACCAGACAAAATTTAACAAACAAATACAGGAGGAATTGGGAGCCCTGTTCCTGTGGGAACTTACAATCTAAATCTGACTCCGCTAGGGGTACAATAGGTTATTAAATCAATTCAACTAGCCAAAACACCTGGACCTAATGACCTTTTGGGAGAGTTCTATAAGATCATGAATTCAGAAATAAGCCCCTATCTGGTGGACCTATACAAAGGGATGCTAGAGGGGAGAGTCAACTTCTCTACCCGATTTTTAGAGGCCAACATTAGCATTATACAGTGGGGCAAAAAAGTATTTAGTCAGCCACCAATAGTGCAAGTTCTCCCACTTAAGAAGATGAGAGAGGCCTGTAATTTTCATCATAGGTATACCTCAATTATGAGAGACAAAATGTGTAAACAAATCCAGACAATCACATTGTCTGATTTGGAAAGAATTTATTTGCATATTATGGTGGAAAATAAGTATTTGGTCACCTACAAACAGGCAAGATTTCTGGCTCTCACAGACCTGTATCTTCTTCTTTAAGATGCTCCTCTGTCCTCCACTCATTACCTGTATTAATGTCACCTGTTTGAACTTGTTATCAGTATAAAAGACACCTGTCCACAACCTCAAACAGTCACACTCCAAACTCCACTATGGTGAAGACCAAAGAGCTGTCGAAGGACACCAGAAACAAAATTGTAGACCTGCACCAGGCTGGAAAGACTGAATCTGCAATAGGCAAGCAGCTTGGTGTGAAGAAATCAACTGTGGGAGCAATAATTAGAAAATGTAAGACATACAAGACCACTGATAATCTCCCTCGATCTGGGGCTCCACACAAGATCTCATCCTGTGGGGGCAAAAATGATCACAAGAACGGTGAGCAAACATCCCAGAACCACACGGGGGGACCTAGTGAATGACCTGCAGAGAGCTGGGACCAAAGTAACAAAGCCTACCATCAGTAACACACTACGCCGCAAGGGACTCAGATCCTGCAGTGCCAGACGTGTCCCCCTGCTTAAGCCAGTACATGTCCGGGCCCATCTGAAGTATGCTAGAGAGCATTTGGATGATCCAGAAGCAGATTGGGACAATGGCATATGGTCAGATGAAACCAAAGTAGAACTGTTTGGTAGAAACACAACTCGTCGTGTTTGGAGGAGAGAGAATGCTGAGTTGCAACCAAAGAACACCATACCTACTGTGAAGCATGGGGGTGGCAACATCATGCTTTGGGGCTGTTTCTCTGCAAAGGGAACAGAACGACTGATCCGTGTACATGAAAGAATGAATGGGGCCATGTATCGTGAGATTTTTAGTGCAAACCTCTTTCCATCAGCAAGGGCATTGAAGATGAAACGTGGCTGGGTCTTTCAGCATGACAATGATCCCAAAAACACCACACGTGCAATGAAGGAGTGGCTTCGTAAGAAGCATTTCAAGGTCCTGGAGTGGCCTAGCCAGTCTCCAGATCTCAACCCCATAGAAAACTTTTGGAGGGAGATGAAAGTCCATGTTGCCCAGCGACAGCCCCAAAACATCACTGCTCTAGAGGAGATCTGCATGCAGGAATGGGCCAAGATACCAGCAACAGTGTGTGACAACCTTGTGAAGACTTACAGAAAACGTTTGACCTCTTTCATTGCCAACAAAGGATATATAACAAAGTATTGAGATTAACTTTTGATATTGACCAAATACTTATTTTCCACCATAATTTGCAAATAAATTCTTTCCAAATCAGACAATGTGATTGTCTGGATTTGTTTCCATTTTGTCTCTCATAGTTGAGGTATGCCTATGATGAAAATTACAGGCCTCTCTCATCTTCTTAAGTGGGAGAACTTGCACAATTGGTGGCTGACTAAATACTTTTTTGCCCCACTTTATATACTTAAAGCACAATTGAGAGGAGAATGAAGAATGGAGAACTAGACTGGCTGGTGGGCCCCCTAGGGAGAGGGATACCATATTCAACAACTGAAGATGCTGCTGTTGAAGGTAGGTAGCGGCACAGATACAAAATAATGACTGATCATAAATGAGCACATTTTAAGTTAAGAAAGAACACAGAAGTTGTAATGTTTAATGTTGTAGAGTAGATCATTCAAGAGATATGACAAAAAATGGTTTATCACAGAGTATCTTTCTTTAAGCTAACAATGAATGTCCTGATACAAATACTGAAGTACAAGAAGTAGAAATTGTCATAATATCATGTTGTATAACCTGTACAACCTTTATATTGATGTTCCATTTGAACTCACAAGAAATTGTGTTGCATTTTTGTTTACTTTGTGATGGACAATAAATTAATATATTTAAAAGAAAATACATATATACACATAAAAATACACAAATGTATATGTACACCTATATAGTCATAAATATGTATACACACATAGACATCTTTAGACATGTATAAGTATGTATCTTTATGTTAAAGGCTTTTGCTGCCCCCCCCCCCCAACACCCAAGATCTTATATCTTTAAGCATGTATAACTATTTTGTGCAATATTGTTTTAAAATATTTTTTATTAGACAGTGTTATTATGAGTGTGTATACTTTGTAATGTATTTTTTTATTTTAGCTTAACAGTTAACCACAGCTCTGAGGGCAAGGGAATGTTTTTAGCATAAATCGTGATATACCCCTTATCGCTAGGGTGCAAATGATTGTGCTCCACTTGTAATCAAGCTCAATTGATACAAATGTAAAACATAAGTAAAAATTACCAACATAGTAAGTGCTAGAGAAGAGGGCACTTGGTAATATATCTATAAAGGTGTAAAGAGCACAAACTACAATAATGTCAACTTCCAATGACATTTGCTACAGCCCCATTTGCTTTGGCATTTGCTACAGCCCCATCCCTCTGGGAAGCCAATCCCTACACAATTAACAGTATGATTACATGAGGCCCACAAAGGTGAAATAATTTGGCCTCAACTCTATGGATGAAATTGCAGCAAAAACACATCACTCATGTAAATTTATCTATTCCAAATAATGTAAATCTATGTATCACTACATCCCACGGCACTTGCTCATGCCTGTGGTGATGCGGGAAGCCAGACATGGACCCATTGCTCAGTGTACCTAGAGGGAAATGGCTGCATCTCACTGACAAGGCCCACACTAGACTGAAACGTACATCTTGGGTTTGCCATTTCTCTATTTCAGAGAGGGATGTCCTACTATTTCAGGACCAGAATGATATGCTATGGGAAAGTTCTTCTCTGTGAAAGGCACATGTTGAGCAAAAAGAGGCTGCTCCTAGCCATAGAACAAGCTATTATGCTAATATTCGTACCCTGGTTGAGCACCTCTCTCTTTTTGTGTGTATGTATACATATATATATATATATATATATATATATATATATATATATATATATACACACACATACTGTACATGTCTGTAATTCATTCACATGGGGTACTTATTGGATAAGTAAAATTGACAACAAAGATATATTGCAATGCAAATATATGGCACGTTTGTGCTACTTTTTAAAGTCAATGAAATGTGCACAACACAAATTTTCCCTGTAATGGCTGTGGCATGACGATTGTTTTTTTAACAAAATAAACACTAATTTAATTTAGTAAACAAATTACTAAAAAAAACATTGTATATATTATATCCTCTCAGTTTTTGCCACTGGTTTAAAACTCATGTCATAAATATTTTATTATGCATGTATTATAAAGGCTCTTGTATTGCATCCATACCCTGATGTGGTTACAGTATCTCAGAATACTAATTGCCTATGAATTTCAATGCATTTTAGCAAAATTTCAACTTACATATCTTCGGCAAACATCCTGTTGTTGCAATCTCAGGGGAGAGATCTAAAATACAAAATAGTTGTATCTAGTTAATGTAAATTAATTGTTCAGCTGCATCATGAGACAAAAGAATTTCAATTTCAGGATAGTTTTACACTCATACATATAACTGAAACATTTTTTTAATTTATTTCAGTACAATTTGACAATATGCAACCAATAGTAAATAAATAACCACTAAAAATGGAAAACATTAAACATATTGTAATACAGGATAGACATATGTATAAGTATTGTCTCCTTGCCGTGTATTTCACACCTGCACTTTCTTATTATTGTGTTTATTTTCTTTATCCCAGCTGGGAGGAAAATATGTAAAGGCCAAGTTGACTGTCTTCAGCTATAATTTCTTCCGCAGCAAAATATTCATAACATGAAGAAATATCATAATTTTGGGTTTATTTGCAATAGTAATATTTTTTAATGATTTATATTATATATATATTATATATACAAACCTTTTTTTCCTTACAGAAAAACTAATAGAGTGGCTATACCATTATTATTATATAACATTAATTGATAAAGACTATTAGTATCTCACATTCACCTAGATTACAAGTTTTGCATTTGGATTTTAAAAAAAAATGACCAATTAAGCGTAAAAACCGGAACACAGCCATTACGAGTCTTGTCGGTTAAGCTATACTGCAAGCATTTTAGGCTGTAATGCAATGTCAGTCCCGCACTCAAAAAAGCTTCCCCATAGACATCAATGGGGTTGTGTTACAGAGCTTTTCATTTCGCAATCGCAGGTGATGTCTATGAGAAAAGCGTGCACAAGCACGTCAAAGCAGCGCTTGGATTTTGTGTGGTATGGAGAACATCGTCACCATATCGCACACACAAGGCGGCTTTTCAAAAACTTTTAATGGCAGCGCTATGGAGAGTGAAATAATACAACTTTTGTTGCGTTCGTTTCGCACCCTCTATAGCGCAAAACTTGTACTCTAGGTGATTGTTAAGTTAAAGACAGCGTAAATGCACAACTTTGTATATAAACCAGTTATTAATACTTAAATAATAAAAAGTCATATTTCTGAGGGCTGGTAATAACTACTGTCAATTATTCCAATTATTGCTTGCTAACAATGTGTTAAATCATATCTCAATTAAAAATCTTATTTTTCTGCAAAATGTACCAGGGCTGGACTATGAATATGAAGAATCCTTGGAATAATTGAAGATCAACCCTATTTTCCATTCAGTGTATAGAATAAACAAACACCATTTTTCTCAATGGGATTACTGGGATATTTTTTTTTATATTAGTTAATAATTTAAAAACAAAATCCCAGATTGTTGTTATATAGGCACCCTACAACCCAATGTCATCCATGATTCCTTTTCACAGTAAGAAAATAATTATCCCTAGTGTGGAGCTGTCAGACAGAACAGGGTGTTACTCTCTCACAGTGAAACATGACTAGACACCATTCAATAGAGGGCTACTAAATGGTACATGGTCTTTGAAATAAAACTTAGAAATAGGGTTTACAATTACACTTTATTAAACATATATGCAAAAAGACGTTACCATAAGTGAGATGTTGTAAATAGTAGAAGAGAATGGGTATATTTACTTCCAGATGCTACAAAGATAACTATTTACCTAACATCCACCCATAATTAAAAAAGGGGGAGATGATACAAATGGCTAGTGGAATAATGGGAAAAGTCACTTCCAAAATTCTAATGCTTAATGGCCATATATATGTAGCATCTCACAGGTTAAAATAAGGGCTTGTGGGCCTGGTAAGCTTAAGTCCACTCTGAGTTAAGTTAGGGATAATGTTATCGGCAGGTGATCAAGGAATCATTCATGCAATCTCGCACCAGTATTCACACTGAATGCAAACATAGGCAATGCGCTCAAAGGCGTCCTCCTACCTGCGTACTGCAGATAAGAATTAACATTATGTTCTTTGTAGCGTCTGGAAGTAAATATACCCATTCTCTTCTACTATTTACAACATCTCACTTATGGTAACGTCTTTTTGCATATATGTTTAATAAAGTGTAATTGTAAACCCTATTTCTATTCATAACATTTAGTGTATAATTCTACACTTGGCTTAAATGCCACAAATCCCCTCACCTTCCCTAATCTTATTCTATGAAATAAAACTTACAAGGAAATATATATATAGTTAAAGGGATAGTCAAGTCCAAAATTGTTTTTCATGATTTAAATAGGGCATGCAATTTTAAACAACTTCCCAATTTACTTTTATCACCAATTTTGCTTTGATCTCTTTGTATTCTTAGTTGAAAGCTAAACCTTTGAGGTTCATATGCTAATTTATTATACCTTGAAGACTGCCTCTAATCTGAATACATTTTGACCACTAGAGGGCATTAGTTCACATGTTTCATATAGATAACATTGAGCTCATGCACGTAAAGTGACCTAGGAGTGAGCACTGATTGGCTAAACTGCATGTCTGTCAAAATAACTGAAATAAGGGGGCAGTCAGCAGAAGCTTAGATACAAGATAATTACAGAGGTAAAACGTGTATTATTATAACTGTGTTGGTTATGCAAAACTGGGGAATGGGTAATAAAGAGATTATCTTTCTTTTTAAACAACAAAAATTCTGGTGTTGACTGTCCCTTTAAGAGCTGTACCGTCTAATTAGCAGCATCACCACATTAAATTGTAGTCGGCTAGCCTGCTCTACAGCAGCCCACCAGAAAATCTCCTGGATTCTGGTAGACCAACCTGGCCTTGGAAAGTACTGTGTACCTCTTAATTAAAGCAGCTAAAAGATTTATATGCTTTCTGACATCTTCTTCACTGAGTTTAGTATAAAAATATAAAATAAAGTGTATTTTTTTAGTAGCAGAATATATATGTTATTCTATTACAACTACCTGCAAGCTATGTCAATTGAAAGACCCGTAATATTACATTGCATTATACAATATTATTACAAGAATTAAAACTCGATTTTAAAAAAAGATTTAAAAAAAAAATGCTCCTTAAATGAAATCACAGTTTGAAAGCAGAGTAATACATCAAAGTATGGTAGAATTGTTCTGCTTTTCATTTGAAAAGATAGTTAAGAATTACAAAATAAAAAAAACACAATATAAAGCTTAAAAATAACAAAAAAAATTGGTGGTATTATACATAAAAAGCAATAATTAATAATTATTAAAATATTTCAATATCTAGTCCAATATCTTAAATAATAAGCAACTTATTTTATCTTATGAACATATTGTACTTGCATATGTATTTATAGAAAAGAGACTTGTGTTTTAATGTGATGTCATACTTTATTTAGATGGCTAAATCTTATTTTCAGGGTTATTTTCTTAACAAAAATGAAAAGAATTCCTACTGCAACTTTATAGTTTAAATTAATAAAAAATTAAAGTTGAAGATAGAGTATCTTTATTAAAATATAAGGAAACTAGAACAAAGTTCAGTGAAGACATCTCAAGTATTTAATTCATTTGGTTTGTGGCAACCAAAATAAACAAATTGAATAAAATATTGGTAAATTATAACCTTGTAGATCCTACATTTTACCCAACAAACCTAATCTGACTGTGTTTTAAATATAATTTGTTTTAAAATCATCAGCCGATTTATCAAGCTCCGTATGGCTCGCCGGAAACAGAAGTTATGAATCAGCGGTCTAAAGACTGCTGCTCCTTAACTTGTCTGTCTGCTCTGAGGACATGGACAGAAATCAAAGTGATCAAATACGTTCGGGTTGATTGACACCCCCTGCTAGCGGCCGATTAGCCGTGAATCTGCAGGGGGCGGCATTGCACCATCAGTTCACAAGAACTGCTGGTGCATTGATAAATGCTGATAGCGTATACTGTCGGCATTTATTGATGTGTGGCAGACATGATACGCTACTTCATATCATGTCCTTATTTTTAGTTTACAACTGTGTTTAATAAATGTAATATTCGAAATTGAATGCTACATTCAAATTCAAATGTAACATTCGAATTTGAAATAGTATTTCTAGTCTAATACTTGAATGTGACATTCAAATTCGAAATAGTATTTCTAGTCTAATACTTGAATGTGACATTCAAATTCGAAATAGTATTTCTAGTCTAATACTGTGTTTTATAAATGTAATATTAGAATTTGAATGTGACATTCGAATGTCACATTCTAATTCGAAATAGGATTTCTAGTCTAATATTGTGTTTTTTAAATGTAATATTCTAATTTGAATGTCACATTCGAATTCTAATGTCACATTCAAATTCAAAATAATATTTCTAGTTTACAACTGTGTTTAATAAATGTAATATTCAAATTTGAGTGCTACATTCAAATGCGAATGTAACATTTGCATTTAAAATAGTATTTCTAGTCTAATACAGTGTTTTAAAAATGTAATATTCAAATTCAAATGTAATATTCTTGTATGTGAAGAACAATGGAATGTGAAATATTCATATTTTCATGTAGGGTTAGCACAAATGAGAATATGCGATCGGGTTTGCATGCAACTAGGGTTTTTTTCCCACTTTTTTTTCTTCATTGACTACTATGGGGAATACGTGAACGTGCACACGATATTCTAACTTCTGCTTTTCACGCTCGTTGATTTAGTGCGCGAGTTTACTTTCAGCTCATAATACAAGTACAAAAAGCTTACTACTACTGGTTATAGACAAAAATATGTAATATGGTGTCAGTGCTATTTTGGGTACTAGATTTATTAATGTACAAATTTAGATCTTTGTGTGTTGTACTTTGACACCAATTAAATCCAGCACGGAAATAGCTGAATGCCACTGCCCATTGTTTTTTCCCATGCCTAGTAGCTACTAATGAGCATGTGCAAGAGTTCACAGTGTTTATGTATATGAGTTTGGGATGGGCTGATGGCTGTCACATGAATCAAGGGTCCAGCTAATTGAAGTAAATTTAAAAAATTGTCAGAAACTAAATCTGCTTATTTAAAATTCAGAATAAGTGCTATTGCATTGTCTTTTTAATATGAACTTGTGGGTTATGCAAGTTAACTCTATTTAAGTGTCCTTTAAACAATAATTCCACCCTATTAATACATCAAGTAACATTTACATTTATCAAATTAACCTAAATAACGCATTTCATTATATGTTAAAGGGACACTTTTCCATTAACATGTTTCCAATGAGTTGTTATATCAGCTGCAAAGCATAAAATATATGGAATATCTCTCCTTTAGGTTTATTTTTATGGAATAGCTGTTTTGCTAATTAAAACTGCAACTAAAGGAAAGAGACTGAGCTTACTTAAAAAGCAGACACCATTTTCTTATCTCTACCACTACATACAAGGGCATCCTCATCTTATCTCTTCCCGCATAAACAAAAGGCTATACTTAGAGAGCAATTGAAAATAAACATTTTAGTACCTATCTTTCCCACTCCCCACTAGGAGGATGATTATAGTTGCTGCCATGGGCGTCCACAAGGAAGGGCATTTGCCTTCCCCCTGGATTTTCCGCTTCACCTGGAGTACAAATTGCAGGAATAAAAGACATTTGAATGTCCATAATTTTTTTTTTTTAATCCCTTTAAATATATCTCTGTTTTAAAGGAAGAAGCACAGTATTCTGGGAGTTATATAGCATTCTGGAATTTGTAATTCACTATTTCACTCTCAGTATTGTGATTCTACAATTCTGGACTCTAATCTCAACATTAATTATACATAGCAGGGTGAGTGAGATTTCTGGAAGGCTGAAAAAAAACACAGTCTGAAACAACAGAATGAGAAAACGACCTGGTGCTTATTTCTAAATCATTTTCACTGGTACTGGAACAGTTAATGTCTCTCCGTACCGGCAAAAGTGATTTAGAAATAAGCAACAGGTCGTTTTCTCATACTGTCAATTCAGAATGTGTTTTTTCAACTGTGTTCTTTCAAGTATTAATTAATTGACTTTGGGATCGATCCATAGTTTTTAGGAATTTTTGAGTAATTTGCCTCTTTTTTAGCTAAACTTTTTTAAATGTATGTTGAATGATTGGTGTGTTCTTTTTTAAAATTGTTGAATGATTTGCGCATTTTTATTGATGACTTATTATTAATGAATTTGAGGTACAATTTGTTTATGTATTTAAGCTTTGATCAATTAAAAAGATTTATGCACTTTAAATAGAGGTCTCTAGTACCATTTTGGGATCCCCTGTGATTTTTGTAACCCATCAATGTTGTAGACCTGTAAACAGGTACAGTAATTTTAAGTATAGTGTGCCTATCGAATACATAATTAACTGTTGAAAAAGCCATTTTACCTAATAGCTTATAGCGTCCTCTCAAAATAAATTCTGGGTTGTCTGTTTGAATATAGCTATCTAGGAAGGAGATAGTGTTCAGAGAGTGGCTTTTTAGGTTAAGCTCTGCGCTTCACTTCATAGTTATATCAATACTCAGTACTATTAGGTTTTATACAGTCTGTACAGGAATAGCAGAGCTTCAGTGTCTAGACACATGTTAAATGGATACACTTCCAGCTAATCAATCCTATAAATGGCAAGCCGTACAAAGAAGCAAATAAATAGTATCTAAATCTGGGGTTACTATGGAGTTTTTAGAGCATTCATACAGTTAGCAGAAAGTTTGTATACATGCAGATGTTAAAGCATTAGTTGATAGTCTTTTAATCCAAATGGCACTCAAGGCTAGATATCCATCTGGATCAAGTTCCATATATTCTTGTATTATAGTTATCATCGTTTACATTTCAAAAAATAAATACATCATACTTTAATATGGTTTAATATACAGAAAGAAAAGTATTAAAAATACATATCAATGCAATTATAGCAAAGTACCCCATATTAATTCCCTATTCAATCCATAGGAGATCATAGTATTACTAACGATCTCCTTTCTGCTAAAAACAATGGCTACTACTATATACTCATCTTACTTGAGCTATCTGCTGCCTTTGACACTGTTGACCATCCCCTTCTCCTACGGTCTCTCAGTTCTCTTGGTCTCTGTGACACGGCCCTCTCCTGGATTCACTCTTATCTCTCTAACAGATCCTTCTCTGTCTCTTTTGCTGGTGACTCCTCCTCTCTATTGCCCCTGTCTGTTGGAGTAGCTCAAGGCTCTGTCCTGGGTCCTCTACTCTTCTCTATTTACACTTCTTCATTGGGTAAACTTATCAACAGCTATGGCTTCAGCTATCACCTCTATGTTGATGATACCCAGATCTACCTTTCCACCCCTGCACTCTCTCCTTCTGTCAACTCTCACATAAGCGACTGCTTATCTGGCATTTCCTCCTGGATGGCCTCTCACCACCTAAAAATAAATATGTCCAAGACCGAACTACTTCTAATTCCCCCCTCTAGCTCCACTCCAGTCTCTAATTTTTCTATCACTGTTGGCGGCACCACTATCTCCCCATCACCCCAAGTCCGCTGCCTCGGAGTCACGCTTGACACAAATCTGTCCTTCATTGCCCACATCCAACTGCTCTCTTCATCCTGACACAACCACCTATGCAATATCTCCAAAATACATCCGTTTCTGAGTGCTGAAACTACCAAACAGCTCATCCACTCCCTGGTAATTTCCCCAATTGACTACTGTAACAACTTACTAACTGGCCTCCCTCTCTCCCGCCTTTCTCCCCTCCAATCCACCCTAAATGCATCTGCCAGGCTAATACACCTCTCTCGACACTCTGTTTCTGCTGCACCTCTCTGTGAGTCCCTTCACTGGCTCCCCATTCACAACAGAGTTAAATTCAAAATTCTCACCCTGACCTACAAAGCCCTCACCAATGCTGCCCCACCCTACCTGTCCTCACTCATCAACAAATATACTCCTGCCCGTCACCTAAGATCCAACAACGACCTGCTTCTTGTATCCTCTACCATCACCTCCTCTCATTCTAGACTACAGGACTTCTCTCATGCGGCACCAACCCTCTGGAATGCACTTCCTCGAGATGTCAGACTTGCTCCTAACCTCTCCTCTTTTAAACGTTTAATGTAAAAAAGTGTGCCACGGCAAAAAAAAGGTTGCAAATCACTGCGCTAAAGACTTTTCTGTTCAGGGAAGCTTATCACCCAACTTATCCATAAAACTAGCTTCAATTAACTAACAGTTGCCCTCTATCTCCTCACTAATATCATTCTCACCTCTGCAGTCCCTACCTCCTGTTTCCAATCCTCCTACCCGTCTAGATTGTAAGTTCCCACGGGAATAGGGCCCTCAATTCCCCCTGTATTTGTCTGTAAAATTTTGTCTCTTATCGTATTCTTTCTCCACTGTACTGTTATCCTTGTACCCATGGGCAGCGCTGCGGAATCTGTCAGCGCTTTATAAATAAAGAATAATAATAATAATAATAGTATAATAGACTGGAGGGAGACGTTTTTCCCGAGCATGTATCATTTACTTTATATGTAATTCTTAGATTTATGCTTTTGGTGCAATCCTAATAATTATATATATATATATATATACACACACACACATATATATACAGTATATATATATATATATATATATATATATATATATACTGTATATATATATATATATATATATAGACACACATATATACACACACATACACACACACACACATATATATATATATATACACACACACACACACCACATACAGTACATACAGTATAATTCCATTCCCACCACCTTTTTGACAACAGCAAAGAGTATGGTATCTCATTAATAGAGGTTCACACTTTCTGTGCAGAGTCCTTCTCACATACTGGAGTGTTTTGTTAAAACGTTTGCCAGTAGCACAAATAGAGAAACTTACATTTGGCATATCTTAGGTAATAAACATATGGGGGACGAATTTTCAAGCTCCGAATGGAGCTCCTGAAGGCTAGCTGGAAACCGAAGTTATGAACCAGCGTTCTAAAGACTGCTGCTCCATAACTTGTCTGCCTGCTCTGAGGCGGCGGACAGAAATCAACCAGATCGATTGACACCCCCTGTTAGCGGTCGATTAGCCGGAAATCTGCATGGGGCGGTATTGCACAAGCAGTTCTGGTGAACTGCTCGTGCAATGATAAATGCCGACAGCATATGCTGTCGGCATTTGTAAATGTGCAGCAGACATGATACACCACATTGTATCATGTCCACTCGCACTTTATAAATATGCCCCTTGGTATGATTATATACATATATATCTTTATGTGTTAATATGTGTGTATATATATATATATATATATATATATATATATATATGTGTGTATATACATGGAAGTGATATTTGTGATACTGTATAATAGCAGCGCATGCGTGCTGGTATTACAAGTTGTCAGCAATGTGAACGTGAGCTCACGTTCACATTGCTTGGAAGCATTGTGCTCACTTCCATAGTCTCCAATGGGAGCCTCATTATGATGCCGTCAGAGACGGCATCAAAACCTAAGGTGGTAAGTAGCACAGTGATGGCAGCACATTTAAATATATGAATATGATTATAAACATATATATTTATGTGTTAATATGTGTATATACACATATTAACACATAAATATATATGTATATAAGCATATACATATATATTTTTTGGGAACACACAGGTCCCATAAAACACAATGTAAAGGCACTTTTCAGTGTCGTTTGTTTTCTAACACCCACTCCTGCCATCTTTACTTCCCTAAAATACTGCCTAGTGCAGTTATTTTATTAAAAAATAAAGATGCTTCACGGTATTTAATGGCCATTTGGAGCACATTTATAAAATTAACCAGAGATCTGATCTCTGGCTAATTTTATAAGCGCTAATTGCTAAGCGATATATTTAATACCCAAGATAATTTAATGTTTTACTTGTAATCTAAATAAAATAATAAATACAACTATATGTTCCTTCTGTTTTCATTTATAATGAATATCAACACTCTTGCGTCTCTACTCGAAGTGACTACAAACAAACTCAGCTACCGGGACTAGCTCCTCCCACTGCTTGCATGACTTGAAGTATGCACTATGAATCAACCAATATAATAATGCAGGTGTCAACGATGTCGGGGGCGGCAGATTAGGGGTTAATAAGTGTAAGATTAGGGGTGTTTAGACTCGGGGTTCATGTTAGGGTGTTAGGTGTAAATATAAATTTTATTTCCCCATAGGAATCAATGGGGCTGTGTTAGGAGCTAAACACTGCTTTTTTGCAGGTGTTAGACTTTTTTTCAGCCGGCACTCCCCGTTGATCCCTATGGGCAAATTGTGCACGAGCGCGTTACACCAGCTCGAGGCTAACGTAAGCAGCGCTGGTATTGGAGTGAGATGTGGAGCAAAATTTTGCTCAATGCTCACTTCTTGTCTTTTAACGCCGGGTTT
Organism: Bombina bombina; assembly: GCF_027579735.1. Classification (NCBI taxonomy): domain Eukaryota; kingdom Metazoa; phylum Chordata; class Amphibia; order Anura; family Bombinatoridae; genus Bombina; species Bombina bombina. Next base: position 628,434,871 of record NC_069500.1, read on the forward strand.
GTAAAAACCCGTAATACCAGCGCTGTCTGTAAGTGAGCGGTGACGGAAAACTGCTCGTTAGCACCGCACAGCCTCTAACGCAAAACTTGTAATCTAGGAGAATTTTTTTTATTTTCAGTGTTTTTTTTGATAAAACATTGGACAAGAGTTATTGGTTGCAGCGCTACTGTGTTGAGTTTGTTATAGTTTTAAAATACCTCATGCCTTTTGGTTTTAAACTAATAATACTGCCGTATTGCATTTCTGATTATATTTTTTTAGCCTTCTCATTTAGCAATGTAAACATATTTTGCACTGTGTAATCTTCCATTGAGCTAGGTTTTCCAGCTTTTACAGGAGTCTAAAAAAGAATACAACATATTAGGACTCCTACTGTCCATTTATAAACAAACCAGCATGTATTCTTCTTTGCTATGAAATTGTTTTATTTGTTATTTCAGTTTGCCATAGACATTGTGCATTTTGCTTCTACCCTCTACAGTTCTCATGTGATCTTTCAAGCAATACCAGTTATGCCATTAAATTGTTTTCAACTGCCTAGAGTCTAGTGTTGTTTATTGGAACTTATAATGCCCCACGGTAGAGAAGACATGTGTAATTAAAAAGATAAACTGATGCTTCAAATTGATGTTGCAAGACTAAAAGTATAATACATCAAATTATTTACAATGTGGCTTTTGCTTTTAGAGATCAGCAAATATCTAACCCTGCTTTAGTTTCTATATATCTCTTTCATTTAGTAAGATAAAACTCTTTTTTCTAATTAAGCATACTTAAACAAATTTCATCCAATATAATTAAGAAATATGGAAAATACACTAAAGGATATTGGTGTATTTCAGTCTTTTCCAGATCTGCAAATTATTGCAAGACCAACTAAAATATAGTTGATTTGAAAAATGTCTAGTGAGAAGAGATTTCTCAGCTCCATTTCAGCAACATAATCAAGCCCACGCCTTTGTTATTTAGTGGCAACACACTATATGCTTCACACTGAATAAAATGTATACTGAGGCTGGTTGCTATGACCAGTGCTATGGCCAGCTGCCAGGAAGTTCATGACTACATCCAGTGTAGCACTGGTATACTCAGGAACCAGTGTTATAGCTTTTTAACCCTGACACCTCCTCTCACTACAATTAAAGTTAAACAACTTTTGTTAATGCAATGAAAATAACCCCCTGGTTTCTAAGGTCTATTAGTACAGTTAATAGCCAAAACGCGTAAGAGAAGTCTGTCTTTTTTTGTATCCTGTTTTAAAAATGACCATGGAATAAAGTTTTGCTTTTTAATCTTCCATTTTAAATTGATCTGGGCTACTTCTTTGTCTTGGATCATTTGTTAATTCACTTCAACTGCAATTACCCCTAACCATGACCCTATTCTATTAAATTTAACATGACAAGCAACTTTTCCTAACAGTAAAACTCCCAATAACCAGTGCACGGCACCTCCATTATCACAATATCCCTACCCCACAAACACAGGTAAATGCCAACTCCCCAAAAGCAGCTTCATTCAATTACAAACACACCCATCAGACCAAATATTTGAGATATTCTGAAATATGTTTAGAAATACAAGATAAGCACTAGAGCTATTTATTTTTATCTGGAGTCTGTGCATGCTCACCAAATGTATCTGTCTTTTCATATCACAAATCAACAAGCAGCATATACATGATTACCATTGTTTGTTCCTTTTGCCTAAAATCCTAATATACAAACTCTATAACAAATTATCTCTGCTGCACATCAGTTTGTCCTTACATCATGCACAAAAAATTGCTGTAACTATCTGTACATTTAGAAATAAATTCCTATCTCAAATACATGATTACTAAAAATTAAAAAATACTGTCTTAAGGAGGGAATAAAACTTGTGATGTTCAGTAAAGCAGCAATGTTCTGCATCTGCTGTATTATTTAGACACTTGGCAAACGTATTTACAGTTGCCCTTTTATAGCAACATTGCATAAAGAAGTAGAATCTTGGTTCATAACAGACACAGTTGAAATATGTTTAAAATGTTGAACAAGTCCTCTTTCCCAGTGTTTCCCAACTCCAGCCCTCAAGTACCTGTAACAGACCATATTTTGTTACAAGCACAGAGACTCACATTTTGCTTTATCTCTCTGCTTTACTTCTTAACAACAATTAAAATAATAACAGATTTTTTTTTAAATAACAGAAATAACTGAAAAGTCTAAAAAAGAAAACAGCCAATGAAAGGGCACAATTAGAATGGCCAGAAGAAATCAAACAAAGATAGTCCTTTATCTGACAATATAGTTCCCAAACATAGCCCAACCCCCCTTGTTCTCTTTTGTTGCTCAAGGAGATGTTTCCTTTTCATATTTAATACTGTGCTTGTTTTTTGTCTTATTTCATATTTATTATTTATTATTATACTTAGTTTATTTTATAATTATTGCTCTTTTCTTTTACATTTTCTTGGGAATTTTATTATTTATTTTTGTCATATTTTTTACTGTTATTCCTTTTAGTTTTTTTCCTCTCCCTTCTTTCACTGTAACTTTGTTGTCAACAGTTATTTGACTTATCTCTTTGTGGCTATTACTTTCCTTTTTCTTTTGAAATGTGTCCTGCGCAGTCTCCATTTTTGGGTCCTATTTTCTTTTCATTGATGCTTTCTTTCCATCCTTCCTTATGTTAAAATTACATTGAGTGGTTACGCCTTCATTTCCACCTCTCTTGCTTTTCTTTTCAAGTCTTGTTACTCCGTTTTTACATTACATCTCCTGCATTATCTTTTCTCTTTGCCAATTTTTATTAGATTACTAAACTTATTTAAGTAAATGTATTTTTCCAACTAAAATAATGAATAAATGAAGGAATAAATGAAGGAATAAAAACATTACTACCATGTTTTCAAATCACCTTTACTGCAATCAATTATGTATAAAAATAAAATAGCTCATGCACTGATAATGCAGTCACTGAGTAGGGTGCTGCTATATTAAGTTAACATCAGGCAAAATAAATAATTAATATATATTTTTTATTTATTTATTTTTGTTTTGTTTTGTTTTTGCTGCGCATAATTGAACATTGCATAGGGGATTTCATTTTGAGTTTAATATCCCTCTATTTTTTTGCTTAAAAACATAATTTATGCTTACCTGATACATTAATGTATTACATGGTGGTGAGAGTCTATGATCCTTTATTCTTGGGAATTACTCTTCTCTACCACTAGAAGGTGGCAAAGATTCCCAAACCGCAAGAGCTCTATAAAACCGTCTCACCTCACACAAACCTTAGTCTAACATATAGTCAAGCAAGTGAGGTGACAAAAAGGAATAAGAGCCATAAAAGGAGCAGGGAAAAATGATGTGCTTAAGAAAAATCTAACCCTAAAAAAAAACACAAGGGTGGGGTCTTGTGGACTTTCACCACCATAAAATAAATACATTTATCAGGTAAGCATAAATTATGTTTTCTTTCATGTAGGAGGTTAGAGTCCTCTTGGAAACAAATATCCAAGCAGTGGAGTTCATGAGTAATAACATAACAGGAGGGATTAAAAATACACATTTTTTCACTGAACAATTAAATCCTCAAATAGTTTTTTAATGAACTTTAAATAAGTAAACAGGCAAACAAAATCAAGCTGAAATAACTGCCCGACTGACCTTTCTACGAAAGGCTGCTTCAGAAGAAGCAAAAACATAAAAATGGTAGACATTAGCAAAGTATGCAGAGAAGACCAAGTAGCTGCCTTGCAAATTTGATCAAATGAAGCCTCATTCTTGAAAGTCTAAGTGGCAACTGACCTAGAAGAATGAGCTGTAATCCCCTGCAGAGGAGGCTGAACTGCCTCCAAATAAGTTTTGTGAATCAAAAGTTTTAACCAAACAGCAGAAGACTTCTTAAAACCAGAAAAAAAGAATAAACTGGAAGTTTATCTAAAAGCCATAGTAGCATCAATGTAATATTTTAATGCTCTGGCAACTTCCAAATAATGCAAAGATCTCTCAGAAGCATTTTTAGGATTAGGATACAAAGAAGGAAAAACAATATCTCTGCTAATGTTATCTGAAGAAACAAACCTAGGTAAAAAAATAATGACATACTAAAACAGCCTTATCCAGATGAAAAATGAGATAAGGAGGTTCAAAAGAAAGAGCAAATAAAATAAGAATACTTACATACTTACTTGTCTTCTAAATAACATTAAATATCTATTGCTCTCAAAAGTAGGTTGAAATATATATAATATTTGATTATTAAACCTTGCTTTCTATTTTATGGTTTATTATTTTTCAACATGGCCTCTACAATGTCTCAAAAGAAAGCAGAACCCAAAAAAGAAAAAATTACGGAATAAGGAAGATTGTTCAATGAAAAGTGGACAGATGACTAATTTTTTGTTGATGCTAATATTAAGGCACTCTGCTTAAATTGTAGTGAAGCTGTGCCAGTTTTCAAAGACTATAATTTGAAAAGGCATTATATGCAAATACTTGCTGCCAAATTTGGTGTGTATCAGGGAATGTCTTCTCAACAAAAATTTTCTTTTAAAAAGATACAACCCAAACAGACTCTATTTTAAAATGTAGTTATGTAGTACCAAATTTAATAGCAAATAAAATCAAAACCATTTACTGATGGTGAGTTTATTAAGCAATGTGTGGAGGGCATGGCAGATATAATTTGCTCTGATAAAAAGGGGATATTTTTAAAATCAGTTTGTCTCACCAGACTATAGCCAGGCAAAAAAATGGCAAATCTATCAAAAGAGGTTTGGAGGGGGGCGGAGTCAGCCACACACAGGAATAGCCGCATATTCATGTTGCTCGGGCATAGGATCCTTTTAAAACCATCTCTCTCAGCAATACCTGCCTGACTTAAGCCACTGGCAATACTTGAGAAATGTTACTGGCTTGGGCCCTTGCACTTGAAACTTTTTTTACACAAGGGTAAATAATATAGCACTACAACGAGACTTGTACCCTACATTGAGATAGCATTTACGGAGGCCATCTTTTTCTTATTTTTTCTCCCTCGTGGCTGTGAGAATATTACCTTCCTAGGTGCTAAAGTAGGAATAGTCTGGCACTTACCATGGATTCCTTTAAAGACTGGGAACAAGAAGCTCATTTATTCTTACGGAGACGTTTTGCCACATTGGATCAGGGCTGCGTACAATTCTAGCGACGCAGATCCCCCTAGAAAACTTGGAGGTATACAAGTAACCGTATGCAGATGCAGAGCCCCACCTAACTTCAGCAGCAAGTGGAGGACCTCTGGATTTGGGCAATGACTGGGGCACTGGTTGACCCGGTATTTTACTCACCGTATTTGCACAAGATCAGAGCCTGTCTCCACCCAAGTACTCTGCTGTTGCTGCTCTACAGTCCCTGGAGGGTGATGCACTGCGGCTGGCAGAAAAGCTACTATCGCAGGCCATGACTAGTGATTTACCAGCAGTGTTCTCTAGGAGGTATGCTTCAGACACTACACCGGGACTTGCTTATGGGTCAGAATATGTTCCGACATTGACCGGACTGTCCAAAAGAGTGGACAGTGTGGGAGAAGGAAGTTACCTATTTACCTCAAAGCTCTGGAATCTTGGAGGTCTTTTTTGGCCTCAGGATTAGTCGACTGGAGCAGATGGAGGCGACTGGTGTGGGGTAGGATACTCTTTTCAGAACTAAAAATGTTATTGTTGTGAATGATACCTACATACTGTTTTGCTTGTGTTTTTAATTTTTCAGTGTGACTAGTTGGTTCAATTGTCAGTTGGGTTCATAGACAACCTCATGTACTTACTAAGAATTTCCTAACTAGCATAACTCCAGTCATCATTGCTATGCAATAATATACATATATAGTATCTTGGGTCTTTGGAAGATTTCCCATGCATATACCAGTGCATGCTGTCGTGCTGCTAGCGGCCGTGGCAGCATGGCTTTATAAGATTTACTTATGGAAACTTATTTTTGTGGCTTAGTTAAACCTAGAACACACCAGTCTTTTACTCTCCCATATTGTCAGTATATTTATAAGAATCTCAGCAGTACTCTCCAAATAATATGTGAGTATATGGCAGGGTTATAACTTAATATATTTAACAATCTTTCTTTAAACTAAACCCACAATCAAATATGCATATACTAAGACAATAAAATTAATATAAATTCCTGAATTCTTATTATTAGTTAATATCTATGAACACATTGAAATATATTTGTGGGAACCAGAATATGAATCAATAGTTTACGCGTTTAAAAGCTATTAAAATATGCTATGCAGGGTTCATACACGTTTACCTTATTCACAATAGCCTTTCATTCAGAGTTGCATTTAAAATATCACAATGAGACTTAATATAGCAGCTACTAACATTCAGCAATACAATTAACAGTGCTAAGTTAAACAATAGTACAATATACACTTCTATTAAAACATCAGACATTGTATATACAGGGAGTGCAGAATTATTAGGCAAATGAGTATTTTGACCACATCATCCTCTTTATGCATGTTGTCTTACTCCAAGCTGTATAGGCTCGAAAGCTTACTACCAATTAAGCATATTAGGTGATGTGCATCTCTGTAATGAGAAGGGGTGTGGTCTAATGACATCAACACCCTATATCAGGTGTGCATAATTATTAGGCAACTTCCTTTCCTTTGGCAAAATGGGTCAAAAGAAGGACTTGACAGGCTCAGAAAAGTAAAAAATAGTGAGATATCTTGCAGAGGGATGCAGCACTCTTAAAATTGCAAAGCTTCTGAAGCGTGATCATCGAACAATCAAGCGTTTCATTCAAAATAGTCACAGGGTCGCAAGAAGCGTGTGGAAAAACCAAGGCGCAAAATAACTGCCCATGAACTGAGAAAAGTCAAGCTTGCAGCTGCCAAGATGCCACTTGCCACCAGTTTGGCCATATTTCAGAGCTGCAACATCACTGGAGTGCCCAAAAGCACAAGGTGTGCAATACTCAGAGACATGGCCAAGGTAAGAAAGGCTGAAAGACGACCACCACTGAACAAGACACACAAGCTGAAACGTCAAGACTGGGCCAAGAAATATCTCAAGACTGATTTTTATAAGGACTGATGAAATGAGAGTGAGTCTTGATGGGCCAGATGGATGGGCCCGTGGCTGGATTGGTAAAGGGCAGAGAGCTGCAGTCCGACTCAGACGCCAGCAAGGTGGAGGTGGAGTACTGGTTTGGGCTGGTATCATCAAAGATGAGCTTGTGGGGCCTTTTCGGGTTGAGGATGGAGTCAAGCTCAACTCCCAATCCTACTGCCAGTTTCTGGAAGACACCTTCTTCAAGCAGTGGTACAGGAAGAAGTCTGCATCCTTCAAGAAAAACATGATTTTCATGCAGGACAATGCTCCATCACACGCGTCCAAGTACTCCACAGCGTGGCTGGCAAGAAAGGGTATAAAAGAAGAAAATCTAATGACATGGCCTCCTTGTTCACCTGATCTGAACCCCATTGAGAACCTGTGGTCCATCATCAAATGTGAGATTTACAAGGAGGGAAAACAGTACACCTCTCTGAACAGTGTCTGGGAGGCTGTGGTTGCTGCTGCATGCAATGTTGATGGTGAAAAGATCAAAACACTGACAGAATCCATGGATGGCAGGCTTTTGAGTGTCCTTGCAAAGAAAGGTGGCTATATTGGTCACTGATTTGTTTTTGTTTTGTTTTTGAATGTCAGAAATGTATATTTGTGAATGTTGAGATGTTATATTGGTTTCACTGGTAAAAATAAATAATTGAAATGGTTATATATTTGTTTTTTATTAAGTTGCCTAATAATTATGCACAGTAATAGTCACCTGCACACACAGATATCCCCCTAAAATAGCTAAAACTAAAAACAAACTAAAAACTACTTCCAAAAATATTCAGCTTTGATATTAATGAGTTTTTTGGATTCATTGAGAACATGGTTGCTCAATAATAAAATTAATCCTCAAAAATACAACTTGCCTAATAATTCTGCACTCCCTGTATTATTTCTGCCAATAGCCAAACTCTGAATTATAACTCTATATTTGCACAGATAAAACAATTTAGCATTAAGGATATATGTTTAACAATACATAGACTATGAATATGAGCTAAAATACAAACTGCTCTTTAAATTTATTAACTACAGCAATCTTTTAATACATTACCAAGATGAACACCAATCGATATCCAGTATTTCTTAACAGGAACAATCTCACCTCAGAATACAAAAATTGGGGATATCTGCATATGGAGCATAAAAGTAGCCGTTTGCTTAATAACAACTGCAGCAGTTATTTTCCTTCAGGATTAGCCAGAGTTAGCCAGCAGCTTCCTTTTCCCTCTATGCTCGGGGTTAAATCATCTGATCTCACCCCTCCCCTTTCTCCCCTTTTTTTGATCAGTACCCATCATTGGTGAGATTGGAAACGCCCAAACGGAAGCTTGTCTCAAATTGGCCCTTTGAAACTGAATATGGATTGGTTCATCTGGGAATGCATGTTGTCAGGGAGATGCATCCCTGCAACAACCAATCGTCTCTTGGCTGTAATACCTGCATCGCAACACCAGATTTTGTCCATCGGGGGCAGCATGACAACAACACAGTAATACGTTTCACCATCCAACATTTTTAACAATTCAATATTTCTATGAAGTGGTTATTCATCAGACCATAACTTCCTGCATCAATCACTTACAATATTAATTATAGATGGGGTAGTATCATATCATTTTTCTGATTATTTTAATATGAAACATCATGTGTCTTTAACATTAAATTATATTAAAGTAATTTATATTGCTAACTATTCAAGATTGATAGCATTTAAAATCCTGATATTGCATTCATGTAAATACAGCATGTTTCACATTTCTAACAAATTCTGAATACATGAATCTTGTCTATGGTCCATCTGAAATAAAAATAAGTGTTATCAATCATTTCTTTTTCGGTCCACAAATATCTATATTCATATTCTTAAAAACACAGAGGCTAAGACATTTTATGCTTTCAATATATATATATATATATATATATATATATATATATATATATATATATATATATATATATACATTCATTTATATGCAGTGTTCAAAATTATACAAAAATCCATCAGATTATACATTGTTATATATTCATTCATCCAGATATCTCATTAAATCATTTGTTCTTATAATTTTCATTAGATTTCTGGACACAGAGAGAATAAAAATTTTTTTTATCTCATCCTCCCTCAGACGTAATGTCTGCATTACGTATATTTAAGTGTCAGAGTTACATAGCAGGGGTCATTTGCATTTGAATGTAAGTGGTCACATTCCCATAAAATATATCATTTAACCCAGACTTGTAGGCTACTCTGGGAGGAATAGTAATTTTATCACACATTTCCAGGTAGTAATCATATGGTTTCTTGAAATGGCTGTTTAAAGTTAAGTAAACCAAATGTTTTATTGTTATGTTTAAAATAACTTTGCAACACTGAATGGGGGGAGAACTGAACATGAGTTAAGTCAATTTTTCTGAATGAATGAATCATTTGCTACTAACTAGCCATATATATATATATATATATATATATATATATATTAATATTTACTTATACCTTGACAATATGGTATAGTAAATATACCTCTTCCAGACTATAGGAGCTGTTTAGTATAGCATTTATAATTTAGCACTCAACAAATGCTAATGTTTGTTTATAGCCAGTGTGATTCTTGGAGATTACTGCCCTGCATTTCTTTATATATAGCCCTTTGGTATCAAACTTACATATGGAATTGCTATAGACCCTCTGTTTAATAAGACAATATTTGCTGGTTACTCCCTTCTTACCTAAATGTATTAGCTTAAGACACATGCATAACAATTGTACCTGCTTTATTCTCTCACCTAAGCACCTGGCTTTATGTCAAGTTTCTCACTTTGTCTGCCGATTCCTTATGCACAGTCACACCTCTTAACTAAAAGGGGGTATAGCTGATAAATAGATACTAATGCCTTTTTTCACATCTCATCTCATTGAGTTGGTTATGCCTCTAAAGAATTTTAGTTTAAGTCAAAATAACCCCTACAGTTCACAGAATTCCTAGGAATATAATTTACAAGTATATAAATTTTGTCCTAGAATTTTGACCATAGGGCCTTCTAGCTATATCAATACACTCACATATATAGCCTAAGTGAACTAATTCCAATCCCCTGCATATGTTCAATTGCATTATTGTTTGAAGTATTTGCCTATTCTCTCCCTCCATGTAATAGAACTTGGTTATTTTAACCCTGCTCACATAGATCACATCTATCCAGTACTATCTAAGACTCTCAAATTACTTGAATGGCTTCTTTTAAACCCCCCCCCCCCCCACCTGTTCTCTAATGCACTCTGGAAATACTTAACAGTGTCCAGAGGCTAACTCTGTGGCTTCTCTTGCCAATGCTGCAACCATAATTATACTTTTATAGGATTGAAACAGCCTAAATAAGATAGTTTGTACTCTATATATCATACAATTATATTGTGCATCGCAACATGTTTATTTTATTAATGTTAGTACATAGCACCAAAGATAATTCTAAACTCGATAATTCATATTTGAATATTCTACCATACCACTCAAATTACATAGCCACAGGAAAGTAGATCTTTATTGAGTTACATAATAGGCTATGCATAATATGTTTACAAGAACCCTAAACATGTCTTCTTTTATATATATTCTTGTTCAATACTAATAGTTTTACTCTCCCATAGATTTAACGTTGTAATAGGTGATTGAGGTCCATAAGTGACCTCCTGAGATTAGGGAGGACAATTTCATCTTTTCAAGAAAAAAATGGAAAATATGAGGTTTATTTTTATTTTTAACATGTTTAGCAAAACCGTGATGTAACTGATATGTTTATATATTTTGGACAAAGTGCTTTTCTCTATATTTTTGTATAACATTTGAAATTTCACCTGTCTGTTATATCACATATTTAACCTCAATAAATATTATTATAAAGAAAAAAAAAAAAGAGGTTTGGAGAGTAAGGGGCCCATTTATCAAGCTCCGAACGGAGCTTGTGGGCCTGTGTTTCTGGAGAGTCTTCAGACTCGCCAGAAACACAAGTTATGAAGCATCGGTCTAAAGACCGCTGCTCCATAACCCTGTCCGCCTGCTCTGATGAGGCGGAAAGGAATCGCCGGAAATCAACCCGATCGAGTACGATCGGATTGATTGACACCTCCTTGTGAGCTGCTGGTGCAATGTTAAATGCGGAGAGCGTATTGCTCTCCGCATTCAGCGAGGTCTTGCGGACCTGATCTGCACTGTCGGATCAGGTCCGCAAGACCTTTAATAAATAGGCCCCTAAAACTGCTAATTTTAAATGTAATGCTTTGGCTATGGATGAAATCACTGATGCTACAGATATGGCACAACTGCCATTTTTATTAGAGGCATTTATGACAAAAATGTCTTTTTTAGTGCCATTAAAAGACACAACTAAATCAAGAGATTTATACGAAGCAGTAAAACATACGTTAAAGCGATTTTCTTTGCCCATATCTGTTATAGTTACTGATGGTGCCCCAACGATGGTCGGTAAAAGAGAGGGAATTAATAGAAGATAATGCAATTGGCGGCCAAAACTCACATTTGATGAAGTATTATTGCATAGTACATCAAGTACATTAAGAAAATGAAAGCGCAAAATCTTCCAGAAAAATAATCAATATTTTGGTATATTTGCGACTCAGTTTTCAGTCAACATAAATATGTTATCTGCCAATTTTCAAATGGAATGCATAGAGCTGCAATCTGACATTCAACTTAAAGTTGATCATGTATCTTTTCTGGACTTTTATAAGACCTATCTTCTCAGAGACAAATATCCGTCGCTTCACAATCACGCCTTATTCACGTCATCACTTTTTGGTAGAACCTACATTTGTGAGCAACTATTTTCAAGGATGACGCACACAAAAAGTAAATTTAGAACCAAAATATCTAATGAGCACCTTGATAACTCAATGAGAATTGAAACTACTTCCATCGAAACAGATATGATTAGTTGATAAGTTTCTCGAAAAACAATGTCTAAGCATTCAATTTCAATGCCATAAAGTTCAAAGACTTGAGACCCATATGGAAAAAATGGACTTTGGGACATAAGGTCTTACTGCAGAGGAAGAGGCCATGGAGGGAAACTGGACACCGGAACCAGATCCACATACCAAATCCTGGAGGGCCAAGCTGGGGCAATCATCATTTGACAACTTCTCTACTAGCCTTATCTTGGAAATTACTCTGGTAAGTAGTACCAGATGTGGAAACACATAAGCAGGCTGAAAAGACCAAGGAGCTACTAGTGCATCCACTAAGTCTGCCTAAGGATTCCTGGACCTTGCAAAGTACCTGTGAAGTTTGCTGTTCAAACAAGAGGCCATCAGATCTATTTCTGAGAAGAAGAAAAAACATTCCGAACCCAGGAATCTTGAGCATACAAAAACCAAGCCTTCTGAAAGAGGCTTAATGGTCCACCTATCAGAACTTCTGGATCAGGGGCCGCACATTCATGCAGTTTTGGTAGTAGGATTAGCCTTCTTACCCTGCTTTGACTTGTTCCAATTAGCAATAGGTCTCCAGACTGAACCCGAGGAACCTTGCTTTTAAGCAGAAGAGTCAGATTTCTGTTCCTTATTCTGATAAAAGGAATGAAAATTATTAGAAACTTTGGATTTCCCTCTAGACTTTCTGTCAGGAGGAAGAAAAGCCCCTTTACCTCTAGTAACAATAGAAATAATACAATATAAATTAGAAATAAATACTTTATTTCCCTGAAAGGAAATAGACAATAATCTAGATTTAGACACCATATCAATAGACAAGGCTCTTCTGGCAAGGACTACCACAGACATGCTTTTGAAATTTATCTTCATAATATCAAACACAGCATCACAAATAAAAGAATTGGCACTCTGAAGAGAATCCAATAGATTTATCAGAATCAGAAAGACTAGACAATCAGTAAGTAAAAGCAGCAGCTACATCAGAAATATAAATAGCTGGCCTGAGAATATAACCTGCATGTAAAAAGACCCTTCTATAAAAATATTCTAACTTTCTGTCTAAAGGGTCCTTAAAAGAAGTACTGTCTAGTACATTTAGCCAGAGTGGAAATTGCCCCATCTTCCTTGGAGCTGTTTACCAGAAATCTAAATTAGCATCAGGCAAAGGATATAACTTTGCAAAAGGAGTAAAATAATTACCTGGCTTAGACCATTCCATAGAAAGTATATCAGAGACAGCATCAGGAACAAGGAAAACATCAGGGAGATTAACAACAGTCTTGAAAACTGAATTTGAATGATTACAAGGTTTATCATCAGAAACTGTAGGATCTTTAACCACTATAGTAATTAAGACATCCTTTCAAAGAGAATGAATATTTTCATTTTTAAATAAAAAAAAATAGGTGTTATCAGGTTCAACATCAGATGCTGCTCCATTATAGCATATGGCAAAGCAATGCAATAAACACTAAAATGCTCTTGAGGAATGGAAACCACTTGCCCCCCCCCCCCCCCCAAGTAGCTTTTACAAAATAGAGTCACAGGTACAATGCGCACTAAGCTGAAATGCAAAACAAAGTAGGAGAAAAAAACATTACATCTGAGGAGATAAAAACACTTTTCCGAGTGTGCGCTTACCCGACGTGCATAAACCATTGCGTGGGTGAACTATAGAAAGACTAAAGGAATGTATGCTTACCTATCAGGCATAAACTGGTGTGTGAGTAAACTATAGAAAGTCTAAAAGGACTAAAAGGACATGTGCTAACCCGACAAGCATGTGTAAACCAGAGGCAGACGCATGAAAAACTATCAGCTAGATTACGAGTTTGGCGTTATGAGTGAAAAAGCATTGGTATGCTTAATAACGCTGCTTTTTCCCTAACTCCGCTATTACAAGTCTTGTCGGTATAGGTGTACCACGCTCCTTTTTGGCCGTCACGCAACGTCAGTACCTCACTTTTTAAAAAGTCCTTTTGCAATGGGACTTCCATAGCGCCGGTATTACAGCTTGCCTGGGAATTCAAAAAGTGAGCGGTACACTCTATAAATGACAAGATCCCTACCGCCATCTAAAGTCAGTAGTTATGAGTTTAACGTTACAAAGCTATAGCATAAAACTCATAACTAAAGTGTTAAAAAGTAGGGGGGCGTGTCTAGGCAGCATCCGTGCTAGGTCGCAATATCAGAAGATCTTGGTGAAAACTGGGCAATCCACCGATTAAAACCAGATGCAGGCAGCATCTTTGGAAAACAATATTACTGACATACATAGCATGACTTGCTACATCGAATAATACCAGATTTGCTGAATCTATGATCCTGGAGCGCTGATCTGGACCGTCGAGGCCTCAGGCAGTGGCCTACCTAAGAGACCTCAGCACCCCCCACGGTCACCGGGTAAGACAGTAATTTCTCAATTTCAACGCTCACTCACAAAGTTAGTGGGAGACCACAGTGCTAGCTGGCGAGTGGACTAATAATTTATTAGAGCAAAATGGACCCTATGGCTGAAACGCTCCTAGATTTTATTGCCAAAATCCTAGATGATCAGCTTGCATGCTTCTGTAGACACCTGGCGTGAGAATGGGGCAGTATTTGTAATCCCAATCCCAAAACAAGTGCCACACCAATCACAGAAAATATATATAACACCGCAGGAACACTAATTTCGAGGGGGCATGTAGCTGACAATGGGACAGATGACATCCAGCCTTGCAAGGTGTTTGCTGACTTCAAGACTCCAAATGCGCACAGGACTGCCTTGGGAGCCGAGTGTCATGGTGTGTGTCCCAATGAGGAAGAGACCCTTACTGGGTTTGCATACATGCGCCACTCGAATATATCTAGGCAACCATTACTAGGGGAGAGTAAACAGGAGGACCCACTCTATTGCGCCCAGGTGGGAAATGATGAAGAAGCTGACAACGAGTTTGCTTGAAATCGTGAGCCTGGTTTTAAGATGCGACACATCAGTGGAGCTACAGGGACAGAACCCTCCCAGGTAATTGGGGAAACACTCTAGAACGGATACCGATGAGCCTTAACAACCTCAATCAGAATCAGGCTATGAGCTCAAAGACTGCCCCAATATCACTATCAGTGTCTGCTGACTCATACCTTAACCCGAAACACTCACAATCACAGACATGGATGGGTCTCATAATGGGACCTTACAGTTTGTTGGCGACAAGGGTTTTACTGCAAAACTATGACTGCCCAGAAAGTCCAACTAACCCAAACTTTATTGACACCCACGTGTTGACTTGGTACTGGAGCCCCAGGCAATTATCTGTGAGCAGCGGCAAAATGGGGATAGGGTGAACGATCACCTCCTTAGCGATGGCATGGGAGTTTAGTTATCAGCGTGGTGCCGAAGCTGTAATCTGGACTGCCGTTTCCTATTTACAGGACAGTCTACTCATGATACCCACAGGTTGATCTTTACAATTGTGTTAGTGCTTCAAGCAGTCATGTGTGTAACCTGATATTGAGTGTATCTATATACGTTTGCAATACCCTAACCCATCTGAATTCTCTCACAATGAGACTCACAGTATATTTGTAATGTTTTACACAGTTACACAGTTATTATTCTGTGATACCGTCTGTTTCTAAACTATACTATTTGTTTCCAAGATATTTAAGCTCTGCTCTGCTGGGTACAGTATATAACTACAGCATTATTGTATTTCATTTTCTTTGAGTCACTGACCCAGTAAGCCAGATACTACATACTCTTGGATTTTTTTTTTTTCAATTTTTTTTTTTATTATTGTCACAATTTTCTCCAGCTAATAGGTGCCTGGGTGAGTGACCCTTTCTGACCCACACTCCCTAAAGTCTGTCACTAAATCTGAATGGTATAGCCCAGAAACTCTTAAGTTATATAGTATGTGTTAATTTGTGTTTATACAGGTGGATACCTACTGGCGCCTGGGGGTAGATAGTGGTGCATGTTAGGTCATGTAGACTCCAATTTTTTAGATATATTCTGTCTTAGTAGTATGACTGTATATACATTTATTTCAAGTTTAATAATGACAATATTCAGCTGTTTTATATTACTGTTTCCTGTTTGCTTATAATTACAACACAGGGGGATTCCCTAGCGATTCATATGATTAGCTGCAGACGTATTGCTGATACATAGCATTATAGTTAGTCCAGGAGTAACCTCTAAATACTAAACCCTAAGCTGCACATAGGATTGTTATGACCATTATAACCTGATTCATACATAAGGTCTGGGATTTGACTCTATGCTAAACAGCTTCCTCCCTCACACCATTAATTGGATTTTTTTACTATTGCTGCATCGTCAGTGGCCAAATCGATGCAGCGCATTATGTTAGTTTTAATTATAGAGGTGATGAGAGCTTACTTATTACATAGCATTGTTGCCTTATTGGGAAGAGAGCGGAGAGTTATCCAACCTGAGATGTAGTATTACAAGTTAGATCCAACGCATCAGGAAAATGGCTATACTAAATTTGTCTCCTACAAGTCTGCTGGAAATATCATCCTTGTAATGGAAAATGATTCGGTAGTCTGTTCTCCCATATCATGAGCTATACGCTACATTAGTAGACTTGTTTATAACTAGTCACCCCCCCATATATAACTCGCCCCATTGACCTTACCTTTCTGAAAATACGACTCTGCTGCTCACATCGTTTATCCATGCCACAACACTAGCCTCATATGGGTTGACAACAGGTCTTATGAGATAGGATCTTTCTGGGTTCCCCTCTACAAGTTGGGACCTTGCTCCCTTTACCTTTAGTATTTTATTTTATTCATTTTCTCCTTTGTCGTTGTTTCCATGAATGTGTTCATTACTCTCCTAAATAGTTGTTAGGGTCCAAATATTTATGTGGTCCCCCACTACTTAAACTGAAAAATCCCTATTGTCTGAAAGGGACCAGTATAACTTAATCCCTACTTCTCCCCGTAAGTGATTTTGTGTTACTAGAAGTCCAAAAGTGGCTTCTTCTCAATCTGGGAGATATACATATCTATACTACTATATATGTTACAAAACGACGTTCTGTATCATTTGCCTTATGTTTTCTAGCCATATACTGTGACGTCACTGTCTAGTAGTATTATGTCTGTATATATACAGGGAGTGCAGAATTATTAGGCAAATGAGTATTTTGACCACATCATCCTCTTTATGCATGTTGTCTTACTCCAAGCTGTATAGGCTCGAAAGCTTACTACCAATTAAGCATATTAGGTGATGTGCATCTCTGTAATGAGAAGGGGTGTGGTCTAATGACATCAACACCCTATATCAGGTGTGCATAATTATTAGGCAACTTCCTTTCCTTTGGCAAAATGGGTCAAAAGAAGGACTTGACAGGCTCAGAAAAGTAAAAAATAGTGAGATATCTTGCAGAGGGATGCAGCACTCTTAAAATTGCAAAGCTTCTGAAGCGTGATCATCGAACAATCAAGCGTTTCATTCAAAATAGTCAACAGGGTCGCAAGAAGCGTGTGGAAAAAGCAAGGCGCAAAATAACTGCCCATGAACTGAGAAAAGTCAAGCGTGCAGCTGCCAAGATGACACTTGCCACCAGTTTGGCCATATTTCAGAGCTGCAACATCACTGGAGTGCCCAAAAGCACAAGGTGTGCAATACTCAGAGACATGGCCAAGGTAAGAAAGGCTGAAAGACGACCACCACTGAACAAGACACACAAGCTGAAACGTCAAGACTGGGCCAAGAAATATCTCAAGACTGATTTTTATAAGGTTTTATGGACTGATGAAATGAGAGTGAGTCTTGATGGGCCAGATGGATGGGCCCGTGGCTGGATTGGTAAAGGGCAGAGAGCTCCAGTCCGACTCAGACGCCAGCAAGGTGGAGGTGGAGTACTGGTTTGGGCTGGTATCATCAAAGATGAGCTTGTGGGGCCTTTTCGGGTTGAGGATGGAGTCAAGCTCAACTCCCAGTCCTACTGCCAGTTTCTGGAAGACACCTTCTTCAAGCAGTGGTACAGGAAGAAGTCTGCATCCTTCAAGAAAAACATGATTTTCATGCAGGACAATGCTCCATCACACGCGTCCAAGTACTCCACAGCGTGGCTGGCAAGAAAGGTTATAAAAGAAGAAAATCTAATGACATGGCCTCCTTGTTCACCTGATCTGAACCCCATTGAGAACCTGTGGTCCATCATCAAATGTGAGATTTACAAGGAGGGAAAACAGTACACCTCTCTGAACAGTGTCTGGGAGGCTGTGGTTGCTGCTGCACGCAATGTTGATGGTGAACAGATCAAAACACTGACAGAATCCATGGATGGCAGGCTTTTGAGTGTCCTTGCAAAGAAAGGTGGCTATATTGGTCACTGATTTGTTTTTGTTTTGTTTTTGAATGTCAAAAATGTATATTTGTGAATGTTGAGATGTTATATTGGTTTCACTGGTAAAAATAAATAATTGAAATGGGTATATATTTGTTTTTTGTTAAGATGCCTAATAATTATGCACAGTAATAGTCACCTGCACACACAGATATCCCCATAAAATAGCTAAAACTAAAAACAAACTAAAAACTACTTCCAAAACTATTCAGCTTTGATATTAATGAGTTTTTTGGGTTCATTGAGAACATGGTTGTTGTTCAATAATAAAATTAATCCTCAAAAATACAACTTGCCTAATAATTCGGCACTCCCTGTATGTACCCATCACAGTTATACCATTGATTATTGTATTATGTTTGTGACTTTCTTTATGGTTTTTGGAGGCAAATAATGTTTATGCCTATGTTTTCTAAACCTCAATAAAAAATATAAAAAAAAAAAAAAAGTACACTAACACCCATAAACTACCTATTAACCCCTAAACTGAGGTCCATAATTTACACTATAATAAATTAATTAACCCCTATTCCGCTGCTCCCTGACATTGTTGCCACTATAATAAACCTATTAACCCATAAACCGCCGCCCTCCCGCATCGCAAACACTATTTAAATATTATTAACCCCTAATCTGTCATCCGCCCACACTGACACTATAATAAACCTATTAAACCCTAAACCGCTGCCCTCCCACATCACTACATAAATATATTAACCCCTAAACCTAACCCTAACCTTAACATAACCCTAAGTCTAACCCTAACGTAACCCTAACACCCCCTAATTTAAATATAATTAAAATAAAATCTAAATAACACTTGCAATTATTACCTAAATTTAAAACTAGATACAAACTTACCTGTAAAATAAAAACTAAGCTAGCTACAAAATAACTAATAGTTACATTGTAGCTAGTTAAGGTTTTATTTTTATTTCACAGTTAAGTTTGTATTTATTTTAACTAGGTAGACTAGTTAGTAAATAGTTATTAACTATTTACTAACTACCTAGTTAAAATAAATACAAAGTTACCTGTAAAATAAAACGTAACCAGCCTTACACTAAAAACTAACATTACAATAAAATAAAAAAATTATATTAATCAAATACAATTATCTAAATTACAAAAAAACCTCACCAAATTACACAAAATAAAAAACGAAATTATCCAAAATAAAAATGAATTACTCCTAATCTAATAGCCCTATCAAAATAAAAAAAGCCCCCCCAAAATAAAAAAAAACCTAGCCTAAACTAAACTGCCAATAGCCCTTAAAAGGGCCTTTTATGGGGCATTGTCCCTAAGATATCAGCTCTTTTACCTGTAAAAAAATACAAACAACCCCCAACAGTAAAACCCACCACCCACACAACCAAACCCCCCAAATAAAATTCTATCTAAATAAACCTAAGCTAACCATTGCCCTGAAAAGGGCATGTGGATGGGCATTGCCCTTAAAAGGGCATTTAGCTCTTTTACAGTGCCCCTACTCTAAAAATAAAACCCACCAAATAAACCCTTAAAAAAAACTAACACTAACCCTTGAAGATCCACTTACAGTTTTTGAAGACCGGACATCCATCCAGGCGGCAGAAGTCTTCATTCAAGCAGGCAGAAGTCCTCATCGAAGCTGGCAGAAGTCTTCATCCAAGCAGGCAGAAGTCTTCATCCATATGGCATCTTCTATCTTTATCCATCCGGCGTGGAGCAGTCCATCTTAAAGACATCCGGCACTGAGCATCCACTTCTTACAATGGTCGCTAATAGGATTGAGCTTGCATTCTATTGGTTGATTGGAATAGCCAATAGAATGTGAGCTCAATCCTATTGGCTGATTGGATCAGCCAATAGGATGAAAGCTCAATCCTATTGCCTGATTGCAACAGCCAATAGGATTTTTTCACCTTTAATTTCTATTGGCTGATAGAATTCTATCAGCTATTAGGAATGTAAGGGACATCATCTTGGATGACATCACTTAAAGGGAAACTTCATTCTGCAGCGAACATTGTAAGTAGAGGATGCTCCGCGCCGGATGTCTTGAAGATGGACCCGCTCTGCGCCGGATGAAGATAGAAGATGCCGTCTGGATGAAGACTTCTGCCTGCTTGGATGAAGACTTCTGCTGGCTTCGATGAGGACTTCTGCCCGCTTGGATGAAGACTTCTGCAGCCTGGATGAGGATGGATGTCCGGTCTTCGAAAACTGTAAGTGGATTGTCGGGGGTTAGTGTTAGTTTTCTTTAAGGGTTTATTGGGTGTGTTTTATTTTTAGAGTAGGGTTTGGGCACCATAAATGAGCTAAATGCCCTTTTAAGGGCAATGCCCATCTAAATGCCCTTTTCAGGGCAATGGTTAGCTTAGGTTTATTTAGATAGAATTTTATTTGGGGGCTTTGGTTGTGTGGGTGGTGGGTTTTACAGTTGGGGGTTTGTTTGTATTTTTTTTTACAGGTAAAAGAGCTGATTTCTTTGGGGCAATGCCCCACAAAAGGCCCTTTTAAGGGCTATTGGCAGTTTAGTGTAGGCTAGGGTTTTTTTTATTTTGGGCATGCTTTTTTATTTTGATAGGGCTATTAGATTAGGAGTAATTCATTCTTATTTTGGATAATTTCGTTTTTTATTTTGTGTACGTTAGTGTTTATTTTTGTAATTTAGATAATTGTATTTGATTAATTTAATTTTTTTATTTTATTGTAATGTTAGTTTTAAAGGGACACTCAATCAAAATTAAACTTTCAATATTCAGATAGAGCATGATATTTTAAACAACTTTCCAATTTACTTCCATTAACAAAATGTGCACAGTCTTTTTATATTTAAACTTTTTGAGTCACCAGCTCCTACTGAGCATGTGCAAGAATAAGTGTGTATGCATTTATGAATGGCTGATTGCTGTCACATGGTACGTGTATGCATTTGTGATTGGCTGATGGCTGTCACATGGTACAGGGGGAGTGGAAAAAGACATAACTTTGTCAGAAAAAAAATCTACTACTCATTTGAAGTTCAGACGAAGTGCCATTGCATTGTCTTGTTATCTTGCATTTGTTGATTATGCAAATCTACTGTGTTGACTGGTCCTTTAAGTGTAAGGCAGGTTAGGTTTTATTTTACAGGTAACTTTGTATTTATTTTAACTAGGTAGTTAGTAAATAGTTAATAACTATCCTAGTTAAAAATAAATACAAACTTAACTGTGAAATAAAAATAAAACCTAAGCTAGCTACAATGAAACTATTATTTATTTTGTAGCTAGCTTAGGTTTTATTTTACAGGTAAGTTTGTATTTAGTTTTAAATAGGTTATTTAGGTAATAATTGTAAGTTTTATTTAGATTTATTTTAATTATATTTAAGTTAGGGGGTGTTAGGGTTAGGTTCAGGGTTAGATTAGGGTTAGACTTATGCTTAGGGTCAGGGTTACGTTAGGGTTAGGTTTAGGGGTTAATATATTTATGTAGTGTTAGTGATGTGGGAGGCCAGAGTTTAGGGGTAATAACTTTAGTATAGTGGCGTCGACATTGGGGGCGGCATATTAGGGGCTAATAAGTGTAATTAGGTGGCGGCGATGTTAGGGCCAGCAGATTAGGGGTTAATAAATGTAATGTAGGTGGCGGCGATGTTAGGGCCAGCAGATTAGAGGTTAATACATGTAATGAAGGTGGCGGCCATGTTAGGGGCGGTAGATTAGGGCTTAATAAGTGTATTTAGGTGGCGGCGATGTTAAGGGCAGTAGATTAGGGGTTAATAAGTATATTTAGGTGGCAGCGATGTTGGGGGCAGCAGATTAGGGGTTAATAACATTATGTAGGTTGCGGGTTTTAGGGTGTTAGGCTTAAACATAACTTTTTCTTTCCCCATAGACATCAATAGGGCTGCGTTACGGAGCTTTTGTTTCCGCGATCGCAGGTGTTAGGCTTTTTTTTAGCCGAATCCCATTGAGGTCTATGGGGAAATCGTGCATGAGCACATCAAAACACTGCTTGTATTTGGGTGTGGTATGGAGCTCAACGCCACCATATCGTCCGCACAAACCGGGTTTTTCAATACAAGTGGAGTGCTAAATTATTGTGCCCCCGCCCAATAATTAACAGCCATTACAAATAGATGGCATTAAATCTGATGGGAGTAGGGTGTTATTCATATACATATATATTTTAAAATGCTGCCCATCGCTGAGCTTACATACCTCCTTCACTGCGCAAGGTTCTCAAAACAAGGCTCTTATAGGAACCTAAGGAAGTGAGCTCTCATGAGCAACATGCTTCCTTGCATATATATATAATTGATATGAGGATTGATGGTTATTAGGTATGGGCTAAAAATTCTTATGATTAGACATTGATTAATGTGGTCCTGTATCTACATAAATCCCTCTTCCATTTATCTCTATTAAATAAATTTAGATGTTCCATCATAAAAAGATTAATTGTTGAGTATTTTACTTTTATCCATAGACCTATGTAAAAAATAATATATATATTTATATATACACTAGACGATAAGTATGCCCAAAGGGCAGTCTATGTTTAAAAAATACAAACCCAAACCCAAACAAGTACAATCACAGAAAAAATAAACAAAGCTATCCAAAATAAAGAAAAAATAACCTAAACTAATACCCCTATAAAAATAAAAAATACCCCCGGAAATAAAAACACCCCCTAGTCTAATACTAAATGTACAAAAGGGCCTTTTGTAGGGCATTGCCCTAAGTTAAATAGCTCATTTGCCTCTAAATACTAAGTCCCCCCGAACAGTAAACCCCCCACCCACCAACACCCTCAAAATAGAAGACCTAACTAAACTACCCATTGCCCCTAAAGAGGCATTTGTATGGGCATTGCCCTTAAAAGGGCATTGAGAGATTTTACTGCCCTTAAAAGGAAAATTAGCTATTTTTTAAGCCCCAAAAAACCCTAATCTAAAAAAAAAACACCCCAAAAATTAAAAGAAAAAAAGCCTAAACCTAAGCCCCAACTCACTGTTCCTGAAGTCTGGCAAAGAAGGTATTCTTCCAGATGGATTCATCATCTTCTATCTTCATCTGGAGTGAAGGTGGCACAGAGCGGGGGTGCAGAGCTGTGTTCTTGATGCCTGGACCCTCAACGGCGGTCCTCAATGGTGGCGGTCCTCAAAGGAGGCGGTCCTCGGCAGACCTCTGCCGCATGGAGGCTCCTTTTCATCTGATGTCTGTTGTAGACTAAAGATTAGATGCAAGGTACCACAATCAATTTGGGGTACCTTGCATTCCTATTGGCTGAAATTTTGAAATCAGCGAATAGGATTAGAGATACTAAAATTCCTATTGGCTGTTCAAATCAGCCAATAAGATTTTAGTAGCTCTCATCCTATTGGCTGATTTCAAAATTTCAGCCAATAAGAATGCAAGGTAAACCAATAAATATGTAGTACCTTGCAATCAATCTTCAGTGTGCGACGGATGATCGCATTTAAAGGAGCCTCCACGCTGACGAGGACCGCCGTCGTTGAGGATCCAGGCATCAGGAACACAGCTCCGCCCCTCGGCTCTGTGCCACCTTCACTCCAGATGAAGTTAGAAGATGATGGATCCGTCTGGAAGAAGACCTTCTCCGCTGGACTTCAGGAATAGTGAGTACCTATTTGGGGCTTAGGTTTAGAATTTTTTATTTTAATTTTTGGAGTGTTTTTTTTTAGATTAGGGTTTTTTTGGGCTTGAAAAAGAGCTGATTGTCCTTTTAAGGGCAGTAAAAGAGCTGAATGCCCCTTTTAAGGGCAATTCCCATACACATGCCCCTTTAGGTTAATAGGTTAATTGGGGTTATTGCGATGTGGGGTTTTAGCAGTCTAGGGGTTAGTAGGTCAAATAGGTGTATTGCGATGTGGGGGGATGGCAGTTTAGGGGTTAATATTTTAATTATGTTATTTGCGGATTAGGGGTTAATTACTTTATTATTTTGCAATGTGGGGGTTGATGGTTTAGGTGTTTGTTAATAATTTTTGCGGGAAGTTAGGTTTTTTGTTATACTTCGTGCTGGTGGTTACATGTTTTTATTTTTTTTTCTTGCGGGCAGTTTCGTGTTTTTTAGTTATTTTGTGCGGGTGATTGTTAGGGATGGGCGAATGTTTCTAAAAATTCAAAATTTAAAACGAATTTTGATACATTCGTTCGTTCGAATCGAATTTCGAATGTTTATATAACATTCTAACATTATTCTATTTTCGAATTTTCGTTTTCGAATTTTTCAATAAAATTGGAAAATATTCGTTCGAATAGTAGAATGTTTAGCTATGTATTCATTCAATTTTGAAATGTAATATTCGAATTCGAATGGGACATTCAAATTCGAATGTCACCTTCGAATTCGAATGTGACATTCAAATTTGAAATAGTATTTCTAGTCTACAACTGTGTTTAATAAATGTAATATTCAAATTCGAATGCTACATTCGAATTCAAATATCACATTCAAATTTGAAATAGTATTTCTAGTCTAATACTGTGTTTTAAAGGTGATATTTGATTCGAATGTGATATTCGATTCGAATGTGACATTCGAATTCGAAATAGTATTTCTAATCTAATACTGTGTTTTATAAATGTAATATTTGAATTTGAATGTGACATTCAAATTGAATGTGATATACAATTCGAATGTGATATTCGATTCGAATGTGACATTCGAAATAGTGTTTCTAGTCTACAATTGTGTTTTATAAATGTAATATTCGAATTCGAATGCTACATTCGAATTTGAATGTCACATTCAAATTTAAAAATGGTACAGTATTTCTAGTCTACAACTGTGTTTAATAAATGTAAAATTTGAATTTGAATGCTACATTCGAATTCGAATGTCACATTCAAATTTGAAATAGTATTTCTAGTCTAATACTGTGTTTTAAATGTGATATTCGATTTGAATGTGATATTCGATTCGAATGTGACATTCAAATTCAAAATAGTATTTCTAGTCTAATACTTTGTTTTATAAATGTAATATTCGAATTCGAATGTGACATTCGATTCAAATGTGATATTCGATTTGAATGTGACATTCGAAATAGTGTTTCTTTTCTAGTCTACAATTGTGTTTTATAAATGTAATATTGGAATTCGAATGTGATATTTGAATGTAACATTCAAATTCGAATGTGACATTCGAATTCGAATGTGACATTCGAAAACTGTAAATAACATTCGAAAATCGAATTTTTAAGAATATTCGTTCTTATCAACATTCTATTATGTAAATCAAATTTCTACAATAACATTCGTTCTAACATTCGAATTCGGATATAAACACATTCGCCCATCCCTAGTGATTGTGTGTTTTTTTTAAGGCTTATATATATATAATTTTTTTAAAGGAGAATATAGAGTTTTTCAGTTCCTGTGAATTGTAAAGTAACAAGTAAAATACATGCTTCTGAAAAATGACAAATGATTCTTTATATCTCAAGACATGCTGAAAATACTGATGAACTAGCAAATTAAAATGTAATAGGAATCTATGACACTGAGAATATAAAAGGACTGCCCTTTTGATGTGCCATAGAAATTGTAATTAGACCAAGATATGGCCTTTAATTATAATGCCATTGCAATGATAATGCAGAATGAAAATACTATTTTAAGCATTACAGTGAAATAATATTAGAAAGACGAGAATCGTATCACATACATTTTTGCCCAGAACAGCCATATTTCATTACACTGCACACAGAGGCAATCAAGCATAGTTAGCCAGCCTCATCTTTGGGTAAGGTAATTATTAGTATTATTTTTTCCTTTTTCTTTTTTTTTACTGTGCTTGCCGAAGAGGAAAATGAACCACACTACTTATCAGTTCTATGCATACAGAAGTGATAATGAAGGCAACTGATCAAGATCAGACTCCTGTGTACGCTCCATCTCCTAAAGTGCAGAGTTCACTGCAATACAAAGAGAAACTTCTGAAAAAGTATTAATAATTATTTAATACACCTTTCTTTCAAATTTCATGCTATGTTATGCTATTTATAGCACTATAATTTTGCTGTTTATTTTAGTAATGTAAGAGCTTTCCTTTAAGTCAATTACATTTTGTTATTTTTTAAAACAAAGCATTACCTATAAAATAGTAAAATTATAACTAATGTTGCCTCTGATTTTTTGAGTACTGTGCTCAAAAATTTTCACCTGTGCAATTTTTGGCCCAGTGACTAAAATGTGTGCAAACTTTATTTTTGAGTTTAGTCAAATTTGAAAATGTAAAGGTAATATTACACAAACAAAAACTCACACAAAGACATTCTCACTGTTACATACAATTTCACACATACTCTATCAGACACACACTCTCACAAATACACTCCTTCATATGAACACATCACACACATACACACTCTCTCACACACACTTTTCCTCACATACAAACACACACACTCTCACACACAAACACCCCTCACATACACACACACACACTCTCACACACAAACATTTCTCTCATACACACACACACTCTCTCTCACTCACACACACACACACTCTTCTCCCATACATGCACACTTTCTCTCACACACACAATCTCCCTCTCATACATACTCCCTCGCACACACTCACACACCGTTTCTCACACACACTCTCTCACATGCACTATTTCAGACACACACACTTTTACACACACTATTTCTCACACACATGCAGTCTCTTAAACACACTCACGCTATTTTTCACGCACACAGACACTCTCTCTCAAACACACACACACACACATTCTCTCTCCCACACACGCACATACACTCACACACACACACACATCATAAACAATCTGTGCCAAACTGAACACATATATAGAGGCCTACTTATCAAGCCATCAACTTACTTGCATTCGACGGCACCAACACGCTCGCCTGACATCGCCTAACATCGCGGCCGCGGACCTGAATACGATCTCCATATTTATATAAAAAGCTGTCAAAAAGCCGCGCACCAAGTACGGGGCGATGAGCAGTGGGCTGTTGTTAACTAAACAGTCATCGATCTCGCTGCTCTTCAGCTTTTCACAGCTTTATTTGTATACTGCCACTAAGCACTGCCACTATACTAAAATGTTTAACCCCTATCCCGCCGCTCCTGGAGCCCACCGCAACTCTAATAAAGTTATTAACCCCTATCCCGACGCTCCCGGAGCCCACCACAACTAAATAAAGGTATTAACCACTAAACCTCTGGCCTCCCACATCACTATAACTTACTAAACCTATTAACCCATAAACCGCCAGCCCCCCACATCGCCATAAACTAAATTAAACTATTAAACCCTAAATCTAACAACCCGCTAACTTTATAATAAATATTAACTCATCCCTATCTTATAATAAATTTAAACTCACCTGTAGAATTAAATTAAACTATATTAAACTATTAATTAACCTACCCTAACTATTATACTAAAATTACATTAAACTACAAATTAAATTAACTATATTTTATATGTAAACACCTAACCCTACTCAAATAATTTAAATCTACAAAAAAATACAAAGTTGCAAAAAACTAACAACTAAGTTACAAAAAATAACAAACACTAAGTTACAAAAAAAAAACACTAAGTTACACAAAATAAAAAATAAATTATCAAAGATTTAAACTAATTACACCTAATCTAAGAGCCCTATGAAAATAAAAAAGCCCCCCAAAAATAAGAGCCTTTTGCAGGGCATTGCCCCAAAGAAATCAGCTCTTTTACCTGTAAATAAAAAATACAAATACCCCCCAACAGTAAAACCCACCACCCACACAACCAACCCCCCAAATAAAAACCTAACTAAAAAAACTAAGCTCCCCATTGCCCTGAAAAGGGCATTTGGATGGGCATTGCCCTTAAAAAGGCATTTAGCTCTATTGCTGCCCAAACCCTAATCTATAACTAAAACCAACCCAATAAACCCTTAAAAAACCTAACACTAACCCCTGAAGATCCACTTACAATTTGAAGATCCGACACCCATCCTCAAAGAAGGCGGGAGAAGTCCTCATCGAAGCTGGCAGAAGTCTTCATCCAAGCAGCCGAAGTCTTCATCCAAGCCTGCAGAATTCTTTACCTAATGGCATCTTCTATCTTCATCCATCCAGCGCGGAGCAGCTCCATCTTCAAGACATCCGACGCGGAGCATCCTCTTCGTTCGACGTCTTCTTGAACTTGAATGTTCCTTTAAATGACGTCATCCAAGATGGCGTCCCTTAGATTCTGATTGGCTGATAGAATTCTATCAGCCAATCGTAATTAAGGTTGAAAAAATCTATTGGCTGTTGCAATCAGCCAATAGAATTGAGCTTTCATCCTATTGGCTGATCCAATCCAATAGTATGAAAGCTCAATCCTATTGGCTGATTGCAACAGCCAAGAGGATTTTTTCAAGATTAATTCCAATTTGCTGATAGAATTCTATCAGCCAATGGAATCTAAAGGACACCATCTTGGATGACATCATTTAAAGGAACATTCATTGTCCAAGAAGACGTCGAACAAAGAGTATGCTGTGCGTCGGATGTCTTGAAGATGGAGCCACTCCGCGCCAGATGGATGAAGATAGAAGATGCCGTCTGGGTGAAGACTTCTGCGGGCTTGGATGAAGAATTCGGTCGCTTGGATGAAGACTTCTGCCGGCTTCGATGAGGACTTCTCCCGGCTTCTTTGAGGATGGTTGTCGGATCTTCAAAACTGTAAGTGGTTCTTCAGGGGTTAGTCTTAGGTTTTTTTAAGGGTTTATTTGGTGGGTTTTAGCTTTAGATTAGGGTTTGGGCAGCAATAGAGCTAAATGCCCTTTTAAAGGCAATGCCCATCCAAATGCCCTTTTCAGGGCAATGGGGAGCTTAGTTTTTTTTAGTTAGGTCTTTATTTGGGTGGGTTGGTTGTGTGGGTGGTAGGTTTTACTATTGGGGGGGTATTTGTTTTTTTTATTTACAGGTAAAAGAGCTGATTTCTTTGGGGCAATGCCCCGCAAAAGGCCCTTTTAAGGGCTATTTGTAGTTTATTGTAGGTTAGGGCTCTTAGATTAGGTGTAATTAGTTTAAGTCTTTGATAATTACTTTTTTATTTTGTGCAACTTAGTGTTTATTTATTTTTGTACCTTAGTGCTTGTTATTTTTTGTAACTTTGTTGTTAGTTTTTTGTAACTTTGTAATTTTTTATTGTAGATTAAAATTATTTGAGTAGGGTTAGGTGTTTAAATATATAATATAGTTAATTTAATTTGTAGTTTATTGTAATTTTAGTATAACAGTTAGGGTAGATTAATTATTAGTTTAATATAGTTTAATTTAAATCTAAAGGTAAGTTTACATTTAATATAAGATAGGGATGAGTTAATATTTAATATAAAGTTAGCGGGTTGTTAGGTTTAGGGGTTAATAGTTTAATTTAGTTTATGGCGATGTGGGGGGCTGGCGGTTTAGGGGTTAATAGGTTTAGTAAGTGTTAGTGATGTGGGAGGCCAGGGGTTTAGGGGTTAATACATTTATTTAGTTGCAGCGGGATAGGGGTTAATAACTTTATGTAGGTGGCGGCGGTGTCGGGGCGGTAGATTAGGGGTTAATAAGTATAATGTAGGTAGCGGCGGTGTCAGGGCGGGAGATTAGGGGTTAATAAGTATAATGTAGGTGGCGGCAGTGTAGAGGGCGGCATATTAGGTGTAAACATAACTTTTATTCTCCCATAGGAATCAATGGGTTATCGGGCAGCAGCAAACATGAGCTTTCGCTGTTTTCAGACTCCCATTGATTCCTATGGCATCCGCGGCCTCTAGGGCGGCGGATTGAAAAGCAGGTACGCTGGGTCGGAATAGTGGCGAGCGTTCCTGGTAGGTATTTGCTATCTAGCAAAAGTAGTCAGATAGTGCCAAATTTGCATTCGGAACATCTGTAATGACGTAAGCATCGATCTGTGTCGGACTGAGACCCGTGGATTGTATGTTACGTCACTTTTGCCGGTCTGCAGGCTTTGATAACTAAGGGGAATCAAGCTCTCCACAATTACGTTGCAAAATTCCAGCGTATTTGTTGTTGACAGCTTGATAAGTAGGCCTCAAAGTCTTAAATTTACAATTCACTTATTGGCTTCTTATGTACATTCTCTGCACCATTCTTTTTTTCAATTTATATATTCACTACATCAAATTACTGTTCCAAATGTTTATTCATCAAATATATTACAGCCTTTTACCAACAGATGTGCATCAAAAACTAGCTTTTCTTTACAGGTTTTGCAAATCTTTAAACTTTATCCCCAGCCTTTAGCAAAGACACTTCATGAAAACACATTTTAACACTAGGTCAAGATTTATCAAGGGATCTCAGCCCAATTGGCTGCAGGTTTGCCGGAGTGATTTAAGAAGTAGCGGTCATCAGACTGCTGCTTCTCAACCCTATCCTCCACCTGTTATGTGGCAGATATAAATTTCCCTAGACTTTTCTGACTGGGGAGATTGATTGGCTGTGCACAGGCAGGGGGTGGGGTTTTACAGGGGTGCACACAAGTGCACATGTTCAATGCAATGATAGATACGGGCAGTGAACTGCTGCCCATCAGAGGTGATGCCAGATGGACAGGGATGAGGATGTATGCCCCTGTCCACCAGTAGTTTGATAAATCTAGCCTAAAGTGGAAAATAAAACGACTTACGTAAACTTCGTAAAGTCTTTTTTCTATGGGACTTCCATAGCGCCGGTATTACGAGTCTGTCCTGGAGGCCAAAAAGTGAGCGGTACACCCTCTCCTGTCAAGAGTCTTAACGCATTTAAAAGTCAGTAGTTAAGAGTTTTATGGTACAACGCCGTAGCATAAAACTCATAACTAAAGTGCTAAAAAGTACACTAACACCCATAAACTACCTATTAACCCCTAAACCGAGGCCCTCCCGCATCGCAAATACTAAATAAAAATTTCAACCCCTAATCTGCCGCTCAGACACCGCCGCCACCTACATTATACTTATGAACCCCTAATCTGCTGCCCCAACATCGCCGACACCTACATTATATTTATTAACCCCTAATCTGCTGCCCCCAATGTCGCCGCCACCTACCTACACTTATTAACCCCCTAATCTGCCGCCCCCAACGTCGCCGCCACTATAATAAACATATTAACCCCTAAACCGCCGCACTCACGCCTCGCAAACAATAGTTAACTATTATTAACCCCTAATCTGCCATCCCTAACATCGCAGGCCACCTACCTACATTTATTAACCCTAATCTGCCGCCCCAACGTTGCCGCCACTATATTAACGTTATTAGCCCCTAAACCTTAACCTAACCCTAAACCTAACACCCACTAACTAAATTATAATTAAAATATATCTAAATAAATATTCCTATCATTAACTAAATTATTCCTATTTAAAACGAATAGAACTAATAGTTACATTGTATCTAGCAAAAGAGCTAACTGCCCTTTAAAGGGCAATGGGGAGCTTAGGGTTTTTTAGCTAGTATTTATTTGGGGGGTTGGTTGTGTGGGTGGTGGGTTTTACTCTTGGGGGGGTTGTTTGTATTTTTTTACAGGTAAAAGAGCTGATTACTTTGGGGCAATGCCCCGCAAAAGGCCCTTTTAAAGGCTATTGGTAGTTTAGTTTAGGCTAGGGGGGGGGGGGTTTATTTTTTGGGGGGGGGCTTTTTTATTTAATAGGGCTATTAGATTAGGTGTAATTAGTTTAAATTTCTGTAATTTGTTTATTATTTTCTGTAATCTAGTGTTTGTTTTTTTTGGTACTTTAGCTAATTTAATTTAATTTAGGTAATTGTATTTAATTTAGTTAATTTATTTAATTATAGTGTAGTGTTAGTGTAACTTAGGTTAGGTTTTATTTTACAGGTAAATTTGCATTTATTTTAGCTAGGTAGTTATTAAATAGTTAATAAATATTTAATAACTATTCTACCTAGTTAAAATAAATACAAACTTGCATGTAAAATAAAAAAAAAACCTAAGCTAGATACAATGTAACTATTAGTTATATTGTAGCTAGCTTAGGGTTTATTTTACAGGTAAGTATTTAGTTTTAAATAGGAATAATTTTAGTTATTTAAATTATATTTAAGTTAGTGGGTGTTAGGTTTAGGGTTAGACAGGTTTAAGGGTTAATAACTTTAATATAGTGGCAGTGACGATGGTGGCGGCAGATTAGGGGTTAATAAATGTAGGTAGGTGGCGGCGAAGTTAGGGATGGCAGATTAGGGGTTAATAATATTTAACTAATGTTTGCGAGGCGTTAGTGCGGCGGTTTAGGGGTTAATAAGTATAATATAGGTGTTGGCGATGTCGGGGGCGGCAGATTAGGGGTTAATAAGTGTAAGATTAAGGGTGTTTAAACTCAGGGTTCATGTTAGGTTGTTAGGTGTAGACATAACTTTTATTTCCCCATAGGAATCAATAGGGCTGCGTTAAGGAGTTTTACGCTGCTTTTTTGCAGGTGTTAGACTTTTTTTCAACCGGCTCTCCCCATTGATTCCTATGGGGAAATCGTGCACGAGCACGTTACACCAGCTCACCGCTGACTTAAGCAGCGCTGGTATTGGAGTGCGGTAATGAGCAAATTTTTGCTCAACGCTCACATTTTGTCTTTTAACGTCGGGTTTGTAAAAACTCGTAATACCAGCGCTGCAGGCAAGTGAGCGGTGAGACAAAACTTGTCGTTAGCACCGCACAGCTCATAACGCAAAAATCGTAATCTAGTTGAGTGTTTGAGCATAAAAATAAATACCTACCTTAATGCTGCTCCAGCATCGCCTCCAAATCTGACGCTGTCACTCGGTTACCAGTCAACGACTAAATTGCAGGTGTGGTGAAAAAGTGTTTCCCGCCTTCCAGCTTACCCACTCTAAATAACTACTGTTTGTCTCTATGCTCAAACAATATGATATGTTGTCATGCCCTCTACCAGTGCAAAGGCTGGTTTGACATTAATTCTCTCTCAGAAGTGGCACCATTGGACCCATATTTTATGGGTCCAATGGGTAATATCAAGAGCAAAACATCCTCAGGTAAAATACAATAGGAATAGTATATAATGTTATAATTATTTACACAGAACGGTCTGTAGGTGAAGAGCCACTATTGCTAAGGATGATATAAACCATATATATCCCTTAGATCTACAATAAAAGAATAAATGGAGAGCTCCCAAAATGCAGAACATATATTATCTATCTACTTTACAAAGTACAGAAGTTTGTCTCAATTAAGCTACTGCTTGCTGCAGAAATAATGTAAATGTAACTGGCAGTTCAAACGTAGCCTTCACGGCATCCATTTCCTACATGAGGATGAGAAGAAATGATGAAAACTGAGCACTATATAAGCAGAAGCAATAGCTATGTTGCATATTTATTTACGACTTAGTGTTACATCGTGTTTGCGTGAAGTTTCTCTGCTAAAGCATGGGGCAAAACTCTAAAGATGCGCTAAACTCTGTAATGAAAAGCTATTTCTTGTTGCTGAAGAATGCATAGAAGAATTGATGCTGTTTTGAATTAAAAGCTTGCTCACATCAAATATTGATTTGATTTAGAGTTTTCTTCTGTTCATTCACTTTCCATTTTGTTTATTGATAAAAATAAACTATTAACATTACTATTTCTGAAAGAATTCTTACTTTACAGCATTTTTTCATGCCTGCCTAAAACTTTTGCACAATACTGTATATTGTGAGTAATATGGACTTATTTGTGCATATGTTAATGACATCACCTAACCCCAGCTGCTTGCATAATGCATGTAATATAGCACTACATATGAAGTGACCCATGTGAAAAAGCATTGTAATATGCTTAAAGGACAGTCTAGTCAAAATTAAACATTTATGATTCAGAAAGGGCATGCAGTTTTAAGCAACTTTCTAATTTATTGTTGTGCTCAAAATGAAAGCTAAACCTAGGTAGGCTCATATGCTAATTTCTAAGCAAATGAAGGCCGCCTCTTATCTAAGTGCATTTTGACAGTTTTTAACAGCTAGACAGCACTAGTTCATGTGTGCCATATAGATATCATTGTGCTCACTCCCATATAGTTTTCACTAATGTATTTGTTTATATTTGATGATTATTATGTACACATTTTTATTATATGTTGTAAATATATGATTTCAGTTAGCTTTGGAATTTTTCTTTTAAATTTCAACTTCATACCTGTGATTTTGGTTTCTGCATGCCCCTACTTTTTTTTTTCTTTTGTAATATTTTATAACAGTTCAAAGGGTCATTTTGGATATCATAGTTTGCACCATAGAAAAAAAAAATGAAGTGCATGTGCAAACATCAAAGTCATCTAGCACCAACAGGAACTCTGCTATAATGTCAAACATTCTTCATAGGTACTAAAAATGAGAAACATGTAAAAGTTATTTTATTAAACAGAAAAAAAGAGAAAAAAAGGAAACTTTCTAATATAACATTTAATATAAAATCAATATCAGTATGATGAGTATATTTTTGTTCTAGTTCTACGCTATATTTATATAATGTAATATTTCAATCATTATGTTTTTAAAGCATCTTTTCATTAGCGAATAATTTTACTATGTAACTACTATACAGTACAAATACTGTATATAAAATGCAACAAGTAAGCCCACAGCCTAGATTGGATTGTTTATAAATAATAAGAACCAAACATAATAATTTTAAGTATCATTTCATAAATACTA
Organism: Bombina bombina; assembly: GCF_027579735.1. NCBI lineage: Eukaryota > Metazoa > Chordata > Amphibia > Anura > Bombinatoridae > Bombina > Bombina bombina. Next base: position 628,469,987 of record NC_069500.1, read on the forward strand.
GAAAAATAAATACATTTGGCATATATGTAATGTTGTTTTATAAATAGGAACATTGGGATAATAAAAACATAATTTATGTAAGAAGGAACTTACCTGATAATTAATTTATTTTGTATTGGCAAGAGTCCATGAGATAGTGACGTATGGGATATACAATCCTACCAGAGGTGCAAAGTATCCCAAACCTCAAAATCCCCTATAAATACACCCCTCACCACAGCCCATAATTCATTTTTACGAATAGCCTAGTAGTGGGACGATAAAATAAGGAGAAAAAAAGCCTACAAAAAAGTGGAACTGGAAATATAATTGTGCTTTTATACAAAAAATATAACCACTTAAAAAAAGGGTAGGTCTCATGGACTCTTGCCAATATGAAAGAAATGATTTTATCAGGTAAGTTCTTACATAAATTATGTTTTCTTTCATGTAATTGGCAAAAGTCCATGAGCTGGTGACGTACAGGATAGAAATACCCAGATGTGGAAGTCCACAGAAGAGTCACTAGAAAGGGAGGGAGAAAATAAAAATAGCCATTTTCCGCTGAAAAAATTAAATCCACAAAAAATATTTTTTTTCTCATAAAATTTAAAGAGAAAAACTTAAAACATTAGCAGAAGAATCAAACTGAAACAGCTGCATGAAGAACTTTTCTACCAAAGACTCTTTCAGAAGAAGCAAATACATCAAATGGTAAAATTAGTAAATGTATTAAAAGAAGACCAAGTTGCTGCTTTGCAAATCTGATCACTGAAGCTTCTTCTTAAAATCCCAAGAAGTGGAGACTGATCTAGTAGAATGAGCTGTGATCCTCTGAGCGGGGACTGTCCCGCCTCCAAATAAGCTTTAACCAAAGATGCCAAAAAAAAGGCAGAAGCTTTTATGACCTTCCTAGAACCAGAGAAGACAACAAATAGACTAGAAGGTTCATGAAATCTTTAGTCAAGCTTCAACATAATATTTTAAAGCTCTTACAACATCCAAAGAATGCAAAGATCTTTCAAGAGCATTCTTGTGATTAGGACACAAGGAAGGGAACAACAATTTCCCTACTAATGTTATTAGATTCACAACCTTAGAAGAAATTTAAACAAAGTCCACAAGACAGCCTTATCCTGATGGAAAATCAGAAAAGGAGACTTACAAGAGAGACTAGACAATTCGGAAACTCTTCTAGCTGAAGAGATAGCCAAAAGAAACAACACTTTCCAAGAAAGTACTTTAATATCCAAAGAATGCATAGGCCAAAAAGAGTAGCCTGCAAAGTCTTCAAAACCAAATTAAGACTCCAAGGAGGAGAGATTGATTTAATAACAGGCTTGATATGAACCAAAACCTTAAAAAAACTGTGAATATCAGGAAGCTTAGCAAACTTTCTATGAAATAAAACTGAAAGAGCAGAGATTTGTCCCTTCAAAGTACTTGCAGACAAACCTTTTTCCAAACCATCCTGAAGAAACTGTAAAATTCTAGGAATTCTAAAAGAATGCCAGGAGAATTTATGAGAAGAACACCATGAAATATAGGTCTTCCAAACTTGATAATAAATCTTTCTTGAAACAGACTTACGAGCCTGTAGCATAGTATTAATCACTGAGTCAGAGAAACCTCTATGACTAAGCACTAAGCGTTCAATTTCCATACCTTCAAATTTAACGATTTAAGATCCTGATGGAAAAACGGCCCTTGAGACAGAAGGTCTGGTCTTAGAGGAAGTGGCCAAGGCTGGCAACTGGACATCCGAACAAGATCTGCATACTAAACCTGTGAGGCCATGCTGGTGCTATCAGAAACACATATGATTGTTCCATAATGATCCTGGAGATCATTTTTAGAAGAAGAACTAGAGGCAGAAATATATAAGCAGGTTGGTAAAACCAAGGAACTGCTAAAGCATCCACCATCTCCGCCTGAGGATCCCTGGACCTGGACAGGTACCTGGGAAGTTTCTTATTTAGAGATGAGAAGCCATCAGATCTATTTCTGGAAGACCCCACATCTGTACAATCTTAAATTAGATAAGAGCTGGATTCTGCCCAAGAAAGTATCCAAGATACTTCTTTCATAGCTAGGGGACTGTGAGTGCCACCCTGATGACTGATATATGCCACAGTTTGGAGGGACAATACTGAACAAAATCTGCCCAAATATCTTGGAATAATTTAAATCTGCCCCCACTAACTGAAGTGGATCGAGAGCCACACCTTCATGCAGACTTGGGGGCTGGCTTTGGTTTCTTAAAAGGCTTGGATTTATTCCAACTTGAACAATGTTTCCAATTTGAACCAGAATCTTTAGGGGAAGGATTGGTTTTCTGTTCCTTGTTCTGTTGAAAGAACAAAAATTATTAAAAGCTTTAGATTTACTGTAGATCTTTTATCCTGAGGCAAAAAACTCCATTCTGTCGTGATAGTTGAAATAATTGAATCCAACTAAACCAAATAAATTGTTACCTTTGAAAGAAAGAGATAGTAAGCTAGACTTAGATATCATGTCAGCATTCCAAAATTTGAACCATAAAGCTCTTCTAGCTAAAATAGCTAAAGACATAGATTTAACATCAATTTTGATGATATCAAAAATAGCATCACAGATAAAATGATTAGCATGTTGAAGCAAATGAGCAATGCTAGACAAATCAGGATCTGTTTCCTGTTGCGCTAAGCTATCCTACCAAAAGGTTGGTGCAGCCGCAACATCAGCCATAGCAATGGCAGGCCTGAGAAGATAGCCAGAAAATAAATAATCTTTCCTTAGATAAGAGTCAAGTTTCCTATCTAAAGGATCTTTAAAAGAAGTACTGTCTTCCATAGGAATAGTAGTACGTTTGGCAAGAGTACAAAGGGTACAAATTTTAAACCTAGAAGAAGGAATGAAAGAAGTACCAGGCTTAATCCATTCCTTAGTAGTGATGTCGTGAACCTAAAAATTTCGGTTAGTGAACGGCGGACTCGAACTTCCGCAACTGTTCGCGAACCGGCGAACCGGGCAAACCGCCATTGACTTCAATAGGCAGGTGAACTTTAAAACCAACAGGGACTCTTTCTGGCCACAATAGTGATGGAAAAGTTGTTTCAAGGGGTCTAACACCTGGACTGTGGCATGCCGGAGGGGATCCATGGCAAAACTCCCCACGGAAAATTAACTAGTTGATGCAGAGTCTGTTTTAAGCCATAAAGGGCATAGAATCACCTAAACATTCCTAAATTGTTTGGAATAACATGCTTTAAAACATCAGGTATGATATTGTATCAATCAGGTAGTGTAAGGGTTACGCCCGCTTCACGGTGACAGACCAAACTCCCCGTTTAACGCACCGCAAACACCGCAAACAGTCCATTTGCACAACCATGAGATAGATAGATTTGATTGATAGATAGATAGATAGATACATAGATTACATAGATCAATAGATGCAATATACATTTGATAGATACGATTGATAGTTAGATAGATTTGATAGATAAATAGATGGATTTGATAAATATATAATTTCCCAGACAGAGAATTACAAGACGTGCGGGCTGGGACCCATGGTAAGGTTCCCAGAGGCAGTTGCGGTGCCAGGGGGAGGTGTATATGGCATGGGATTTTAGGAACCGGGAGATGGAAAAAGATGCTTGGTCGGTCCTCCTACTTCAAATTTGGGGCACTGCGCGTGCAATCGTGGCCGGACTTTTAGCCGAACGGACATTTGTCGCTGGACACGGACATTTGGACGAAACACCAGTGGCTGTTACAAAACAGTCCGGCCACGAGATAGATAGATTTGATAGATAGATACATAGATTACATAGATCAATAGATGCAATATACATTTGATAGATACGATTGAATAGTTAGATAGATGTGATAGATAAATAGATAGATTTGATAGATATATAATTTCCCAGACAGAGAATTACAAGACGTGCGGCGCTGGGACCCATGGTAAGGTTCCCAGAGGCAGTTGTGGCGCCAGGGGAGGTGTATATGCATGGATTTTAGGAATCCGAGCACTGAGCAAGTAGGCACAGTATATGCTGTGAGCCAGACACACAGGCTGGCAGTGGCAGGCAGGCAACTGCTATTAGATTACACTAGCAGACTGATGTAAAAGTTTTTTTTTTTTTTTTTAATTTACACTACTGTTACACCAGATATGACTGGTGGGTGGCACTGAGCAAGTAGGCACAGTATATGCTGTGAGCCTGACACACAGGCTGGCAGTGGCAGGCTGGCCTGGCAACTGAAATTAGATTACAGTAGCAGACTGATGTAAAAGGTTTTTTTTTTTTTAAATTTACACTAATGTTACACCAGATATGAGTGGTGGCACTGAGCAAGTAGGCACAGTATATGCTGTGAGCCTGACACACAGGCTGGCAGTGGCAGGCAGGCAACTGCTATTAGATTACACTAGCAGATTGATGTAAAAGTTTTTTTTTTTTAAATTTATACTGTTACATCAGATATGAGTGGTTGGCACTGAGCAAGTAGGCACAGTATATGCTGTGAGTCTGACACACAGGCTGGCAGTGGCAGGCTGGCCTGGCAACTGAAATTAGATACACTAGCAGACTGATGTAAAAGTTTTTTTTTTAAAAAATTACACTAAAGTTACACCAGATATGAGTGGTGGCACTGAGCAAGTAGGCACAGTATATGCTGTGTGCCTGACACACAGGCTGGCAGTGGCAGGCTGGCCTGGCAACTTGAAATTAGATTACACTAGCAGACTGATGTAAAGTTTTTTGTTTTTTTTAAATTTACACTAATGTTACACTAGATATGAGTGGTGGCACTAAGCAAGTAGGCACAGTATATGCTGTGAGCCTGACACACAGGCTGGCAGTGGCAGGCAGGCAACTGCTATTAGATTACACTAGCAGACTGATGTAAAAGTTTTTAAATTTTTTTTACACTACTGTTACACCAGATATGGACTGGTGGTGGCACTGAGCAAGTAGGCACAGTATATGCTGTGAGCCTGACACACAGGCTGGCAGTGGCAGGCTGGCCTGGCAACTGAAATTAGATTACACTAGCAGACTGATGTAAAAGTTTTTTTTTTTTTTTTAAATTACACTAATGTTACACCAGATATGAGTGGTGGCACTGAGCAAGTAGGCACAGTATATGCTGTGAGACTGACACACAGGCTGGCAGTGGCAGGCTGGCCTGGCAACTGAAATTAGATTACACTAGCAGACTGATGTAAAAGTTTTTTTTTTTAATTTTACACTAATGTTACACCAGATATGAGTGGTGGGCACTGAGCAAGTAGGCACAGTATATGCTGTGAGCCTCACACACAGGCTGGCAGTGGCAGGCAGGCAACTGCTATTGGATTACACTAGCAGACTGATGTAAAAGTTTTTTTAAAAAAAGTTTACACTACTGTTACACCAGATATGACTGGTGGTGGCACTGAGCAAGTAGGCACAGTATATGCTGTGAGCCTGACACACAGGCTGGCAGTGGCAGGCTGGCCTGGTAACTGAAATTAGATTATACTAGCAGACTGATGTAAAAGTGTTTTTTTTTTAAATTTACACTAATGTTACAACAGATATGAGTGGTTGGCACTGAGCAAGTAGGCACAGTATATGCTGTGAGCCTGACCACACGCTGACAGGCAGGCAAATGCAATTAGTATTACAAAGAGAAAAAAAAGACTGATGTTCTAGTCCTAAAAAGAGCTTTTTGGGTGCTGTCCTTACAGCAGAGATCAGATGAGTCCTTCGGTACTGTAGTGGACACTGAATACACTAGCCTAGCTATCAATTTCCCTATAAAATCAGCAGCAGCTACACTATCCCTCCTCTCACTAAGAATGCAGGATCAGAATGAATCTAAAATGGCTGCTGCACAGGAGCTGGGAGGGTCCTGGGAGGGAGTGTCTGCTGCTGATTGGCTGAAATGTGTCTGCAGACTGTGAGATACAGGGTCAAAGTTTACTCATGATGACGAATAGGGGGCGGATCGAACATCGCATATGTTCGCCTGCTGCGGCGAACAAGCTATGTTGGTCTGGAACTGTTCTCCGGCGAACTGTTCGCGACATCACTATTCCTTAGCAATCACATCAGAAAATAGCATCAGGACTGGAAAAACATCAGGAGTAACCACAGGAGGTTTTAAAAACAGAATTTAAATGTTTACTAGTTTTGATATCAAGAGGACTAGACTCCTCAATATCCAAAGTAACCAACACTTCTTTCAATAAGGAATGAATATACTCAATCTTGAAAAGATATGTAGATTTGTCAGTTTCAATGTTTCATCAAATTTATGAGATGTTTTAAAAGACATTTTACGTTTATTAGAAGGTGGAATAGCAGACAAAGCCTTCTGTATCGCATCAGCAATATAATTTTTCATATCAACAGGGATATTATGTATATTAGATGTTGAAGGAACAGAAACTGTACTACTACTGATGGAAACATTCTCTGCATGCAAAAGCTATCATGGCAACTGTTACATACTACAGCTGGAGATATAATCTCAGCAAATTTACAACAGATACACTTAGCTTTGGTAGAACTGTGATCAGGCAGCAGGGGTTCCAACAGTTGCTTCTGAGACAGGATCAGATTGAAACATCTTGCAAAATGTAAAAGAAAAAACAACATTAAAGCAAAATTTACAATTTCCTTATATGGCAGTTTCAGGAATGGGGAAAAATGCAAACATCATAGCCCTCTGAGCATATAGAAGTCAAGAAACATATAGGAAGTGGGGTAAAAAATAAACTAATTTTTTGGTGCCAAGTATGATGCACAGCGCAAAAGGAAGTATGAAAACATTTTTTTGGCGCCAACAACATCCAGAAATGATGCACTTGCATCATCAAAGACGTACCTTCACGCCAAAAAAAATCTTGTGCCAAGAATGACGCAATAAATAACAGCATTTTGCACCCTCACATGCCTAATTTTGCCCGCAAAAAGAAAAAACAGTCAATTTGAAAAAAAGGGACTATACCCCGGGTAAGACAAATAACTTGTCTTTAAACATGCTTCCCAAACCTGAAGCTGACAGTCTGCAAAAGGAAATATATATACACCTGACTCATGGCAAATATAAGTAAACTACATATATTTAAAACTTTATATTAAAGCAGCAAACCATAGCTGAGAGTGTCTTAAATAAGAAAAACATACTTACCGAAAGACACCCATCCACATATAGCAGATAGCCAGACCAGTACTGAAAAAGTATCAGCAGAGGTAATGGTACATAAGAGTATATCGTTGATCTGAAAAGGGAGGTAGGAGATGAATCCCTAAGACCGATAACAGATAACCTTTGAAAAGATTTCCCGTGAGGAAAAACTATAACATCAATAGGCGATACTCCCTTCACATCCCTCTGACAAACACTGCTTAGAAAATGCTTAGAAGCGTTTATCATAGAAGAAATCATAGAAATCAAGCACAAACTTACTACACCACCTCTATAGGAGGCAAAGTTTGTAAAACTGAATTGTGGGTGTGGTGAGGGGTGTATTTATAGGCATTTTGAGGTTTGGGAAACTTTGCCCTCCTGTAGGATTGTATATCCCAGGACTAGGAAAATATACTGTTTTAAATGCTATCTCTGGAAACTACTGGAAATAATGGCTTGGTCAAATTCCAATTTTAATTGTAACAAATGGTATTCAAATCTTTATAGAGTTTAATAAGGGATTTTTGTTTTGATTACCAGTTGCTTCCCACTGATTAGTGATTTAACCCTAACTTTGCTTTTTACTCTACCCAAGTATGATTTATGTTCTATAAACAAATTCTATACTTTAAGGCTGTAGTGTTTAAGCTGCTAGTATATAGCAATTTATTTGTTGTTCAAAGAGCAATTTCCTGTTAAATAAATACCAGCAATGTACCCAATGCATGCAATAATAACATATCTAAATCTAAATATCGAGCAGTAAAATATGATTGTGGTAAATCTTGTAATCAAGCAAAAATTAATGTGTTCTAATGCTGCTAAGTCAATAGCATTGGACATCAGACTTTGATAAAAAAGGAGATTTTACATGCTAAGGGGTTCAAGGGGATAGCAATGGAGAAGAGGAACTGATATAAAGAAAGGTTAGTGTAGGTTGTATGCATTTTATTTATATTTCTGTTTATTCTCAAAGTGCATAATCCTCTAAATACACAGCTAGCCCCAATACATATTGCTATCTTTTATATACTTTAAACTTTTATTGTTCATTTAATAACCTTGAGGCCTTTGCAAGCTTCCATTTTCTAGTCCTTTTTCCCACAAGAGAGTAATTGAACTCTCAATCTTCACTTTACTATTTTTATTTTGTCTCTCTTTCCTTTTGACTCTCAATCAGCCATCTTTCTGGTATGTCACACAACAAGTAATGGGGAAGTGACAGAAATGTTGCCACCTAATACCTTTTTAATTATTCCATGATTCAGCTTTGTAGAAAAATACCTATTGTATTACTCAACCTATAATTGGTAGCACCTATAGCATCTTTTGCTGGTTAGTAGATGATGAACCCAGATGATGGTGCTATTGGGATGTATCTATGATTTATTATGGAAACAATACTTGGAAAAATCAATGAAGAGAAGCAAGAAAAGTATCAATTATTAGACCATGAATTTGCATTACTTAAGATAATCTAGTTTAAGTTTATGAGACTATAGGAACAGTCATCAATAGAAGAAGTAGTTAAACTAATTTCAGCATATATTATTATTATTGGTTATTTGTTGAGCGCCAACAGATTCCGCAGCTCTAATAATATGGCATCTCACCAATGTTGAATACATTAAAAATGGTACATTATACAATAAAATCATAATCATTGTTGTAAATGAATGTAATATGTAATTAAGCGTAACATACATATTATTTAAACAATTAAAGTTAACCTAAAACAAAAGTTTCTCTACTGACAAAGATGTCTACATTTAATTTGTAATGCTGTAAATGTCTTTCTCATACTATAATGCTCCTTTAAATGTGTATATATATATATATATATATATATATATATATTAGACATGTGCACGGCTAAAAAATTCGGTTTGTTTTTCGGTTCGGATCGATTCGGACTTTTCGAATTTCGTTTCGGATCGAATCGGATTCAGCAAAATTTGAATAAATTTGTTTCGGATTTTATTCGGATCCGAATAAATTCGTTTCGGATTTATTCGGATTCGGCTGAATTCGGTTCTATTCCGTTCCGAAATTCGGTATGTTTTAGTAAACTAACACCCATTTAGTACACTAAGTCACTAACACCCATAAACTACCTATGAACCACTAAACCGAGGCCCCCCCCCACATCGCAAACCCTATAATAACATTATTTAACCCCTAATCTGCCGATCGGATATCGCTGCAACCTACATTATAGCTATTAACCCCTAATCTGGTGTCCCTAACACCGCCGACCCCTACATTATAGTTATTAACCCCTAATCTGCCCCCCCCAACGTCGCCGCAATCTAACTACAAGTATTAACCCCTAATCTGCCGACCCGATATCGCCGCCACCTACATTATAACTATTAACCCCTAATCTGCTGTCCCTAACACCGCCGACCCCCTACATTATAGTTATTAACCCCTAATCTGCCTCCCCCAACGTCGCCGCAATCTAACTACAAGTATTAACCCCTAATCTGCCGACCCGATATCGCCGCCAGCCTACATTATAGCTATTAACCCCTAATCTGCTGTCCCTAACACCGCCGACCCCTACATTATAGTTATTAACCCCTAATCTGCCCCCCCCAAACGTCGCCGCAATCTAACTACAAGTATTAACCCCTAATCTGCCGACCCGATATCGCCACCCCGCCTACATTATAGCTATTAACCCCTAATCTGGTGTCCCTAACACCGCCGACCCCTACATTATAGTTATTAACCCCTAATCTGCCTCCCCCCAACGTCGCCACAATCTAACTACAAGTATTAACCCCTAATCTGCCGACCGCAAATCGCCGCCACTATAATAAATGTATTAACCCCTAAACCGCCGCACTCCCGCCTCGCAAACACTATAATACATTTTATTAACCCCTAATCTGCCCTCCCTAACATCGCCGCCACCTACCTACAATTATTAACCCCTAATCTCCCGCCCCCAACGTCGCCGCTACTATAATAAGGTTATTAACCCCTAAACCTAAGTCTAACCCTAACACTAACACCCCCTAACTTAAATATAATTTAAATAAAACGAAATAAGTTTACTATAGTTAAATAAATTAATCCTATTTAAAACTAAAGACTTACCTGTAAAATAAACCCTAATATAGCTACAATATAACTAATAGTTACATTGTAGCTATTTTAGGATTTATTTTTATTTTACAGGCAACTTTGTATTTATTTTAACTAGGTACAATAGTTATTAAATAGTTAATAACTATTTAATAACTACCTAGCTAAAATAAATACAAATTTACCTGTAAAATAAATCCAAACCTAAGTTACAATTACACCTAACACTACACTATCATTAAATTAACTAAATAAATGAATCATATTTAAAACAAAATACTTACCTGTTAAAATAAACCCTAAGATAGCTGCAATATAACTAATAGTTACATTGTAGCTTTTTAGCATTTATATTATTTTACAGGCAAACTTTGTATTTATTTTAACTAGGTACAAAAGCTATTAAATAGTTATTGACTAATTAATAGCTACCTAGTTAAAATAATTACAAAATTACCTGTAAAATAAATCCTACCTAAGTTACAATTAAACCTAACACTACACTGTCATTAAATAAATTAACTACAAGTACCTACAATTATCTACAATTAAATAAACTAAAGTACAAAACCCCCCACTAAATTAAAAAAAAAAAAAACACTAAATTACAAAAAATAAAAAAATATTACAAGAATTTTAAACTAATTACTACCTAATCTAAGCCCCCTAATAAAATAACAAAGCCCCCCAAAATAAAAAAAAATGCCCTACCCTATTACTAAATTACAAAAGTTAACAGCTCTATTACCTTACCTAGCCCCTGAACAGGGCCCTTTGCGGGGCATGCCCCAAAGAAAACAGCTCTTTTGCCTGTAAAAAAAAAACACAATCCCCCCCCCCACATTACAACCCACCACCCACATACCCCTACTCTAACCCAAACCCCCCTTAAATAAACCTAACACTACCCCCCCCTGAAGATCTCCCTACCTTGATTCGTGTTCACCCAGCCGGGCCGAAGTCTTCATCCCATGGGGCAGAAGAGGACATCCAGACCGGCAGAAGTCTTCATCCAAGCGGGCAAGAAGAGGTCTTCCATCCATCATACAAGTACCATAATACAAACAAACACTAAATTACCAAAAATAATAAATCTTACAATAATTTAAACTAATTACACCTAATCTAAGCCCCTGACTAGATATTATATAGCTTCAATATAACTAATAGTTACATTGTAGCTATTTTAATGATTTATATTTATTTTACAGGCAACTTTGTATTTATTTTAACTAGGTACAATAGCTATTAAATAGTTAATAACTATTTAATAACTACCTAGCTAAAATAAATACAAATTTACCTGTAAAATAAATCATAACCTAAGTTACAATTACACCTAACACTACACTATCATTAAATAACTAAATAAATGAATCCTATATAAAACTAAAGACTTACCTGTAAAATAAACCCTAATATAGCTGCAATATAACTAATAGTTACATTGTAGCTATTTTAGCATTTATATTTATTGTACAGGCAACTTTGTATTTATTTTAACTAGGTTCAATTAGCTATTAAATAGATATTGACCTATTTAATAGCTACCTAGTTAAAATAATTACAAAATTACCTGTAAAATAAATCCTACCCTAAGTTACATTTAACCTAACACTACACTATCATTAAATAAATTAACTACAAGTACCTACAATTAAATACATTAAAAAAACTAAACTAAAGTACAAAACCCCCCCCACTAAATTAACAAAAAATAAAAAAATATTACAAGAATTTAAAACTAATTACACCTAATCTAAGCCCCTATAAAATAACAAAGCCCCCCAAAATAAAAAAAAATGCCCTACCCTAATACTAAAATTACAAAAGTTAACAGCTCTATTACCATACCAGCCCTTAACAGGGCCTTTGCGGGCATGCCCCAAAGAAAACAGCTCTTTTGCCTGTAAAAAAAAACACAATACCCCCCCCCCACATTACAACCCACCAGCCACATACCCCTACTCTAACCCAACCCCCCCTTAAATAACCTAACACTACCCCCCTGAAGATCTCCCTACCTTGAATCGTGTTCACCCAGCCGGGCCGAAGTCTTCATCCGATGGGGCAGAAGAGGACATCCAGACCGGCAGAAGTCTTCATCCAAGCGGGGCAAGAAGAGGTCTTCCATCCATCAGAAAAGTACAAAAAAACAAACAAACACTAAATTAGCAAGAATAATAAAATATTACAATAATTTTAAACATAATTACACCTAATCTAAGCCCCCTACTAGCTATTAATATAGCTACAATATAACTAATAGTTACATTGTAGCTATTTTAGGATTTATATTTATTTTACAGGCAACTTTGTATTTATTTTAACTAGGTACAATAGCTATTAAATAGTTAATAACTATTTAATAACTACCCTAGCTAAAATAAATACAAATTTACCTGTAAAATAAACCCTAACCTAAGTTACAATTACACCTAACACTACACTGTCATTAAATTAACTAAATAAATTAATCCTATATAAAACTAAATACTTACCTGTAAAATAAACCCTAATAGCTACAATGTAACTATTAGTTATATTGTAGCTATATTAGGGTTTATTTTACAGGCAACTTTGTATTTATTTTAACTAGGTACAATAGCTATTAAATAGATATTTACTGTTATATAGCTACCTAGTTAAAATAATTACAAAATTACCTGTAAAATAAATCCTAACCTAAGTTACTATTAAACCTAACACTACACTATCATTAAATAAATTAACTACAAGTACCTACAATAAATACAATGAAATAAACTAAACTAAAGTACAAAAAAAAACAAAACACTAAATTACAAAAAATAAAAAAAATTACAAGAATTTTAAACTAATTACACCTAATCTAAGCCCCCTAATAAAATACAAAGCCCCCCAAAATAAAAAGAATGCCCCACCCTATACTAAATACAAAAGTATCAGCTCTATTACCTTACCAGCCCTGAACAGGGCCTTTTGCGGGCATGCCCCCAAAGAAAACAGCTCTTTTGCCTGTAAAAAAAAACTCAATACCCCCCCCCCCACATTACAACCCACCACCCACATACCCCTACTCTAACCCAAACCCCCCTTAAATAAACCTAACACTACCCCCCTGAAGATCTCTCTACCGTGTCTTCACCCAGCGGGGCCGAAGTCTTCATCCGATCGTGCAGAAGAGGACATCCAGACCGGCAGAAGTCTTCATCCAAGCGGGGCAAGAAGAGGTCTTCCATCCATCAGAAGTCTTGATCCAGGCGGCATCTTCTCTGTTCATCCATCGGGAGCGGAGCGGCAGCATCCTGAAGACATCCCACGCAGAGCATCCTCTTCTTTCTTGATCCGACGACTAGGTGACTGTACCTTTAAGTGACGTCATCCAAGATGGCGTCCCTTGAATTCCGATTGGCTGATAGGATTCTATCAGCCAATCGAATTAAGGTAGGAAAAATCTGATTGGCTGATTCAATCAGCCAATCAGATTCAAGTTCAATCCGATTGGCTGATCCAATCAGCCAATCAGATTGAGCTCGCATTCTATTGGCTGATCGGAACAGCCAATAGAATGCGAGGTCAATCTGATTGGCTGATTCCATCAGCCAATCGGATTGAACTTGAATCTGATTGGCTGATTGAATCAGCCAATCAGATTTTTCCTACCTTAATTCCGATTGGCTGATAGAATCCTATCAGCCAATCGGAATTCAAGGGACGCCATCTTGGATGACGTCACTTAAGGTACATTCACCTAGTCGTCGGATCAAGAAAGAAGAGGATGCTCTGCGTGGGATGTCTTCAGATGCTGCCGCTCCGCTCCGATGGATGAACAGAGAAGATGCCGCCTGGATCAAGACTTCTGATGGATGGAAGACCTCTCCTTGCCCCTGCTGGATGAAGACTTCTGCCGGTCTGGATTTCCTCTTCTGCCCGATCGGATGAAGACTTCGGCCCGCTGGTGAAGACACGGTAGAGAGATCTTCAGGGGGGTAGTGTTAGGTTTATTTAAGGGGGGTTTGGGGTTAGAGTAGGGTATGTGGGTGGTGGTTGTAATGTGGGGGGGGGGTATTGTGTTTTTTTTTTACAGGCAAAAGAGCTGTTTTCTTTGGGGCATGCCCCGCAAAAGGCCCTGTTCAGGGCTGGTAAGGTATTAGAGCTGATTACTTTTGTAATTTAGTATAGGGTAGGGCATTTTTTTTTATTTTGGGGGGCTTTGTTATTTATTAGGGGGCTTAGATTAGGTGTAATTAGTTTAAAATTCTTGTAATTTTTTTTATTTTTTGTAATTTAGTGTTTGTTTTTTTTTGTACTTTAGTTTATTTCATTGTATTTAATTGTAGGTACTTGTAGTTTAATTTATTTAATGATAGTGTAGTGTTAGGTTTAATAGTAACTTAGGTTAGGATTTATTTTACAGGTAATTTTGTAATTATTTTTAACTAGGTAGCTATAAACAGTAAATATCTATTTATAGCTATTGTACCTAGTTAAAAATAAATACAAAGTTGCCTGTAAAATAAATATAAATGCTAAAATAGCTACAATGTAACTATTAGTTATATTGTAGCTATATAAGGGTTTATTTTACAGGTAAGTATTTAGTTTTATATAGGATTTAATTTATTTTAGTTAATTTTAATGACAGTGTAGTGTTAGGTGTATTGTAACTTAGGTTAGGGTTTATTTACAGGTAAATTTGTATTTATTTTAGCTAGGTAAGTTATTAAATAGTTATTAACTATTTAATAGTCTATTGTACCTAGTTAAAATAAATACAAAGTTGCCTGTAAAATAAATATAAATCCTAAAAATAGCTACAATGTAACTATTAGTTATATTGTAGCTATATTAATAGCTTAGTAGGGGGCTTAGATTAGGTGTAATTAGTTTAAAATTATTGTAATATTTTATTATTTTTGCTAATCTAGGTGTTTGTTTGTTTTTTTGTACTTTTCTGATGGATGGAAGACCTCTTCTTGCCCCGCTTGGATGAAGACTTCTGCCGTCTGGATGTCCTCTTCTGCCCCATCGGATGAAGACTTCGGCCCGGCTGGGTGAACACGACTCAAGTAGGGAGATCTTCAGGGGGGTAGTGTTAGTTTATTTTAAGGGGGGTTTGGTTTAGAGGTAGGGGTATGTGGGTGGTGGGTTGTAAATGTGGGGGGGGGGATGTGTTTTTTTTTTACAGGCAAAAGAGCTGTTTTCTTTGGGCAATGCCCCGCAAAGGGCCCTGTAAAGGGCTGGTAAGGTAATAGAGGCTGTTAACTTTTGTAATTTAGTATAGGTTAGGGCATTTTTTTTATTTTGGGGGGGCTTTGTTATTTTATTAGGGGGCTTAGATTAGGTGTAATTAGTTTAAAATTCTTGTAATATTTTTTATTTTTTGTAATTTAGTGGGGGGGGGGGTTGGTACTTTAGTTAGTTTTTTTAATTGTATTTAATTGTAGGTACTTGTAGTTAATTTATTTAATGATAGTGTAGTGTTAGGTTTAATTGTAACTTAGGTTAGGGATTTATTTTACAGGTAATTTTGTAATTATTTTAACTAGGTAGCTATTAAATAGTCAATATCTATTTAGATAGCTATTGAACCTAGTTAAAAATGAATACAAAGTTGCCTGTACAATAAATATAAATGCTAAAATAGCTACAATGTAACTATTAGTTATATGCAGCTATATTATGGGTTTATTTACAGGTAAGTCTTTAGTTTTATATAGGATTCATTTATTTAGTTTAATTTAATGATAGTGTAGTGTTAGGTGTAATTGTAACTTAGGTTAGGATTTATTTTACAGGTAAAATTTGTATTTATTTTAGCTAGTTAGTTATTAAATAGTTATTAACTATTTAATAACTATTGTACCTAGTTAAAACAAATACAAAGTTGCCTGTTAAAATACATATAAATCCTAAAATAGCTACAATGTAAACTATTAGTTATATTGAAGCTATATTAATAGCTAGTAGGGGGCTTAGATAGGTGTAATTAGTTTAAAATTATTGTTATTATTTTATTATTTTTGGTAATTTAGTGTTTGTTTGTATTTTGGTACTTGTATGATGGATGGAAGACCTCTTCTTGCCCCGCTTGGATGAAGACTTCTGCCGGTCTGGATGTCCTCTTCTGCCCCATCGGATGAAGACTTCGGCCCGGCTGGGGTGAACACGACTCAAGGTAGGGAGATCTTCAGGGGGTAGTGTTTAGGTTTATTTAAGGGGGTTTGGGTTAGAGTAGGGGTATGTGGGTGGTGGGGTTGTAATGTGGGGGGGGGTGGATTGTGGTTTTTTTTTACAGGCAAAAGAGCTGTTTTCTTTGGGGCATGCCCCGCAAAGGGCCCTGTTCAGGGCTGGTAAGGTAATAGAGCTGTTAACTTTTGGTAATTTAGTATAGGGTAGGGCATTTTTTTATTTTGGGGGGGCTTTGTTATTTTATTAGGGGGCTTAGATTAGGTTGTAATTAGTTTAAAATTCTTGTAATATTTTTTTATTTTTTGTAATTTAGTGGTTTTTTATTTTTTGTAATTTAGTGGGGGGGTTTTGTACTTTAGTTTATTTAATTGTAGATAATTGTAGGTACTTTGTAGTTAATTTATTTAATGATAGTGTAGTGTTAGGTTTTATTGTAACTTAGGTTAGGATTTATTTTACAGGTAATTTTGTAATTATTTTAACTAGGTAGCTATTAATTAGTCAATAACTATTAATAGCTATTGTACCTAGTTAAAATAAATACATAAGTTGCCTGTAAAATAAATATAAATGCTAAAATAGCTACAATGTAACTATTAGTTATATTGCAGCTATATTAGGGTTTATTTTACAGGTAAGTATTTAGTTTTAAATATGAGTCATTTATTTAATTAATTAATGACAGTGTAGTGTTAGGTGTAATTGTAACTTAGGTTAGGATTTATTTTACAGGTATAATTTGTATTTATTTTAGCTAGGTAGTTATTAAATAGTTATTAACTATTTAATAACTATTGTACCTAGTTAAAATAAATACAAAGTTGCCTGTAAAATAAAAATAAATCCTAAAATAGCTACAATGTAACTATTAGTTATATTGCAGCTATCTTAGGGTTTATTTTACAGGTAAGTCTTTAGTTTTAAATAGGATTCATTATTAACTATAGTAAATTTATTTCGTTTTATTTAAATTATATTTAAGTTAGGGGGTGTTAGTGTTAGGGTTAGACTTAGGTTTTAGGGGTTAATAACCTTATTATAGTAGCGGCGACGTTGGGGGCGGGAGATTAGGGGTTAAATAATTGTAGGTAGGTGGGCGGCGATGTTAGGGAGGGGCAGATTAGGGTTAATAAAAATGTATTATAGTGTTTGCGAGGCGGGATGAGTGCGGCGGTTTAGGGGTTAATACAATTTATTATAGTGGCGGCGATTTGCGGTCGGCAGATTAGGGGTTAATACTTGTAGTTAGATTGTTGGCACATTGGGGGGGGGGCAGATTAGGGGTTACTAACTATAATGTAGGGGTCGGCGGTGTTAGGGACACCAGATTAGGGGTTAATAGCTATAATGTAGGCGGCGGCGATATCGGGTCGGCAAGATTAGGGGTTAATACTTGTAGTTAGATTGTGGGCGACGTTGGGGGGGGGCAGATTAAGGGGTTAATAACTATAATGTAGGGGTCGGCGGTGTTAGGGACTGCAGATTAGGGGTTTAATAGCTATAATGTAGGCGGCGGCGATATTCGGTCGGCAGATAGGGGTTAATACTTGTAGTTAGATTGCGGCGACATTGGGGGGGGGCAGATTAGGGGTTAATAACTATAATGTAGGGGACGCGGTGTTAGGGGACAGCAGATTAGGGGTTAATAGCTATAATGTAGGCGGGCAGCGATATTCGGTCGGCAGATGTGGGTTAATACTTGTAGTTAGATTGCGGCGACGTTGGGGGGGGCAGATTAGGGGGGTTAATAACTATAATGTAGGGGTCGGCGGTGTTAGGGACAGCAGTTTAGGGGTTAATAGCTATAATGTAGGCTGGCGGCGATATTCGGTCGGCAGATTAGGGTTTAATACTTGTAGTTAGATTGCGGCGACGTTGGGGGAGGCAGATTAGGGGGTTAATAACTATAATGTAGGGGTACGGCGGTGTTTAGGGACAGGCAGATTAGGGTTTAATAGTTATAATGTAGGTGGCGGCGATATCGGGTCAGCAGATTAGGGGTTAATACTTGTAGTTAGATTGCGGCGACGTTGGGGGGGGGCAGATAGGGGTTAATAACTATAATGTAGGGGTCGGCGGTGTTAGGGACAGCAGATTAGGGGTTAATAGTTATAATGTAGGTGGAGGCGATATTCGGTCGGCAGATTAGGGGTTAATAAAATAATGCAGGTGGTCAGCGATAGCGGGGGGCGGCAGATTAGGGGGTTAATAAGTGTTAGATTAGGGGTGTTTAGAGACTCGGGGTACATGTTAGGGTGTTAGGTGCAGACTTAGTGTTTCCCCATAGGAAACAATGGGGCTGGCGGTTGTTAGTTTTTTTTCAGCCGAAACTCCCATTGTTTTCCTATGGGGAAATGCCGAATTTTAACGAGCTAATTCGGATTTATTCGGAGATAGCGGGCAGCTATTTCGGATTCATTCGGTTAGATTCGGAAGTATTTTAATTCGGAAATCCGAATCGATCCGAATCTCCGAATTTACTGAATTTCCGAATTAATCCGAAAACGAACCGCACATGTCTTAATATATATATATATATATATATATATATATATATGTTTAAAGGAGCATTATAGTATGAGAATATGAGAAAATACTTTTACAGAATTTTTTTTTAATGGCACCCCGGTAGTTTGTACTTTGTATAGAAAGTGAATGCTGGATCCCGCTATGGAATATATAAATATATAGATAGGTTCAGATAGCAGAATCTATGAAGAGTTGATGAAACATTTCTTGGATGAATCACGAAGATTGTTAAAGTTGCCAAACAGGTGCAGGTTGACAGAGGGGTATGACTATACAAGCTAAGTATCCTCCTGCACTTTCGTTTGGCTTATATATCTTTCAACTATACATATCATTCCTGCTACTAATGACTGACGTCAATTTTGTTGCTTTCATGTTAAAAGATAGATGCAGTTGACAGAGGGATAATTGCATTAAAAGGGATATCCTCCTGCATCATTATCTTTTTCTACTCTGTCCTTTGATTTATCTTCTTCTGCTGCAACTTGACTTTTGCGAATTTCTGCTCCTTACTTGTGACCAGCCTGGCTTTAAACCTTGTTTGGAGGTCTTATTCATGTTGATAATTTACACTCCTCCTATAAGTACATCTTGACCAGAGGATTGTCAACTTACTGAACAGCACATAACGGATCACCTACTGCTGAAGTTTTTACTAAGACAAAAAGTGCTGTAAGAGCACAACCCCATGAATTGCATGTGTTATTAATTTATATGTGAAATTGTAAATATGCTTCTCCTCTTGCACTGAAAGTGTACTGCATTTAGTGCTACATGTGTCACTATCGCTGGACTTTAGATTTCCATTGTCTGATGTAGTCAGGTGATTTTGCACAGCAATCGATTAACTCGGCTAATAGTTAACAGTTATACTAAAACCCTTAATGGGTCTGTGTACCTCACTAGGAGGTTTTCTATTGCTGTGGCGCACTCATTTTGCAACATTGTAATGGGCTTATTATAGCATATTAGAGAGCATTATAGGTATGATTCAGCTTGTCCACCTCATATGGACCGGTCTTTGTAACTTGTTTTAATGTTAAAGGTTTGTTTTTTGCACATTGCTCTTGAATCTTTCTATATATAATTACGATTTTAGTTGACTCCAGCTTGTTCTGGATGCTGTAAAATCTATGGAGCCTGTAACTTAACATGGTGTATGAATAAACAAAACATTGTTTCAAATTTAAAAAATGTGTTGGCTGATTTAATTTAAAAGAGTGCTGAAATCCCAGTCTTTTAGGTGACCTTCTATTTAAAGCACTTTAATCTTCCTTATTAAGTATAATATATATATATATATATATAATATATATATATATATATATATATATACAGTATATATCATCCAAATGACAAGAACTCTCGCCATCCAAACATTTAAATGTGCAAAAAATATAGAATATAATAAATAATAAATATTGCACTCTCTGGGTTTTAAAGAAAACACTGTTTGTTTACTATGTGAATTACAATACCTGATTGGTCAGACTAGATGACCTCCCTCATTCAGTCATAGCCACTGAATATATAGACAAGAAAATAGTCTTGGCAATAAAGTATATTATTGGATAGAATTTGATTTGGTCAGTTGATTATCAAACTGAAGTAAAGGTGTTTCGAACAATGTGTTCTTAGGGAAGGATATGGAGGCTTATTGTAAAACACGGAAAGTACCCCCTCCTCATGGTATTTTTCTACAGAATATCAGTGTACTCGTGTGAGAATTCTGCTGCTAAATTAGGTTGAAGGCAGAATATAGCTGAAAAGGAGATACAAAGTTTGGTCTATGAAGTTACAAAATATTGAGTATGTAGTTTACCTTGAGGCATGTTGTTTCAAAATTAATATGGGGGAAATATAATTTGTGTAATATAAGGAAGTACTATGAGAATATAGTAATTGGTTTATGAATGCTGACCTGGCGTATTTAAAGACACACTAAACATTTATTTTCTATGTGTGCTCATTTGGTAAGGATTGGTAAATTATATTTTATATTGCATAGATTATTGAGGGGATTTAAGAATGTATATTTTATTTTTTGTATATTTTTTGTATATTTGATTTTGTTACACAGATGAATGATCTAAATTGTGATGTCTTGATATAGGCCCCCCTATTTATCAAAGGTCTTGCGGACCTGATCCGAGATCCGAGATCAGGTCCGTAAAACCTCGCTGAATGTGGAGAACAATATGCTCTCCGTATTCAGCATTGCACCAGAAGCTCACAAGAGCTGTTGGTGCAAACGCCGCCCCCTGCAGGACTCGCGGCCAGCAGGGAGGGTGCAATCAACCTGATTGTATTCGATCGGGTTGAATTGCGGCAATCTCTGTCTGCCTGCTCAGAGCAGGCGGACAGAGTTATGGAGCAGCGGCCTTTAGACTGCTGATTCATAACTGCTGTTTCTGGTGAGTCTGAAGACTCGCCAGAAACACGGTGCCATCAAGCTCCACTCGGAGCCAGATAGATAGGCCCCATAGGCTTAAATACAAGTCGAAATGTCAACTTATTTACTACTTTAGCATGCCGGAGGGCTGCGCTAACCTGCTCCTATTCTTCACAGAGCCTCAGCCGCTCTAGAAGGAGACTCACAGGGCCTGCACTAAAGGACCTTTTCTCCAGCATACGAAAGGTAAGTAGTTAACCCCTTAAAAGGTGATTTAAAGAAAACAAATGAATAGTGATGAATTTCATCAGCTTTTTTGTTTTCTTCAATTTCGTTTTGTGCATTTTGTTTAAAACAAAACAAATAACCTATATATATATATTAAATTATATTATATTTATAGACACACACATACACAACAAGGCACTACAAAATGTAACTGAATTCTAAGGAATTGTAAACTCTGACCTTAATAACCTCATACCTTACAATTGGCATATTCCATTTCACAGTGCTGATGGCATAGATAGTGAAAAAAAGGTCTATAACAATTAGTTTAAAATACTTTTATTGGTGCAACATTTGCAGTTTCTTCAGTCACCAAAAGAAAAAGTATTGTTGAAACTGTTCTGCTTCCATTGTCTTTATGTTCCAAAGTGCATCATTAGTTTATCTATAAGATTCTCAAGAATCCACAACACTTAAATGCTTGAGTTTAATTTGCTCTTGGGAAATAGTATGCTAAATAACCATCAGATTACGCCTTCTCAGGCAAAATTGTGCTTGGTGGCTATAACATCCCAAATTAAAATGCAATGTGGATTATCTCAGATAATGTGTTCCAGCCATTTCAATGTTTTCAAGCATAATAGAGTCCTAAAGTTTTACTAACTCCTGCAAGAAAATGGAAACAAAAAGAATTTATTTAGAATTGCAGTGGGTTGTTAAAACTGTAAATGTTAACATAAATAGGGGATCACAGATTTCTAAGTACGGCATGATGGTAAGCAAAGAGACTGAAAGTAATTCAGTTAGTAATGATGCTATGTCTATTTATTAACAATATTAAACAGATCTAGCAAATAGGTGATTTAATTGTGTTCTCAAATTCCATTCCCTAAATCTTTCTCAGCAGAGTGGACTCACCTGTTGGCAGGTTCAATCAAATGTAAAAGGGAAGATGAGGATATTTAACTTAGCAAACAGACAAGGCAGTGTTTCTGAATTGTACAAAACTGGATACTTATTGAATCAGACTTGTAGTAAACCGAGTTGTCTTAGAGTGAGGAAGGATATAAATATATATTTTTTGAGGAATTGTATATCTGTGATGTCCCACATATTTATTTTATTAAACAGGTAATATAAATAAATAATGGTTTTAAAAAATGATATGTTTGGTTGCTGTGTTTTGTTTATGATAAGTACCCGAAAGGCCACATAGTCTGTTTATATTTCTTTCTTAAATATAATCTTAAATGATTATCAAGCTAGTCTATACATATTCTAAAAATTCTTGAAATTACTCACAAAATATGTCCTTAGTACCATTATTGAAACTCTATGCTATGAAAGGACTAATCCGATGGTGTCATACCATTTGTACAAAAAAAGCCTTTAGGCAATGTACTCCTAAACCTTCTACCAACCAACTTGAGACCCCAACTTCTTGCTCTGGTGAGGCTCTTTGTTAAACTAATGAGTTCATCCTCATTTATATTAAATATATTGACAAAGAAGTGGGACAAGCCATTTAAATACAATCTGTACCTGGTCTGTATTAGCTATCAATTTATTAGCTGTACACATTTTTTGCTTGTATATTTAGCTGTTGCTGAAAGTAGCGCCCAGGAATTAAGATAAAAAAATAGAAAGATTATTGTATTAACTTTTTGCTTAGATTAACTATACGTTTCTTCAGATCTTAGATGACAGACTTCAGAACAAAAGCTTCTCTTTCTTTAAATCTTTCTTTTATTTTTGCAAGTTATTCAGGAAATAGTAACAGGGAACCATATCAATGTCTGAGAGAAGATTATTAAGGATAAGCAATATGATTAAAAACAAGAATATATGTAAAAGTCCTGCTCTAGATACGAGAAAAAATAACATTAACATCCCTTTAAGCTACAATATACCTTTCCTCTCAAAATCATAATCAGTTGAGGGGCTGATGATCTTAAACAATTTCATTATGCACTTTAATAATACAATTTTCCTTTGCTTATTTTTGTGTGAATGGTTCAATTATTCATTGTTTATAATGTTTAAAATAAGGATTTTACTGTGCACTTTTTATACGACCATGCAGTAAAGGCCCTTTAGTGATTCCCCGCGGTTTTCAAGGTAAAAAGTGGCTTTAGATCATTACGCCAGGGAAATAGAAGTAGTGGCGAGCATTCTTTAATAATCACGCCAGCCCAGAGACCTTTAGTTCATCTGGCCCTAAGACATAATAAGTATTTGTAGTCATTATCCCGGTTTACAACCTGCATCATTGGCACAAATCCACATAAGTCGCTCTTAAATTGCAGCATTAATCTTTTTAATTTTTTACATAAAAAATCAAATTACAAGAAAGTCAAATTACATATCTTGCGCCACGCAGGGCCCAACATATTGTGTGGTACAGATGAACAAAAAACAAGAAAAAAAACAACATTGTATAGATTTTATCTGAAAATCCACAATTTAAGATGTATCAATGTAAAACATATAACATCAAATATAAACCTATTGGGTCCTTTCTCTTTCTTATCTGCTCTTTACATACCTATTTTCCCTTTTTTCCTTTATTTTCAAAAAATAAACTTAATCATCAT
This sequence comes from Bombina bombina, assembly GCF_027579735.1. Taxonomy (NCBI): domain Eukaryota; kingdom Metazoa; phylum Chordata; class Amphibia; order Anura; family Bombinatoridae; genus Bombina; species Bombina bombina. The sequence continues at coordinate 628,494,149 of NC_069500.1, forward strand.
AATACAAAATAATCTTCAAAACTTGAAAGTCACACAAACACACAAAAAAGAAAGAAAAAAAAAAAAAGAAAATCCCCATACTTTGGTCCTACTCCCCCTCCCCTCTACCTCTACCCACACTCCTCTCAGGGCCGCTCAATCCAGGTATGTGGGAAAACGTTTAATAGTGTCAATTCCGCAAAGCTCACTGAAGTTAAAAATGGGGACAGAATCACTCTCTGAAAATGCAACTGGGAAAGACAGAATAACAGGAGACCATTTCCAAAGAAACTTCTTAATTCTATTCTCAGATACATCATATAAATGATGTGATTAAAAAAGAATTTGATTTTGAAGGGTTTTAAAAATCATAGAAAGTCCAGGTGCATACCTGGCTTTCCAGTTTTTAAGTATACAGAATCTTACTGCCAGAATAATTGTATTAAGGCTATTTACAGTATTACTATTGAAAACATCTTTTAGCTGAAATAAAAAAATAATATCCTCACGGCAGCAAGGGCAATTGTAACTTTATATGATTTATTGAACCAGTAAATAATTTTCAGCCATAGTTGTTTAACCTTTAGGGCATGACCAGAACATATGAAATATATCTGCTCTGGTATGTGCACAATATGGACATACATTAACCCCGGAGGGATAAATCTTCATTAATTTCCAGGGAGAGAAATAAAAATTGTTAATCAATTTCATATGTGATTCATTCCAAGCCACCGGTACTTTACATTTGCGTATTAACTCAAAGCTCTGCTTAATTATTTCATGATCTACCGAGGGAATTAATGGTGCCCAAAATTTGCAAATATTATCCTTAACTATCAGACTTTGTTTATTCAGCATAATGTCGTACATCAAAGAGACTGAGGAATCACCTGAATTAAATTTTTGTATACACAGCTTAATATCTGACCAGGCCACAAAAGATAGAGCATACCAATTCTACTCTGAGATAAGTGACGGATTTGAAAATAAGCAAATAGACTTGTTCTAGGTATTCCAAATTTGCTAAAGATCTCCTCCGGCAGCTAATATTTGATGATTTTTCATCTAGTAATTGTCTTACATAGCAAAATCCTTTATTAGCCCAATCTTTGAATGCTCTTTGATATAAGCCCGGCAAAAAACTTGGATTATTTAATATAGGTAGAAACTCTGATACAGAATAATCTAGATCTAAAATTCTACAAAATCTTTGCCAGGCCTGAACTATATTCTTGAAGGACATGAGACAACTCACATTCTGCGGTAGTTTCTGCACTTTCATATGTAAAAGGGCTTTTACAGAAAACGGGGGTGATTAGGAAACATTCCAAATCTATAGATGATACTAAGCTAGATCCCGAAAGCCAATCTATTGCTATTTTAACCATAGCCGCCAGATTATACAATTTAAGATTAGGAAGAGCAAGTCCTGCTGCCCCAGTATTTTGCATTAGTTTCTTAAGAGCAATTCGAGGCTTCTTATTATTCCATATGGATTAGAAAAAAGTTAATTAATTTCAAGTCTTTATATGGTATAAAATAGCGGCAAGTTCTGCAACGGGTAGAGCAGACGCGGAAAAATGATAGTCCCTTGACAAGATTGACACGAGCTGTCAATGGCAATGGAAATGCCATCCACAGCCGAGGTCTTTTTCAATCTTTTCAAGTAGGGGCCCAAAAATTATCTTTGTACCAAAGAGTAGGGTTTTTATGCAACACTAGACCAAGATATTTATGGCCTCAACTTGTTTAAATGGATCCGTATGAGTTATTTTTATATTATTAAGCCACATCAATTCACGTTTTCAAAATTTATCTTGTATCCAGAAAAAGAGCTAAACATCGTCAAGATTTGCAGTACAACTGGTATAGCCTGTTGCGTATTAACCAGGAATAATAAGACATCATCAGCATATAATAGAGTTTTAAGATACTGAGTACCAAACGAAACTCCTAATAGCACTTCTCTAAATCGTATAGCCAGAGGTTCTAGCGCAATATTAAAGAGCACCGTGGGACAAGGACACCCTTGTCTGGTACCCGCGTTGTAGCAAAATTTTAGGGGAGACCGACCCATTAATAAGTATGTAAGATATTGGGTTGTAATATACTCTATGATGCATTGATCTTATTTCTAAATCCTCCTTCCTTGGTGTTATTAATCTTTGTCTTACTACTGGCACCTTACCATTAACCTTCATTGAAACCCTTTTAAAAGGATAACTTACTTATTCCAATTCTGTACTATTCAACCACCAGCTTTCATATTAATTCCGACTTAAATGTTCTAGACTGCTTATTCTATTTTCCCTTCTCCACTTTTGTATGTGAGTCATTTGTTTCTGTTTAATTAAATGAACATTGACTGAAGTACCCATAAACTTAGTGACTGAAAGCTTATTTTCGTTTTCATAATCTCTCTTTCAAAATGTTTTTAAACATTTGCCTTCATAGAACAATTGCTTCATAGATCCAGAACACTACAATGGTTCCAAATGGTTCCCTATTTGCATTAATCTATTTTGTTTACCTTTCTGGTACCTCTTACATTATATGTTACAGTTAATTTAGAAATATACATTTCTCTACCGACTCATCCTACCTTGGCAAATAAACTTTGTACCTTTTATCATCTTGTAACTAACAATTAATTAACAAATAATTATGCTCAATAGTAACACTATACACTGCACTTTAATTGCTGTCATGTTATATTTATTTTAGATTTAGAGAAATTTCAAAAGGGTGTTATTACTACATCTCCCATCTAACTCCTCTGACCCTGTTTCTAGAATAGGTCATTAAATATCACATGCAAAGTCAGCAGTGAAAAGTATTATAATATACAGTTTTCCTTAACAGAAATTGCCATTTATATCAGTGGAGATGTGCAACTGGAAAGTGTTTCATTGCTCAGTCAGCTCATCTGTTGAGAAAAAGTAGGAAGGTATATTGAGAATAAAACATCAGTCAGCTTCTGGCTAAACCAACTGAAGCATGACATGGCAGCTCCCAAGAGGGCTTGTTTGAGAGACAATTAAAGTTATACCTGCTCAGATTTTAATGTCAGTACCAAAAATGGCCAAGATCCTATGCAAGTTATTATAATGGAACAACCATAAAAAAAGCTAGTGATAGTGTTTTAGCTTTCTTTCTTTCTTTCTTTCTCTCTCTCTCTCTCTCTCTCTCTCTCTCTCTCTCTATCTATCTATCTATCTCTCTCTCTTTTCCCTCTCTCTCTCTCTCCCTCTCTCTATCTCTCTCTTTCCTCTCTCTCTTCTCTCTGTCTTTCTCTCTCTCTCTCCCTCTCTCTCTCTCTCTTTCTCTATCTCCCCCTCTCATCTCTCTCTCTTTCTCTCTCTCTCTCTCTCACTCTCTCTCACACCTCTCTCTCTCTCACTCTCTCTCTTTCTTCTTCTTTCTTTCTTTCTCTCTCTCTCTCTATTTCTCTCTCTCTCTCCCTCTATCTCCCCCTCTCTCTCTCTCTCTCTCTCACTCTCACTCTCTCTCTCTCTCTCTCTCTCTCTCTCTCTCTCCTCTCTTTCTGTATCTCTCTCTTTCTCTCTCTCTTTTCTTTCTCTCTCTCTCTTTCTCTCTCTCTTTCTCCCTCTCTTTCTCTCCCTCTCTTTTTGTCTCTCTCTCTTTCTTTCTTTCTTTCTTTCTTTCTTTCTTTCTTTCTTTCTTTTCTTTCTTTCTCTCTCTCTTTCTCTCTTCTCTCTCTCTTTCTCTCTCTCTCTCTCTCTTTTCTCTCTCCCTCTCTTTCTTTTTCTCTTTCTTTCTTTCTTTTTTCATTCTCTCTTTCTTTCTTTTTCTCTTTCTTTCTTTCTTTCTTTCTTTCATTCATTCTTTTCTTTCTTTCTTTCTCTCTTTCTTTCTTTCTTTCTTTCTCTTTTTCTTTCCTCCTTTCTTAAATAGTAACTGAGTGCTCCAATCTACTCATGTTACATTTATTATTGAAAATATATATTTTGACTATCTTGTTATAGGTTAAATAATTCTAAGAGTTCAAGAAAAAATAATAAAATAATTCTTCATAATATCATAAGATAGAAAATCTAAATCAAAATATGTTTTGTACATCATACGCATCTTATAAAGTTGTGATTTCTCAGGGAACTATTTCTTCTTAAATACTGTTGAGGATTTTGCTACTCTTGCAATATGCGTCATACCTCAAAGAGTTCTCATTATGATAATCTTATTAAAACATAGCAGGAACATAGATAAAGAATGCCCTTCAGGACTTTAGAAACCTTTCAGCAGCTTATTTGGCTGTGAAAGTGAATTATGCTTGGGGATTTAGAAGAGGTAACTACAAGAAACTCTATGTTACAAGCCTCACAAAACTGATCTGATTGTTTCTTTTTCTATTTTCAAGTAAAAGAATTTGAATAGTTCCAAAATAGAGGAAGATTTACTAAGAGGATGTGTAGAAATTATTTATAGCTTAAAAACACCACTTGCTTTTGTGTAAAAATTGTGTTTTGTTCCACATTCCCTACAGAGGTCAAAAAACAAAAACAACTTAAGTTTTCAAATTCATTCAAACTGCCTAAACCAGCTATATGATTTGCAGCATTTGTAAATATATGTATTTGCTTTTTGGTCCTCACTAGGGAGAGTGGGGGCCAGCACTAATTATTACACTAAACAAGAGGTGTTTAATAAAATGTTAAACCAAGCTTGATACACAAGTCAGGAATTTCAATTTTAAAGCAACAAAATATTGTAATTTATTTTAAAAAAGCAATAAAGAAAAAAAATGAATGTATTTCCCCTTTAATTTAAACCTCACAAGGATCAATGACATATTTTAAAACAAACATCTTACATAAGTGCTTGATGTTCTAATGAAGCAAAGTTTAATAAGCAATAAGTAATGTCCAGAATTAAAAAAGTTGTACAAAGCATTTATATCAGCACTTTTATATAGTTAATGCATTTCCTTAGAAGAATTGCAGACAATGAAGAAAGAAATATATGATGAGAAATGGAAACAAAACAATTGAGTTGGTTTGTTAGAGAGAGGCCTTGTTGTTAATCACTTCACCTATATTTTCTACAGTTTAGAGGACATTCTTGTCAAAAACCTCTATATTATGTGTGAACATCAAATGGGAACCCTAAGAAATGTTGTAAAACATTAATTACAAATGCAACAGTTCAGAAAAGTGTTTGCAAAACGGTTAATATAAACAATTCTAATAGTAATCTAATCAAGAATGTTTTGTTATGGTAAAGTATTCTCATTGGCTAGAAGGAAAGATACTGCTCCTTTATTTATAAGGGAGAGTGTATCCTGCGAATGTGACAAATGGTAGCTACAAATCCTTGCTATGTTGAGAGTTTCTGCAAGATTTTAGTTTCAAAAACAGGTTTGATGAAATCTAAGCACATACAAAGCCTAGCACATACACAACATGTGTCTGATGTGGAGCCAAGACTCAGGTTATTGTTTGACCCACTAGCAGGATAAGTTACAGGCGCGTGGTCCCAATGTTAGAGGGAGGAGTGTGAGTGGAGTATGGAAGCTGCCTTTCCTCAGCTTGTTGCTTACAGAGAACTGGGCTTTATTAGAGACTAACAGTGAAGCAGTGGCAACCTGGGACAAAAGAAAAAACAAAATGTTTTCACACCCACACTACCACCGGCCCAGTGTTTTGCAAGGGGGGTGTTATTGGTCTGCTGCTGTTCCTGACTTTGTAATTTGAGCAGGAACAGGAGGGGTCCAGAGCGAGCTGGACCTGAAGAAGCAGCATAAAGAAGGCTCAATGCCCCTGCCCCGTGTGTCCTTGTATGCCCCCTTCATGTGTGTGTGCCTGTGTTTGTGCCCTTTTGTGTCCTCTGTGTGTGTAGGTGGGGTGTCCGTGTCTGCCCCTTGTATGTGTTTCCCTATGTGTATAATGTCTGTGACCCCTGAGTGTATGTGTGTGTCCATTTGTGTATATAACCTGTGTGTATGTCTGTATCCCTGTGTGTATAAATTTGTGTATGTGTATGTGTCCCTTTGCTGTAAGTCCCTGTGTGTATACCTCTGTGTATGTGTTTGCCCTGAGTGTGTGTGTCCCATGTGTATGTGTGTGTGTCCTTGTGTGCCTCTTTGTGTATGTATCTGGTCCCTGTATGTGTGCGTGTGTCCTGTGGTGTGTTTTGTCCCTGTGTGCATGTGTCTATCCCTTTATGTTTCCAGTATGTATTTGTATGTTTTTGTGTGCCACTGTGTGTGTCCCGTGCGTGTGGGTCCTGAGGGTATGTCCCTGTGAGTCCCCTGTGTGTATGTGTTTTTTGTTGTCCGCTGTGTGTGTTTGTCCTTCTATTCCCCCCGTGTTTATGTCTGTGTCCTGTGTGTGGGTTCCACTTGTGCCCCCCGTGTGTATGCGTGTGTCCCTGTGTGTGTGTCTATACCTTTGTGTTTGCCTGGTAACATGTGTTTTTGTCTGTGTGTTTCCTTGTGTGCCCCCTGTGTGTGCGTGCTTCCATATCTATCTTTCTATCTATCTATCTATCATCTATCTATCTATCTATCTTTGTGTTTGTATAGCTTGCTTTTTTCAAAGATTAGAACTACTGGCACACTGCAACTTAAAAATTACATTTCTAAAGCTTCTCCCTCCCACATACATAGAGGGTGCAACTCATTAAGACATGAAAGGTCTAAGATGCACTTAATATTTGAGGGGTACATTTTTTAATCTTACCCTGGGTGCAAGATTTTTTAGAAACTGCCCTGCTGTGGTGTGTGTATGTGTGTGTGTATTTGTGTGGTGTGGTGTGCGTGTGTATGTGTCGATGAGTGTGTGTTAGTGGTGCGTGTCTGTGTTAGTGTTTTTCTGTGAGAGTGGGCCTGATTGTGTGTTAGTGTCTCTTTGTATGTGTTAGTAATGTGTCTTTGCGTGTATTCTTTGTTTGTTAGCCCACCAATTTTAAAAAAATTATTTGACCAAATTTTGCATGATTGGGGTGGTGATCAGTGGTTTAGTAAGGGGTACCACAATTTATAGTGGGCATGCTATAGGGGCCTTTTAACATACACTCTTTCATCAGTCCTGAAGAGTGTTTAGGGGGCTTGGAATCTCTATTATAGTGCCATTCAAGTTCTTTGTAAACTGATATTTCCTACACATATGTTGATCTACTAGCTAAATAAATGGAAAAGGCACGGAGAGAGATTAAGAGGGCTATTTGTAACATTTCACATGATCTCATAGGGACACTCTGAAACACAATCACACCTTTAACTGATTATACCAAGAATGCAGGACTTAGAGCAAAGAGCAAATAGTTTTATGTAATATGTGTACATGGTTCTACAAATATTCATTACAGACAGTCATTCTAGATAATACACAATTCTAACCTCTTTTTAACAGACAGGGAATAGTTGGATAGCACAGTTCCATGATTTACAATATGAAAAGATCACAGGATTGGATATGCAGTAAATAACATACAAAATGAAGACAGGAGAATTCACCATACAACAAAAATCACATGAAACAGAAAGTCTGTCAAAAAAAACACCCACTACTGGGCACGAACAATTAGCAACTTCCTCAGGTCTAGTTCAGCACACTATATTATTGCCCTCTCTCTGTAATGAATATTTTAATTGATTTTGGAAGGAAATTATTGTACTAGCGACATTTCCATGTACTACATGGGATAAATACAATTTTTAAATCGTTTTTGGTTAATAGGACAAAAAGCATTATAAATTAAAGGGACAATAAAGTCAAAATTAACTTTAATGACTCAGATGATCATGCAGTTTAAAAAAAGCTTTACAAATTACTTCTATTATCAAAGCACACACTTTTTATATGCACACTTTCTGAGGTAACAGCTACTACTGAGCATATACAAACGTTCACAGTGTATATGTATATAAGTCACATGGAACATGTGGCTGGCAAAGTAAAATAAATTTTAATTTTGCTCCGAAATAATCTATTGTATCATATAAAATGCACTAAGTGCAATTGCTTTGTATTTTATTATTTACTTTTTGATTATACAATTCTATGGTACTTAATGGTTCTTTAAAAAATGTGATAATTTATAATTTTTATGAGCACTATTTCTTGTTAGGTTTTTAGATTGAAGAAAATATTGCTTCTTAGTCACAGCTAGTTCTAGCGTATCAGTTAAGGTAGTAGTCCCTAAACATCATTTGGATATAGCAAAAAGAAAGATACATACTTGTTTTGTTTAGCTAAATATATTGCTTGTGCATTATGTATTAAATTATGTAGGTATGCATTTATGTATGTGTGTGATATTATTATTATAATTATTATTAATTTTAATAATAATATAATAATAATAATAATTAATAATAACAATGATGCCCTAAACTAACATTTTACATATTTTACTGACTGTAGTTATTCATTTTGCAGGTCCACTGCATTGATACGTTGCTAAACACAGCCACCTCGTGGTTTATTTTCATTATTACAACATTTTTCTGTTAACATGGTCATTTAATGAATATTTTAAAGGGATAATTCACTGCTTGCTTTTGTATAAAACCTTTTGCTTGTCCACATTCCCACAGATGCCAAAAAGCACATTCCTGTCAGCTAGGCTTTAATACTGCTGCAAATCAAATAGATGGTTTAGGCAGTTTTGCAGTATTTTTTTAAAGCTAGGCTACAAAATGTGTTCTTTGTCTCTTTTAGATTAAAGCAAACCACATTTTTAACACAATAGCAAGATGTGTTTAGTGTACCTTTAATGTATCTTATATTTAGTTATCTGTTTACTTAATAATACAAGTTTTTTTATTTTATTTTTATTTGAACGGAGTATATAACATTTTGCAAACATTGTTTTGCTATGTATGTTTTTTCTCATTTTCTTTCACAATTTAGTTAGTCCACTAGAGAATCTGTGTGAGTTACTTTGCATACTATTTCATAGGGATTTAAATTCAAATTATTTATGATTCATTAAAAACTCAATATTACAAGGTTTTGTAGTGTCTTTGCAAACTGAAAATTCACAGTGGGCATTCCAGCCTATGGAATTTTAAGATTTATGTAACTTAGCAGCCTTTACTTATTTAGACCATTTTCCCACTGCATATGTTGACTTTACATAAAAATCGCACAACATTATGAATTGATATTGCTTTCAAACACTTCCAAGTTTTCATCATCGCAATCAAATTGGTGCTATTTTTTTTATTTCTCTTTCCATCCTATCTTTTGTTGTATTGAAGTTTTTAGAAAAAAATAATAACGTTATGAAACATATGTAAGTATATTCTCCCTGTAATATCATGTGCCTGATCCGATAAAATCTTCGCACGCAAAGCTGGCGACACCAAAATTTGCGCTGGTTTGGATCACATATACAGCGTAACATAGAAGTTACGCTCGTATATTTCTGCCTTTCGGCCATAGTTTTTTGGCCCATAGACAGGTATACATACCAGCGCAGTTTGGTGTCCAATATACAGCGTAAGGGACTTACGTGGTGAAAAATTGAGAAATCCTACTCCATTTTCACCCTCGCCACAAATTGCAGGCGTAGTAAGCCTTACGCTGTCTATTGGAGCCCCGTAACTCCCTAAACTAGCTGCTAAATAAAACCTAACACCTAGGGGGTTAATAACTTTATTAGGTGGTGGCGGGGTCCGGGAGTGGCAGTTTAGGGGTTAATACATTTTTTATTATTAGGAGAGTGAGGGGGGATAGCGAATAGAGGGTTAGACGTGTCGGGCTATGTTTGGGAGGCGTGTTAGACAGTACGGGAGATTTTATAACTTAGTCAGGTTTTGGAGGCGTCGGCAGTTTCTAAAGTGCCGTAAGTCACTGGCGACTCCAGAAATTTGTACTTACACAGATTTCTGGACATTGCTGGTTTATGCGACTTACGGCACTTTAGCATCTGACGGCGCCGTATGTGGGATAGCTCCAGTTGCGAGCTGAAACTACGGGCGGCGGGGGTTCCCTCACTTGCGCCGCAAACTACGATCTATATCGGATCGCGCCCCATATATATTAGGAATAGGAACAAAAGGATCTTTAAGGTATCTGATAGAATTTTATAGTAAATAATGCCACTTTCCATATTTATATTTTTTTATTTGCAACATCTATATATATATATATATAATATATATATATAAACACAAGAAATATAGGGATGGTGCAGTGTAAGAAAGGAGATAATATTATAGCCTATATAGGGCTAGTGGTAATGCATAGTACGGACAATAAGGAAAAGCAAAATGACCACACTGTATACTATACAATAGTAAAATAGCTAAAATAACTAAAAAAACTAAAAAATGCACATGTAAAAATATATAGATGAAGAAGCAGGAACAAAACACATTTAACCCTTTGAAAGCGCGTTAGGTTACTATACAGGGCTAGGATTGCCCTCTATTCACACTGGTATTTTGAAAACAAACTTTTGCTAAGACTTGCACACTCATCAACTGATTGGGCTTAAATAGTACCATCTGACCACTGGACATTTTTTATATAAATGCCTTTGCCATACCCTCATGTGTTGAGGGTTTTTAAATGTGAGTTTGTACTTGTCTATCTGTGTAGATATATGTGAGATTATTAAAAAGTATTACACTATATATCTCCTCTTGACTTTCTTACATGGTATGGTGATTGAGTTCGAAAGTTTCCATCTACCAGAACACTAAGAGGGGCAGAAGTATCTTAAAGCACAGAAAGTTCTATTTGCCGGTGGCTGTATATCCAAGAGGACACAATCCTTGTTCAGCGTTATTGAATCATCCTTACCTCATACGATTGAGGGTATTTAATGTAAGTGCACACCTTTAGGGGGATATATACAGATTGGAAGAAGATTTATACAGACTTTTGATTTGTCATTTATCCTGACCCATTAAGGAACTACCTATATTTATATAATCTTTTTTTATAAGTATTTGTATACTTTTAGAGAAAATATATATATTTTTATTAGCATTCGTGTACACCTGGAGAATATATATTTTTACATGTGCATTTTTTAGTTTTTTTAGTTATTTTAGCTATTTTACTATTGTATGGTATACAGTGTGGTCCATTTTGCTTTTCCTTATTGTCTTACTATGCATTACCACTAGCCCTATATAGGCTATAATATTATCTCCTTTCTTACACTGCGCCATGCCTATATTTCTTGTGTTCATTTATCTTTTGGAGATGATTAGGAACTCCTCCTACCTTTGGAGATTGGCAGTCAGTGTTGGAATATAGGTGATTCTAACATATATAGGGGTACTTAAAATACTGCTAGTACTAGTCTCTAGACCGTAGGAGCGCTGTGGGGTCTGCTAGAGGGTCTTTCCCAATAGCTTTCTGTCTTATTTATTTTATATATATATATATATATTATATATATATATATATATATATATATATATATATATATATACACAGTATCTCTCAAAAGTGAGTACACCCCCTCACATTTTTGCAAATATTTTATTATATCTCTTCATGTGACAACACGGAAAAAATGACACTTTGCTACAATATAAAGTAGTGAGTGTACAGCCTGTATAACAGTGTAAATTTACTGTCCCCTCAAAATAACTTAACACACAGCCATTAATGTCTAAACCATTAGCAACAAAAGTGAGTACACCCCTAAGTGGAAATGTCCAAATTGGGCCCAAAGTGTCAATATTTTGTGTGGCCACCATTATTTTCCAGCACTGCCTTAACCCTCTTGGGCATGGAGTTCACCAGTGCTTCACAGGTTGCCACTGGAGTCCTTTTCTACTCCTCCATGACGACATCACAGAGCTAGTGGATGTTAGAGACTTGAGGATGCTCCACAGATGCTCAATAGCGTTTAGGTCTGGAGACATGCTTGGCCAATCCATCACCTTTACCCTCAGCTTCTTTAGCAAGGCAGTGGAGGTGTGTTTGGGGTTGTTATTATGTTAGAATACTACCCTGCAGCCCAGTCGAAGGGAGGGGATCATGCTCTGCTTCAGTATGTCACAGTACATGTTGGCATTCATGGTTCCCTCAATGAACTGTAGCTCCCCAGTGCCGGCAGCACTCATGCAGGCCCAGACCATGATACTCCCAACACCATGCTTGACTGTAGGCAATACACACTTGTCTTTTGTACTCCTCACCTGGTTGCCGCCACACACGCTTGACACCATCTGAACCAAATAAGTTTATCTTGGTCTCATCGGACCACAGGACATGGTTCCAGTTATCCATGTCCTTATGCTGCTTGTCTTCAGCAAACTGTCTGGGGGCTTTATTATGCATCATCTTTAGAAGAGGCTTTTTTCTGGAAGACAGCCCTGCAGACCAATTTGATGCAGTGTGCAGCATATAGTCTGAGCACTAACAGGCTGACCACCCACCCCTTCAACCTCTGCAGCAATGCTGGCAGCACTCATACATATTTTTCCTAAAGAGAACCTCTGGATATGATGCTGAGCATGTGCACTCAGCTAGGCCATCTTTATGTAGAGCAACAATTCTTTTTTTCAGATCCTCAGAGAGTTTTTTGCCATGAAGTGCCATGTTGAACTTCCAGTGACCAGTATGAGAGAGTGTGAGAGCGATAACACCAAATTTAACACACCTGCTCCCCATTCACACCTGAGACTTTGTAACACTAATGAGTCACATGACACCGGGGAGGGAAAATGGATAACTGAGCCCAATTTGGACATTTACACTTAGGGGTGTACTCACTTTTGTTGCAAACAGTTTAGACATTAATGGCTGTGTGTTGAGTTATTTAGAGGGGACAGCAAATGCCCACTGTTATACAGGCTGTACACTCACTACTTTACATTGAAGCAAAGTGTAATTTCTCCAGTGTTGTCACATGAAAAGATATAATGAAATATTTACAAAGATTTGACGGTTGTACTTACTGTTGTGCTTTTGTGAGATTATATATATATATATATATATATATAAAGAACCCCACCCAAGATCAGGTGTACTCATGACAGTGTAATGGAGTTGTTTATATAAAGCTAGGGAGTCTCATTTTACTATGAAGAGAAAAAGCAGGAATGATTCAGCCCATTAAGGCAAAGAACCTGTAGTGTTAGGACCAGTCAATATTTGGACACCTTATAATTGGTGATTGGCTAAGCAGAATATGGCAATATTGTGTGACTAAGATCCATTTTATTTAAAAGAATAAATCTTTTTGCAGGCAATTTTTTGCAGCCATTTTAAAACATAATTTATGTTAGAACCTTATCTGATTAATTTAATTTCTTTCATAGTGGCCAAGAGTCCATGAGCTAGTGACGTATGGGATATACATTCCTACTATGAGGGGAAAAGTTTCCCCAAACCTCTAAATGCCTATAAATACACCTCCCTACCACTCACTCATACCTAGTTTAACGTGTAGCCAAGAAGTGAGGTAGTGAAAAGAAAGAGTAAAAAGATACAAAAAGAGGAACTGGAAAAAATAAAATTTATTTATACAAAAAAATCATAAACACCAAAAATAGAGGTGGGTCTCATGGACACCTTGCCACTATGAAAGAAATTAATTGATGATGTAAGTTCTTACATTAAATTATGTTTTCTTTCATGTAAGTGCAAGAGTCCATGAGCTAGTGACGTATGGGATATAATACCCAAGATGTGGAACTCCACGAGTCACTTTATAGGGAGGGATAAATAACACAGCTAAATCCGCAGATAATTAAATCCAAAACATAAATAAGTTTTCTTATATTTTTTAAATAAAAAATCAAATCAAAAGGGTCTAGAATCAAACTGATGATAGTTCTTGAAGAATCGATGTACCCAATGCCTGCTTCTGAAAAAGCAAAACACAACAAATGGTAAAATTTAAGTTAAAATAGCAAAGAAAAACCAAATTACTGCTTTGCAAATTTCATAAGCTGAGCTTCTCTTCTTGACACCCAAGAAGAGGCAACTGATCTAGTAAAATGAGCTGTAAATATCTGAGGCGGAGACTGCTCCGCCTTCAAAAAAGGCTTTGTGAAACAAAAGTTTCAAACAAAATAACAGAGAAAAAACAGAGGCCTTCTGACCTTCCTTGAGCCAGAAGAAATAACAAATAAACTAGAAGTCTTCTGAAATCTTAAGTATCCTCAACATAATATTTCAAAGCTCTTACCACATCTAAAAAATGAGAAAACCTTAAAAGAGTATTTTTAGAGAAGAAGGAACAAAAATGTGGTTGAGAATTCACAACTTAGACAAAAAATGTAATGAAGTCCGCAAAATAGCTTAATTTTGAAGGAAAATCAGATAAAGAAACTCATAAAAGAGAGCAAACAATTTCAGAAACTCTTCTAGCAGAAGAGATAGCCAAAAGAAATAACATTTTCCAGGAAAGTAATAAACAATCAGAGAGAAGCCTGAAAAAAACTTCAAAACTATGTTGAGTCTCCAAGGAGAAAGAATAGAGATTAAAAACAGGTTGATACAAATCAAAGCCTGAACAAAACAGTGAATAACAGGAAATTTAGCAATTTTTCCTATGAAAGAAGACAGAGAAAGCAGAAATGTATTCTTCAAAGTATTTGCAGATAAACCCTTCTCCAAAATATCCGGAAGAAACTAAAAACCTAGGAATTCTGAGAAGAATGCCAAAAATAATTATGAGTGGAACACCATGAAATATAGTGTTTTCCAAACCTGATAAAAACAATTCTCCTAGAAACAGACTTACGAGCCTGTACCATAGTGCTAATCACTGAGTCAGAGAAACCTCTATGACTAAGTACTAAGCATTTAATTTCTATGCCTTCAAATATAAGATTTGAGATCTTGATGAAAAAACAGCCCTAGAGACAGAAGGTCTGGCCTTAAAGGAAGTGGCCAAGACTGGCAACTGGACAAAATCCACATAACCAAACCTGTGAGCCCATGCTGGTGCTATCAGAAACACATGAGATTGAAACCATTATGATCTTGTAGATTACCCTTGAAAGAAGAACCAGAGGTGAAAAAAATATATAATCAGGTTAATAAAAACCAATGAACTTCTACAGTATCCACCATTCTGCCTAAGGATCCCTGGACCTGAAAGGTATCTGGAAGCTTCTTATTTAGACAAGAGGCCATCAGATCTATTTCTGTACAAGCTGAAAAAAACACATCTGGATGGAGAGACCACTCCCCGGGATATAAGTCTGATGGCTGAAATAAGTCCACTTCCCAATTGTCTACACTTGGGAAATAAATCGCAAAAAATTAGACAAGAGTTTGAATTCTGCCCAAGAAAGTATCCAAAATACTTTCTTCATAATTGAAGGACTGAGAGCCCCTCTTTGATTATTGACATATGTCACTATTGTG
Organism: Bombina bombina; assembly: GCF_027579735.1. Classification (NCBI taxonomy): domain Eukaryota; kingdom Metazoa; phylum Chordata; class Amphibia; order Anura; family Bombinatoridae; genus Bombina; species Bombina bombina. Next base: position 628,509,442 of record NC_069500.1, read on the forward strand.
ATATTGTCTGTCTGAAAACAAATGTAAAAGTTATTTCTTCAATAGAGGCCATACCTGAAGAGCCCTGAAAATAGCAGGGAGTTCTAAAATATTGATTAGTAACCTCGTCTTCTGAGGTTTCCAAACCCCTTGTGCTTGTCAAGACACTCAGACAGCTCCCCGACTTGAAATCTTGCATCTGTTAAGAATACAGTCCAGCCAGGATGAACAAATGAGGCCCCCTGATCAATAAGATGATAGTCCAACCACCAATCAGAGACAATAGAATGTTGGGATTTTAAGTATATCAGTTGGGATATCTGAAAATAATCCCTGTACCTTTGGTGCACACATGCAAAACTCTAGAAGCTTCATACGAAAGCGAGCAAAAGGGAATTGTACCCCGATGCTGCAGTCATAAGTCCTAAAACTTACATGCACATAGCCACTGAAGGGAATAATAGAGACCAAAGGTCTAGACAAAAAAAAACTTAATTTTGTCTCTTGTCTGTCAGAGAAAGAATCATAAACACTGAATCCTATCTGGAAACCTAAAAATATGACCCTTGTCTAAGGAAACAAAAAAACTCTTGTAAATTGACCCTCCAACATGTCTTTAAAGAAACCATACTAACTGTTTTGAGTGAAATTCTACTAAATGAAAAGATTTGAGCTAATACTAAGATATCATCCAAAATAAGGAAATACTGCAATACCCTGCTCTCTGAATACAGCTAGAAGGGGCACAGAGAACCTTTGACAAGAATCTCTTAGCTGTCGCTAGGCAAACGGAAGAGCGACAAATTGGTAATGCTATCTAGAAAAGAGAACTCAGAAAACGATAGTGGTCTGAATGATTTGGTATGTGAAGTTATGCATCCTGTAAGTCCTTAAGTCACAATCTTGAAAGTAGGGGTCTCTTACAAAACGATTAAAAGATTTCTGATCCAAAATTGGTCTGAACGAATCTTCTTTCTTTGGAACAATGAATAGATTTGAATAGAAACCCACAATTCAGTTCCTGCAGAGGAACTAGAACAAAATCCCCTAAAAACTCTAGATTCTGAAAAAATTTCTGAAAAAACCTGAGCCGCACCTTCATGCAGTCTTAGGGGCTGAATTTGTTTGTATTTATAAAGCTTAGATTTATTCAAATTCGGAGGTAGATCTCTTAATTAGAGCCAGAGGCCGAATGGGAAGGAAAAAATAATTGGAAGCTTATAATTTACCCATAGATATCCTATCTTGGGGCAGAAAAAAACTTACCATTCCCCCCGGTAATAATGGAGATAATAAAATCCAATAGAAAACCCAAAAAAAATTACTATTCTAAAAAGATAAGATAGTAATGTAAATTAATACACTATCACCTAGATTACGAGTTTTGTTGGTAATGCTGTGCGGTGCTAACGAGCAGTTTTCCCTCACCGCTCACCTACAGACAACGCTGGTATTACGGGCTTTACAAACCCAGCGTTATCCGCAAAAAAGTGAGCGTAGAACAAAATTTAGCTCCACATCTCACCTCAATACCAGCGCAGCTTACGGTAGCGGTGAGCTGGTAAAACGCTCTTGTGCACAATTTCCCATAGGGATCAATGGTGCAGAGCCGGCTGTAAAAAAAACTAACACCTGCAAAAAAGCAGTGTAAAGCTCCCTAACTCAGCCCCATTGATTCCTATGGGGAAATACTTTTTATGTAGAAAAAAGGAGAAGCGGAGCACTCATAATAAGTAAAAATCTTCCAAATTTATTGAATCAATTAAAAATGTGAACATCAAAGTGGATAAGGGTGCTATTCCTCTTATAGGAGTCAGCTCAAACAGCTGCTGACATGTTTCGGCATTCCGCCGTTATCAAAGCTGCTGAACTGTGTTGGGAATACCCCTCCTTTTAAAACACAGTAGTTGACTCCTATAGGGCAATAGAAAAGAGGTAGTATTTACACATTAACCCCTTCATTACCTTGCCGGATTAATATATACAGGCAATCAGGAAACTATACAGTCAATATAAATACCTGCATCAAACAGTGACAAAGAAATTATGCATTGTGGTTTAAACATAATAAACAACTTAATAGTAAGCAAAATCTTTGATAATTATTATGTTAAACACATAGATAGTTCAATGTTACAAAACAGAACCTATCTTGCATGAAATTAAAGAAAAACAAACAAACAAAGCCTCCACTCAGAACAGAATATTTTCTAGGATGCCAATATCATTGATTATGGCAGAAATTATGCATATCTATGCTACCAGAGAGTTCTAAGATGCTGGATTTACTCTCTAAGCACCCATAAAGACATCATAACAGTCAAGAAAACTGATCTGTATAGGTATTACAGTTTCTTTTTATGTCTACACCTAACACCCTAACATGAACCCCCGAGTCTAAACACCCCTAATCTTACACTTATTAACCCCTAATCTGCCACCCCTGACATCGCCAACACCTGCATTATATTATTAACCCCTAATCTTCCGGCTCCGGACACTGCCGCCACCTACATTATACTTATGAACCCCTAATCTGCTGCCCCCCAACATCGCCGAACCCTACATTACATTTATTAACCCCTAATCTGCCACCCCCAATGTCGCAGCAACCTACCTACACTTATTAACCCCTAATCTGCCACCCCTATATTAAAGTTATTAACCCCTAAATCTAAGGGGTTAGTGTTATGTTTTATTAAGGGGGTATTGGGTGGGTTTTAGAGTAGGGTTGGGTGTGTGGGTGGTGGGTTTTAATGTTGGGGGTTATTGTACTTTTGTTTACAGATAATAGAGCTATTACTTTGGAGCAATGTCCTGCAAAAGGCCCTTTTAAGGTCTAATTGGAAATTAGTATAGGGTAGGGCTTTTTATTATTTTGGAAGGCTTTTTTATTTTATTAGGGGATTAGATTAGGTGTAATTAGTTTACAAAAATTGTAATTATTTTATCATTTTCTGTAATTTAGTGTTTTGTTTTTTTCGCACTTAGATAATTTTTTTAAAATTGTATTTAATTATATTTAGTTTAGGTAATTAATTTAATTATAGTGTAGTGTTAGGTGTAATTGTAACTTAGGTTAGAATTTATTTTACAGGTAAATGTGAATTATTTTAACTAGGTAGCTATTAAATAGTTAATAACTATTTAATAACTATTGTACCTAATTAAAATAAATACAAATTTGCCTGTAAAATAAAAATAAATCCTAACTAGCTACAATGTAACTATTAGTTATATTGTAGCTAGCTTAGGGTTTATTTTATAGGTAAGTATGTTAGTTTTTAAATAGGAATAATTTAGTTAATGATAGTTATTTTATTTAGATTTATTTAAATATATTTAAGTAGGGGGGTGTTAGGGTTAGACTTAGATTAAGGGGTTAATACATTTAATATAGTTGCGTTGGGGGGGCAGCAGATTAGGGGTTAATAAATGTAGGTAGGTTTGGCGATGTTAGGGACGGCAGATTAGGGGTTAATAAAATGTAACTAGTGTTTGCGATGCAGGAGTGCGGGGGTTTAGGGGTTAATATATTTTTTATAGTGACGGCGATGTCCGGTTCGGCAGATTAGGGGTTAAAAACATTTTTAAAGTGTTTGCAATGGGGGGGCTCGGTTTAGGGGTTAATAGGTAGTTTATGGGTGTTAGTGTACTTTTTAGCACTTTAGTTAAGAGTTTTATTACTACGGCGTTAGCCCATAAAACTCCTTAACTACTGACTTTAAATGCGGTATCAGTCTTGACAGGAGAGGCTGTACCGCTCACTTTTTGGAAGACTCGTAATACCGACGTTATGCAAGTCCCATTGAAAATATAGGATGCACAATTGACGTAAGTGGATTTGCGGTATTTCGAGTCTGATAAAAAAAGGTGAGCAGTACACCTGTCATTTCAAGACTCATAATACCAGCGGGTGTTAAAAAAGCAGCGTTGGGACCTCTCACGCTGCTTTTTAAGGCTATCGCAAGACTCGTAATCTTAGAGATTTAAGCCATAAAACTCTTCCAGTAAGAATGGCTAAAAAAACTAAGATTTAATATCAATTAAAATGACATAAAATATAGCATCACAAATGAAAAGATTAGCATGTTGAAAAACAAGAACACTGCTTAGACAATTTAAGATCTGATAACTAAACTGTCCAATCAAAAAGTTGTGAAACAGCAGCAACATCAGCCATAGAAAATGGCAGGTAAAGGATATAGCTTTTAAAACCTAGCAAAGTAGAAATAAGCACTGGGGTTATATTCCTTACTAAACATATGAGAGATAGCATCTGGAATAAAAAATGTTTAAGAGTAACCTCAGAAGCGTTAAAAAAAACATAATTCAAACATTTGCTATTCTTGTTATCAAGAGGACTAGATTCCTCAATACGCAAAGTAAACAGTACTTCCTTTATAAAAAAACAAATATATTCAATAGAAAGGTGGTTTATCAATATCGGTCTCTGAAGTAGGATCCTCTGGGGCATATTTATCAAGCTCCGAATGGAGCTTGATGCCCCGTGTTTCTGGTGAACCTGCAGGCTCGCTAGAAACAGCAGTTTTGAAGCAGCGGTCACAAAGACCATGTCCGTCTGCTCTGAGCAGGTGGACAGACATCACCAGAAATCACTCGATCGAGTACGATTGGGTTGATGGACACCCCCATGCTGGCGGCCTATTGGCCGCGAGTCTGCAGAAGGCGGCGTTGCACCAGCAGCTCTTGTGAGCTGCCTTGTGCAATGCTGAATACGGCAAGCGATTGCTCGCCGTATTCAGCGAGGTCTGTAGGACCTGATCCGCACTGTCGGATCAGGTCCGACAGACCTTGATAACTTGGGGCCTCTGAGTCAGAGAAATTCTCATCAGCAGAAATACTTCAGTATGCTGTTGATCAATACAAACTTCATAAGATTTATGAGAAGTTAGGAGAGATCTTTATGTTAATTTGAAGGCGGAAAAGCAGTCATAGCCTTCTCTATGGGTGTAGCAATATAAATATTATATCTACAGGAATATCATTTACATTAGACTGTGAAGGTATAACAGTAGATGCATTTGTAATATAGAACCATTATCAGTATGAAATAATATAACATAACAAGTGCCACATATTTGAGCTGAAGAAATAAGATCAACTAATAAACAATTTACACACTTAGCTTGGTAACATCAGAGGCAGGATCAGTTTGAGACATCTTGCAAAATGTAACAAAAGAAGAAAAAATAAAATTTAAACAAAATATCCAATTTCCTCAAAATAGCAGTTTCAAGAATGAGAAAAAATGCTTATGATAAAATACTATGAAAATAGAAGCAAAATCAAACATCATAGCGCTCTGTAAGCAAATGAAAGCAGAAAGCAAAAGAGGAAGATACTTAATATAACAAATTTTTGGCACCAACAATGACGCAAAGAAAGATGACGCAAAGGAGAGAAAAAAACTTTTGGCGCCAAAATTAACAAGAAATGACACGACTCGCGTCATAACAAGTCACGGCAAAAAAATTTGCTGCAACAAAGACGCATGAATTACGCGACATGCGTCACAACAAACGCAACCTCCAAGACCAAAAATATTCACTTCAAGAATGACAAAATAAATAGAAGCATTTTTGGGTCATCATGAGCCCTAATTTGCCCGTGAAAATTTTAAAAAACAAGTTAGAAGTTAACTAGTTGAAATCCCAGGTAAGAAAAAAATACAAAATTTCTTCCAAAAAACATAATTTTCATGCTGAAACTGTTAGACTGCAAAGGGAAATAAACATAGACCTGACTCATGGCAAATCTATACAATATATATTAAAACTTTAAAATATAAAGTGCCAAACATAGCTGAGAGTGTCTTAAAAAAAGATACTTACCTGAAGACACCCATCCACATATAGCAGACAGCCAAACCAGTACTGAAACATATCAGCAGAGGTAATGGTAGAGGAGTATAATGTCAATCTGTAAAGGGAGGTGGCCGATGAATCCCCACAACCGAATTTACAGAGAGCCTTAGAATAGATTTCCCATAGGTGAAAAGAGGGCATCATCAATACTCCCTTCAAATCCTTTAAACACTGTACTTTGAGAGGAATTGGGCTTCAAAATTTCACATAAAAAATCAAGCACGACTTGCTTCATCATTCTCCAATGAAGGGCAAAGAGGCCTGTTTATCAAAGGTCTTGCGGACCTGATCGGACAGTGCGGATCAGGTCCGCAAGACCTCGGCTGAATGCAGAGAGCAATACACTCTCCGTATTCAGCATTGCACCAGCAGCTCACAAGAGCGGCTGGTGCAATGCCGCCCCCTGCAGACTGTGGCCAATCAGCCACCAGCAGGGAGGTGTCAATCAACCCGATCGTACTCGATCGGGTTGAACTGTGGCGATTCCTGAGCAGCAGTCTTTAGACCGCTGCTTCATAACTGCTGTTTCTGGCGAGTCTGAAGACTCGCCAGAAACATGGGCCCACAAGCTCCATACGGAGCTTGATAATTGGGCCCCAAAGTTTGTAAAACTAAGGTATGAGTGAGTTGAGAGGTGTATTTATAGGCATTTTGAGGTTTTGGAAACCTTGCCCCCTCCTGGTAGGAATGTATATCCCATACGTCAATAGTTCATGGACTCTTGCCACTGAAAGAAAATGTGTTGTTTATTTGCAAATAAATATGCGCCAATACCCCATAACCTTTTTGTAAGGTGTGCTAAACCAATCTTTGCATAGTAGTGAGTGTATAGCCTGTATAACAGTGTAAATTTGCTGTCCCCTCAAAATAACTTAACACACAGCCATTAATGTCTAAACCATTGGCAACAAAAGTGAGTACACCCCTAAGTGGAAATGTCCAAATTGGGCACAATTACACATTTTCCCTCCTCGGTGTCATGTGACTTGTTAAGGTTACAAGGTCTCAGGTGTGGATGGGGAGCAGGTGTGTATATATAATATATGTAAAAATAGGAAAAGATTAATAGAAAACATGTGTATGTACAGTGTTTTCTTTATACTTAATAGATTATGTTATATTTTTGTATTCATTTGCCATGATCAAAGACTTACTTTATCAGGCAGTGTTTTTTCAGTTATTGCAAAAGAAGGAAAAAAATATAGCAGTGATATACAGGTATACCTCACTCATACAGCGGGTTAGGGACTGGAGCCCCGCTGTAAAGTGAAAACCGCCTTAAAGTGAAACAAGGCGGTTTTAGCTTTCCTTACGCTTGCCAGTGTGTTTAAAGACTTGAAAACGTTTTTTGAACTAACATATATTAGGGGTGCAATAGCACTAAGTTTAGTTTAACACTAGCACAGCACAGTATTCAATTAGGATTCAATAAATACTGTACCTATAAAATAGTGACAGTGACTGTAGTACAATTTGCCAGACTATAGCACTGAGACACAGATTGCACTGTAATGCTGTAAACAGAGTGAACTGCGCATAACAAAATAGTGCCAGTCATATTTCTCGCAATCTCACGAAAATTACAGCACTGTTTTAAAATCCTTGGAGGTTGAAATTCAGCTTCACAAAGCACTGTATTAGCGAAGCACTGTAAAGTGACGCGCTGTAAAGTGAGGTATACCTGTACAAGGAGTATCAGTAAGTGTAATAGAAATTAGTTCCTAAATAAATTAATAACACGCAAGTTATAAAGTGTCTGGAGAAAAATGGGAGTTTTATGTTTCCAAAAATAATTAATCAATTAATTAATAGAATATAAAAACAACATAATGGGAGAAACAGAAAGATGAGGAGAACAAATGAAAATATGAGGCTAAAGGAAGAATAAGAGAACTATTGATGATATCAAAAATGTAAAAAGTAAATCAATTGTAAGAAATGGTAAGAGAGCTCCATCGGATGTATGCAGTGAGCTTGCTTGTTATTTGTTCAGTCGTGGGGGGCAGTTTTCAACAAAGTGGATTTTTATTCTAAATTAACCCCCTGAGTCTTAAACCTATGCAGATGTAAGCATTATATAGACCAAATAATACCACCAACAATCTCATTTTTGAAAACCGTTATAGCACAATACTATACATTGTCTGTAAAGTGCATTTGGTGCTACAGATTATATTCATTTCCCATTCAGAACTACTGGGGTATTATTGAAATGCTAAGGATCGACTCTATGGTTGTTTGATTGGCATGCAACACATTGATGTACAATATATTTTCTTGTCTAAATATGAAAAGGTCAGAGAATAATAGACAGTCTAATCTTTATGTATTTTGTCATTTTGTGTGACATCAATATTGTACACAATATGGTTATTAATTGAACAATTAGCTGTGAACTAAATACTGCTTAAGAATGGGTTTATTTATATCTGCATTGAACAAATACTCTATATGATCTTCATAAATTAATGCTATTAAATTCCTGGTCAATATGATCTTAATAAATTAATATGCTATACAATGCAAGGTCAATATGTAAATATAAATTTATACATTCTCTTGTTTCTTATCATGGCCTTCACTGGAGGACTACAGTTAAAGGGACAGTCTAGTCCAAAATAAACTTTTATTATTCAGATAGGGCATATAATTTTAAAAAACTTTCCAATTTACTTTTATCACCAATTTTGCTTTGTTCTCTTGGTATTCTTAGTTAAATGCTAAACTTAGGAGGTTCATATGCTAATTTCTTAGACCTTGAAGGCAGCCTCTAAGCTGAATGCATTTTTACAGTTTTTCACCACTAGAGGCTGTTAGTTCATGTGAGTTATATAGATAACACCGTGCTCACGCACATAGAGTTACCTAGGAGTAAGCACTAATCGGTTAAAATGCAAGGCTGTCGAAAGAACTGAAATAAGGGGGCAGTCTGTAGAGGGTTAAATACAAGATAATCACAGAGGTAAAAAGTATATTTATATAACTGTGTTGGTTATGAAAAACTAGAGAATGGGTAATAAAGGGATTATCTATCTTTTAAAACAATAATAATTCTGGTGTAGACTGTCCCTTTAAATGCCCTTAATGTTATTTATGCTATTTGTTCTTCTATTTTTCTTGATTATACAGTCCAGAACTCCTAGACCTCCATATTTTCCCTCTAAACAAATCTGCACACCTAATTCTCCATGTTCCTGTCTTCGAACTCTGGTGGGACTCACCCATACGAGCATAGGGGTTAATTTGATGAAAACATATAAATACAATTTTTCTTATTTGATTTGTACAAACCAACTTTCCTGAAATAGGAAATAATTCCAATATAATATAAGTCTCAATAGATCTTCTATGAATGTACACTGTTCTACTGAAAATCTCTTCTCCTCTTTCATTATTTTTCTTATAATACCAATTCCATTTTCATGCTTTATGAAGTATAGAAACTTTTAACATCTAATGTGTACAATATAAGGTAAATACAGATCTTTAGCTTTCCTCAAAAAGTCTCCTGTGTCTTTAAGGTACGAGGAAGATTTAATAACCTCAGTCTGCAACAATTTATCTAAAAAAATAGAAATATTGGTATATACAGAATCAACACTAGAGATTACGGACCTGCCTGGAGGAGAAGTTAAGTTCTATGTCTATTTTTGGTACTGTATAAAAAAAAGGTGGTCTTGATTCCTTATTATATAGATATTGTTTCAATTTCACATCTATTAGACCATTTTTTTTCTGCTCTCTCCAGGCATGCCCATTAAATTGTAAAATTAGACAATAAATGGAAACTTTCATTTTCTCCTGGTTTAACACGCATACCCCTTTAAGCATGGTCGCCTTTCAGATGCAAACTGTGTTCATCTGAAAACAATTTTATACACATAGGGCTAGATTACAAATGGAGCGCAAACATTTGCGCATGAGCGATAAGTGGTTTATCATGGATGTTTACGTTCGTCAGGTATTATCGCTGGTATTACAAGTTAAAAGTAAATGCAATCGCTTGAGAACAATCACGATTTACGGTAGAATATTTGCCGCATCCTCAGAGCTGTGGCTGACTGTTTTGGGAAGCAAAAAAGTTACACAAAACAAAAATATATTACAAAGTATAGTTACACTCATAATAACAGGCAAAGGGCTTTAACATTGAGATACATACATATACATGCATAAAAATGGATATGTATGGATATGTATGTATGTATGAATATATATATATATATATATATATATATATGTGTGTGTGTGTGTGTGTGTTGGAGCCCTTTGCTGTTAAGTAGGTGAAAACATGAAAAGACTTATTTATGCAATTTCTAAATTGATATTCCTATATGTATCTGTAAATATCTATACCTACCTATATATATATATATATATATATATATATATATATATATATATATATAAATACTATTATAATATGTATTTATGCATAAATAGAACATATTCTTGTATGTGAAGAACATTGGAATGTGAATTACTTATATTTTCATGTTGGGTTAGTGCACTTGAGAATATGCAATGGGTTTGGGCGCGAGTAGGGTGTAAGGTTTTCTTTCTCCACTATTGGGGAATACGTGAACACGCACGTGATATTCTAAGTTTGGCTTTTTGCGCTTGTCGGGTTAGTGTGCAAGAGAAAACTGTTTACTTTTAACTCATAATACGAGCGCAACCCAACGCATGCTAAAAGCTTACTTTTAGCGCAATTAATGTTCAAGCGGGAGCATTAATTAGCACCCCACTTGTAATATGGCCCTTAATTGATTGAAGTTGATACTGTTGAAAGCAAATTGCCCCTAGGGGTGATTTTTAATACATATGATTAATATAAATTCTATGCTTTACAACGTAAAAATATTCTATTCTGTTAGCTAAAAACAGTGTATTATTTAAGTTTCTTTACTGTATTTCTTCCCCCTCGCATCTGCTGGAAGATAAAAAAGATCTCCCCAATGAAGTGAAAAAAATCTTTATGATCTCTTGATCTCAGACACCCCATGTTATAAGAATAGTTTGTAAGTGAATTACTGAAGTTGCTTAAGATAAAAGGTATGCTAATAAATCTTATGCCAGAAAAATACTTAGGAAGAAGCCTAATTAGTAGCTTACAAGCAATCTCATTTCAGAGTTAACAATAAACGTGACTACAGAATGCTACCATAAACATTTAACTAATTCACTGCCAGTAAAGGTGTCAGTAAAGGTGGAAACTGTTATGAGAAACATCTGATACAATGTATATCAGTTATTGTTATTACCTAAATGGAACAAATATGGGTCTAATATCTGAGGGTACAAAGAGCTGATGGCAAAGCTAAATATAAAGTACTGATGAGGAACTCATATTCTACTAACTATTCTTATGTTTATCTTTATATAAAAAAAACTCTCCCTCCTCTACTATTCTCTTTGTTATACACATATCACTGGACCTGTAAACAAGTCACAACCTTGCATATTTAAGGTATCTATTACGTTTATGGTGCTACAATAATGAGTGGTGTGTAACCCCCTAAAGCCTTTACCTCATAAATGTATCATTACAGATGATGATAACCAAAACATGCTATTTAAGTAGATAATGAAATCTATAATAAAAAAAGATGACAAATCTAATAATGACCTCTTTAAGAATATAAACCCATTTTCCCACTTTCAGTTGAGCTCCGTCTAATTTAATTTCTTCATGAAATGAGTTTTGAGCAAATTGATTCTGAAGAAATATTATATAATTAATAGGTCTATCTTTCAGTTTTTATCCACCTTAAATTTAGGAATATCGGGAGGCAATTTCTCCTCGGGCTGTTATTTTCATTCATTTACATATGAATTTTGTTTTTTGGAGGCTATTATACCGCAACAGCCTGTTTGTATGCTAAGATTATATTTTATATAAATATTTTTATTTATCAAAGGCTCTTAGAAAGTTGTCCACTTCTATATTCTTCTACTTAACCCCTTAAGGACCAATGATGGAATTATTCTGTCATGTTTGTCCGTGCCATAAGGACCCATGACGGAATAATTCCGTCATTTATTAAAATTATCCCCAGATCGCTGTGGTACAGGCGATCGCGGGGTTAATGCTCTTGCTAGCTGCCTCAGCGTCTGCGGCAGACTAGCAACAGCAAATCACGATGTCCCAGCACACGTGATCGCTGTGACAGCCAATCACAGCGGTCACAGTGTTGCTGGGACATCAGATCCGCCTCCCTCCGCCTCTGTTCGGTGTGTGAAGTGGAGAGAGACGGAATTTTGTTACTTTGAATGCTGTAAAAAACTTCAATGTATTATTAAAAGTTAAAATGTCCCCTTTACCAAGTCCTTAAATGTATTTTGAATTACTTTACTTAAGCTGCACTAAGTATGTACACATTATTATCACCACAACTGTGAAAAAAGTTTTTTTTTTTAATTTAATTTTTAAATTTTTTGTATTTTGCTTATAATAAATGAGAACTTATATGTGTATATGTCACATCAAATTAAAGCCCTTTTTGTCCTTTAAAAAAGCAAAAATGCAAAAATTACTTTGGCCCTTAACCAAAAGACAAGCATCTGAATTGTGGTCTTTAAGGGGTTAATATATGCATGGAATGCTATAAAGTGCAGAGAATGTCATGAAACCATTAATAAGTTAATACACTTTTTCAAGAACTTTTAGTAAAATATATAGGCTAGTAGCAGCCATTTTAGTACATTTGCTGTGTTGTGCTGTGGCTGACATTCTTGGGCACCAGTCCTACATAACCTATTACATTTGTAAAACATTGTTTATTAAACTATGCAAGTAAAACATTATCTTATTTTTATGGTCTTAATATCAAGGAAGAATATTATATATATATAAAAAAAGAAACTTGTTGAAAAAATATTTATTCTTAAGCAGCAATTCTAAAGTCATAAAATTCTTCAGAGAATGCTTAGGCAGGGACCAAAAAAGAAAACAAAATTTATTATTTGTGTCAGTAAATGGCAAACATATGGTAGAAAGAAATAAAGAGCACTAAAAATCTCAATTACAGCACAAGCTTAATAGGAACACATACTGCATAACCAGCACAATTAGTTTTTTGTTTTTTTGGAAGGTAGTAACTTTATTGTTATGCAGATGGTCATTGCTCATTGTTTAAATGTGAGACACCTAGCAATCAATGTAACTTGTTTAATCTATATGTCATTGCTTTGCTCTAATGGTGAACGTCTACAGTCATTCTGCTGGGATCTTATTTTAGAAAAAGTTCAATGATAAACCTCAAGGTAAGTGCAGGAATAGGAAAACAGAAAAAAAAAGTGTTTATGGAAAAAAATATAAAGATGTTTTATTCTTGTAAAAAATAATATATATAACAGACAAGTGCATTCAGATCCATCGTTAGAATCAGAATGTGGAAGGAGGGTGGCAGCTTGTGGCATTTAGCTTTTTTCAAAGACGGATTTATTCTTAAAGGAATAGTCTAGTCAAAATTATACTTTTATGATTCAGATAAAGCATGCAATTTTAAGCAACTTTCTAATTTACTCCTATTTTATTTTCTTTGTTCTCTTGCTATCTTTATTTGAAAAAGCAGGAATATAAGCATAAGAGCCGGCTCATTTTGGGTTCAGCACTCGGGTAGCACTTTCTGATTAGTGTCTTAATATAGCCACCAATCAGCAAGCGCTACCCAGGTGCTGAATCAAAAACGGGCCAGCTCTTAAGCTTACAAATAAATAAATAAAAATACTAAAAGAATGAAGAAGAATTTATAATAAGAGTAAATGAGAAATTTTCTTAAAATTGCATGCTCTAAGGTTATTTTATCTCCCCGTGTTTCTAAAGACCACTGCTCCATATCCTGTCCGCCTGCTCTGAGGTGGTGGACAGAAATGAACTTGATCGAATATGATCAGGTTGATTGACACCCCTTGCTAGCGGACAATTGGCCGTGAATCTGCAGGGGGTGGCATTGCACCAGCAGTTCACAAGAACTTATGGTGCAATGATAAATGCTGACAGCGTATGCTGTCGGCATTTATCGATGTGCAGTGGACATGATAAATTGCATCATGTCCGTTTGCACTTTAATAAATACACCACTCTATCTGAATCATAAAAGCTTAATTTTTACTAGACTATTCCTTTAACCTCTTAACGACCAAGGACGTACGCCACACGTCCTCAAAAAAAATACAGTTAATGACCGAGGACGTGTGGCGTATGTCCTTGGTCTGGAAAGCAGCTGGAAGCGATCCTGCTCGCTTTCAGCTGCTTTCCGGTTATTGCAGTGATAAAGCTAAAATTACCTCTAAAAGCTCCCTACATGCTCCCTAATTAACCCCTTGACTGCTGGGCATAATACACGTGTAGTGCTCAGTGGCATTTAGCGGCCTTCTAATTACCAAAAAGCAAAGCCAAAGCCATATATGTCTGCTATTTCTGAACAAAGGGGATCCCAGAGAAGAATTTACAACCATTTAAGCCATAATTGCACAAGCTGTTTGTAAATAATTTCAGTGAGAAACCAAAAGTTTGTGAAAAAATTAGTGAAAAAGTGAACAATTTTTTGTATTTAATCGCATTTGGCGGCGAAATGATGGCATTAAATAAACAAAAATGGGCCTAGATCAATACTTTGGGATGTCTACTAAAAAAAAATATACATGCCAATGGATATTCAGAGATTCCTGAAAGATATTAGTGTTCTAATGTAACTAGCGCTAATTTTGAAAAATAATGGTTTGGAAATAGCAAAGTGATACTTGTATTTATGGCTCTATAACTTACAAAAAAAGCAAAGAAGATGTAAACATTGGATATTTCTAAACTCAGGACAAAATGTAGAAACTATTTAGCATGGGTGTTTTTTGGTGGTTGTAGATGTGTAACAGATTTTGGGGGTCAAAGTTAGAAAAAGTGTGTTTTTTTCCATTTGTTTCCTCATATTTTATATTTTTTTATAGTAAATTATAAGATATGATGAAAATAATGGTATATTTAGAAAGTCCATTTAATTGCAAGAAAAAACGGTATATAATATGTGTGGGTACAGTAAATGAGTAAGAGGAAAATTACAGCTAAACACAAACACCGCAGAAATGTAAAACTAGCCTTGGTCCCAAACGGACAGAAAATGGAAAAGTGCTGTGGTCATTAAGGGGTTAAGAAAGTGCAACACACTTAGATCTATGCAAATCCATATCTTAGTGTGTTGATTTTTCACAGAATAAATCCTGCTTTGAAAAGAGCCGAATGGCATGAGCAGCCACCTTCTTCCTCATTCAGAACCTGACGATGGATTAGAATGCACATGTCTAATATATAAATATCCCTGTGTAAAAATATATGAATGTCTCAAATTTGTAAAATATTTCATTATTTATGTAATGGAACATGAGTGCAGTTGGACTGAAGCATGTTGGCAAAACAATATTAGCAAAACTGTTTCTAGTAAAAGCTATTGGGCATTTGTCACATCTGAGACAAATCAGCTTGTTGCATTGCTGATTCATTACTTGCAGTCAGAAATGAGTGGTGTTTCAACAAAGATACAGGGAGCATAAATGCATACCCACACGCATGCAAAGTAAAACCTGTTATAGAAATAATAATGCTTTTTATTATAAGCATACCATGAATTAAAAAAAGAAAACTACTGGTAGAAAACCCTTTATCCAGACTGCTTGGGACTGGGACAAGTTTGGAGTTTGGAATATTTTCAACTTTAAAATGTTCCAGTTTGGAGAGGGATGGAACCAATTGTAAACAACAATGGAGCCTATTTATGAAAGGTCCGACAGTGCGGATCAGGTCCGCAAGACCTCGCTAAATGCGGAGAGCAATATGCTCTCCGCATTTAACATTGCACCAGCAGCTCACAAGAGCTGCTGGTGCAACGCTGCCCCCTGCTGACTCGCGGCCAATCGGCCGCCAGCAAAGAGGTGTCAATCAACCTGATCGTACTTGATCGGGTTGATTTCCGCCGATTCCTGTCCGCCTTATCAGAGCAGGCAGACAGGGTTATGGAGCAGCGGTCTTTATAACTGGTGTTTCTGGCGAGTCTGAAGTTCGTTTGGAGCTTGATAAATGGGCCCCAATATCTTATGTCATTTATAAAATATTTACATTCTCATTATACAGCTTATACATGAAACCTTAAGGTAGTTTTATATTACTTTTAATACTTTGTATACATAGGGCCAGATTACAAATGGTGTGCTAATGATAGCTTGAGCCTGATAAGCAGTATCGCTGGACAGCTCTAATATTTGCGCACAACTTAATATTACAAGTCATTGTAAATCCTATTTACCACACATGGGACATGGTGGCCAACATCGCTCTAGTGCAACTATACTTTCAATGGAAATTGCGACTGTGCTTGTATCACAAGACAAAGTTATAGTTTGTGCTCAAGTGAAAACCAAAACTGCACTAGAATGTTAAAAGTACGACTTGACATGAAGTAAAGTGTAGGGGTTAAAAAAACACATTAAAATAAAGTATTACACTCATATAAACACTTTTTATGAAAAATATATAATTTTAATATTGTTAAAAAGATTTTTAAAGGGTTAGGGGCCGAATTATCAAGCTCCGAATGGTTTCTTGTTTCTACAGACTGCTGCTCCATAACTTATCCACCTGCACTGAAGTGGTGGACAGAAATCAACCCGATCGAAAACGATCGGGTTGATTTACACCCCCTGCTAGAGGCTGCAAATCTGTAGGGGGTGGTATTGCACAAGCAGTTCTGGTGAACTGCTTGTGCAATGATAAATGTCAACAGTGTATGCTGTCGGCATTTATCCATGTGCAGCGGACATGATACGCTACATTGTATCATGTCTGCTCCCACTTTGATTAATATGCCCCTTAATAGCAATATGGTATATGGCAAAGTGTTTGACTGAAATATGACTGCAATATATATATATATATATATATATATATATATATATATACAGTATCTCAAAAAAGTGAGTACACCCCTCACATTTTTGTAAATATTTTATTATATCTTTTCATGTAACAACACTGAAGAAATGACACTTTGCTACAATGTAACGTAGTTAGTGTACAGCCTGTATAACAATGTAAATTTGCTCAAAATAACTCAACATAAAAGTAGGTACACCCCTAAGTGGAAATGTCCAAATTGGGCCCAAAGTGTCAATATTTTGTGTGGCCACCATTATTTTCCAGCACTGCCTTAACCCTCTTGCGCATGGAGTTCACCAGGGCTTCACAGGTTGCCACTGGAGTCCTCTTCCACTCCTCCATGATGACATCACAGAGCTGGTGGATATTAGAGACCTTGTGCTCCCCCACCTTCCGTTTGAGGATGCCCCACAGATGCTCAATAGGGTTTAGGTCTGAAGACATGTTTGGCCAGTCCATCACCATTATCTTCAGCTTCTTTCACAAGGCAGTGGTCATCTTGGATGTGCGTTTGGGTTCATTATCATGTTAAAATACTGCCCAGTCTCCGAAGGGAGGGGATGATGTTCTGCTTCAGTATGTCACAGTACATATTGGCATTAAAGGTTCCCTCAATGAACTGTAGCTCCCAAGTGCCATCAGCACTCATGCAGGCCAAGGCAATGACACCCCCACCACTATCCTTGACTGTAGGCAAGACACACTTGTCTTTGTACTCCTCACCTGGTTGCCACCACACACACTTGACACCATCTGAACCAAATAAGTTTATCTTGGTCTCATCGGATGACAGGACATGGTTCCAGTAATCCATGTCCTTAGTCTGTCTTCAGCAAACTGTTTGTGGGCTTTCTTGTGCAACATCTTTAGAAGAGGCTTCTTTCTGGGACGACAGCCATGCAGACCAATTTGATGCAGTGTTCGGCGTATGGTCTGAGCACTGACAGGCTTACCCCCCACCTCTGCAGCAATGCTGGCAGCACTCATACATCAGTTTCCCAAAGACAACCCTGGATATGATGCTGAGCACGTGCACTCAACTTCTTTGGTCAACCATGACAAAGCCTGTTCTAAGTGGAACCTGTCCTGCGAAACCGCTGTATGGTCTTGCCTATCATTCTGCAGCTCAGTTTCAGGGTCTTGGCAATCTTCTTATAGCCTAGGCCATCTTTATGTAGAGCAACAATTCTAATTTTCAGATCCTCAGTGAGTTATTTGCCTTGAGGTGCCATGTTGAACTTTAAGTGACCAGTTTGAGAGAGTGTGAAAGTGATAACACCACATTTAACACATCTGCTCCCCATTCACACCTGAGACCTTGTAACACTAACGAGTCACATGACACCGGGGAGGGAAAATGGCTAAATGGGCCCAATTTGGACATTTCCACTCACTCACTTTTGTTGCCAACGATTTAGACATTAATGGCTATGTGTTTATTTTGAGGGATCAGCAAATTTACACTGTTATACAGGTTGTACACTCACGACTTTACATTGTAGTAAATTGACATTTCTTCAGTGTTGTCACATGAAAAGATATAATAAAATATTTACAAAAATGTGAGGGGTTAAAGAAAGTCCCTAGATTGGGGGGTGAAAAAACTATCCTCAGAAAATCCCCTTTGGGTAAGCCTGAGTAAACAAGAGTGGGAAGTGCCTTATGCCAAAAATAATAGCATAAATGAATTAAGAGTAAATAGAACAGGAGGCATATTGTGGCACACTTTATACAGAGGGTAGTTATGTAAAGATTCAAACTGTGTGTTAGAGTATTGGCAATTAAAACTTAACATTTAATATGAATAAAAAATAAAAAAGATGGACCGTGCCATCCAATATTAAAATAAGTAAAACTAACTAAGTCGAACAGTCACTGTCTCCTCTAAAAAAAGAAACAAGATTAACTTGTGTGACAGTAAATGGTTAAGCATAAATTGCATATGTAGATAGGCCGAGAAAAAAGTAGAGGACTAATACCAGAACAGGATCGTTCTAATTGTACTCAGAGGATTAATACCAATGTCAAAGTCTATAATGCCTACAGATCCCTCAGGATCTATTTAATATCCAACTGGGTGACAAGAGGCCCCAAAAATGATTACAATAAAATGCGGTCTATCTACAAAAAATGCCAATTAAGGCCAACAATTTTAAATATGCATATAAGTTATTTGGAGGAGGCAGTGAGAACGCCTTACACGCGTTTCGCAACTGCTTTGTCAAAGTGGGGAAAGTTCAGACTACTTTCTGGGCAGTCGTTGGGGATGATTTTTTGAGAAATAAATATAATAATTATCTATATGTAAAAGCTTAATCAAAGTAAGTGGATTAAGGAGTGTATATATGTTGTTTTCTATTCATGCCACTTGCAAAGATTTATAACCCTTGAAACGCTGGGCTCATCCCAGTAAGTTCTGGAACTTTTATTGCTAAATTAAGAGATCCTGAGTAAGGTGGTTCAGTGATTCATCTAATTGCGCCTTGTTATAGAGAACTGGGGGAGTGAAGAGTTTAGGACCTAGGGCTCCAATTATTAAGCTACTGATAAATGCGGGCAATGAATGCTATCCTTTTGCCACAATGCAAAGCAGCGAGGTTCACAGCTGGAACTTTGAGCAAGCAATTTTATCAATTTACATATGAGCAAGCTGAAACTTTGTCCCTGCTTTTTTGTGTTTGATGAGACCATAATCTATTGTGCATGCACGTGCACACTTACACATACACACGCATACACTTACACACACGCATACAACTGAAGCTTTAAATAATTTTTAAGAATAGATCAATTATAAGCTTAATTTGTTAATGTTAATAAATATGGATAGAATATGGGTGCAAAAGAAAAAAGGTAATGTTGTAAGCAATGTTATCAACTCTTGCACTGTAATAGTATTCTGTATAAATTAAATACTTAAAAGTGATGTAAAATGAATGACATTGGAACACTTTATTCACATTCAAGCCAATTTTTGACAACATTTTCAATTTACCTTCAGGCAGCATGAATACCTAAAATGCTGTTTTGCAAGTCGTAGGAAAATGGGCTAAAATGCTTAAAATAGAAAGACTCAAGGCTGAATCATACCTCATTCCTTTCTAATTCTAATATTCTACAATAAATACCAAAGAGAGCTTCTGCTTTAAGGGTCATTACGTGAAAATCTACATTATTACTGCTAAATAATAAAACAAATCCAGGTGTAAGATTCCAATGAAACTTGCATAACAATTAGTATTTAAAATTCAATTAGAACTAATCCATCTGTCAGCCCTCTGCATGCTTTTTTATAATATGCATAGAAGATTGCAAGAAGCACAAAATGAAGTGCAGACTGCAGCATTCCAAAAAAAGTACTTATGCTTGCCAACAATAACAGTACCTTGTATAATGCACTATAGAAAGCTGATTTGCTTTTTTCTTAATTGCAAAATACTTGACCTGTAAAAATATAAGTTCCATTGAGAAGCTCTATGGAATTGCAAGCTTCACTGCTGAAGGAATTTAATAGGTAAAATACCGTGCCCTTTTAGTCCACAAGGCAGCAGCATTTTTTTTTTAATTCTGCGACACATTTTGTTCTGAATTGGAAGACTTAGCTGTCACATATGCTCCATTTATCAACGCTACTTAGACTCCTCATTGCTATAAATAGACTTTCTCTTTCCCATTGTGGGCTATTAATTTAATTGAGTGTCAACTGTGATAGCCTGGCTACTAACAGAGCACTGCAGAACACTACATCATTATCACAAATACAAGGGAACTGGGAATTCAAGTGCCAGAATGCCTGACTTTGTAAGTACTACAACAGGTCTAAGGTAACACAATGTGCTCAATGTTGTTGTAGTAAGATCTTTCTATTCTATACATCAAGGAATTGAGCTCAAAGAAAAATATATGATTATGTCTCATTTTTTTGAGGAAAGATAGATGCAGAAGATTTAACAAAGGAATCCACCCTCACATATCTCAGCTGCATATGTTATAATAATAGGGAGGCATGTGAATTTACCAAAAATATCCCAATTCATGGTATGTATGTCTAAACACGAAGGGCCAGATTACATAAAAGTGATATATTTGAGCTCCACTGTGTAATATCAGCATACACTAATGTGCGCTGGTATTACAAGTTCACTGTCGCATTTGCATTGCTGGGAAGCATTGTGCTCATGAGAGCGCACTTCTATAGGCTCCTATGGGAGCCTCATTCTGATATATACATATATATTTATATTTATGTGTTAATATGTGTATATACAGTTCCCATAGAGTACAACGTAAAGGCACTTTTCTGCCCCACTCCCACCAACTTTTGCCCCAAAATACTACATAGTGCAGTGACTTTATTAAAAAATAAAGATACTGCTAGCTTTACTTTTGAATAAAATATGCTAGACATTATTTGGGGGCATTTGGGGCACATTTATAAAATTAACCAGCGCTTGCAGCAGCAATAACCAGTCACTTGTAATGGCTGATTAATTATCGCGCACCTGCAAACAGGCTAATTTACCTATTTGTGGCTGCGCGATAATTTAGTGCTTCACTTGTGATCTAGCCCTAAGTAGGAAGTAGCCACATATATGGTTGGTAAGTGTATGAGTCAAAATAGTTTTTTGGTTTTTTTAATGCTAATAAAATTATCATTTTATATAACTTTTCTCCTTATCACCCTGATGATAAAAGGGAACTCCATGTTGTCCAATAACCATCAGTTCCTAAATAATAACATTTATTACCCATTTTAATAAAAAGATGTAAAGCTTAATTGTTCAACTATGGATTCAGATACTTTAATTGGCCAATTAACAAGAAAGTGTTTCAAATGCTATGGTTTGTCTGGAAATGACAAAAGAGGTTGCCACATAGTGTTTAACAGTTACTAAATTCCAAATCTATCTTGAAAATATAACTTACTCACAAATGTAGGGCACCAAAATCTAGGTGCAAGACAAGCAGGCAGACATTTCACAGCTTCTCTGCTAGCTGTTCAATGGTTCCCCTCCTCCTTTTCTGTTCTGTAAGTGGATAGTGCAATAGCAAATATATCTAGACATTTCCGAAGTTAGACCAGCAAAACACTACACACAAAATTTCAGAGTGATGTGTACGCTAGAGCAATACTCATACTTTTAAGGGCTATAGAAATTGAACCCTTTTCAACAGGACTTACCACAGACTTTCTACTTAAGGGACATGAAACCCACATTTTTTATTTCATGATTTAGATAGAGAATACAATTTTAAACAACTTTTCATTTTACTTCTATTATCGAATTTGCTTCATTCTCTTGCTATCCTTTGTTAAAAGAGCAGCAATGCACTGCTGGGAGCAAGTTAATGCGCTGGGTGAGCCAATAACATGAGACCTATATGTGCAGCCACCAATCAGTAGCTCCTTCACCTCTCTAGGTATAATCTTCAACAAAGAATACCAAGAGAACAAAACAAATTAGATGATAAAAGTAAACTGGAAATTGTTTAAAATTACATGCTACACCTGAATCACAAAAGAAAATATTTAGGTTTCATATCCTTTTAGGTGTAACAAAAAAAAAGTCAGGAAAAATCCCTGTATTAGAAAAAAATGGGAAAACTGCCCAACCATGCCCACGGCCCACGCTTTTTGCAGCAGCACCAGCCACTGCAACAAATTCTAAACAACCCCAATGAGTTCATTTCAAATGAAACCAAAGAAGATAATTTTTCATGACAATTGTTTTGTGCCCATCTACAAAATTACAATCAATTCAAATTTTTTAAGTGTTTACATATATAATCAATTCTCCTATTAAATGCTTTGCATTTTAATTGTAATATTTGAAGTATATTTACAACCTGAGTTAAAGGGACATGAAACCCAATTTTTTTTTCTTTCCTGATTTAGAAAGAGCATGCACTTTTAAACAACTTTCTAATTTACTTCTATTACCTAATGTGCTTCCTTCTCTTGCTATTCTTTGCTGAAAAGCGTATCTAGATAGGCTCAGAAGCTGCTGATTGGTGACTGAACATAGATGCCTCAAGTGATTGGCTCACCCATGTGCATTGCTATTTTTCCACAAAGGATATCTAAAGAATGAATCATATTAAATAATAGAAGTAAATTTGAATGTTGTTTAAATTGTATTCTCTATCTGAATAATGAAAGAAAAAAATTGGGTTTAATGTTCCTTTAATTATAATAAAACTCAATCATGGACTTTTAATAATAAAAATAATAATAAAAATAATAATAATAATAATAAAAAATAAGAGAATAATATATAATTATTTCCAAGAGAAAGGGAGTTAAGAGATTTTGTGTTTTGGAAAGTATTTAACCAGCTATTTCAATTTAACAAAATAAGAATAGTCTATAATATCGTCTAATCAGAAAGTAATAGCATATTACCAGCTGTCACTAAACAATGAATTAAGAAGTACAAATTATTATACCAAGAGAGCTGTTTTCTTTTAAAAGCAGCTAAAGCAATGAGAAAAAGTACAACTCTAACATTAAACCTTAAAAAAACAAAACGCTTGAATTAAAAATTTGACATTTATGGGAAAAAAATGTATAAAAAAGTAAGTCTGACTTTCACATCCTTTGCATAGACCCACTTCCACTGTCAAGGATACCAGAAATGTTTTTTTTAAAAAAAGTACTAAATAAACAAATAATAAAAAAAAACAGCCTTTAAAAAACAGTTAACTTTAACGTGCAAAATAGAAAACTTAAAAAAGTTAAAGAAATTAAAAATAAAAGAGACAATTTTATCAGCTTTGATATAGTGGGCCTAAAATTTGAAAGCTCAATGCTCAAGTGAAATGATCTAAGACATCTCGTCAATATGGAGAGATCCCTAAAAAATGTTAGAAAAACAAATTTTAATTTGGAAGACATTTATCTCACTATGCAAAGTTTTGTATGTGAAGGAGAGACACCTACAATAAAAGGTCTAAAAAAACCCCAAAGATTTTGTATGATTTCTCTCCATGCAGGCAAGCTTTAAATATCAAGTCCAGCAGGAGATGGGTGCAAGAAGAGGCACTATACACGGGCAATCTCATAAATCCTGCATGCTACACATGGTTTAGGTTATAACTAATAAACAATACCCATAACACCCAATGCAAACCTCTTTTTCCATTCTGTGAGATTGTCTATGCAAATATTGTTCAATCCAGCAAAACTACTTTAACATAGCAGAACAAACAATCAGTTTGCAAACATGTTTTAGAAGTTTTTCTTTTGTATTTATTGATTTCACTTGTCATGTTTGCTGTGTGAGACATCAAGTATTGGGCCATTTAACACAACTATATAACATAATGGCATGAAAGCCCACAGGCGATCATTTAGAAAAGATAGATGAAGTGACCCTCAATGAATTTTAAACATGATCTTGCCTGAACAATGTGACCCATTGGCAGCATAACAAGTTGTTTTGAATCTAGGTGGGTTTCTATGAGTACCTAGCATGCAGTCACATGTATCCTTGATAAATACCCCACAAGTGACCAAACATTAACACCAAATTCCAGTGATCTCACGCAATACACAGAATGCAACTGTGGTATTTTAGTTCTTTCTACTCCTAGTCCTACATTCAGGAAATTACAAAAAATACATGAAATATAAATAATAAAGTAATATGGGTCCCAAGAGCAGTTCACCTATTTATCAGATATATTTTTCAGAAATATGAGCAACATGAAGGCAAAATGTATAAATAACACAAAGTTTAATTTAAAGGGTCATAAAGTGCAAAAAGGAAATGCTTTAATGTGTTAGAGCATTTTAATATAGCAAAAGGACACTTTTTGTTGCAGCACAAACACAACATCAGGTTTTCATCTGCTTTATCTGAGCTGTGAATGTGCTTTCGGCTTGACAAAAAAACATATTTCTAACATAAAACCAAACAGTTCTCAGCAATCACAATCCATTTTCTTGATACCCTTCAATACGTTTTTGAGACCATTTACACTTAGCTAATTCAACACCTATAGGCATTTGATACATTTTTGAACTGGCCTTTTTTGACATCTTTGCAAGTAATTTGTAATAATTCTATTATGTTGCACATGGGTAAGACTCAATGAACTGGCCAACAACAACATTTTGTTGAGGTGATTTTGATCATTTGGTCCATAGTAAGACAAATATATTTGTCTCAAAATAAATTGTTCTAGCTTTATAAAAATATAACATTGTATCATGTCCATCCACACTATAATAAATATACCCCCAACATCTTCCCACCTACCTATAACCCAAAATATTCCTTTCCTATGTTGGTCCCATACATACCCCTTCTGTATAGTTATTCTCATATCTGTCTCAAATTCCATATTTGTTTTTCAAAAGTCTCAAATAAAAAAAAATATGTGCCATTATGCAGTCCAGTGGTACATATGCAAATTCAACATATTACAAACATAATATTGATTAACTAAATGGAATAACCACAAGAGTGACACTTTCAAAGTGCAGAAAAATATCAGAGGACAATGGTCTAAATATGAGTGATTAGAAATATCATCAATTTTAGAAAGTTTAACTGATTAAATGTATCTGCATGTTCTATAGATACAACAAAGCTAATTATGCACCTACATTTCTTAAAACCCACTGATGTAATTGATTTCTATTGACCTGATGCTTGGAAAAGAAACATTATTTTGGCGTGCTAGAAGATTTGGCAGTCTTTCTGTACTTGGCTAAGAAATGCGTGTGCAATTAACTTGGCAAACTATCTCGTAGCAGTCTATATAATTGTTGTAACTATTACTAGTAACAGCGTTATTCTTTGAAATGTTTCTTGAATATATTCATAAACCACATCCAATTTTCCATAGCTCATTTCTCAGACTCCTGGCAAAATTATTTTTTTTATTGTTGCACCTGATGTGACCTTAGCTTTTCAAGCTTAGCTTTGACATGCATTATAAAAGCAAGCTTACTTTTACTAGTAACCATCTCTATTCAGTTGTTATATAATGGTTGGCGCTTGCATTTTAAGACAAGAAGATTTGTAATAACCATGATTTGCTATGTATTTAGAGAATTCATCAGGAACGTAATTAATAGGTTATTGAAATTCAAAATGAATCTTTCATTGTTCAGATGTGCAATTTTAAGAGACTTTTCAATGTTCTTAAGCAGGTGGGCTAAGGAGCAACAAAGCATTGCTGGGACCTATCTGCTGATTGATGTCTTTTGTCATTGGCTCAGCAGATGTGTTAAGATAGATCCAAGTAGTGCACTGCAGCTCTAGTGCTAACTTTAGCTATGTAGGTATTAAACACATTGTTCATATGAAAGCAACAATGCAATAAATACATTAGAGCATCTTCTATTTAAATGAGTGGAAAGGACGGTTAAACTGGTAATTCTCTGTGAGTAATAATGCAATAGAATTTTTTATTATTGCTTCTTTAGGTCCCTTTGATATAGTAGACTGCTCTATAACTAGTAAAGCAGACAGCTGCAGGTAGACAGTACTTACAATAGATATCACTGCACTCCACTGGGAAAACTAGAAATTGTTTTAAATAATTACCAACAAACAGTATTATCTTTATAAAAATAGACATGTTACAGTGATTTATGTAATGTGGAAGCAGCGCCAAAGCGTTTTAAAGGGACATTATACACTAGATTTTTCTTTGCATAAATGTTTTGTAGATGATCCATATCCTTTTTATAGATAGTGCAGGAAGCGTATTATCACGTTCATTGTGCCCATTTTATAGGCAGTGAGTTAACTGTGCAAACACCAAAGGTAGTGGAGGTTAACTGCGCTAATACGATACCTATATAATGCTACAGAAAGGGAACTCCTCCTCAAATAGAACCCTCAAAAGAACAGTGTAAAAAAGAGAAACCTTATATGCTATACAGACATAAAGGAAACTTCATCTGTGGCGCTACTAAAGCTTAATATATAAATGGTATCAGGCTAAGAGATTCAAATAAAAATAAGCTAAACAGCAGCTAGATAAGGCGATAACCTTACAATATTAAACTGCAAAAAATGTAGTATCAGATATCAAAGAATATTTAATGCTGACATAAAAGTATACGCAAATACAAATTCACATGAAAGATAGGATGAGACAAGAGATCTACCATACTTTAACAAGGATCTCTTGTCTCGTCCTATCTCTCACAGGATCATTGGATTTACCAATACTGAACTGGGACTCCATCAATGAACTTAATCACTGTATGATCTTTTGCCTTAGTTTTTATCATATTTTTTTATTTTTCTTATGTATGTTTCGTACATCGCTTTTTATTGTGTTTTTATATATGTGAATTTTTATTTGCGTATACTTTTACGTCAGCATTTAATATTCTTTGATATCTGATACTACATTTTTTGCAGTTTAAAATTGTAAGGTTATCGCCTTATCTAGCTGCTATTTAGCTTATTTTTATTTGAATCTCTTAGCCTGATACCATTTATATATTAAGCTTTAGTAGCGCCACAGATGAAGTTTTCTTTATGTCTGTATAGCATATAAGGTTTCTCTTTGTTAACTGTGCAAACCAAAATACCACTTTTTAAGACCTTAAGCTTATCCTTATTATTAATAGCACAACAACATGAAGAACTCTTGCGCATCATAGGCTTAGCGCTTGGATAATATCTGCCTTGAAATGTATTGCGTGCCCTCATAGAAGTTTATTATGTTAGGGATTTAGCGCACCTGCATTATCTGACATGCCGATGTTAGCGCTCACTCACTAAACTTTCGCAAAGCAATAGAAAAAAACTTTGAACTTATTATATGAGCACAATAATAGAAGCACTATTGACTGTACTTGAGTAATGTAAATGCCAAATAACACTAAGATTTTTGAATTCCACATGCAATCTAGGCCTTTCTGTTTCTTCTCAAGCGTCTACCTTCGGCCCCATTATGTCACACAAAGGTAAGACGTATATTTACAAGAATACCGCTTATTACCAAAGTCTGATTTCATAAATAAGTAAAACTGAACTATGTATAAATCTAAATGACGGATGACCTAGTGCCAAGAGATAGCACCTATGGCTCCAAACGTGTGGTACCTAGCTGACCAGTTAAATAGTGGTGTTCAGAGCGCCTAACGTGGGAAGGCTAAGGTGCAATGTGCTTATAAAAGGGGATCTTCTTAATGGGATGCCATAACAATAAATCAGACTTATATATACATTTAATAGATAGATACAAATTGAAACAAATTAAAAACATGGGTTCATGAGCACATGAAACCTACAATAAAATAAAATGATAAAACAATAAAAACAATTTAGGCGAAATATCTGAATATGCTGGCCTAATATACTTGATCCTACCTGTGGTCTCACAGACTCATTCAAAATTACAGGATGTGCAAATATAACTAAGCTTCAGATTCAATAAAATATCAACAAATACAGTGAGATAGCAAAAAACTTCAGTGAAAAGTCACAAAATCCTAGTGTATCTAAAAAATCATACCATTGGTGTCCGAAAATATATATTGAGTAGTATGATTTTTTGATACACTAGGATTTTGTGACTTTTCACTGAAGTTTTTTGCTATCTCACTGTATTTGTTGATATTTTATTGGATCTGAAGTTTAGTTATATTTGCACATCCTATCATTTTGAATGAGTCTGTGAGACCACAGGTAGGAGCAAAAATATTAGGCAAGCATATTCAGATATTTTGCCATAATTGGTTTTATTGTTTTATCATTTTATTTTATTGTAGGTTTCATGTGCACACGAACCCTTTTTTTTAAATTGTTTCAATTTGTTTCAATTTGTATCCATCTATTAAATGTATATATAAGTCTGATTTATTCTTATGGCATCCCATTACGAAGATCCCCTTTTATAAGCGCATTGAATCTTAGCCTTCCCACGTTAGGCGCTCTGAACACCACTATTTAACTTTATGTTTAAATCTAACATTTATTTAACTGAACTAAATTAATATTTAATGTTTAAAGCTCCCAGCTTTATCAATACAAAAAAAAAAAGACTAACACTTTTCTAAAAATCAGAAATGCTTTAAATATTTGTTGATGAGGAAAGGGTTCTGTGCTACATGAGCATTTTAATAAAGGATATTGTGATAAGGAAGGGAACTTTTTATGTGATGAACAAAAGTTATCTGTTCTTTTAATTAAAGTAAGGAATTGTTTTAGGCAGATGCGCTTTGTATCTCTGAAGTTCTCTAATCCGGTTGATGCAGATATAGTGTTTATGTGTCTTGAATAAACCTTCTAATACTTTATGCCATGGATTTTTATCTGTGTTTTGTCTTTTTTTTTTTTTTCTAGTTAACTAAGATTTTTCATGTTGTATAGATGAATAGTTTATTTTGTATTTTTAATTTTACATTTTTTTCAGCCAAAACAGAATATTTTTTATACCTATGTTAAAATTTTAAAGTTTCCAAGATTAATGTAACAAATTTCTCCCTACCATTTTTTTATTAATGCAGTGAAAAGTATATGTAGGCAAAGTTAAATTAGCAATTCAGCCTTCATTTTTACCACTTTACTTTATACACTTTTGGCCCTAAACTGTAAGAAGTGGCACAGCCAATCAGGAGCTGCACAGCTCAGCTTTAGTGCCCATCACATTGAAGCACACCAGAGTGCACATCTTTGTTTTTGCTTCCACTACTCAGTGTAAAGCTCGATTACACAAAGAGAAAGGGGAGAGCTATCTGTTTAGTGTGATGATTGGCTATACCACCCTCTGATATTGAATTTTAAAAAAAAGGCAGCTGAAAAGAAATGTAAAGAGGGAAATATGAGGAGAGCTTAATTTCTAACTAAACAAAATATAAAATAAACTTTTTTCCTCTGTTTATATGCTAATACTGTAATACATGTTAATATTTATTGTTAATTTAAGCAATTTTTTTCCCGTCAAACTTTGCAGTTCTTCTTTGGTATGCCAAGCAAATGCTCACACAAAATATATTTAGAAAAAAAATACAGCCTGAAAATAAGTGCATATTCAGAATTCCTGTTAGAAAGTAAAAGTGATATAACGTAGACAATGAAATCCTAAGCAGAGGTGACAAAAATGGCCACGTAATCCTATTAATATACAGGGAGTGCAGAATTATTAGGCAAGTTGTATTTTTGAGGATTAATTTTATTATTGAACAACAACAATGTTCTCAATGAACCCAAAAAACTCATTAATATCAAAGCTGAATATTTTTGGAAGTAGTTTTTAGTTTGTTTTTAGTTATAGCTATTTTAGGGGGATATCTGTGTGTGCAGGTGACTATTACTGTGCATAATTATTAGGCAACTTAACAAAAAACAAATATATACCCATTTCAATTATTTATTTTTACCAGTGAAACCAATATAACATCTCAACATTCACAAATATACATTTCTGACATTCAAAAACAAAACAAAAACAAATCAGTGACCAATATAGCCACCTTTCTTTGCAAGGACACTCAAAAGCCTGCCATCCATGGATTCTGTCAGTGTTTTGATCTGTTCACCATCAACAATGCGTGCAGCAGCAACCACAGCCTCCCAGACACTGTTCAGAGAGGTGTACTGTTTTCCCTCCTTGTAAATCTCACATTTGATGATGGACCACAGGTTCTCAATGGGGTTCAGATCAGGTGAACAAGGAGGCCATGTCATTAGATTTTCTTCTTTTATACCCTTTCTTGCCAGCCACGCTGTGGAGTACTTGAACGCGTGTGATGGAGCATTGTCCTGCATGAAAATCATGTTTTTCTTGAAGGATGCAGACTTCTTCCTGTACCACTGCTTGAAGAAGGTGTCTTCCAGAAACTGGCAGTAGGACTGGGAGTTGAGCTTGACTCCATCCTCAACCCGAAAAGGCCCCACAAGCTCATCTTTGATGATACCAGCCCAAACCAGTACTCCACCTCCACCTTGCTGGCGTCTGAGTCGGACTGGAGCTCTCTGCCCTTTACCAATCCAGCCACGGGCCCATCCATCTGGCCCATCAAGACTCACTCTCATTTCATCAGTCCATAAAACCTTATAAAAATCAGTCTTGAGATATTTCTTGGCCCAGTCTTGACGTTTCAGCTTGTGTGTCTTGTTCAGTGGTGGTCGTCTTTCAGCCTTTCTTACCTTGGCCATGTCTCTGAGTATTGCACACCTTGTGCTTTTGGGCACTCCAGTGATGTTGCAGCTCTGAAATATGGCCAAACTGGTGGTAAGTGGCATCTTGGCAGCTGCACGCTTGACCAGTGGCGTCACTAGGGTTGGTGTCACCCGGTGCGGTAAGTTATGGTGTCACCCCCCCCCCCCCAGAAAGCAGACACACACAAAAACACAGGCAAACACACATTCAAACACTCAGACACACTTAAAACATACTCAGATGCACACACAAACACTCGGAAACACACTCAGACACACACACAAAAACACACACACAAAAACACTGAGACACACACACACACACAAAAACTCAGACACACACATACAAAATATGTAAACTGCACTGCATTAATTATAAAGCTCATGCCTAGAGCTGCTCCCTGGCTCAGCAGAGCATCAAATGAAAGATAAACAGAGCACTCTAAAAATAAATCACTAAAGAAAAGTTTTAGGTGCAAACTATGAAAATTCTGCTCTCTGACTCTGTTCCAAGTCTGTCAGTGCACAGCCCCGGGCCGCGTGCCTACCGCTTCTTATGGCCAATCACCTCTGCACTCTGCCCACCCCCAGACCCCCGCCCGCCCTCCTACCTGTTCAGTGTGCACTTAGTGTACCGTAACCGTAATGGTCTGGTGGGCATCATACGTGGCTCCTTCACTTTAAAGACAGTGTCAAACAGTCATGCGGTCAGGTGCCAGGCATCCCCTCATGATTTGCCAGTTCCCGTTTAGAGAGACAGCACAGCAGTGAGTGACTCCACTGCTCCACATGTCACTGAGCAGTGAGCACAGATAGGCAGGCAGGTTTAGGCTAGCAGCGCAACTTTGCAAGCCCCACGGCATGCCCACAACATTCATAGTGAAATTGGGCAGGGGAGAAGCAAAGTACAAACAAGCAAAAGCAGCCGGGAAAACTATTTGTTGAAATTGCAGCACTGGCTCAAGGGGCAAAAAAAATTGTGTGTCTACATCTTCCCCAGTCCCACTAATGTTCACAAATGCCAGCCCCTCTAATAAAAAAAATCTATGCATCTCAACATTGTATTTCTTTGAATTTCAATAAAATTTAAAAAAAAAAAAAAAAAAAAAAATTTTTTTTTTTTTTTTTTTTGGTGTCACCCCCTGGTGGGTGTCACCCGGGTGCGGCCCGCCCCCCCCCGCCCCCCCCTAGTGACGCCACTGCGCTTGACTTTTCTCAGTTCATGGGCAGTTATTTTGCGCCTTGGTTTTTCCACACGCTTCTTGCGACCCTGTTGACAATTTTGAATGAAACGCTTGATTGTTCGATGATCACGCTTCAGAAGCTTTGCAATTTTAAGAGTGCTGCATCCCTCTGCAAGATATCTCACTATTTTTGACTTTTCTGAGCCTGTCAAGTCCTTCTTTTGACCCATTTTGCCAAAGGAAAGGAAGTTGCCTAATAATTATGCACACCTGATATAGGGTGTTGATGTCATTAGACCACACCCCTTCTCATTACAGAGATGCACATCACCTAATATGCTTAATTGGTAGTAGGCTTTCGGGCCTATACAGCTTGGAGTAAGACAACATGCATAAAGAGGATGATGTGGTCAAAATACTCATTTGCCTAATAATTCTGCACTCCCTGTAAAGGGCTAGATTACAAATGACACACTAACGTTAGCACAAGCTTGAGTTAACTTGAATACAAGTTGAAAGTAAATGCGACCGCACAAGTGCAAACTAAATTTACGCTTTCTGGGTTAGTGTGACTGAAGACCTTGGGGTAAATTTAATTCTCAGTCAAGTGGACATGATTCGCTACAGCAAATCATGACCGCTCTACATCACTAAATGCCGACAGCATATGCTGGTTAAAAGGCTTGTGCAATGCCATCCTGTTCTCACTGGTGGCCAATCGGCCGCTATCAGGGGCTGTCAATCATCTCGATCGTATGTGATCGGGATGATTTCAATCCGCCACTTAAAAGGTGGTGGACAGGTTAAGGAGCAGCGGTCTCATGAGCCTGAAACCATGGCCCTCCGAAGCAGCATCCGCTGTTTAAATGGAGTCCCTTGTCTGAAGGGTTAGGGCTAATATTAAAGTTTCAATAAACACTACAAAAATACATTAGCATTAACAGTTACACTCATATATACACTATCTACTAAAAATTATTCACTGAAATATTAAAACAAAGTTATAAGGGTTAAAAGGTATATGGTATATAACAAGGTATTTGAATGGAAATGGCTATAAGGTATATATATATATATATATATATATATATATATATATACTTACATGTGTATGAAGTATATATACATATGTATATATGTGTATACATGTGTTTTTATGTTTATATGTGTATATATGTATATATACTTTGGAGCCCTTTCCACTCAAATACCTGAAAACAAAAAAAAAGCATGTTTAATACATTTTAATATTTAAAAATGTATTTTACTGTGCATGTACTATAATTATTTTATATTCCTGTGTTCACATGTGGGAATAAAACACAGATATACGCAGAAAATATATATTTAAAAATAAAAATAAAATTTTCTTTTATGTGAAATGTAAAATATTCATAACTACCTTTGGGTTAGTGCAGTAGGTTAAACTCCTGTCGGGTTAGTGCGCTAGTGATAAGTGTTAAGTTTTTCCAGTTTGTGCTCTCCATTGAAGTATAAAGGGAGAAGAAGTTAACGCGGTTGCGATATTCTAAGTCCTGAAGTTAGCGAACATTGGCTTTTACTCACGCGCAAACATTTTAATTTTACCTTGTAATAAAAGTTTACTTCTGTCAGTGTTTGCGCTCAAGCAAAAGTGTTAAATAGCACGCCACTTGTAAATTGCCCTAACATTGGTAGATAGTATGGTAGGTGTAGTAGTAAGGAGAAATAATTTAAGTAGAATTGAAAAAGGTCTCTCCCTTTCTGCCATGACAGATGCAGATACTATTTTTGTTTCAGGAATTTTCATATAAGACATCTACTACATACCTCAATATAATACATACATTGTATGTATAGATTTGCATATGTTTTCTAAATCAATTTTAAAATATCTACTATGGCTTAGATATAAACTGAAGTGTTTTAGAAACTTAGAGACTGGGGATTTAACTGAAATCATAATATTTTCAGTAACTAGATTGAAGAAGGGACAATACTTATAAAGTTTGTACTTTGCACTGCTTTTCAATAGAAATGTTTTAAAATGATTTTATAGTGTAATTTTTTGCAAAAACAGTTCAGGAAACACCTGTTGGAAAATCTGTTGGAATATTTATGTTCCTGGTCAACTTTGCTGTGGCAAATTAATGGCAGGTGTAAATGAGCTAATCAATCACTATGTCGAATGTTTAAGTAAATTCATACTTAGAATTTCAGTAGGTGGGCCCTCTGATTTATTGGGGGGAGAAGAGAAGTTCCGTGATACAAGATTGGGCAATGTTCTTGAGAGAAGATTTTACTACCAGATCGTTTGAATTCATTGTGTATAGGGAACCCCTTAGGAATAGAGAGGATAGCTTTAAAGACTGGAGCTTCAACATCAAAGCCTCTCTATCAGGAAGCCTTCAGGTTCTGGGGACCCAACATCTTATCCCAGAGAACACTGCTCTGCCAAATAATACCTATCTACAGATGCTTTTGTACTCTCAGTGATGGTGTTTTCACCTTGAAGCTGATGGTGAATGTGTCAGGGTGCCAGGAATCAGACTGAGACGAGAAGTGCAAAAATAATCACACCTTTATTAATAGCAAAAAAGAATAAAAAGTCCACAAGTCAAATAACAAGCCGGGAATCAAAACCAGAGCTGGTAGTCAGACGAGCTGAGTCAGGAGCCAAAGCGAATAGTCAGACGATCCGGAATCAGGAAAAAGGAAAACAGCAGAGTCACTTGGTGATGTACTGGCTGTGATGCAGCTGCAGAAAAGGTTCAAAAGTGTGGTGTAGAGAGGAATTTATTCATGTTTCTCAGGAGTGGCATACAGTAACACAAAATATACTTTTGGCTATATAAGTAATGCATTATTTTTATTTACTTCACTTGGGCATCAGATTTGTGAGCCTGCTTAACCTCCACTACAACATAACAATATCAGCAAAAAACTGTTGCAGCAGTGTTAAAAATAAAGTTTTTGGTCTCCCTCACTGTTTATACAGTGCCAATGTAGAAACATAGAATTTGATGATAGATAAGAACTCAAAACGTCCATCAGAGGTTTTCCCATATTACATATTACTTTTTTCTTAGGATAGCCTTATGTATGTTTCAGGCATTTTTTAAATATTGTACTGTCCCTGTGTTTACCACACGTATTGGAAGTTTAATCCATGAATCTATGACTTGCATTGTTTAAGATCTGACATATGTATCTCTCTTTTAATTGGACAGCACTGTATTCTTGAGTAAATACTTTGTTTGTGATAGAAATTGTCATATATATTTTAGGCTTAAATTATTCATGACAAAACAGAAGGCTGAGAAATAATTAGATGCACAGACTGTTTCAGTTGTTGGTCCCTATAATTGAGTTTTTGTTGTTTATTGCAGTTTGCGTTCACATATGAAGCACCTACAAGGAACACCAAAACCATCAAGAATTATGGATATTGAACGCTATAGTCAAGTCAGGGTGAAAAACATGTGGTTGAAATTCTGCTTAATACACTTCCTTAGAAATGAAGAGGACCCACAGAATAAAAACAAACATTTGATTGTCAAAAAACTGACAGCAAAGACTTAAAGTACAAAATATAGCTAGCTCTACAACTAAGGAGCAAGGATAGATGTATGGAAGTACACACATATTATAAATAAATGAATATTTAATATTCAAAAATATTGTTAATAAAAAGTTACGCTCATATAAATGTACAAAATAGGGACGTCTCCCTAGATAGCGAACACAAATCCAATTGCTTTAGAAGAAGGTACCTTAAGAGTATAGCAGATAAAACATGGAACAGTCTATCAGTTCCCTTTCGTAAAAACAAAAGAAATGAAATCACATAATCAGAGTTCTCCGATGCCTCATAGGCTAATAGACTTATGTGATGGGATATGTAAATCCTATCGGCCGTTACAATGTATCCGAGGCTTTTAGTACACTGATGGTGTAGCAAGCTGTGTTACCATGGAAACAACATGATCCGCTTTGAAGAAACTATCTGTACTGAGGTTCCAATAATAGTTTATTCTGATGTGGTGTATTAGATGGTATTCCAGTGATGTTATTCTTTGCATTCAACGTTGGATTTCCAGAGACACATGCATATGTGTATAAGAAGAAAGTCTTAGCCTGTCTCCACCATATCTGTAGATAATCACAGGAGAAATACAGGCAGATGACAATTTCTATTAATTTTGCTGTGTGAATCGTGCAGTAAAATGAAGCTCCTCTGTGGCAGTCAGTTAGATCTACGCGTTTCACCCTTATAAGGGCTTTATCAAGAATAAAAATATTAATGCGCTAGAAATTGCTACCAAGGGTGTTCAACCAAAAATGGAACATTCCCTAAGATTCCATTCCTGCTTTTTCAAATAAAGATACCAAGAGAACAAAGAAAAAATAATAATAGGAGTAAATTAGAAATTTGCTTAAAATTGTATGCTCTATTTGACGTATGAAAAAAAAATTAGGTTTCATTTCCCTTTTACTTTTAAAAAATATTTTAACAATATAACCATCCAATCTACAAGATTATATTATAAAAATCTCTATATGAAAATCAATATGAATTTTTTTATCTGGAACTTGAATTACTTTACTTTACTCTTTAAGATGAATAAAATTATGCATTGTTAATACGTCCTGTTCTCTACAGAGAGATTTAATATATATTTTTATCCATCAAAACTAGACAAGACACAATGGGGCCTATTTATCAAGCCGTCAACCGCAAATACGCTGGAATTCCGCAGCGCAATTGTGGTGAGCCTGATTCCCCTTCTTTATCAAACCCTACAGACCGGCAAAAGTAGAATTTTGTGACGTAACATACGATCCGCTGGTCAAAGTCCACCACAGATCGATGCTTACGTAATTACAGATGTTCCGAATGCAAATTTGGCACTATCTGACTACTTTTGCTAGTTATCAAATAACTACCAGGTACGCTCGGCACTATTCTGGCCCAGCGTACCTGGTTTTCAATTAGCCGCCCTGGGGGCGGCAGATGCCATAGGAATCAATGGGAGTCTGAAAGCAGCAAAAGCTCATGTTCGCTGCTGCCCGATATCCCATTGATTCCTACTAAACTAAATACAAACTTACCTGTAAAATAAAACCTAAGCTAGCTAAAAAATAAATAATAGTTACATTGTAGCTAGCTTAGGGTTTATTTTTATTTTACAGGCAAGTTTGTATTTATTTTAACTAGGTAGAATAGTTATTAAATAGTTATTAACTATTTAATAACTACCTAGCTAAAATAAATACAAAAGTACCTGTAAAATAAAACCTAACCTAAGTTACAATAACACTTAACACTACATTACAATTAAATAAATTAAATACAATAACCTAAATTAAATTAGCTAAAATACAAAAAAATTAGGGATGGCAAATTAGGGGTTAATAACATAATGTAGGTGGCGGTGGTGTAAGGGACGGCAGATTAGGGGTTAATAACATAATGTAGGTGGCGGCGGTTTAGAGGGGGCAGATTAGGGGTTAATAACATAATGTAGGTGGGGTGGTGTTGGGGGTGAAGATTAGGGATTAATAAGTATAATGTAGTTGGCAGCGGTGTAGGGGCAGTAGATTAGGGGTTAATAAGTATAATGTAGGTGGTGGTGGGCTCCGGGAGTGGCGGTTTAGGGGTTAATTACTTTATTTAGTTGCGGTGGGGTCCGTGAGCAGCGGGATAGGGGTTAAACAGTTTAGTATAGTGTGGGTGTTTAATGACAGTATACCAATAAAGCTGGGAAAAAGATGAAGAGGAGCAAGATCGATGACTGTGAGTTAACAACAGTCCGTTGCTCATCGCCCCGTACTTGGTGCGCAGCTTTTTGACAGCTTTTTTGGTATTCCGGTCCGCTGCAGCAATGCTAGGCGATCTTTGGCGAGTGTATTGTGCCAGCGATTCAAGTAAGTTGACGGGTTGATAAATAGGGGCCAATAAGTTTAAAAGCCTTTTTGAAAATTATCATGATTAACTTGCCTAAAGCAACTCATGCATACTCATAAATTGTTATTAAATGTAGTAGAAATAGAAAAGAATGTGTCCAGAGATTGTATATGATAAATTCAAATAAATTTACAATATGTCTTACATATAGGGCCAAATTACAAGTGTTGCGTTGAAGTTTCTTTTCTCTAATTGTGCTCAAAGTAAAAACATTTTTTTTTTTTCGGAACATTCGTTTGCTGCACTATTCTGTATTCATTTAAAACAAAGCAAATAATGAATATTCATGGAACATTTAACTTTTTTTTTCGTTAAAATTAATGTAAATCTTGCTTTGCTACAGGTGAAAAAGTTCACCTGTAGCCTTATTCTAGCCTTTAGTGCACTGGGGGAGCTGCGCTAATTCTGACCAAACTTCACAGAGCCCAGGGCCATGTTAATAGGAGGCTTAGTGTGGCACATCCCAGAGCCTGCTCTTAAAGGGACATTAAACACTTTGAGATGGTAATATAAAATGATAAATTGTATATATAAAACAACTCTGCAATATACTTTCATTATTTATTTTGTCCTCTTTGCCTGTAATTCCATTCTGAAATTGTGAGCTTTTCAGTTCCTGTTAGAAATGGAAGTGCAGAACACTGTTAAATCCAGCACAACCATTGGCTGCACACTCTAATGACCTATGTATAACTGTCCCTAATTGGCCACAGCAGAGAAGGTAACACAAGTTACAACATGGCAGCTCCCAGTGTTTTATAGACACTAAAACTTTACACCTATTTGTCACTTTTTAAACAACTAATGAAACTTTACAAAATACATCTACATGTTAGTCATGGACTAATCTTTTCTTTGAATGCATCATTCTATCTAGCATGTATTTGGTGTTTAATGTCCCTTTAAGGACTTTCTAACAAATTGAGATTAGGAGCACTCCCTTTAAGAGAGTGCTCCTAATCTCAGCTCGTTACCTGTATAAAAGACACCTGGGAGACAGAAATGTTGCTGATTTATATGGGATCAAATACTTATTTGACTCATTAAAATGCAAATAAATGTATAACTTTTTTGAAATGCGTTATACTTTATTGTGTTGTTGTTAGTTTGTCTCTCACTGTTCAAATAAACCTACCATTAAAATTATAGACTGATCATTTCTTTGTCAGTTGGCAAACGTACAAAATCAGCAGAGGATCAAATCATTTTTTTCCCCTCACTGTATAGGGTAGTATTTTACCTTTTACAGCTAATTTAATTAAATATATACTAATGTATTT
Organism: Bombina bombina; assembly: GCF_027579735.1. Taxonomy (NCBI): domain Eukaryota; kingdom Metazoa; phylum Chordata; class Amphibia; order Anura; family Bombinatoridae; genus Bombina; species Bombina bombina. The sequence goes on from NC_069500.1 coordinate 628,548,782, forward strand.
CGTTAGTATATATTTGGTTTCTTAAAATTAGGATATTCATTTCAATAAAACAAAATGAATATCTGTACAACTAATTCACATCTCTAATAGATGTTAGAGATGTGCATTTATTTTCGGACAAATTAATCGAATTTTCATTTTGTTTTAACAAAACAAAAATCCAAATGAATGGACCAATGAAAATAAAGAAAAGAGATAAAATCAGTAGTCATTTGTTTCCTTTATTTATTTTTTAATGGCTTAATAATTATATTAACATACACTTCCTGCTCTGGAGAGCACATTAAGGTAAGTACTGTAGCTACAGGTGAACTTTTCATGTGTAGCACTGAGCTCATGACTAGAATGTCTGATGAAGGGACCTCAGTGTCCTGAAAGCTAGCAATTGTATCCAATATTAGCTATTAAAGGTATCACCTCTATATCGCTTTTGTTAATTTCTTACAAAATTATATATATATATATATATATATATATATATATATATATATATATATATAGCAGCCAAAAGAAAGTGCACTCTCAGGTCTTTCACAGCAAAAGTTACTTTATTGATGTAACGTTTTCGGAGGAAGACCTGAGAGTGCACTTTCTTTTGGCTGCTATTTGTTGTTTAAAGTTTCACCCAGGCAGTTTTCCACTTGTGGGCAAGATCTGGAATTTTGGATACCTATATATATATATATATATATATATATGTGTGAGTTTAATACTTAATTTCATACATTTTGATGTGTTTTGTAAAATTATATTTTAACCAATAGGGGCATATGTATTAATTTGCGAGCGGACACGAAGTAGCGTATCATGTCCGCTGCACATCGCTACACATTGATAAATGCCGACAGCATATGCACTGTGAACTGCTGGTGCAATGCCGTCCCCTGCAGATTTGCGGACAATCGGCCACTAGCAGGGGGTGTCAATAAACCTGATTGTTTTCACAGATGGACAAGTTATGGAGCAGCGGTCTTTAGACCGCTGCTTCATAACTTCTGTTTCCGGCGAGCCTTCAGGAAACAAGGGGCCTCCAGCTCCATACGGAGCTTGATAAATATCCTCCTTAAACTTTAGTTCAGGTCTCAAGCTGTGGTAAATGTTTTAGTGCAGTTTTGGCTTTCACTTGAGCGCAACCTATAACTTTCAACTTGTAAAATGAGCGCTATTTAGGTTGCTCATGATTTCCAATGAAAGTATAGGTTGTGCTAAAGCCATGTCAGCTACCCTAACCCATCTCTGGTAAAATTGATTTACCATTGACTTGTAATATCAAATTGCATGCTATATTGCTTATCATGACCAACACTATCATTAGTGTGCCACTTGTAATCAGGGCCATATTATTTATATTTTTAGTTTACAAATCTTTTCTGATATCTATTGCATTTTTTGATCATAACTCACATTTATCATTTTGTTTAAAATTCTTTGGAAAATATTTTAAGGACTTGATCAGATAATCATGACTACATTTCAAGTCATGAAAAAAAGAATAGTTATTATTTGTATCAAAACAAGTAGTGTGTTAGAATATTTTCACTAAACATTTTTTTACGCATTTGATCTTTTTGTATCTAGATGCTAATCATTATTACCAATTCTGCATTATCCAACATGAGCAGACTTTTTCATCTGTTTACTTACTAGAAGTGATAATAATTTAGATGGACGATACACATACAGGCAGATAAATTTATAATTAATATGTTAATGTTTTTGTCAAGACAGATGTGAATAAGAGCACTAATTTCTTTAATAAGCCAATATGTGCCATTTCGTATCACACAAGATAGTGCCATAGTTCATATAAGGTAAATAACTGAGAGTTTTTCTTATTTCTTGTAATTTCTGTGACATGTTCACTAAACCCCATAAGTCAAGTGTTTTAAACTTGACATTCTACGTCTTTCAACAAACCTGGTCATATTTTTTCCTTTATTCCTGACAAGCTAAAACATATCACTCAACTTCTTCCAATATTAAAGCTTGGACAGAATGTATGAAATAAAATGTGATGTTCAAGTGTGTATAAATAGTGAGTGTGATTCATTTTCTTACTACCTCCTGGTTTTAATGTCTAGTGGCATTTTTTCTTTAAATTTGCACCTGGTGCAAAACTATATTGCTTATGCTAATGTAGATCCTGCTTCATGTGTAACTGATAACAGTTCAGAAAAACATGGCTGAGATGGCAAACCTATTTGGAAAGGGTTACAACGGGACCTTATCCCAGTGGTCAAATAATCTGAGGAAGCATAAATGAAAAGTTAGCAATCAGAGCTTAAAGGGACATGAAACCCAAATTTTTTATTTCATGATTTAAAAAGAGCATACAATTATAAACAACTTTCGAATTTACTTCTATTATATATTTTGCTTCATTCTCTTGATATTCTTTGCTGAAAAGCATATCTAGATAGTATATCTAAAGAATTAAGCAAATTAGGTAATAGAAGTAAATTGGAATGTTGTTTAAAATTGTATTCTCTACCTTAATCATGAAAGAAAATGTTTGGGTATAGTGTCCCTTTAAGCCTCCATAATGTTCTAACCCTACAATAGCTTGGAGTGGATTTTAAATTTAAAGTATTAAAGAGATATGAAACGCAAAACCTTTTTTTTGTGTGTGTTTCAGATAGAGAATACAATTTTAATAAAGTTTCCAATTTACTTCTATTATTAAATTTGCTTGGTTACCATATTCTGTGTTGATGAGACACCCACACTAATAAAATCTTAGATACGCTAATATTATCTGGTTGATATTTTTTACAATAGAATTCTAATACCAGATAGGGATTTATTGTTAGCATGTGACCAAGTACACAATAACTCTCCCTGTGCTATCCCTTGCACTCCACTTGTAATATTGGCCTTAGACTTTTATGGCATATAGTAACTCAAAGGATCATATATATCTAGAAATCTTAAATGATTGTTAATTCTCAGGCTTAATAATACTATAAAAAAAGGTTTTGGTGTATTTAAAGGAACAGTGTACACCAATTTACATATACAGTAACTGCATGTAATAGACACTACTATAAAGAAGAATATGCACTGATACTGATCTAAAAATCCAGTATAAAACCTTTTAAAAACTTACTTAAAAGCTCCCAGTTTAGCACTTTTGATGAGGTTAGGCTGAGACACCCAGTGAAAGGGGATGGTAAAGGAGGAAGAGCGGGATCCCTCCCACCTCCCCTGCATATGAAAAGACCCATTACACAAACAGGATCAAGCAGGAGATTGTAGACTTGGGTCTAGATCTGATACTTTGGGTCTTGGTTAGGGGTCTGAAAATCAGCACAATTTTTTTTTAAAAAAATAAGCAAAACTATACATTGTTACAACAACACTCACAGGTGGGCTATGCAAATAGATCATGTACAAAACATTTATGCAAAGTTTGATTGTCAACGAAAAAACAAAGTGGTTTTAAGTTATATAACAGAATTAAATGTCACATATATCTGTAATTTATGAGCCATCATTTTATATTTTCAATTATATATGCATATATTTTTTTCCATTAATTGTATTGCAAATTAGTGGTGAATTAAATGAATTTAATATTTAAATGAGCTGAGTCTTGTAGCATAAGTTTATGTAAATATATTTTTTATTTATAAAATAATGTTGTTATATATTTTATATATTGCTGAAATTATAAATTATATTTAAAATAATCTGCATCTATGTTCCTGGTGCATTCAGCGATGATGGAAAGGAACTAGTTCAAGTTAAGAATGATTTGTATGAGCACTAACAACTTTCTGACACAGTCTAACAATACAATTATGATTGAGTTCCTTCATAGGTAAGGTTGTTTGAAATAAAGTAATTCTCAAGAGAGCTGGATATGGAACAAGTCTCCTGTGTCTGTTTGCTTAGAAAATATTTGGAGTGTCATTATTACATTTGAAATACTTTTGTGCTATTGTATCAGGCTATGATGCTTTTGAAGATTCCTGTATATAAAAATAAAAATAACTATCAAAGCTGTAAAGAAACAAAGATAAGGCACAACAGAATACATAGTATGTGATCTCAACTACTTTTTTTGTGGCTGAATAGCTTTGGGAGCTATGGTGACATTTACAGATAATCCAAATATTTTTGCAATCTGAACAATATAACTTTTGTCTGTTTCCTTACTTTATTCTATTAAAGGGACATAATAGTAAACTCTGCAAAGAAAATCTATTAATCCTAGCATTTAAAAAAGGTGAGGATTTACCATCACTAAAAATAAAGACTGCCTTCATTCATCAGTTTAAAAACACAGATGAAAAAGGAACTTTATTTTGCCACGGTTTCACGGCCTAGCGACTCTGGCAAAAAAACGGCACTGCTTATTTTTTTCAATGAGGTGACATTTTCACCTCTTAGCCAATAGTGGTGCATGCCTACAGCATAATGCCGATCGGCCCGCATGGCTATTGCAAAGAGGTAGAAATGTCAACTCATTGAAAAAATGAGCAGCAGCTACATTTGCGTACATGCAGACAAAGCATCCCTTATACATACTTAGGGCCAGATTACGAGTGGCACGCTATCTGTTGCACGCAAGTGATATGCGGTTATTTGCGGCTGTTTGCACGAGTCAGAAGTACCATGTGTATTACAAGTTGTACGTAAACATGTTCACTTGAGCGCAATTGAATTTAACACTTATCAAGAAATCATGACAGGCTCTGGTTAACCTACGTGAATCAAAAAAGTGTCACAAAACACATCAAAATTAAATTAAAAAGTACAGTTACACTCATAATAACACACTCATAATAGAATAATAGCACATCTAATAAAAAAAGTATTTACAAAAAACTTGCACAAAAACATTATCAGGGCTCAAAGATCAGGTGCTAAAAAATGGACTACAAAGGGCTTTAACATGGAGATACATACATATACAAGTCTAAAGTATGTATACATATATATATAAATGCATTGGAGTGCTTTGCAGCCAAGCAGCTAAATAATGTAAAAGAATATTTATGCAATATTCATATTTCATAAAGTGTTTAACTATGTATTCACTGCAAATATTTCACATTCCAATGTTCTTCACATAAGGGAGTATGTTCTAAGTATTTATACATAGGTATATTTTGGTATATAGATATATTTAACCAAAAAAAAAAAAACATCATATATATGTAGAAATATGTATTTATGAATACCTAGAACATATTATTCTATGTGAAGAACATTGGAATCTGAAATATTCATATTTCATGTTGGGTTAGCGCACTTAAGAAAGTGTATATATGCTTATATACATATATATTTATGTGTTCATATGTGTATATATATATAAAAGCAATTACATATGTATTTACTGGGAACACACAGTAGCACCCCACTCCCACCAAATTTAGCCAAAAAAATACTGCCTAGTGAAGTTATTTTATTAAAAAATAAAATGCTAATATCTTTATTTTTTAATAAAATACAATATGCTGTATTTTGGGGCAAATTTATAAAATTAAACAAAGATTGTAATCGCTGATTATCAAATTTGCCTGTTTGTGGGTGTGCGATAATTTAGCTCTCCACTTGTAATCTAGCCCTTAGTGTTTAATGTCCCTTTAGTATTAGTTGTTCAGGTATTAGTGTAATATGTATTGTTCTACATCATATATTTTCCAAATTTATTTCTAATTTTTCATCTCTTTTTTCTTAGGGCATTTTTCTGCAGGTTTTACTTATTTACTATGTGATTGGTTAATTACTCTAACAGGAACATGACTTCACTACAAAAGAGAAAATATATTTTTATTCTAACTGAACATTTAATTTACTAATTTGAAAAAGCATTTCATTATGGTTTACTGATGTTCTTATTGGTGTTTTAAAATGTTTAAAAAGCCCTAAATATATCTTATTCATGTGAAACTCAATTGAACCCTTTAACATGTAATCTTACTATACAGTCACTGGGTTTTGATGACAATTTCTGTGACCTACTTTTACACAATTAATATTCCCCTACAGTATTCCGTTTTCTTTGTTCTTCTCCTCTGCTAATCTTCCTAACTCACTAACAATGGCAGTGTAAGGTACTTGCCAGGATTAATAGGAGAAGAAGTATCATTATAAACAAAGTGGGAGTCATTCAATAATAATTGATAGAATGTAATCAGATAGAAAGCAATGTTTCAAAGCATATAGATGTATCTGAGGTACAGTATAAAAAAACACTAGGAAGCATCAAAGTTGGACATTTGGTATTTTAAAAAAGGTAGATGATTAAAAAAGTTAGAAAACATAGTTATGGATTGATAATTTGTGATGTAATATGATGTTACACTAGGAATTTTGTATGTGTAGTAATATGCTATGGCATGTAGGAATTACAAGAATGGGATCATTATAGTCAAATGATTAAGAAGGTAAGGGACAGATGATGTTGGGTCTTGGATATTTTTTTAACTGTCATGTTTCTGTATTGTCTCTATTTGAGAGCAATGATGAAATGTATGAAAAAAATAATAATATTAGTAACTGGTTAAAGTTAATTTAAGACCAATTCATTAAAATGTAGCGTAGAAAACACCTTGCAAAGTTATATCAAGTAGAAACTTAAATGACTTAATGTGCTAGTGAGGCCCAACATATATCCGCTTTACTTTCAATCTCACAATCCTCATAAGCTCCACAGATCTTTTATAAGTGAGATAAACTTTTTCAGCTCAATGTTTGTGGTGCTATAGTAAGCCATATAAATAAATCAGTGTGTATGTGATGCAATATAAAAAAAAGTGGATTTCCTTTTACAGTGTTGACCAACTTGTGTATATTTGGGACCCTTGCGAAAAATATTACAATTAATATTGGCAAGGACAAAATTTGTCAGCAGTTAATGTAAGACCATGGAGAGAGAGCTTAAAGGGACATGAAACCCACATCTTTTTTGGTGGGGGACAAAGTTCCATCTAAATATTATGTACTGCTTCCACATAAAAGGTGAAAAGGTGAGGTTGAGCAAGCCTTATAATGCTGTGGCTCCAAGTCTGCTAATGCAGCTTGGTAAATAGAGCCCTTTATGTATAATCATGTGTAGTTAAAAAAAAATCTTTTATTATTATTTATTGTCTCCGGTTCCTGTAATTTAAGTCTGAGAACTAATAAAACACAAGACAGGCTTCACAAAGTCCTTCTAATTAAAACATAGAAACATAAATTTTGATGGCAGATAAAAACCATAGGCCCAACAAGTCTTCCGAAAATTTCCTAAAAATGTTAGCTTATTTAAGTCATAGGATAGCCTTATTCCAGGCAATCTTGAAGTCTACGGCAGTGTTTGTCATTTCTCCCTCTAATGAAAGTTTAGTCCATGGGACCAATTAATTAAAGGGACAATGAACCCACATTTTTTTTTATGATTCAAATAGAGCATGCCATTTTAAGCAAATTTCTAACATACTTCTATTATCATTTTTTCTTCATTCTCTTGCTATCTTTATTTGAAAAAGAGTGCATCTAAGCTTTTTTGGGGGGTTCGGACTCTGGACAGCACTTTTTTTTGGTGGATGAATTTATCCACCAATCATCAAGAACAACCCAGGTTGTTCACCAAAAATGGGCTGGCATCTAAACTTACATTCTTTCATTTCAAATAAAGATACGAAGAGACTGAAGAAAATGTTATAATAGGAGTAAATTAGAAAGTTGCTTAAAATTTCATGCGTTATCTTAATCACAAAAGAAAAAAATTGGGTTCAGTGTCCCTTTAAGCTCTGTATTGGCCCCAATGTCTCTGTTTCCATGCAATCCTTCAGGCTCGCTGGAAACATTATTTAAGAAGCAGCGGTCTTAAGACTGCTACTCCTTAACTCATCCGCCTGCTCTGAGGTGGCAGACAGCAATCTGCCCGATCACATACGATCGGGTTGATTGACACCCCTGCTAGTGGCCGATTGGCCGCAAATGTGCAGGGGGCAGCATTGCATAAGTATTTCTAGTGAAATGCTTGTGCAATGATAAATACCGACAGCATATGCTGTCGGCATTTATCGATGTGCGGTGGACATGATCGCTACAGCACTTTCATAAATCGGCCCCTATGAATCAATCACACTTTCTTTGAAGACGTTCTTCTACAAGGTAGACCTGAACCTACTACCCTTCAGCTTAAAGTCATAACCCCTTGTTCTGGAATTGCTCTTTTTGTGAGAAATAATTTCAGCCTCTGTTTTATTAAGTCCCTTAAAGGGAAAGTAAAGTAATGAATCAGATAGAGCATGGCATTTTAATAATTCTAATTTGCTTTGTACTCTTGGTATCCTGGGTATAATAGCATACCAAAGTAGGCTAAGAATCAGCAATGCACTACTGTAAGCTAGCTGCCAAATGAAGGCAGCAGATATATACCACTGTCCGATGTGTTCAACTATCCCCAATATTGCATTGCTGCTTCTTCAACAAAGGATACTGAGAGAATGGAGCAAATTTGATAAAGTAAGTCAATTGGAAAGTTGTTTAACTCCTTAAGGACTGTGAATTTTAGAAAAAATACTTGCTCAAAGCACCAGCAAATTTGTAGCCTTTTTGCTATTACTCCACTAAAACAGAAATAGAGCCTTTTTTTATTATGTTTTTATTTACCTATTAACACTATATATTTTATTTAGTAGACAATGCAAGGTATTAATCTAGGCCCATTTTGGTATATTTCATGCCTTCTTTTCATTGCCAAATGCGATCATATTAAAAAAAGTTACATTTTTAACACACTTTGGTGTTCTCACTAATATTATTTACACATTACTACTGCGGTTATAGAAAAAAAATGTTGTAAAAGCTTCTCTGTGGTCCCCTTTGTTCAGAAACAGCAGACATGTATGGCTTTGACATTGTTTTTGGCAATTAGAAGGCCGCTAATTGCAGCTGTGCACCACACTTCTGAAATTCCCGGTAGTGAAGTGGTTAATCCGGTAGCTTAATTTTAGTTGTAGTGTAGAGATTACCCTCCCACCTGACACCTCCCAACCCCTCATTCCTACCTGATACCTCCATAAAAGCTCTCTTCCCTCCCTTACCCCTACTGGTCACCACCATCTTAAGTACTGGCAGAAAGTCTGCCAGTATGCGGTTTAGGGAGAGTTGTTTTTTTTATTTATTTATTTAGTGCATCTAACCCTCCTCAAGAATCCTGCCAGCCAGTACCCATTTTCAATTGTTTGGGAAACCCATCCCTCCCCCTCAACATTTTTTTTTCTGTAGGTAGGGAATCCATCCTCCCTATACCTCCCTCCCCACTCCCGCTATGCACCACCTGCCCACCTCCCTCCTTCCCTCCAACACCACCCACTGCAGCACCGCAAGCAGATAACAGTGATATATGTGTGTTGCTGTTTGCCTCTGTAATCTGCTTAATATGGTAACAGACACACTGTTACCACTCACTTACCACATCAAGACAGATTCCTTATCCCTCTGGTTGCGATATAAGCCATCAGAGCCAACAGCCAGGTCAACAGTATGAGTGAGAAGGTTGGATGTAGCTACTACATCAACAGGGTACACTAGCTAAAGTACCCTGTGATGTAGTAGCTACGCCCATTAGGCTTAAGGGGTTAAAATAGTGTGCTATCTAAATCATGATAATAGAAGTTAAAAGGACAGTCTACCTGAAAATTTTTATTGTTTAAAAAGATATTCCCTTTATTACCCATTCCCCAATTTTGCATAACCAACACTGTTATAATAATATACGTTTTACCTCTGTAATTACCTAGTATCTAAGCCTCTGCAGACTGCCCTATTATCTCAGTGCTGTTAACAATCTTGAATTTTAGCCAATTAGTGCTGATTCATGGAAAAATGCAATGGAGTGAGCACAATGCTCTCTATATGGCACACAGGAACTAGCACTTTCTAGCTGTTGTTTATAAAGCACTAATATAAGGGCAGTCTGCTGGGACTTAGAATAAAAAAACTGGGATAGAATACAGCAGTCCACTTCTTGCACAGAGAAGGCTTAAAAAGCCTACTAATAAACAAGAAATATACTGTACAATTATTTTCATGTGACTGCTATTGAAAAGCATTGAAAAGCAGTTCACTAATTAAAATAGCCAGTAGGTGGAGCTGTCCGCTTGTTTTGCAGCAAAGTTATGCAAGCTTAGCAGACTGAAATTAATCTGTGTACCCAGAACAGATCTTAGCTATCGAGCAGCTTTCAAAGCAACAAGATCTAGCAGCCACTTCCCTATTATCTTCCTGTCCAGCTGCTTGACGTGAGGGAGCCTAACTGCTTAATCAGTCCAGATTGAAATGGATATAATAGGTGCAGACACAATATTATCTTACATGCTAACAATTCAGAGAACTATTTGCAGAAAAATGCAAGTAAAAAAATGTTTTTGTTCATTAAACTTAGTTTGATGATACAGTCTGTTGTGTGATTATTTAATTAGGTTTATAATGCTGTTTAGCATTTAAAGTCTTCATTTCAAATCTTTAAAAATAATGTATTGGGTGTTACTTATGTCAATTTTGAGAGGGGCCTGGAACCTAACTCCCTCACTTCCCATTGACTTACATTATAAGCTGGGTTTCAATTTACAACGGTTTCTATTTACAACCATTCCTTCTGGAATATATTTTTGTATATGTTCAATTGTGATCATATAAAAACAGTGAAAATCTTCCATTTCATGTGCAAAGACTAAAAGGCTTTTGTCCGGTGCTTGTTAAGAAAATAAATATTGCAACAATGCTTTCTTTATATGTTGTTATCAGAAGTTTCTTTTTTCTTGCCTTGTTGCTGTTTCTTTTTTTTTTTCTCTCTCTCTCTGAAATGTATCATGAACTTGATTATAAATAATACAAAAAAAAATGCATGCAAAGAACCACAATATTTTGTTTAGGCAGAGATTTTATATAAAGATGCCTTAAAGGACGATAAAATACAGTAGAATTGCATAATCAACAAATTAATAGTAAAAAGGTTAACTCAATAGAACGTATTCTGAATTTCAAATGAGCTGTAACTTATTATTATTAGTATAATTATTATTATTGTTATAATGTTGTATCCGAATCATTGAATAAATATTTTGTCCCTGTAATGCATAGAGAGATAAATAAGATTAGGAGTCTGCTATTTTTGTATGCCAAGTCCATCTATTCTTAAGTAACAAGCCCCATTGCATCTCCTCCAAATAAGACAAGTGTGGCAGAGGGGACCATTAAAAAAAATCATTGCTGCTCCTGAGTCTACCTAGATTTACTCTTCACCAAAGGATACGGGAAGAACAAAGCAAATGTGTAAATACAAATACATGGACAAGTTGTTTAAACTTGCATTCCTTATCTGAATCATGAAAGTTTAACTTATACTTTACTGCAGCTTTACATTAAATCTGTTTATTTTGATTTTTAAATTAACAGGAAGTGCAACTGATCTCTGGGGTAAAATCCTACTGGCTGATAAAGAAAATCCCTTAGCTCTATTGATAGCGGCATTCCCCGCAAACATAAGAACAAAACATGTTTACATAGCAGCATAGGAATATCCTTTTCTCAAAAAATATATTAATATGTCTTATTTTACATGCAATAAAGAACAAAACAATAAAATGCAGTGTCCCTTTAAAACATTCAATATAGGTAGGGATACTACAGGCTCAATCAGCTATTTCAAATGCCAATATAAATGCTAAGGAACTATTTGTAAACAATTTAATACACTCTAGCAGGTAAAATGGATCATTGGGAACAACTTAAAGGAGATAAAAATGTTGGGTAAACTGTCCCTTTAAGGTTGTATACATATCAGGTGACTGCTTTATACTTAATCAGTTGTCCGTAATGCGTAAAGATTGCTTCATATCACCACGGATATAAACATATATTTCAGAAATAGAAGCTATTTCAACAGTGTTTGCTTTACATTTTCAATCCAAAACATGTTATGAACCATCATACCATAATGAATGTAATTCATTTACTAAATTCAAACATCCTTAATGTTTTTATTTCATTTTTAAATGATTAGGCAAGCTGCAAAAACTCTGCCATGGTTACATAATGTACCCATTTATCACGCCTAAGGACTAAGGGAGATGAATTATGTAAATTACAATATGAAATTTCATATTTTATAAGTCATTTATGATTGGCCATATTTGAACTAAAATGATTTTAGCTGAAAGCCTGGCAATTATTGTTATGGTTTCTTTTACATTAATTCTATAATGAAATTCAAAAGCAGTTGGCAGATTTTCTCTTCCACTTAAGCTACATATCCTAACAAATTATTAAAAGCTGAAGCTGTGGTTTAGGGGAACTCATATAAACAGCACGTCAATTACATTTCAAAGGGTGCTATTTAACATTAGTTGTAGGTATTTTATTCAAATAAATGACTGGAAATAGATAACAATTACTAGTTTTCTGTGAAATCTTTTAATTTTATTCAAACAATTTGTATATTGATAAACTTTAACCCCAATTTTCATACAGCATGAATTATTATTATTATTGTTGCTGTTATATCATCAGTGTCTTATGTCATATTTCAAAAAATAAAAAATAAAATAAATAAAAAAGCAAACATAGTCATATATTATTGCTATAAATAAAGAGTTGTATATTTGAGCTATTTTGGTTAGCTAACTATCGGCTAGATTACAAGTTTTGCGTTATGAGGGGTGCGGTGCTAACTTGCACGTTATTGTCACTGCTCACTTACGTACAGCGCTGGTATTACAGGTTTTTATTAACCCGGCGTTAACAGGCAAGAAGTGAGCGTAGAGCAACATTGTGCTCCATACCGCACTCCAATACCCGGGCTGCTTAAGTTAGCGGTGAGCTGGTTGTACGTGCTCGTGCGCGATTTCCCCATAGACATGAACGGGGAGAGCCGGCTGAAAAAAAGTCTTACACCTGCAAAAAAGCAGCGTAAAGCTCAGTAACGCAGCCCCATTGATTCCAATGGGGAAACAAAATTTATGTTTACACCTAACACCCTAACATGAACCCAGATTCTAAACACCTCTAATCTTACACGTATTAACCCTAAATCTGCAACCCCTGATATCGCTGACACCTACATTATACTTGTTAACCCCTAATCTGCTGCTCCGGACATTGCCAACACTATAATAAACATATTAACCCCTAAACCACCACACTCCCACATCGCAAACATTAGTTAAATATTATTAACCCCTAATCTGCCGCCCCTAACATCACCGCCACCTACCTACAATTAATAACCCCTAATCTGCCCCTAACATCGCTGCCACCTACCTACAATTATTAAACCCTAATCTGCCGCCCCTAACATCGCCGCCACCTACCTACAATTATTAACCCCTAATCTGCCACCCTCAATGTCGCCCCCACTATACTAAATTTATTAAGCCCTAAACCTAAGTCTAACCCTAACCCTAACACCCACTAACTTAAATATAATTAAAAGAAATCTAAAGAAAACCTACTATTAATAACTAAATAATTCCTATTTAAAACTAAATACTTACCTATAAAATAAACCCTAAGCTAGCTACAATATAACTAATAGTTACATTGTAGCTAGCTTAGGGTTTATTTTTATTTTACAGGCAAGTTTGTATTTATTTTAACTAGAGAGAATAGTTACTAAATAGTTATTAACTATTTATTAACTACCTAGCTAAAATAAATACAAATTTACCTGTAAAATTGAACCTAACCTGAGTTACACTAACACCTAACCTTACACTACAATTAAATACATTACCTAAATTAAATGCAATTAACTAAATTAAATACAATTACCTAAATTACAAAAAAAAACACTAAATTAGACAAAAAAAAAAAAAAATTACAAGATATTTAAACTAATTACACCTAATCTAATAGCCCTATCAAAATAAAAAAGCTCCCCCCAAAATAAAAATAAAAACCCTAGCCTAAACTAAACTACCAATAGACCTTAAAAGGGCCTTTTGCGGGGCATTGCCCCAAATAAATCAGCTCTTTTACCCACTGCCCACACAACCAACCCCCCAAATAAAATCCTAACTAAAAAAAACTAAGCTCCCCATTGCCCTGAAAAGGGCATTTGGATGGGCATTGCCCTTAAAAGGGAATTTAGCTCTATTGCTGCCCAAACCCTAATCTAAAACTAAAACCCACTCAATAAACACTTAAAAAAACCTAACACTAACCCCCTGAAGATCCACTTACAGTTTTGAAGAGCCGACATCCATCCTCAACGAAGCCGGGAGAAGTCTTCATCCAAGCCGGCAGAAGTGGTCCTCTAGACAGGCAGTAGACTTCATCCAGATGGCATCTTCTATCTAGGTGTAATTAGTTTAAATATCTGATAATTTTATTTTGTGTAATTTAGTGGGGGGGTTTTAATTTAGGTAATTGTATTTAATTTAGGTCATTTATTTAATTGTAGTGTTAGGTGTTAGTGTAACTCAGGTTAGATTTTATTTTACAGTTAAATTTGTATTTATTTTAGCTAGGTAGTTATTAAATAGTTAATAACTATTTAATAACTATTCTACCTAGTTAAAATAAATACAAACTTACCTGTAAAATAAAAATAAAAATAAAAATAAACCCTTAGCTAGCTACAATGTAACTATTAGCTATATTGTAGCTAGCTTAGGGTTTATTTTACAGGTAAGTATTTGGTTTTAAATAGGAATTATTTAGGTAATAATAGGAATTTTTATTTAGATTTCTTTTAATTATATTTAAGTTAGGGAGTGTTAGGGTTTGGGTTAGACTTAGGTTTAGGGGTTAAAAACTTTAGTATAGTAGTGGCGACATTGGGGTGGCAGATTAGGGGTTAATAACTGTAATGTAGGTTGCGGCGATGTTAGGGGTGGCAGCTTAGGGGTTAATAATATTTAACTAGTGTTTGCGAGGCGGGGGTGCGGCAGTTTAGGGGTTAATATGTTTATTCTAGTGGTGGCGATGTCCGGAGCGGCAGATTAGGGGTTATAATTTTATTTTAGTGTTTGCGATGCGGGAAGGCATCGGTTTAGGGGTTAATAGGTAGTTTATGGATGTTAGTGTACTTTTTAACACTTTAGTTATGAGTTTTATGCTACGGCTTTGTAGCGTAAAACTCATAACTACTGACTTTAGAATGCGTTACGAATCTTGCGGGATAGGCTGTACCGCTCACTTTTTGTCCTAAAAAAAAAAAACTTGTAATACCGGCGCTATGGATTCCCATTGAAAAAAGACTTTACGCAAATTGCGTTAGTTAATTTGCGGTACAGCCAAAAAAGTGTCTGGGACAGCTGTACCTACAAGACTCGTAATAGCAGCAGTAGTGAAAAAGCAGTGTTATGAGCCTTAACGCTGCTTTTATACTTATAACCCAAAACTCGTAATCTAGCCGTAAGTTATTCTTTCCTTAAAGAGTAGGAATTTGACTTTTTATTAATTAAATATTTATGACAAATATATTATCTAGCTATGTGGGAATATTAACCCCATCATACCAGGACTTATTTGTCTACATTGGATGTAAACACAGAAGTAAACATTGAAATCACGCGGTCGCATAATTTCAATGTTGGAATCGGGTCAGGGGGGAGAGCCTATGATGCTAGGCATTTAGGAAGCGACTATGGCTTCAGTACAGCAAAATGGTTAGGACGTTCCACGGCATGGAACATCCTAACAGCGGGAAGGGGTTAATTTGCTTGTGCATTAAACATTTTCAGCAGGATGATGTATTACCTGAAATTGAAGAATGTGTAGTACACAATGTTTATACTTATTTGACAAAAGCATATTTGATTTTTATATTTAGACCATTTTTATCCACAAATGGAGCCCAAATCCTCCTTTTAAAAAACAGGTCAATTTGCTTTGTTCTCTAGGTATTATTTTTTTAAAGCTAAATTTAGGCAGGTTCAAACTGATTTCTAAAGTATTGAAGGCCACTCCTTTTATCCTAGTGCATTTTTACAGTTTTTCACAGTTAGACAGTACTAGTTCATGCGTGCCATATAGATAACATTGTGCTCACTCCTTTGGAGTTATTTATGAGTCAGCACTGATTGGCTAAAATGCAAGTCTATCAAAAGAACTTAGATAAGGGGGCAGTCTGCCAAGGTAAATCACAGAGGGTAAAAAACATAATTTATATAAGAACCTACCTTATAAATTCATTTATTTCATATTAGCAAGGGTCCATGAGCTAGTGACGTATGGGATATACAATCCTACCAGGAGGGGCAAAGTTTCCCAAAGCTCAAAATGCCTATAAATACACCCCTCACCACACCCATAATTCAGTTTAACAAATAGCCAAGTAGTGGGGTGAAAAAATAAGGAGTAAAAAAAGCATACAAAAAGAGGAACTGGAAATATAATTTTGCTTTTATACAAAAACCATAACCACCATAAAAAGGGTGGGCCTCATGGACTCTTGCCAATATGAAAGAAACTCATTTATCAGGTAAGTTCTTACATAAATTATATAAATTATGTTTTCTTTCATGTAATTGGCAAGAGTCCATGAGCTAGTGACGTATGGGATAGAAATACCCAAGATGTGGGAGACCACAGAAGAGTCACTAGAAAGGGAGGGGTAAAATAAAAACAGCTATTTCTACTGAAAATAAATTAAATCCACAAAAAAATAAGTCTTTCTTATAAATTTCACATAAATTTCAAGAAAAAAACTTAAATCATAAGCAGAACTGAGACAGCTGCATGAAGAACTTTTCTACCAAAGACTGCTTCAGAAGAAGCAAATACATCAAAATGGTAAAATTTAGTAAAAGTATGCAAAGAAGACCAAGTTGCTGCTTTGCAAATCTGATCAACTGAAGCTTCATTCTTAAAAGCCCAAGAAGTAGCAACTGATCTAGTAGAATAAGCTGTAATTCTCTGAGGCGGAGACTGTCCCGTCTCCAAATAAGCCTTGTGAATCAAAAGCTTTAACCAAGATGCCAAAGAAATGGCAGAGGCTTTCTGACCTTTCCTAGAACCAGAAAAAACTGCAAATAGAAATCTTCTTGAAATCTTTATTAGCTTTGACATAATATTTAAAAGCTCTTAAAACATCCAAAGAATGTAAAGATCTTTCAATAGAATTCTTAGAATTAGGACACAAGGAAGGAACAACAATTTCCTTACTAATGTTGTTAGAATTCACAACCTTAGGAAGAAATTTAAATTAAGTCCGCAAAACAGTCTTATCCTGATGGAAAATCAGAAAAGGAGACTAACAAGAGAGAGAGCAGACAATTCGGAAACTCTTCTAGCTGAAGAGATAGCCAATAGAAACAACACTTTCCAAGAAAGTAGTTTAATATCCAAAGAATGCATAGGCTCAAAAGGAGGAGCCGGCAAAGCCTTCAAAACCAAATTAAGACTCCAGGGAGGAGAAATTGATTTAACAACAGGCTTGATACGAACCAAAGCCTGAACAAAACAGTGAATATTAGGAAGTTTAGCAATCTTTCTATGAAATAAAACAGAAAGAGCAGAGATTTGTCCCTTCAAGGTACTTGCAGACAAACCTTTATCCAAACCATCCTGAAGAAACTGTAAAACTCTAGGAATCCTAAAAGAATGCCAAGAGAATTTATGAGAAAAACACCATGGAATATAGGTTTTCCAAACTCAATAATAAATCTTCCTTTAACCCTTTGAGTGCTAATGACGGCTCTGAGCCGTCACAGAGTTTCCCACTCTGGTGCTAATGACGGCTCAGAGCCGTCACTAGCAAACTCCCACCTTGAGGGAGATCTGGGGGCTCCCATCTGCTCCTACCCCAGCAATCATGCCTGTAGAGTGACAGGCATCGCTGGGGCTTTTGCGTCGTGACGTCACGCACAATAACGTGATGACGTCACTGTGCAACTTTATTTATACTTAACAATGTTAAGTATAGGAGCAGGGGGCATGTTGCTTAGAAGCCTTTATCTCAGGCATCTAAGCAGCTACAGACCCTCAACACCCACCATTGGAAAGGTAATAGTCTAACCTTTCCAACAGTGTATGTATTTTTTCCGGGTCTGAAAAAAAGAAAAAAAAAAGTTAAAAACAATATTGTGAAAAAACATTAAAAAATAAAAAAAACTTAAAAATCTTAGCACCCAGATGGGAAAGTGCTTAGCACTCAAAGGGTTAAACAGAATTACGAGCCTGTAGCATAGTATTAATCACTGAGTCAGAGAGACCTCTATGACTAAGTGCTAAGTTTTCAATTTCCATACCTTAAAATTTAGCGATTTGAGATACTGATGGAAAATGGCCCTTGAGACAGAAGGTCTGGCCTTATAGGAAGTGGCCAAGGTTGGCAACTGGACATCCGGACAAGATCTACATACCAAAACCTATGAGGCCATGCGGGTGCTATCAGAAACACATACAATTGTTCCAATATGATCTTGGAGATCACCCTTGGAAGAAGAACTAAAGGCGGAAAAATGTAAGCAGGTTGGTAAAACCAAGGAACTGCTAACGCATCCACCATCTCCGCCTGAGGATCCCTGAACCTGGAAAGGTACCTGGGAAGCTTCTTGTTTAGATGGGAAGCCATCAGATTTATTTCGGGGAGACCCCACATCTGTACAATCTGACAAAATACATCTAGATGGAGAGACCACTCCACTGGATGTAAATACTGACGACTGAGGTAATCCGCTTCCCACTTGTCTACACTTGGAATATATATCTCAGAAATTAGACAGGAGTTGGATTCCGCCCAAGAAAGTATTTGAGATACTTCTTTCATCGCTAATGGACTGCGAGTCCCCCCTTGATGATTGACATATGCTACAGTTGTGATATTGTCTGTCTGAAAATGAATGAATGATTCTCTCTTTAATAGAGGCCAGAGCCCTGAAAATAGCACGGAGTTCTAAAATATTGATTGGTAACCTCACCTCTTGAGGATTCCAAACTCCTTGTGCTGTCAGAGACCCTCAGACAGCTCCCCAACCTGTGAGACTTGCATCTATTGAAATCACAGTCCAGGCAGGACGAATAAAAGAGGCCCCTTGAATAATCCGATGATGGTCTAACCACCAGGACCGAGAGAGTTGAATGTTGGGATTTAAGTATATCAACTGTGATATCTGAGTATAATCCCTGCACCATTGATTCAGCATGCAAAACTGCAGAGGTCTCATATGAAAATGAGCAAAGAGTATCACGACCGATGCTACAGTCATGAGACCTAAAACTTCCATTCACATAGCCACTAAAGGGATTGATCGAGACTGAAGGTTTCGACAGGCAGAAACAGATTTTATTTGTATCTTGTCTGTTAAAGACAGAGTCATAGATACTGAATCTATCTGGAAACCTAAATAGATGACCCTTTGGTAAATTGATCCTCCAACCATGTCTTTGAAGAAACAACACAAGTTGATTTGTGTGAGATTCTGCTAAATGAAAAGATTGAGCCAGTACCAAGATATCCTCCAAATAAGGAAACACCGCAATACCCTGCTCTCTGATTACAGATAGAAGAGCACCGAGAACCTTTGAAAAGATTCTTTGAGCTGTTGCTAGGCTTAATGGAAGAGCAACAAATTGGTAATGCTTGTCTATAAAAGATAATCTCAGAAACCGATAGTGGTCTGGATTAATCGGAATGTGAAGATACACATCCTGTAAGTCTATTGAGGACATGTAATGACCTTGCTGAACAAAAGGCCGAATAGTCCTTATAGTCCCCATCTTGAAAGTTGGGATCTTTAGAAAATGATACAAAAACTTCAGATCCAGAACTGGTCTGAAAGAATTTTCCTTTTTCTTCGGGACAATGAATAGATTTGAATAAAAACCCAGACCCTGTTCCAGAATAGGAACTTGTACAATTACTCCTAAAAGCTCTAGATCTGAAACACACTTCAGAAAATCCTGAGCTTTCACAGAATTTGTTGGAATGTGAGATAGAAAAAAAATCTTCTCACAGGGGGTCTTATTCTGAAACCTATTCAATACCCCTGAGAGACAATATTCTGAATCCAATGATTCTGAATGGAACCTGCCCAAACGTCTTGAAATAATTTCAATCTGCCCCCACCAGCAGAACTGGATTGAGGGCCACACCTTTATGCAGTCTTGGGGGCTGGCTTTGGTTTCTTGTAAGGCTTTGATTTATTCCAACTCGAGGATGGCTTCCAATTGGAACCAGAGTCTTTAGGGGAAGGAGTGGTTTTCTGTTTTCTATTCTGACAAAAGAAACAAAACTGACTAGAAGCTTTAGATTTGCCTTTCGACTTTTTATCTTGAGGCAAAAAAACTCCCTTCCCCCCAGTGGAAATAATAGAATCCAACTGGGAACCAAACAAATTATTACCCTGGAATGATAGAGATAGTAACCTAGATTTAGATACCATGTCAGCATTCCATGATTTGAGCCATAAAGCTCTTCTAGCTAAAATAGCCGAAGATATATATTTAACATTACTCTTAATAATATCAAAAATAGCATCACAGATAAAATGATTAGCATGTTGAAGCAAACAAACAATGTTATGCAAATTAGAGTCTTTTTCCCATTGTGCTAAGCTATGCAACCAAAAAATTGATGCAGCCGCAACATCAGCCATAGATTCAATTAAGGATACTTAAAAGAAGTACTATCTTCCATAGGAATAGTAGTACGTTTAGCAAGAGTAGAAATAGCCCCATCAACTTTAGGGACTTTTCTCAAAACTCTAATCTAGCCACTGCCAAAGGATACAACTTTTTAAACCTTGAAGAAGGAATAAAAGAAGTACCAGGCTTAGACGATTCCTTAGCAATCACATCAGAAATAGCATCAGGAACAGGAAAAACCTCAGGAGAAGTCACAGGAGGTTTATAAACAGAATTTAAATATTTACTGGATTTATTATCAAGAGGACCAGACTCCTCAATATCCAAAGTTTTTAACACTTCTTTTAACAAAGGATGAATATGCTCAATCTTAAAAAGATAAGATGATTTATCAGTGTCAATGTCTGAAGTAGAATCTTCTGAATGAGAGAGATCCTCATCAGAGGAGGATATATCAGTATGCTGTCGGTCATTACAAATTTCATCAATATTATGAGAAGTTTTAAAAGACCTTTTACGTGTATTTGAAGGTGATATAGCTGCCATAGCCTTCTGTATCACATCAGCAATATAATTTTTCATATCAACAGGGATATCATGTAGTTTAGATGTTGAAGAACAACAGATACTGTACTAGCATTAATAGAAACATTTTCTGTATTCAAAAGCTTATCATGACAAGTGTTACATACTACAGCTGGAGATATAATCTCCACTAGCTTACAACAGATACACTTAGCTTTGGTAGAACTGTGTTCAGGCAGCATGGTTCCTACAGCAACTTCTGAGACAGGATCAGATTGAGACATCTCGTAAAATGTAAAAAAAAAGAAAAATAACATTACACAGAAATATCTTACTTCCACATATAGCAGTATCAGGAATGGGAAAAAATGGAAATGCAAAAATTGGCAAAAAAAAACAATTAGTATAGCCCTCTGAGCATAAAGAAGGCAAGAAGCATACAGGAAGTGAGCTAAAATAAAACTACATTTGTTGGTGCCAAATATAATGCACAACTCAAAAAGGAGTTGAGAATTTTTTTGGCGCCAACAAACATCCAGAAATGACGCAACTCACGTCATAACAAAAACTATTTCACACCAAACAACCTAGCGTCGACCAAGAAATGATGAACTTGCGTCATGACAGATGCACATTAACACCTAATTTGCCCTCAAGTTTTCCAAGAAAAAAAAGTCAAATTGAAAAAAAGACTATACCCCAGGTAAGACAAACTTCCTTAACATAATTTCCATAACGAAACTGCTGGACTGCAAAGGGAAATACACATAGACCTGACTCATGGCAAATATAAGTAAAATGCATACATTTAAAACTTTATATCAATACATAAAGCGCCAAACCATAGCTGAGAGTGTCTTAAAATAATGATACATACTTACCGAAAGACACCTATCCACATATAGCAGATAGCCTAACCAGTACTGAAAGCAGAGTTAATAGTATATAAGAGTATATCGCAGATCTAAAAAGGGAGGTAGGAGATGAATCCCTACGACCGATAACAGAAAATCCTGGAAAAGATTTCCCGTGAGGAAAACCATAAAATCAAACAGGCGATACTCTCTTCACATCCCTCTGACAAACATTGTACTCTGAGAGGAATTGGGCTTCAAATGCTTAGAAGCGCTTATCACAGAAGAAATCATAAAAATCAAGCACAAACTTACTTCACCACCTCCATAGGCGGCAAAGTTTGTAAAACTGAATTGTGGGTGTGGTGAGGGGTGTATAAATAGGCATTTTGAGGTTTGGGAAACTTTGCCCCTACTGGTACAAATGTATATGCCATACGCCACTCATGGACTCTTGTCAATTACATGAAAGAAAGTGTATTAATATAATAGTGTTGGTAATGCAAAACTGGGGAATGGGTAATAATAAAGGGATTATATATCTTTTTAAACAATAACATTTTTCAAGTACAGTAGATTTTACTTTTAAACAATTATATTATGCCAAAACATTTTAATTTCAAAAATATATATAGTAGAAGCTGTTAAACTTAATGTTAAAACTTAAAGGAAGGAGAGAGTGAGAGAGTGAGAGAGTGAGAGTGAGAGAGTGTGAGAGTGTGAGAGAGAGTGTGAGAATGTGAGAGAGAGAGAGATAGAGAGAGAGAGAGATAGAGAGAGAGAGAGATAGAGAGAGAGAAGAGCATACAAGTGTGGATGCTCAGTATTATATGATTTATTACTATAAGTAGCAGTTTAGGTTTGGCATACTATTCATTTATATAAAAAGATTTTTTTAATGCCACTTTACTGTAGCAACTGTTTGTTTATGCATTTGATAATCAGGCAAAAAATAACAATAAATAAATAAAACTAAATACCCCAAAAAAAAAAACGAGAGCAGTTCAGTGTTTCAAATTGCTTGCAACTTGATAAACGACCTTATAATATTTTAATAGGACACAATTAAAATGTATTCAATAATCCAATAATTGCTGAACCATTACTCAATTTAACAAGTGAATATTCTATGATACTAGATCTCTGAAGAGTCTTTTTGCAAATGCATTTTTAATTAAGTAGTCTAAATATGTTAGTTTACTTTATGATGTAATTATTTGAAACAATTTAATCCAAGTTATTTGATTGTGTTTTAAGAGAAATCTTTTGTAATTAACCTGTGATTAATTATGAAAAAATCAAGGATGTCTGACACTACTCTGCTGTATATAGCATTCCAATTAAGCTTTGTGATATTTCGTCTTAATACTATTTAAATGGATTATTACATTAAAGAAAATATAAATCAATAGTTATTTCCTAGAAACATCTTTTTTTTCAAAAACATTTAGAACATGCAATTTAAAATATAAATTTAAAAACAGGATACACTTTAGATGCATTAATTTGATGTATTCTGTATTACATCTTAATGCATTGTTGTAAACAGTTTAACATTTATTTTGAGGGCTCAGTTATAAATCAGTTATTGATGTTGAAGCACACAATAAGGTCACAGTAGGAAAAGTTTTTTGCTCCATTAAAACACATCATTATAGGAAAATACAATTAACAAGAATAAATTGTTTTCCTCCATGTGCTACATTTTCCAAAGCTTTCAATTAATCTGTTGCAGAAAACCCCCCCCCCCAAAAAAAAAACAACTTAGTTTAGTCACACTATAAATTACTCTATTTATCACAAACTTCACTATGTGAGAGTCTAGTACAATTCCTGTTTATTTTTTAATTCGCAGAATACTCTGATTTATCTTCTATTTAAATAAAAAAATTACAATGAAAAATGTAATAACAATTTGAGACAAAAGAGAACTTATAAGATATTTTTTCCATCTTTGTTTTTTTATGTTGCAACCAGTTAAATATATTTTATGGTTGTTATTATTTAAGTTTAATATATATATATATATATATATATATATATATATATATATATATACTCCAAATAAGTGCACTCTCACTTGCCAACCCAAATACAGACCAGGGGCGCGATCCGATATCGATCGCAGTTTGCGGCGCAAGCGAGGGAACCGGCGTCGCCCGCAGTTTCAGCTCGCAACTCGAGCCATCCCATATAGGTCGCCGTCAGATGCTAACGTGCCGTAAGTCTCACAAACCAGCGATATCCAGAAATCTGCGTAAGTACAAATTTCTGGCGTCGCCAGTGACTTGCGCCACGTTAGAATCTGCCGGCGCCTATAAAACCTGACTAAAGTCTAAAACACCCGCACTGTCTAACACGCCTCCCTAACATAGCCCGCACTGTCTAACACGCCTCCCTAACATAGCCCGCACTGTCTAACACGCCTCCCTAACATAGCCCGCACTGTCTAACCCTCTATCCGCTATCCCCCCTCACTAGCCTAACAATAAAAAAGCTATTAACCCCTAAACCGCCGCTCCTTTACCCCGCCGCAACCTAATAAAGTTATTAACCCCTAAACCGCCGCTCCCGTACCCCGCCGCCAGCTATATTATATCTATAACCCCCTAAAGTGAGCCCTTAACACCGCCGCCATCTATATTAAAATTATTAACCCCTAATCTAAGCCCCTTACACCGCCGCCATCTCTATTAAAATGATTAACCCCTAATTTAATCTACCTACCCCGCCGCCAGCTATATTATCTATATTAACCCTAAGTATATTATAGTTAATATAGTTATTACATTATATATATTAACTATATTAACCCTAATTATATTAGGGTTAATATAGTTACTATAGTATTTATATTAACTATATTAACTCTATCTAACACTAACACCCCTAACTATATTTATATTAAATTAATCTAATTAATTTATAAACTAAAATATTCCTATTTAAATCTAAATACTTACCTATAAAATAAACCCTAAGATAGCTACAATATAATTAATAATTACATTGTAGCTATGTTAGGGTTAATATTTATTTTACAGGTAAATTGTTAATTATTTTAACTAGGTATAATAGATATTAAATAGTTATTAACTATTTAATATCTACCTAGTTAAAATAATTACCCAATTACCTGTAAAATAAATCCTAACCTAAGTTATAAATACACCTACACTATCAATAAATTAAATAAAGTACAAACATCTATCTAAAAATACAATTAAATTAACTAAACTAAATTACAAAAACAAACACTAAATTACAAAAAATAAAAAAAAGATTACAAGATTTTTAAGCTAATTACACCTATTCTAAGCCCCCTAATAAAATAATAAACCCCCAAAATAAAAAAAATTCCCTGCCCTATTCTAAATTAAACATATTTCAAAGCTCTTTACCTTACCAGCCCTTAAAAGGGCCTTTTGTGGGGCATGCCCCAAAGAATTCAGCTCTTTTGCATTCAACAAATACAATCCCCCCCCCCATTACAACCCACCACCCACATACCCCTATTCTAAACCCACCCAAACCCCCCTTAAAAAAGCCTAACACTACCCCCCTGAAGATCTCCCTACCTTGTCTTCACCACACCGGGCCGAACTCCTGATCCGATCCGGGCGATGTCGTCCTCCAAGCGGCAAAGAAGAATTCTTCCTCCGGCGATGTCATCCTCCAAGCGGCAAAGAAGAATTCTTCCTCCGGCGACGTCTTCCTCCAAGCGGCAGCAAAGTCTTCATTCTTCCGGCGGCATCTTCAATCTTCTTTCTTCGCTCCGCCGCCGCGGAGCATCCATCCCGGCCGACTGCTAAACTTGGAATGAGGTACCTTTAAATGACGTCATCCAAGATGGCGTCCGCCGAATTCCGATTGGCTGATAGGATACTATCAGCCAATCGGAATTAAGTTAAAAAAATCTGATTGGCTGATTGAATCAGCCAATCAGATTCAAGTTCAATCCGATTGGCTGATCCAATCAGCCAATCAGATTGAGCTCGCATTCTATTGGCTGATCGGAACAGCCAATAGAATGCGAGCTCAATCTGATTGGCTGATTGGATCAGCCAATCGGATTGAACTTGAATCTGATTGGCTGATTCAATCAGCCAATCAGATTTTTTTAACTTAATTCCGATTGGCTGATAGAATCCTATCAGCCAATCGGAATTCGGCGGACGCCATCTTGGATGACGTCATTTAAAGGTACCTCATTCCAAGTTTAGCAGTCGGCCGGGATGGATGCTCCGCGGCGGCGGAGCGAAGAAAGAAGATTGAAGATGCCGCCGGAAGAATGAAGACTTTGCTGCCGCTTGGAGGAAGACGTCGCCGGAGGAAGAATTCTTCTTTGCCGCTTGGAGGATGACATCGCCGGAGGAAGAATTCTTCTTTGCCGCTAGGAGGACGACATCGCCCGGATCGGATCAGGAGTTCGGCCCGGTGTGGTGAAGACAAGGTAGGGAGATCTTCAGGGGGGTAGTGTTAGGCTTTTTTAAGGGGGGTTTGGGTGGGTTTAGAATAGGGGTATGTGGGTGGTGGGTTGTAATGGGGGGGGGATTGTATTTGTTGAATGCAAAAGAGCTGAATTCTTTGGGGCATGCCCCACAAAAGGCCCTTTTAAGGGCTGGTAAGGTAAAGAGCTTTGAAATATGTTTAATTTAGAATAGGGCAGGGAATTTTTTTTATTTTGGGGGTTTATTATTTTATTAGGGGGCTTAGAATAGGTGTAATTAGCTTAAAAATCTTGTAATCTTTTTTTTATTTTTTGTAATTTAGTGTTTGTTTGTTTTTGTAATTTAGTTTAGTTAATTTAATTGTATTTTTAGATAGATGTTTGTACTTTATTTAATTTATTGATAGTGTAGGTGTATTTATAACTTAGGTTAGGATTTATTTTACAGGTAATTGGGTAATTATTTTAACTAGGTAGATATTAAATAGTTAATAACTATTTAATATCTATTATACCTAGTTAAAATAATTAACAATTTACCTGTAAAATAAATATTAACCCTAACATAGCTACAATGTAATTATTAATTATATTGTAGCTATCTTAGGGTTTATTTTATAGGTAAGTATTTAGATTTAAATAGGAATATTTTAGTTTATAAATTAATTAGATTAATTTAATATAAATATAGTTAGGGGTGTTAGTGTTAGATAGAGTTAATATAGTTAATATAAATACTATAGTAACTATATTAACCCTAATATAATTAGGGTTAATATAGTTAATATATATAATGTAATAACTATATTAACTATAATATACTTAGGGTTAATATAGATAATATAGCTGGCGGCGGGGTAGGTAGATTAAATTAGGGGTTAATCATTTTAATAGAGATGGCGGCGGTGTAAGGGGCTTACATTAGGGGTTAATAATATTAATATAGCTGGCGGCGGTATAGGGGGATTAGATTAGGGGTTAATAATTTTTATATAGGTGGCGGCGGTGTAAGGGGTCAGATTAGGGGATAGATAAGGTAGATGGCGGCGGTTTTAGAGGCTCACAGTAGGGGGTTAGTTTATGTAGATGGCGGCGGGGTCCGGGAGCGGCGGTTTAGGGGGTAATAACTTTATTAGGGATTTCGGGGGGGGGGGGGATCGCGGTTGACAGGGAGATAGACATTGCGCATGCGTTAGGTGTTAGGTTTATTTTAGCAGATCGCGGTTGACAGGGAGATAGACATTGCGCATGCGTTAGGTGTTAGGTTTATTTTCTAGTTAGTTTAGGGAGTTACGGGGCTCCAATAGTCAGCGTAAGGCTTCTTACGGCTGCTTTTTGTGGCGAGGTGAAAATGGAGTAAGTTTTCTCCATTTTCGCCACGTAAGTCCTTACGCTGCATATTGGATACCAAACTGCGCGGGTTTGGTATACCTGCCTATGGCCCAAAAAACTGCGGGCGACGGCAGAAATATACGCGCGTAACTTCTAGCTTACGCCGTATATAGGATACCAAATCCGCGCAATTATTGGCGTCGCCGGCTTTTGCGGGCGACGATTTTTATCGGATCGACCCCCAGGGTGGTTAACAAAATATTCAATCTGGACAAGGATAAGCACTCACTGGATTAAAACACAACAAATTGTTTATTCGGCAGTGACGTTTCGGGGCATTCACCCCTTCCTCAGACAACCCAAAATGTGATGCAAATTATGCTAATATGGTGTATATACAAAGAGACATTAAAAAATAACACTTAAAATCTCTGCTACCTTGTCAATGCAAGTCTCCCGCACTCTGTCCCTGACTGGCTTGTGTGGAGGCGGCAGGAGTGGCGACAGGGGTGTGGGTGTGGCCCGGGAGCAGCGTGAGCAGGATGGGGGTTCAACCTGGACGTGGAGGGCAGGGCATAGAGTTTTGATTGAGCAGAACCAGAGTGGGGGAAGGGGGTGTGTCTCAACCTGTAGGTACCATGGACAGCCGCTACATAGGAAGCACATCTGTACTACTATGTTTACTGCTGCACGGTACAGATGCAGCCTGCATCCATTTATGGAAAGTTACACTGTATTTACATGTAGAAGTCATGGCGGTCGCATCACGATTCACACCACAGTTATACTTTGAGGCCGGCTGCACCCTAGACGGCAGTGCACTCTAGGCGGCTGCCTAGATGCCTAGTGGGAGCGCTGGCCCTGTATGGCCCTAATTGGCTAATGTAAAGGTGATATAATGCAGGGGCTTTCTAAAAGTTTTATCCAAACTGAAAAGTGAAAGTGACTTATGCTTGCAAAATGTCTGGTTTAAAATATTTATTTTGCAGGCAAATTCATTGCTATGACGTGAATAATTGCTAATGTATACAATACCATTATTTATCATGTATTCTTTATTTGCTA
Organism: Bombina bombina; assembly: GCF_027579735.1. Taxonomy (NCBI): domain Eukaryota; kingdom Metazoa; phylum Chordata; class Amphibia; order Anura; family Bombinatoridae; genus Bombina; species Bombina bombina. The sequence continues at coordinate 628,577,546 of NC_069500.1, forward strand.
ATGTATATATTGCATACATATAAAAAATATCACTTTAATGTCCCTTCAATTTCAAGCAACATATTTGGAGGTCTTTATATGAGCAAAAAATATGTGTCATTAAACCTGAATAGGTGGAAGATAAATAGTAAAATGGTTGGAAAAGGAGAGTTAGAAATGGTTTAACTTTAGAAATTTTAGTTGCCTTAAAGCTTTAAATCATGAATAAGGGACTAAAAAAAAAGATTAAGAAAACTTCTTCACATATTGTATTGTGTACATGTGCATATGAAAGTGTGTCACTTCCAAGAAGTTTCTAGAATGAGTGAATAAAAGTGTCATAAATTAACATAGTTATGACAATGCTCTTATTTGTGTATGTGGGGATTATATTAAACAAAATGTATACTTATCTGATTGTTTTATTTATTTCATGATGGTGAGAGTCTACGAGTCATTACATGTGTGATTTAATTCCAGTCCTAGAAGAAGAGGCAAAATACCTGACATAACAGAGATTTCATTTCTTACTCTTTCCCATAATTCTTTAGTTGTACATATAGCTAAGAGAAAGAAGAAAATAAGAAAAGCAGGAAAGGAAAAGCAGGGTAAAAGAAGTACAAACTGGTACTGCTAACAACTGTTATGGAAAAAGAAAGGCAGGTTTCATGGACTCGTGGACCATCATGAACTAAATTAATGTATCAGGTAAGCATATTTTTTTCCTTCATAAGATGTTGAGAGTCCAAGAGCCATCACCTGTGGCATCCTATACCCAAGCTGTGAAGTTCACAATATCACAATGAAATAGGGCAGGAAAAACAGTTACGGCAGGTAGCAATACTAAACAGGCACTATGGCCTGTGGAACTTTCCTATCACAAACAGCCTCAGAAGAAGTAATTGTGTCAAAATGGTAGAATTTGGTAAATATATGTCAAGATAATCAGGTAGCTGACTTGCAAATCTGTTAAAAGGAAGCTTAAGCCAAAGAGGTGTAGACTGCTCTGGTAGAATGAGAACATAGTAACATAGTAGATGAGGTTGAAAAAAGACCGAAGTCCATCAAGTTCAACCTATACAAATCTAAAATACTTACAAAAAGCTCCAGTTAAGCTTAAATAATCCCACTAAAAGGTGACCAATTTAATACTAGCAATCATATCTATGAATTTTATTTATAAACAGAAATGTATCCAAACAATTTTTAAATGTATCTAGGGTATTGGCATTCACCACTTCCTTTGGTAATGAGTTCCACAATTTTATTGCTCTTACAGTGAAAAAAGGACTGAGGACTGCATAAACAACAAAAACGTTGTGAATTCTTTAGTGGCATAAAAATAAAATTCCAAGGCCCTTATTACATCCAAGTTAAGAAGTGATCTCTCTTAAGCTTTTTTTGGCGCTGCAAAGAGATATGGGGCTACAGTTTCCTGATGTAAGTTTTCAGAAGAAACAACCTTAGAAAGGATATAGTAGTTTGCTCTTAAAATTGCTTTATCCTGATAAAAATAGAGTTACGTGGGCCTGTGTGCTTATAAATGAGTATGTGAATATGTGTGTGAGTGTGAATATGTTAGTATGAGTGTGTGAGACTGCATGAATGAGTGTGCATTTGAGTTAGTATATTTACAAATGCATTTTTGTGTGTGATATTGTGTATGCGTGTGTGTGTGTGTAAATGTATACGCAGAAATTATAATGGTTTAGAGAAGTACTAAAAGCCAGGAGATGTGTGCATGTGAGTTTGTAAATAAATATAAACTTATCTAAACAACGTTGTCTTTCAAAGGACATTAAACATGTCTTGCTTTTGTGTAAAACTGTGCTCATCCCAATAAGCACATTTTGTAACCTACAAATGCTGCAATTCAAATAGCTGGTTTAATCAGTTTGCAGCATTTTGGAAACCTAGGTTTCCTCATTTTGCTTTTTACCTTCTTTAGGGAGTGTGGTTCAAGCACAATTTTTATACAAATGCTAGAGATGTTTGATGTCCCTTTAAAATTGAGTTATATGATGTGCTTTAAACAACCAACATTTTCAGTCAGCAAGTTTTATCCCAGCTATGACTCAATGGATTCTAGTTTAATTAGTCCATATATGGAAGTTTAGGAAAGCTGAAAATAAGGATATTGAAAAATGAAATGATCGTTGGCACAGGATTATAATTAGAGATATATTGATAAACTTTGGACAATTTACAAGATAATTATTTGTTTGTAATTTTAATTGAAATTTAAAGAGCCAATTAAAATGTATTCCATACAATCTTTAAAATTGATATTTATTTTGAAAAGGATTAGATTTTAAGTACATGCAACCATCAGCACTTCATTGTTCAACTATTTAGTTTATTTTTGACTGCTTTTAATTAGATTTGATTGCCTGCCTCTCTAGTAGTTATGTTACTGCAGTTACAAAGCATTTTCTTGTTATAATAATGGCTCCCTTGATAGCTGTTCATTATTAACTACTTTTAAAATGGCTGTTCTCAACTCTCATTTTATAAATATTTAAATAACTGCATTTATTCAATATAAAATCCTGAGTGTCATAGATAGGCGTTCAGTTGCCAATGTAATTGGTTTTATGAGGTAATATGGAAATGTATTCTTTCATGTTGTGTTATCAAAATAATACATTCATTGAGAAAGTGCTTTGCCTAAATATTTCAAGCAATGACTGCCAATACAAATTGTAGCAATATTTCAAGGCAACAGTAATCAATGAATTTGCCAGAAACTTTGTGACTTACTGCCTTTATGAGCACATTTTCTTCAGCACTAATTAATCATAGCAATAGCATAAACAAGAAGAAAAACAAATAATTGAATTGGGCCATAAAATGCTGGATAGAAACATTACTCAAATGGCTTTCAGCCTACACACAATTAGGTTACTATAGATAAAAAATTATACCAGAATAGAAGCAATGTATTTTCAAGCTGGTAGGGCTTACACGAGGATATAAAAAAGTAAAATGTAGATAGATAGATAGATAGATAGATAGATAGAAGGAAAGAAAGAAAGAGAGATAGATAGATAGATGATAGATAGATAGATAATAGATAGATAGATATTAAAACATAGACAGATAGGTTATAGATAGATAGATAGATAGATAGATAGTAAAAGATAGATAGTAAAATATAGATAGATAGATAGAGAGAGAGTAAAACATAGATTGATTGATAGATAGACAGATAGATGATATATAGATAGATAGTAAAACATAGACAGATAGATGATAGATAGATGTCACGTCGTGCCACTCTAGCCATTGCTAGTGGTGCAGCGTCTCCTTGCTTCTCCTTCCCTGCTCGTTGGCAGGAGTTGTGTCGGGTCTGGATGCGTGTGGCGCTGACGTCATCGCCACATGCTCCTGATGCCGGTTGAACCTTTGTGGCGCGAATCCTGCGCCTATGTAAGTTTCACTACAACGATCTGTCACTGCCCAAGTATAGGTGTTACTTTGTGTGCTCCTGGGTTTGACAGATCGTTGTATTAATTTGCCTATTTGTGTATGAACCCTGCCTGTCTGACTACTCTGCCTGCTATACCCCTTAACTACTGGATTGATATACTGCTGCTAAACCCTGCCTGTCTGACTACTCTGCTTATTAACCCCCGTTGTTCTGGATTGCCTCTTTATTGCCGAACCCTGCCTGCCTGACCATTCTAGTGGTGTGCCCTTGGACTGCTTTACTGTTGCCAAATCCTGCCTGCCTGACCATTCTAGTGGTGTACCCTTGGACTGCTTTACTGTTGCCAAATCCTGCCTGCCTGACCATTCTAGTGGTGTACCCTTGGACTGCTTTACTGTTGCCAAATCCTGCCTGCTTGACTATTCTAGTGGTGATCCCTTGGACTGCTTTGCTGTTGCCAAACCCTGCCTGCCTACCTGACCATTCTAGTGGTTTGTCCTTGGACTGATCTGCTGTTGCTGCTGGGGACTGTCCTGCCTTTCTCATCTTACTAACTTTCTCTGCTTTGGGATATTCCCTAACCCGGCTCAACGCCGGGATAACAAGACTACTGGCCGAGTTCGGTCTGATAGAGGAGTATCCCACGAGCATTACAATAAATAGATAGATAATAGATAGATAGATAAATGAATGAATAGATAGAAAGATAGGTAGATAGTAAAAGATAGATAGATAGTAAAAGATAGACAGATAGATAGATAGATAGATAGATAGAAAGATAGATAGATAGATAGACAGATGATAGAGAGATAGATAAATAGAAAGAAAGAGATAGATAGAAAGACAGATATATGATAGATAGATAAATGGATCGATAGATAGATAGATGGATAGATAGAAAGATAGATAGATAAATGGATAGATAGATAGCAAAAGATAGATAGTAAAAGATAGATAGAGATAGAGAGAGTAAAACATAGATTGATTGATAGATAGACAGATAGATAGATAGATAGAGTAAAACATAGATTGATTGATAAATAGACAGATAGATGATAGATAGATAGATAGATAGATAATAAAATATAGATAGATAGATAGATAGATAGATAGATAGATAGATAGATAGAGAAAGAGAGAGAGTGTAAAACATAGATTGACAGATAGATAGATAGTAAATCATAGATATATAACATATATATAGAGAGAGATAGATGGTAGATAGATAGATAGATAGATAGATAGATAGATAGATAGATAGATGATATATAGATAGAAAGATAGTAAAAGATAGATAGAGATAGAGAGAGAGAGTAAAACATAGATTAATTGATAGATAGACAGACAGATGATAGATAGATAGATAGATAGATAGATAAATAGATAGATGGATGGATAGATGGATAGATAGTAAAACAAAGAGAGAGTAAAAAATAGATTGACAGATAGAGAGAGAGAGAGAGAGAGAGAGAGAGTGAGAGAGAGAGAGAGAGAGAGAGAGAGTGAGAGAGTGAGAGAGAGAGAGAGAGAGAGAGAGAGAGAGAGGTAGTAAAACCTAGATTGACAGATGATAGAAAGATAGATAGATGATAGATACATGATAGATAGTAAAACATAGACAGACAGACAGACAGAGAGAGAGAGACTAAAAACATAGATAGACATATAGATAGTAAATCATATATACATAACATATATAGAGATAGATAGGTAGATAGATAGATAGATAGATAGATAGATAGATAGATAGATAGATAGAGATATAGGGAGAGTAAAATATACATTGATTGATAGATAGATAGATAGATAGATAGATCGATAGATAGAAAGACAGATATATGATAGATAGATAGATGATAGAAAGAAAAAAGATAGATAGATAGTTAAATGGATCGATAGATAGATAGATGGATAGATAGAAAGATAGATAGATAAATGGATAGATAGATAGTAAAAGATAGATAGTAAAAGATAGATAGAGATAGAGAGAGTAAAACATAGATTGATTGATAGATAGACAGATAGATGATAGATAGATAGAGAGAGAGAGAGAGAGAGAGAGAGAGAGAGTAAAACATAGATTGACAGATGATAGTAAATCATAGATATATAACATATATATTTAGAGAGATAGATGGTAGATAGATAGATAGATAGATAGATAGATAATAGATAGATAGTAAAAGATAGATAGAGATAGAGAGAGAGAGTAAAACATAGATTAATTGATAGATAGACAGATAGATAAATAGATAGATGAATGGATAGATAGATGGATAGATAGTAAAACATAGACGGCTAGATTTAGAGTTCTGCGGCCAAAGGGGTGCGTTAGCTACACGTGCTTTTTTTCTCCCGCACCTTTTAAATACCGCTGGTATTTAGAGTTCACAGAATCTCTGCGTTAGGCTCCAAAAAGGGAGCGTTCAGGCATATTTACCGCCACTGCAACTCTAGATACCAGAGTTGCTTACGGACGCGGCCAGCTTCAAAAACGTGCTCGTGCACGATTCCCCCATAGAAAACAATGGGGCTGTTTGAGCTGAAAAAAACCTAACACCTGCAAAAAAGCAAAAGTTCAGTTCCTAACGCAGCCCCATTGTTTGCTATGCGGAAACACTTCCTAAGTCTGCACCTAACACCCTAACATGAACCCCGAGTCTAAACACCACTAACCTTACACTTATTAACCCCTAATCTGCCGCCCCGCTATCGCTGACCCCTGCATATTATTATTAACCCCTAATCTGCCTCTCCGTACACCACCGCAAGATACATTATAGCTATGTACCCCTAATCTGCTGCCCCTAACACCGCCGACCCCTATATTATATTTATTAACCCCTAATCTGCCCCCCTCAACGTCGCCTCCACCTGTCTACACTTATTAACCCCTTATCTGCCGAGCGGACCGCACCGCTACTATAATAAAGTTATTAACCCCTAATCTGCCTCACTCCCGCCTCAATAACCCTATAATAAATAGTATTAACCCCTAATCTGCCCTCCCTAACATCGCCGACACCTAACTTCAAACATTAACCCCTAATCTGCCGATCAGACCTCAACGCTATTCTAATAAATGTATTAACCCCTAAAGCTAAGTCTAACCCTAACACCCCCCTAAATTAAATATAATTTTTATCTAACGAAATAAATTAACTCTTATTAAATAAATTAATCCTATTTAAAGCTAAATACTTACCTGTAAACTAAATCTTAATATAGCTACAATATAAATTATAATCATATTGTAGCTATTTTAGGATTAATATTTATTTTACAAGCAACTTTGTATTTATTTTAAACAGGTACAATAGCTATTAAATAGTTAATAACTATTTAATAGTTACCTAGTTAAAATAATTACAAAATTACCTGTAAAATAAATCCTAACCTAAGTTACAATTAAACCTAACACTACACTATCAATAAATTAATTAAATACAATACCTACAAATAACTACAATTAAATAAACTAACTAAAGTACAAAAAATAAAAAAGAACTAAGTTACAAAAAATTAAAAAATATTTACAAACATTAGAAAAATATTACAACAATTTTAAACTAATTACACCTACTCTAAGCCCCGTAATAAAATAACAAAGACCCCCAAAATAAAGAAATGCCCTACCCTATTCTAAATTTAAAAAGTTCAAAGCTCTTTTACCTTACCAGCCCTTAAAAGGACCTTTTGTGGGGCATGCCCCAAATAATTCAGCTCTTTTGCCTGTAAAAAAAAAAATACAATACCCCCCCAACATTACAACCCACCACCCACATACCCCTAATCTAACCCAAACCCCCCTTAAATTAACCTAACACTAAGCCCCTGAAGATCTTCCTACATTATCTTCACCTCGCCGGGTATCACACCGATCCGTCCTGGCTCCGAAATCTTCATCCAAGCCCAAGCGGGGGCTGGCTATCCATAATCCGGCGGCTGAAGAGGTCCAGAAGAGGCTCCAAAGTCTTCATCCTATCCGGGAAGAAGAGGCGATCCGGACCGGCAACCATCTTGATCCAAGCGGCATCTTCTATCTTCATCCGATGACGAACGGCTCCATCGTGAAAACCTCCAGCGCGGATCAATCTTCTTCTTCCGACGTCCAACTGAAGAATGAAGGTTCCTTTAAGGGACGTCATCCAAGATGGCATCCCTCGAATTCCGATTGGCTGATATGATTCTATCAGCCAATCGGAATTAAGGTAGGAAAATTCTGATTGGCTGATGGAATCAGCCAATCAGAATCAAGTTCAATCCGATTGGCTGATCCAATCAGCCAATCAGATTGAGCTCGCATTCTATTGGCTGTTCCGATCAGCCAATAGAATGGGAGCTCAATCTGATTGGCTGATTGGATCAGCCAATCGGATTGAACTTGATTCTGATTGGCTGACTCCATCAGCCAATCAGAATTTTCCTACCTTAATTCCGATTGGCTGATAGAATCCTATAAGCCAATCGGAATTCGAGGGACGCCATCTTGGATGACGTCCCTTAAAGGAACCGTCATTCTTCAGTTGGACATCGGAAGAAGATTGATCCGCGCTGGAGGTCTTCACGATGGAGCCGTTCGTCATCGGATGAATATAGAAGATGGCGCTTGGATCAAGATGGTTGCCGGTCCGGATCGCCTCTTCTTCCCGGATAGGATGAAGACTTTGGAGCCTCTTCTGGACCTCTTCAGCCGCCGGATTATGGATCGCCAGCCCCCGCTTGGGCTTGGATGAAGATTTCGGAGCCAGGACGGATCGGTGTGATACCCGGCGAGCTGAAGATAAGGTAGGAAGATCTTCAGGGGCTTAGTGTTAGGTTTATTTAAGGGGGGTTTGCCTTAGATTAGGGGTATGTGGGTGGTGGGTTGTAATGTTGGGGGGGGTATTGTATTTTTTTTACAGGCAAAAGAGCTGAATTATTTGGGGCATGCCCCACAAAAGGTCCTTTTAAGGGCTGGTAAGGTAAAAGAGCTTTGAACTTTTTTAATTTAGAATAGGGTAGGGCATTTTTTTTATTTTGGGGGTCTTTGTTATTTTATTAGGGGGCTTAGAGTAGGTGTAATTAGTTTAAAATTGCTGTAATATTTTTCTAATGTTTGTAAATATTTTTTTAATTTTTTGTAACTTAGTTCTTTTTTATTTTTTGTACTTTAGTTAGTTTATTTAATTGTAGTTATTTGTAGGTATTGTATTTAATTAATTTATTGATAGTGTAGTGTTAGGTTTAATTGTAGATAATTGTAGGTATTTTATTTAATTAATTTATTGATAGTGTAGTGTTAGGTTTAATTGTAATTTAGGTTAGGATTTATTTTACAGGTAATTTTGTAATTATTTTAACTAGGTAGCTATTAAATAGTTATTAACTATTTAATAGCTATTGTACCTGGTTAAAATAAATACAAAGTTGCCTGTAAAATAAATATTAATCCTAAAATAGCTACAATATGATTATAATTTATATTGTAGCTATATTAGGGTTTATTTTACAGGTAAGTATTTAGTTTTAAATAGGATTAATTTATTTAATAAAAGTTAATTTATTTCGTTAGATAAAAATTATATTTAATTTAGGGGGTGTTAGGGTTTGGGTTAGACTTAGCTTTAGGGGTTAATACATTTATTAGAATAACGGTGAGCTCTGGTCGGCAGATTAGGGGTTAATGTTTGAAGTTAGGTGTCGGCGATGTTAGGGAGGGCAGATTAGGGGTTAATACAATTTATTATAGGGTTATTGAGGTGGGAGTGAGGCGGATTAGGGGTTAATACATTTATTATAGTAGCGGTGCGGTTCGGTCGGCAGATTAGGGGTTAATAAGTGTAGGTAGGTGGCGGCGACGTTGGGGGGCGGCAGATTAGGGGTTAAGAAATATTATGTAGGTGTCGGTGGTATTAGGGGCAGCAGATTAGGGGTACATAGGGATAATGTAGGTGGCGGCGGTGTACGGAACGGCAGATTAGGGGTTAAAAAAATTTAAAAGAGTGGCGGCGGTGTGGGGGGGGGCCTCGGTTTAGGGGTACATAGGTAGTTTATGGGTGTTAGTGTACTTTAGAGCACAGTAGTTAAGAGCTTTATAAACCGCGTTAGCCCAAAAAACTCTTAACTACTGACTTTTTTCTGCGGCTGGAGTTTTGTCTTTAGATTTCTAACACTCACTTCAGCCACGACTCTAAATACTGGCGTTAGAAAGATCCCATTGAAAAGATAGGATACGCAATTGACGTAAGGGGATCTGCGGTATGGAAAAGTCGCGGCTGCAAAGTTAGCGTTAGACCCTTTCCTGACTGACTCCAAATACCAGAGGGCGGTAAAAACCAGTGTTAGGAGCCTCTAACGCTGGTTTTCACGGCTACCGCCCAACTCTAAATCTAGCCGAGAGAGAGTAAAAAATAGATTGACAGATAGAGATAGAGAGAGAGAGAGAGATAGAGAGAGAGGGGTAGTAAAACCTAGATTGACAGATGATAGATAGATAGAGATAGATAGATAGATAAATAGATAGAGAGATAGAGAGATAGATACTAAATCATAGATATATAACATATATAGCGAGAGATAAATAGATAGATAGATAGATAGATAGATAGATAGATAAATAGATAGATAGATACATGATAGATGATAGATAGATAGATAGATAGATAGATAGATAGATAGATAGTTAAACATAGACAGACAGACAGATAGAGAGAGAGAGAGAGAGAGAGAGAGAGATAGTAAAACATAGATAGACATATAGATAGTAAATCATATATACATAACATATATAGAGATAGGTAGATAGATAGATAGATAGAGATATAGAGAGAGTAAAACATACATTGATTGATAGATAGATAGATAGATAGATAGATAGATAGATAGATAGATAGATGGGTGGATAGAGAGATAGATAGATAGATAGATAGATAGATAGATACATGATAGATGATAGATAGATACATGATAGATGATAGATAGATAGATAGATAGATAGATAGATAGATAGATAGATAGATAGATAGATAGTAAAACATAGACAGACAGACAGATAGATAGATAGATAGATAGATAGATAGATAGAGAGAGAGAGAGAGAGAGAGAGAGAGAGAGAGAGAGAGATAATAAAACATAGATAGACATATAGATAGTAAATCATATATACATAACCTATATAGAGATAGATAGATAGATAGATAGATAGATAGATAGATGATAGATAAATAGATAGATAGATAGATAGATAGATGATAGATAAATAGATAGATAGATAGATATATAGATAGATGATAGATAAATTGATAGATAGATACCTGTATGTTAGTGAAGAAGAAGGTGAGTAATTGCTTACAATTAATTTTGATATAAGTGGGTGTTTCTTTTGCTACCTCATCATTCGCATTTAATGGCATAATTATATATTTATTACCACTTACATTTTAAGTATTTATGAATGAAAAATAAATGTATGGCGTAAAGACATTGGCATAAATTCAATAAAACTTGTTATCAAAATTAGTATTTCACTGAGAAAAAAAAGCAATATCTTGCTACTTTCAAATTAGGCATTTCATAAATATTTGTACTCCCCTCTTCATCAGAGCTGAATTTGTAAGATTAGCTACATTTTAAACCAACGGATTTGTTCTGTCTCTCAACTGTCAACTTCCTCTGTTAGGGATACTTGTATCACAATTTAAAAAAAAAAAAAACATTACAAAACAAACAAATTAAAAAAAAAAACAATCTAAAACAAAAACACACTCTCCTGTATAAAACTAACATAGATGCAAAATAATGTATTCACAAAAGACCAAGTTCAAGAAAAATAAAATAATATAAAAAACTGAGAGATTCTTGTCCACTTTGACATAGTGAGACACGACTACTAAACAAGATATCTCACAACATACATGCATGTTTAGGTGAAAAATACCAATGGAATGCTCATGTACACACCAGAGTGCACACAGATAGCCCCTCATTTTTGGCTGCCTGTTTCCAAAGTGTTGCAAGTAATTCTTGTTTTTTTCTAATTTTAATGGCAGATAGGTAAAAAGATACATGGAGTGATCCTCAATTTATTTTGAGCATGATCTCACCCTAAAAAAATAAGGCCATTCGACAACCTAACGACCATCCATGAATCTAGCCCAATGAAAGGCTCACTTCCATGAAAAACTTTATTCCAATTAAGGAAATAGAGAGTTAAATTACTTTTTAATGTAGATTTATATTTTATTTGTGGTATTCAGTAGGTAGTAATGCAAATGTGAACAGACACTGATACACATAGCTTTTCCTGTGTCAGATATTTATAGCAGTGCTGGTGAGGAGTTAGAACATGGTGATTTCTTGACATGAGAGTTTTGTTTTAAAGGGACAGTCAAGTCCAAAATAAATAACTTTCCAATTTACTTTCATCATCAATTTTGCTTTGTTCGCTTGGTATTCTTAGTTAAAAGCTAAACCAAGGTAGGCTCATATGCTAATTTCTTAAAACTTGAAGGCCGCCTCTTATGTGAATGCATTTTTTCCATTTTTCACCACTAGAGGGCGTTAGTTCATGTGTGTCATATAGATAACATTGAGCTCATGCACATGAAGTTACCTGGGGTAAGCACTGATTTGCTAAAACGCAAGTCTGTCAAAAGAACTGAAGCAAGAGGCAGAGGCTTAGATACAAGGTAATCACAGAGGTAAAAAGTATATTAATATAACTCTGTTGGTTATGCAAAACTGGGGTATGGGTAAGAAAGGGATTATCTATCTTTTAAACAGCAAAAATTCTGGTGTTGACTGTCCCTTTAAGTAGATTGCAATGCAAAAACCCTTGCTCACACTCAATGCAAAAAAAAAAAGCTTGTGATCTAACAATATAATTTCAAAGCTGTCAAGTTTGGCTCAAATATACATTTTTGTTTACATTTACATCAGATTGTTAATTTAGAAAATATAGGCAAGGTCATCTTTTTTATGCAGCATATTTATTAAAAATAAATATAAAGTGGTTCTGTGTGCCCTAAAAAAATACTGTCTGAAAGCAAAAAGTCAAATTTATGTATTAAAAAACAGTCAGTTTCTATGGGGCTAAGATCTCGATCTGCAGCTCCAGTGAGGCTACACCTCTTACCTTTATGAATCTTCTGCTGCCTCAATTTTATTGCATCTACCCCAATAACACAAACAATTCATTTTTTACTTTATAGTAGATTTTTGCCATTTGGTATTTCTTAAAAGGTTATTTTAAAAAAAAAAAAAAAAGTGGTTCTTAGTTTACCATGGATTTGATACATAATGCATTTCAACCTATTTTCTGCAGTTTTGAAACTTACCAGGAGAAGAGGCTGTTTGGTGCAGTTTGTGCAGGTACCACCATGTTGTCAGAGTGAGGCTTCTAAATATTTATGTTCTGCCAAACTTTCCAATTTTATTTTTACGAACACCTAAAATTCAAAGAGAAGAGTCAGACATAAGGATCCATTGAAAAGAATAAAGAGGGATTAACCTAACAATGTTCTATCATGGGTGTAAAAAGCAGCAAATAAACATGATACATTTTTATTGCACAATGAAAGGTTAAATTACTTTCAGGGTTAAGTTAGAGCATTTAATTTTAAGGGCTTTTTCAGGTCACTTTTATATTCAAATTCATTCCCTTCATATCCTTTGTTGAAAGGCATACCTAGGAGCAGAACTGCATAGCTGGTAGCTAGCTAGGGAATGGTGGATATACATATATGCCTCTTTTCATTGGTTCTCCAGATGAGATCAGATATGTTCCAGTTGTTGCTCTTGGTTGACTTATTAACACCTTTGCAGAGAGAGAATTTCTTTTTGCTAATGTATTTGCTAATAGGTTGGAGTTATCTTTAATATCCAGTAGGTAGTTATGCCCTGGGAATGGACTGTACATAATCATGCATCTCATGTTAGGACCAACCAACACATTAGATTTGCATAATCAACAAATGCAAGATAACAAGACAATGCAATAACACAGTCTGAACTTCAAATGAGTATACCTCACTTTACAGCGCTTCACTTCACAGCGCTTCGCTAATACAGTGCTTTGTGGAGCTGAAGTTCAACCTCCAAGGATTTTTAAACAGTGCTGTAATCATTGTGAGATTGCGAGAAAAGTGAATGGCACCATTTTGTTATGCGCAGTTCACTCTGTTAACAGCATTGCAGTGCAATCAGTGTCTCAGTGCTATAGTCTGGACAATTTTACTACAGTAATTATCACTATTTTACAGGTGCAATATTTACTGAATACTAATTTAATACTTGCTGAGCTAGTGTTAAACTAAACGTTATCACTATTGCACCCCTAATATATATTAGTTCAAACATGTTTTCAAGATTTTAAACACTGAAAAGAAAGCTAAAACTGCCTTGTTTCACTTTAAGGCAGTTTTCACTTTACAGCGGGGCTCCGGTCCCTAACCCGCTGTATGAGTGGGGTATACCTGTAGTAGATTTTTTTTATAACAAATTTCCAAGTTATGTATATTTCCACTCCCCTTGTACCATGTGATAGCAATCAGCCAATCACAAATGCATATACGTATAGTCTGTGAATTCTTGCACATGCTCAGTAGGAACTGGTGACTTAAAAATTGTAAATATAAAAGACTGTGCACATTTTTTTTAATGGAAGTAAATTGGAAAGTTGTTTAAAATTGCATGCTGTATCTGAATCATGAAAATGTAATTTTACCTGAGTGTCCCTTTATAAACAGCAGCTACATGTTGATGTACAGTCTATTCCTAGGGATTAATTGTCTACGGGATATTAAAGATATCTCCAACATAAATATTATTGTAAAGGAACATGTCTTCACTATGCTAAAATATGAAGATTTTTTATTAATTATAGGAAATTTAGTTTTGTTTTTCAATGTTTTGTTTTCTTATACGCAGTAAAAAGCCCCATTACATTTCTAGTTGTATTACGATCTAAAACTTATAATAAACTGTCAGCATCAAAAATATAACTAATGAATGTAACAGTTATCACATATCTGAGACCACAAAGTGCAAAGTTATAGTAATTGGTTATAGATTTGTTTTCTGCATTATTAAGATCCTTCCTATATTTAATTAGCCTGATTCAGGCCATGAGCTTGTATATATTGAGCTCTGTGCTTTGGGGAAGTTTTTGAATTATTTTAGGATGTGAAGATAATATTTTTTGTTATTATCTCTGGGACACAGAGACAATTAAAGACACTCAAATTCATTCACCCTACTACCCTAATGTATTTTTAAGCATTCACAACTTCCGAAAAGATTGTAAGCACATTGGACCAAGGATGTATAATAATAATAATAATAATAATTTAATGTCACAGCTATTATTTTAAATAACAATTAGTACAGTTATTTTAATTATAATAATTAGGATGAATGTTTATAATTTACCTTGTATCTTCTAGATACACAAGCATTTTGTTTATTGTGTTTTTATGTATTTGGAATAGTCCTATTGTACCAGAGATGCAGTGTAAAGCTAACCAAACTATTTATTATGCATTACGAAGACCTTATAAATTATATTATTCATGTTATAGCCCTGGTTAGCTGATAAACTAATTTGGATTCACAGTAAAACAAATAACTAAGAAAGGTTTAAAATTAGGAATGATACTAAGGGGCCTAGTTATCAAGCCGTCAACCTCAAATACGCTGGAATTCCACAGCGTATTTGTGGCGAGGCTGATTCGCCTTAGTTATCAAAGGCTCGAGACCGGCAAAAGTAGAATTTTGTGACGTAAACTTCGATCCGCCGGACTCAGTCCGACACAGATCGATTCTTACGTCACTCCAGATGTTCCGCACACAAGTGCGGCACAATCTCACTACTTTTGCTAGTTATCAAAAAACTAGCAGGTACGCTCGGCACTTTTACGGCCCAGCGTACCTGGTTTTCAAAGCGCCAGCCTGGAGGCGGCGGATCCCATAGGAATCAATGGGAGTCTGACCATAGCGAAAGTACAAGTTCGCTGCTGCCAGACATCCCATTGATTCCTATGGGATCTGTCTGCACCTAACACCCTAACATGTACCCCGAGTCTAAACACCACTAATCTGTCCCCCCTACACCGCTGCAACTAAATAAAGTTATTACCCCCTAAACCGCCGCTCCCGGAGCCCACCGCAAGCTACTCTATACATATTAACCCCTAAACCGCCGCTCCCGGAGCCCACCGCCAACTACATTATACCTATTAACCCCTATCCTGCCCCCCCTATACCGCCGCCCTCTATAATAAATGTATTAACCCCTATCCTGCAGATCCCACACCTCGCCACATTTAAATAAATAGTTTAACCCCTCCCGGAGCCCACCGCAACTATAATAAATGTATTAACCCCTAAACCGCCGCTCCCGGAGCCCACCGCCACCTACATTATACCTATTAACCCCTATCCTGTCCCCCTATACCGCCGCCCTCTATAATAACATTATTAACCCCTAAACCTAAGTCTAACACTAACCCTAACGCCCCCTAACTTAAATATTAATTAAATAAATCTAAATAATATTTATATTATGAACTAAATTAATCCTATTTAAAACTAAATGCTTAACTGTAAAATAAACCCTAATATAGCTACAATATAAATAATAATTATATTGTAGCTATCTTAGGATTTATTTTTATTTTACAGGCAACTTTCAATTTATTTTAACTAGGTACAATAGCTATTAAATAGTTATTAACTATTTAATAGCTTACCTAGCTAAAATAAAGAGAAATTTACCTGTAAAATAAATCCTAACCTAAGTTACAATTACACCTAACACTACACTATACTTTAATAAATTATTTCTATTTAAAACTAAATACTTACCTGTAAAATAAACCCTAAGATAGCTACAATATAAATAATAATTATATTGTAGCTATCTTAGGATTTATATTTATTTTACAGGTAACTTTGTATTTATTTTAGCTAGTTAGAATAGTTATTAAATAGTTATTAACTATTTAATAACTACCTAGCTAAAAGAAATACAAAATTACCTGTAAAATAAATGCTAACCTAAGTTACAATTAAACCTAATACTACACTATCATTAAATTAATTAAATAAACTACCTACAAATAACTACAATTAAATACAATTACATAAACTAACTAAAGTACAAAAAATAAAAAAAGCTAAGTTACAGAAAATAAAAAAATAAGTTACAAACATTTTACAAATATTACAACAATTTTAAGCTACTTACACCTAATCTAAGCCCCCTAATAAAATAACAAACCCCCCAAAATAAAAAAATGCCCTACCCTATTCTAAATTAAATAAAGTTCAACGCTCTTTTTCCTTACCAGCCCTTAAAAGGGCCATTTGTGGGGGCATGCCCCCAAAAGTTCAGCTCTTTTGCCTGTAAATGAAAAATACAAACCCCCCCAACATTAAAACCCACCACCCACATACCCCTAATCTAACCCAAACCCCCCTTACAAAAACCTAACACTAATCCCCTGAAGATCATCCTACCTTGAGTCGTCTTCACTCAGCCGAGCAGCGATGGAACCCAAGTGGACATCCGGACCGGCAGAAGTGATCATCCAAGGGGCGCTGAAGAAATCTTCCATCCGATGAAGTCATCCTCCAGGCGGCGCTGAAGAAGTCTTCGATCCGGGCGATGTCATCTTCCAAGCCGGGTCTTGAATCTTCCTTCCGCCGCCGCGGAACCTCCTTCTTCACCGACGGACTACGACGAATGAAGGCTCCTTTAAGGGACGTCATCCAAGATGGCGTCCCCTCAATTCCGATTGGCTGATAGGATTCTATCAGCCAATCGGAATTAAGGTAGGAAAAATCTGATTGGCTGATGGAATCAGCCAATCAGATTCAAGTTCAATCCGATTGGCTGATCCAATCAGCCAATCAGATTGAGCTCGCATTCTATTGGCTGTTCCGATCAGCCAATAGAATGCGAGCTCAATCTGATTGGCTGATTGGATCAGCCAATCGGATTGAACTTGAATCTGATTGGCTGATTCCATCAGCCAATCAGATTTTTCCTACCTTAATTCCGATTGGCTGATAGAATCCTATCAGCCAATCGGAATTGAGGGGACGCCATCTTGGATGACATCCCTTAAAGGAGCCTTCATTCGTCGTAGTCCGTCGGTGAAGAAGGATGTTCCGCGGCGGCGGAAGGAAGATTCAAGACCCGGCTTGGAAGATGACATCGCCCGGATCGAAGACTTCTTCAGCGCCGCCTGGATGATGACTTCATCGGATGGAAGATTTCTTCAGCGCCCCTTGGATGATCACTTCTGCCGGTCCGGATGTCCACTTGGGTTCCATCGCTGCTCGGCTGAGTGAAGACGACTCAAGGTAGGATGATCTTCAGGGGATTAGTGTTAGGTTTTTGTAAGGGGGGTTTGGGTTAGATTAGGGGTATGTGGGTGGTGGGTTTTAATGTTGGGGGGGGTTTGTATTTTTCATTTACAGGCAAAAGAGCTGAACTTTTGGGGGCATGCCCCCACAAATGGCCCTTTTAAGGGCTGGTAAGGTAAAAGAGCGTTGAACTTTATTTAATTTAGAATAGGGTAGGGCATTTTTTTATTTTGGGGGGGTTTGTTATTTTATTAGGGGGCTTAGATTAGGTGTAAGTAGCTTAAAATTGTTGTAATATTTGTAAAATGTTTGTAACTTATTTTTTTATTTTCTGTAACTTAGCTTTTTTTATTTTTTGTACTTTAGTTAGTTTATGTAATTGTATTTAATTGTAGTTATTTGTAGGTAGTTTATTTAATTAATTTAATGATAGTGTAGTATTAGGTTTAATTGTAATTTAGGTTAGCATTTATTTTACAGGTAATTTTGTATTTCTTTTAGCTAGGTAGTTATTAAATAGTTAATAACTATTTAATAACTATTCTAACTAGCTAAAATAAATACAAAGTTAACTGTAAAATAAATATAAATCCTAAGATAGCTACAATGTAACTATTAGATATATTGTAGCTATCTTAGGGTTTATTTTACAGGTAAGTATTTAGTTTTAAATAGGATTAATTTATTAAAGTATAGTATAGTGTTAGGTGTAATTGTAACTTAGGTTGGGATTTATTTTACAGGTAAATTTCTCTTTATTTTAGCTAGGTAAGCTATTAAATAGTTAATAACTATTTAATAGCTATTGTACCTAGTTAAAATAAATTGAAAGATGCCTGTAAAATAAAAACAAATCCTAAGATAGCTACAATATAATTATTATTTATATTGTAGCTATATTAGGGTTTATTTTAAAGGTAAGTATTTAGTTTTAAATAGGATTAATTTAGTTCATAATATAAATATTATTTAGATTTATTTAATTAATATTTAAGTTAGGGGGCGTTAGGGTTAGTGTTAGACTTAGGTTTAGGGGTAAATAAATTTATTACAGTGGCGGCGTCGTAGTGGGGGGCAGGATAGGGGTTAATAAATTTATTATAGGTGGCGACGGTGTAGGGGGGGCAGGATAGGGGTTAATAAATTTATTATAGGTTGTGGCGGGTTCAGGGAGCGGCGGTTTAGGGGTTAAACTATTTATTTAGTTGCGGCGAGGTGCGGGATCAGCAGGATAGGGGTTAATAATTTTATTATAGAGGGCGACGGTATAGGGGGGGCAGGATAGGGATTACTAGGTATAATGTAGGTGGCGGTGGGCTCCGGGAGCGGCGGTTTAGGGGTTAATATATTTATAAGAGTTGCGGCAGGGTCTAGGAGCGGCGGTTTAGGGGTTAATACATTTATCAGAGTTGCGGCAGGGTCTAGTAGCGGCGGTTTAGGGGTTAGTAACTTTATTGAGTTGCGGGAGGCTCTGGGGGCGCCGGTATAGGGGGTAGAACAGTGCAGTTTAGTGTGAGTGCTTAGTGACAGGCTAGCAATAAAGCTGGGAAAAAGCCGAAGAGCAGCGAGATCGGATGAGTGATAACTGTCACAGTCCGCTGCTCATCGCCCCACGGCTTTTTGACAGCTTTATTTGATAACTTAGGCGTATTTTTTCAGGTCCGCGGCGACGAAGGTAGGCGAGCTTAGGCGGGCGTATTTTGCCGGCGAAGCCAGAAAAGTAGACGGCTTGATAACTACCCCCCTAAGGGCTCAATTCTAAAATTAAGTAAAGTAAGTGTCTTTCCTTCACGTAAAAAATATTTGTGACTGTCCATTAATTAAGACAAGCCCTAAGGAACCCATAATATTGACAATCTTATAGAATCTCACCAGACCAGAAAGCTTTAGAGAATCAGGCCCTTAGAGAGATACCTGTCTCTTTAATAAACTGAATGAATTGCATTAAGGAGCTGCTGTTACATTTTGATTGGATTTGTATTGGAGGAGTTGGCCAGTGGTTCCTCACAGTGTGCTCCTTAAGGCTCTTCTACTGGACTTTGCACCATTGCTTTTTATGCTATACACCACTACAGAAGTGACAAACTTAAATCCTGTTCTCACACAATTGGTTGCTTGACAGCACTGGAAGGGGCTGCAAAAGTCGGTCACTATGGCCTCTAATTGTCTGTAGCCTACTTATTATCATTATTATTATTATTAACATTGTTTTAAATCAGCACAGCTAGAGGCAGGCAGGAGGCTTCAAGTAGAAGGTAAGTTTAATTTAAGAAACACTTCTTATATTAAAGTTATCCTAGGTACTAGGTCTCCATTTATCAAGCTTTGAGAGCAACTTTGGAGCCCCAGCTCACATGAGCGAGCCTTAAACTATAGTAAAGTAGCAGCCATCTTAAGACCTGATCAAGATGATTGACAGCCCCAGTTTGCATGGGATTGGTCATGCGCCAGCAGGGGTGGCATTGCACAAGCAGTGGCTTGTGCTATGTTAAATATGAGCAACAGATTCTGCTTGCTTGCCATGAGGCTGGGCAGATGAGATTCATGATAGTTAATAGATAAAGCCCTATGTATTAAAACTCACAAACTATTGCATGAAGCATGGCCGGCTCTATAATTGGACCTGGTGGGACCAAAAAACCTAGACAGCACTTAACAAAGTAATATATTATGCATAATAATGTTTTTAAAGAGAAATTACTCTTCTATGATGCCCATCTGCAAATTCAGCTTCTCTCATGTGAATTTTAAATCTGCAAAACTGACTCTGGTCGGGTTAAGACTGTAGTGTGCAGAGAGTTAAGGCTGTGACACACTGCAAGCAGAGCGATGCGCAGCATGTAGATGCAGCTGTGCGCGCTCAGTGTGTCCTGCCTTTTCATCTCTGAGCACTCTGCTGCGTCAGGTCGCGTAGCTAAGCGCTCAGAGATGAAATATTTGAACTCCAGAAGCGATGCGACGCGGAGCGAAGCAGCTGCTTTGCCTCGCGCCGCATCGCTTGCAGTGTGTCACAGCCTTAAAGGTGTATGATTTTATTATTGGACCAAGGCTGCACAATCTCTTAAAGGGTCAGCAAAGCCCACAATGTTCTTTCATGATTTGGATAGAACATGCAATTTTAAACAACTTTTCAATTTACTTTGTCTATCTTTTTATCTTTTGCTGAAGGAATAACATTGCACTACTGGCAGCTAGATGAACACATCTAATTAACCAATCACAAGCGAAATATGTACAGGCACCAATCATCAACTAGCTATTGTAGGATATGTGTATATTCTTTTTCAAGAAGGGATACCAAGAGAACAAAGCACTTTTGAAAATAGAAGTGAATTTAAAAGTGTCTTAAAATTACATGCTCTATGTGAATCATGCAAGTTTCATTTTGACTTTCCTATCCCTTTAAGCTGGTCCTGGCCTGTGTGAGTTCAACATTTTTAGCAGAAGTGACCTTTTAAACAGATATATGTCAGATTTTGAAGTGAGACTACACAAGTCAAGTAACATATTTAATTCAAGAAGCTCAAATGGTTTATACCTTTCTCTATTTTCTCAGTAAACATTTATTTATAGATTAAATTTGTTTAATAGGTGGCGTATATTAATTCAAGTATATGTAAATTCTCTGTGGAAAAGAAACAGAGGCGCCACAATGGCCTAGTACCACCAAAACAAATGATAATATAAGGACAAGAAATGTACTCACAGACATAATGCACGGTCAAATCTGTGAGTACATTTCTTGTCCTTATCATTATCATTTGTTTTGGCGGTACTAGGCCATTGCGGTGCCTCTGTTTCTTTTCTACAGATCATCATTTTCCAGGATTTGACCATCCTTTGACAGAGAGCTGCCTTTATCTGGAATTTATGGACATTCTGTTCAGTTTTTATATGCTATTTTGTGTATGCTTTAGTATTAAGTAGGAAGCGCCCCCTATTGGACTATTTGTACTGTAGTGCATTTATTCTATCTTTATGTAAATTCTCTGTTGAATTAAACAATTAACAGTTTAAGGGCCAATCAAGATATTGTGTTTGTGTTTAGCAGATAATGATTTTTGAACTTCATCTGGTTTTGTCAATGTATTTTTTCATTGACCACAATCCTAAAATGCTTCTGCAGCTAATATCCCATAATCTCGGAATTGTAACCTCCCAAAACCAACATGAAATCATAATCATAAATTTCAAAAATCAAATGTGCAAGAGAAAAACAAAATGGTGATTTTGTAGGTTTAGCGTTTACAAAGCAGTTGGAATGGTCTGTATACTGGCTGTATGTAACTGTTATGCTTCAAAGCCATAGATACATGAGTGTATGTCATTATAAAGGATTTAAACAAGGGCATTAATGTGCAGGTGTTTGTTCTGTTATGGATTTTTCTATTTTTATTAGAGCAGGTAACATTTGGTGTTGTTGCTTCCTAATATAATCCATTATGGGGGGGGGGGGTTATATCATGTGTAAAACCAATGTTCCATTCAAAAAGTTTTTGGGCCATTCAAAAAGTGTTGTCCGAATTCAACAAGTGAAAAAGGACATGTGATGGTGTCCTTAAGTATCCAGAATTTTGATTTTGAAAATCAGTGGTTGTGATGATGTGGACATTGAAAATGGCTCATCTGCTGCTTTTAGCATGCATATAATTATCAAACAATAGATTGTGATGATCACCCCTTTAATGCACTAAGATCAGAGATTTAAAATTAGCAAATGCACACACAGGTGTTTTAGCTGCTCAGATAGTTCTGAAATATTGGAAAAGAATGCAATAAAACAGTAAACCATATGCACTAAAGCTTAATATTCAATTAACTGTATACATTTTAGCTATATGCTTGAACATTAGGCTCAGGCCCTAATGCATGTCCCAAGCAACCCTTGTTATGTCTGCGGTCTGCACAAAAACCAACCCTTCAATTACACATGTCTTGCTTGCAACAACTTTTATTCCAAAGAAATCATACTTCAGACTAACTGTTAGAACTTTAAACAAAATATTAGTCAGAGGGTCATAGGTCAGATCTGTGTTCTCTCCAGCCCCCTGTATGCTCAGACATTAACCCCCAGATCTTGTATTCCCAAATATCACATCTCAGGCCATATGTAAGATCCCTGGGGCCCTCTACAAGTACTATCATCTTACTGAAGCGAGTTCCACACAATAGACCTCTGACCAGATACATCTCTTCTACAATCCAACTACCATTTAAGGTGGTGCTGCTTTCCCCCACATTATATTGCCTTATTTAGCAAAATGTGTGCAGAGCTTTAGCCGCAATGGTTAGTACAGAGTGACCACAGGCAACACCCACAGCCCTCTCTTGATGTACTAATACCCCAAGCACTGTTTGGATGTCTTCTATGTTAAGATAGATGCACTCTCGGTTTCTAGTCAAATAGTCTGCTTTATCAACATAGAACCACAAAACATGCTTCAAATGTTCTAAACTAACTTGTTCTAATTCTGCAAAATAAACTAACTAACAATTATGTATGCAGTCTTTTCATCTTTTCATTCTGTTGTAGACAAACAGCTTCATAATTTAAAGGTTAACCTGCAGCCTAGCACTTGCTATGTATTCTGCCATATTGTAACGTACTGCAGTGCCTGAGACAAACGACTTCAGGCACTACTATATTTATAAATAGCAAGAGCAGGGAAGGAAGCGGGAGGAGGAGGGGGAGGGAGACTCAGGACACCTGAGAATATAAGTAACATAGATGAATGCAGATGTATCTTGTTACAATTATATATGCAGCATGAGTTTATTTTCTTGTTTTCTGAGCCTTTCTTCCCTCTGTGCATTCCTCTCCCCCTTCTCTGTTCTTGGTATTTATAATTATAGCAGTGCCTGAAGCTGTTCTTCTCAAATACTGCAGTAACCAATCTGCTTCCTTAGCATTAGTAATAGAAGAAGGTGACAGTTTTGTCACATGACCCACTGTTGTGGAACATACTTTACAATATGGCAGCATACATAGCAGATCCTAGGCTGCAGACCAACGTTCAAATTATAAAGCTTTTTTATGCAACAGAATGCGGTAAGATGAAGACTGCATACAGAATTATAGTTTGTTTATTTTGCATAATCAGAAAAAGTTAGTTAAAAACATTTCAAGCAGATGTTGTTGTTCCCTTTAGGTGCTGCACACATTGAGTTATGGAGTTATTCAGTTTTAAAAAACATTTGTGAATTTCCTCAGTTCCCTCTTATTACCCAAATTTGCAAACTTTTGATCACATTAAAGGGCTATTGATAATTTTGTTAAGGCTAGGGGTTTTTTTTTTATTTTGGGGGGGCTTTTTTTATTTTGATAGGGCTATTAGATTTGGTGTAATTAGTTGAAATATCTTGTAATTTGTTTATTATTTTCTGTAATTTAGTGTGTTTTTTTTGTACTTTAGCTAATTTAATTTAATTTATTTAATTGTTTTTTATTTAGTTAATTTATTTAATTGTAGGTTAGGTTAGGTGTTATTGTAACTTAGGTTAGGTTTTATTTTACAGATACTGTTGTATTTATTTTAGCTAGGCAGTTATTAAATAGTTAATAACTATTTAATAACTACTATACCTAGTTAAAATAAATACAAACTTGCCTGTAAAATAAAAATAAACCCTAAGATAGCTACAATGTAACTATTAGTTATATTGTAGCTAGCTTAGGGTTTATTTTATAGGTATTTAGTTTTAAATAGGAATTATTTAGGTAATAATATTAATTTTTATTAGATTATTTAGATTTATTTAAATTATATTTAAGTTAGGGGGTGTTAGGGTTAGGGCTAGACTTAGGTTTAGGGGTTAATACATTTAGTATAGTGGAGGTGATTTTGGGGGCGGCAGATTAGGGGTTAATAAATGTAGATAAGTGGCAGCGATGTTAGGGACAGCAGATTAGGGGTTAATAATATTTAACTAATGTTTGCGAGGCGGGAGTGCGGCGGTTTAGGGGTTAATATGTTTATTATAGTTGTGGCGATGTCCGGAGCGGCAGATTAGGGGTTAATAATTTTATTATAGTGTTTGCCATGCGGGAGGGCCTCGGTTTAGGGGTTAATAGGTAGTTTATGGGCGTTATTGTACTTTTTAGTTATGAGTTTTATGTTATGGCGTTGTACCATAAAACTCTTAACTACTGACTTTTTATTTATTTATTTATTATCGGTTATTTGTAGAGCGCCAACAGATTCCGCTTTTTAAATGCGTTAGGACTCTTGACGGGGTAGGGTGTACCGCTCACTTTTTGGCCTCCCAGGACAGACTCGTAATACCGGCGCTATCGAAGTCCCATAGAAAAAAGACTTTACAAAGTTTACGTAAGTCGTTTTGCGGTAAGGCAAAAAAGTGTGCGTTGACCCTAAACTTTCAAGACTCGTAATAGCAGCGGGCATAAAAACCATAATTTATGCTTACCTGATAAATTTATTTCTCTTGTAGTGTATTCAGTCCACGGGTCATCCATTACTTATGGGATATATTCCCTTCCCAACAGGAAGTTGCAAGAGGATCACCCAAAGCAGAGCTGCTATATAGCTCCTCCCCTCACATGTCATATCCAGTCATTCGACCGAAACAAGACAAGAAAGGAGAAACCATAGGGTGCAGTGGTGACTGACTGTTTTAATTAAAATTTAGATCTGCCTTAAAAAGACAGGGCGGGCCGTGGACTGAATACACTACAAGAGAATTAAATTTATCAGGTAAGCATAAATTATGTTTTCTCTTGTTAAGTGTATTCAGTCCACGGGTCATCCATTACTTATGGGATACAAATACCAAAGCTAAGTACACGGATGAAGGGAGGGACAAGGCAGGAACTTAAACGGAAGGAACCACTGCCTGTAGAACCTTTCTCCCAAAAACAGCCTCCGAAGAAGCAAAAGTGTCAAATTTGTAAAATTTCGAAAAAAGTGTGAAGCGAAGACCAAGTCGCAGCCTTGCAAATCTGTTCAACAGAGGCCTCATTCTTAAAGGCCCAGGTGGAAGCCACAGCTCTAGTAGAATGAGCTGTAATTCTTTCAGGGGGCTGCTGTCCAGCAGTCTCATAGGCTAAACGTATTATACTACGAAGCCAAAAAGAGAGAGAGGTTGCCGAAGCTTTTTGACCTCTCCTCTGTCCAGAATAAACGACAAACAGGGAAGAAGTTTGACGAAAATCTTTAGTTGCCTGTAAATAGAATTTCAGGGCACGGACTACGTCCAGATTATGCAAAAGATGTTCCTTCTTTGAAGAAGGATTAGGGCACAATGATGGGACAACAATCTCTTGATTGATATTCCTGTTAGAAACTACCTTAGGTAAAAACCCAGGTTTAGTACGCAGAACTACCTTGTCTGAATGGAAAACCAGATAAGGAGAATCACAATGTAAAGCAGATAACTCAGAGACTCTTCGAGCCGAGGAAATAGCCATCAAAAACAGAACTTTCCAAGATAAAAGCTTAATATCAATGGAATGAAGGGGTTCAAACGGAACACCCTGAAGAACTTTAAGAACCAAGTTTAAGCTCCACGGAGGAGCAACAGATTTAAACACAGGCTTAATCCTAGCCAAAGCCTGACAAAAAGCCTGGACGTCTGGAACTTCTGCCAGACGCTTGTGCAAAAGAATAGACAGAGCAGAAATCTGTCCCTTCAACGAACTAGCAGATAAGCCCTTTTCCAAACCCTCTTGTAGAAAGGACAATATCCTAGGAATCCTAACCTTACTCCATGAGTTACTCTTGGATTCGCACCAATATAAGTATTTACGCCATATCTTATGATAGATTTTTCTGGTAACAGGCTTCCGAGCCTGTATTAAAGTATCAATAACTGACTCTGAGAAGCCAAGCTTGGATAAGATCAAGCGTTCAATCTCCATGCAGTCAGCCTCAGAGAAATTAGATTTGGATGGTTGAAAGGGCCTTGTATTAGAAGGTCCTGCCTCAGAGGTAGAGACCATGGTGGACAGGATGACATGCCCACTAGGTCTGCATACCAGGTCCTGCGTGGCCACGCAGGCGCTATCAGAATCACCGATGCACTCTCCTGTTTGATCTTGGCGATCAGTCGAGGCAGCAGCGGAAATGGTGGAAACACATAAGCCATGTTGAAGACCCAAGGGGCTGCTAGAGCATCTATCAGCGCCGCTCCCGGGTCTCTGGACCTGGATCCGTAATGAGGAAGCTTGGCGTTCTGGCGAGACACCATGAGATCCAGTTCTGGTTTGCCCCAACGACGAATCAGTTGAGCGAACACCTCCGGATGAAGTTCCCACTCCCCCGGATGAAAGGTCTGGCGACTTAGAAAGTCCGCCTCCCAGTTCTCCACACCTGGGATGTGGATCGCTGACAGGTGGCAAGAGTGAAACTCTGCCCAGCGAATTATCTTTGAGACTTCTAACATCGCTAGGGAACTCCTGGTTCCCCCTTGATGGTTGATGTAAGCCACAGTCGTGATGTTGTCCGACTGAAATCTGATGAACCTCAGTGTTGCTAACTGAGGCCAAGCTAGAAGAGCCTTGAATATTGCTCTTAATTCCAGAATATTTATTGGGAGGAGTTTCTCCTCCTGAGTCCACGATCCCTGAGCCTTCAGGGGGTTCCAGACTGCGCCCCAACCTAGAAGGCTGGCATCTGTTGTTACAATCGTCCACTCTGGCCTGCAAAAGGACAGATGGACCCGAGAAAGCCACCAGAGAAGAGAATCTCTGGTTTCTTGATCCAGATTTAGTAGAGGGGACAAATCTGAGTAATCCCCATTCCACTGACCTAGCATGCATAATTGCAGCGGTCTGAGATGCAGGCGCGCAAATGGCACTATGTCCATTGCCGCTACCATTAAGCCGATTACTTCCATGCACTGAGCCACTGACGGGCGTGGGATGGAATGAAGGACACAGCAAGCATTTAGAAGTTTTGACAACCTGGACTCCGTCAGGTAAATTTTCATCTCTACCGAATCTATAAGAGTCCCTAGGAAGGAGACTCTTGTGAGTGGTGATAGAGAACTCTTTTCCACGTTCACCTTCCACCCATGCAACCTCAGAAATGCCAGAACTATCTCTGTATGAGACTTGGCAATTTGAAAGCTTGATGCCTGTATCAGGATGTCGTCTAGATACGGAGCCACCGCTATGCCTCACGGTCGTAGAACCGCCAGAAGTGAGCCCAGAACCTTTGTAAAGATTCTCGGGGCCGTAGCTAACCCGAAGGGAAGATCTACAAACTGGTAATGCCTGTCTAGGAAGGCAAACCCTAGAAACCGATGATGATCCTTGTGAATCGGTATGTGAAGGTAGGCATCCTTTAAGTCCACTGTGGTCATGTACTGACCTTCTTGGATCATGGGTAAAATGGTTCAAATAGTTTCCATCTTGAATGACGGAACTCTGAGGAATTTGTTTAGGATCTTTAAATCCAAAATTGGTCTGAAGGTTCCCTCTTTTTTGGGAACCACAAACAGATTTGAATAAAACCCCTGTCCTCGTTCCGTCCGCGGAACTGGATGGATCACTCCCATTACAAGGAGATCTTGTACGCAGCTTAGGAATGCCTCTTTCTTTATTTGGTTTGCTGATAACCTTGAAAGATGAAATCTCCCTTGTGGAGGAGAAGCTTTGAAGTCCAGAAGATATCCCTGGGATATGATCTCCAACGCCTAGGGATCCTGGACATCTCTTGCCCACGCCTGGGCGAAGAGAGAAAGTCTGCCCCCCACTAGATCCGTTTCCGGATAGGGGGCAATCCCTTCATGCTGTCTTAGGGGCAGTAGCAGGTTTTCTGGCCTGCTTGCCCTTGTTCCAGGACTGATTATTTTTCAAGGCCTGTCTGTAACGAGCAACAGTTCCTTCCTGTTTTGGAGCGGAGGTAGTTGATGCTGCTCCTGCCTTGAAGTTTCGAAAGGCACGAAAATTAGACTGTTTGGCCTTTGATTTGGCCCTGTCCTGAGGAAGTGTATGACCCTTACCTCCAGTAATGTCAGCGATAATTTCTTTCAAGCCGGGCCCGAATAAGGTTTGCCCCTTGAAAGGAATATTAAGCAATTTAGATTTAGAAGTCACGTCAGCTGACCAGGATTTAAGCCATAGCGCTCTGCGCGCCTGGATGGCGAATCCGGAGTTCTTAGCCGCTAGTTTAGTTAAATGTACAATGGCATCAAAAACAAATGCATTAGCTAGCTTAAGAGCTTTAAGCTTGTCCATGATTTCATCCAATGGAGCTGAGTGAATGGCCTCTTCTAGAGACTCAAACCAGAATGCCGCAGCAGCAGTGACAGGTGCAATGCATGCAAGGGGCTGTAAGATAAAACCTTGTTGAACAAACATTTTCTTAAGGTAACCTTCTAATTTTTTATCCATTGGATCCGAAAAAGCACAACTATCCTCCACCGGTATAGTGGTACGCTTAGCTAAAGTAGAAACTGCTCCCTCCACCTTGGGGACCGTTTGCCATAAGTCCCGTGTAGTGGCGTCTATTGGAAACATTTTCCTAAATATAGGAGGTGGGGAAAAGGGCACACCAGGTCTATCCCACTCCTTGCTAATAATTTCTGTAAGCCTTTTAGGTATAGGAAAAACGTCAGTACACACCGGCACCGCATAGTATCTATCCAGCCTACATAATTTCTCTGGAATTGCAACTGTATTACAGTCATTCAGAGCCGCTAAAACCTCCCCTAGTAATACACGGAGGTTCTCAAGCTTAAATTTAAAATTAGAAATCTCTGAATCCGGTTTCCCTGGATCAGATCCGTCACCCACAGAATGAAGCTCTCCGTCCTCATGTTCTGCAAACTGTGATGCAGTATCAGACATGGCTCTCACAGCACCAGCGCGCTCTGTCCTTATCCCAGAGCTATCGCGCTTGCCTCTTAATTCTAGCAATTTAGATAATACTTCTGTCAGGGTATTATTCATAATAGTGGCCATGTCTTGTAAAGTGATTTGTATGTGCGTCCCTGATGTACTTGGCGCCACAATATCACGCGCCTCCTGAGCGGGAGGCGAAGGTACTGACACGTGAGGAGAGTTAGTCGGCATAACTTCCCCCTCGTCGTCTGGTGATAATTCTTTTATAGATAAAGACTGACC
The DNA here is from genome assembly GCF_027579735.1 of Bombina bombina. NCBI lineage: Eukaryota > Metazoa > Chordata > Amphibia > Anura > Bombinatoridae > Bombina > Bombina bombina. The sequence continues at coordinate 628,607,389 of NC_069500.1, forward strand.
TTTATTATTTAAAGTGAAATCAATACATTTAGTACACATATTTCTATGGGGCTCCACACTGGCCTTCAAACATAATGAACAAACAGATTCATCTGTGTCAGACATGTTTAAACAGACTAGCAATGAGACTAGCAAGCTTGGAAAACACTTTGAAATAAATTTACATGCTCTAAATAAAACGTTACTGCGCCTTTAAGAAGCACAAAAAAATTGTCACAGTTGAAATAACAATGAACTAAATCTGTTACAGCAACCAAATTTTCACAGTAAATATATTAGTTTAGCAGAGCATTGCACCCACTAGCAAATGGATGATTAACCCCTTAATACCCAAAAACGGATAGTCAATATGCAAATAAACGTTTTTTAACACAGTCAAACACACTGTCACAGGTCTGCTGTGACTGATTACCTCCCTCAAAAAGACTTTTGAAAACCTCTGAGCTCTCTAGAGACGTCCTGGGTCATGCAGGAAGAAGCAGGAAGACTGTGACTAAATTTTTACTGCGCAAAAAAGCGCTAAAATAGGCCCCTCCCACTCATTATTACAGCAGTGGGAAACCTCAGTTAACTGTTTCTATGCAGAAATATAAGCCAGCCATGTGGAAAAATGCATGCCCCTATAAGTTTTATCACCAATGTACCTCACAAAAATGATTAAACATTCCAGTAAACGTTTTCAAAATCCCTTTTTTAAAGAGTATGTATTGTTATTTATAAGCCTGCTACCAGTCGCTTCTGCAGTTAAGGCTCATTACATTACTTTCAGTATTAGCAGCATTTTCTTAGTCAAATTCCATTCCTTAGAAAATTACATTACTGCACATACATTTAATCAGCCTGATACCAGTCGCTACCACTGCATTTAAGGCTGTACTTACATTACTTCGGTATAAACAGTATTTTCTTAGTCAATTCCATTCCTTAGAAAAATATTTTATTGCACATACCTCATTTGCAGGAGACCCCGCACGCTATTCCCTTTCTGAAGTTACCTCACTCCTCAGAATGTGCGAGAACAGCCAGTGGATCTTAGTTACTTCTGCTAAGATCATAGAAAATGCAGGCAGATTCTTCTTCCAAATGCTGCCTGAGAAAAACAGCACACTCCGGTGCCATTTAAAAATAACAAACTTTTGATTGAAGAAATAATTAAGTATAAAACACCACACTCCTCTCACGACCTCCTACTATGTTGAGGGTTGCAAGAGAATGACTGGGTATGACATGTGAGGGGAGGAGCTATATAGCAGCTCTGCTTTGGGTGATCCTCTTGCAACTTCCTGTTGGGAAGGGAATATATCCCATAAGTAATGGATGACCCGTGGACTGAATACACTTAACAAGAGAAAGTAGCTTTTGGACCTCTTAACACTGCTTTTTTACCCTAACGCACAACTCGTAATCTAGCCGAATGTTTAAATAACTTTCTATTTTACTGCTAGTTTCAATTTTTCTTTGTTCTCTTGGTATGTTTAGTTGAAAAGATGGGACTTAGGTGCCAGCCCATTTCTGAAGCACTATATGACAGCAGTTTTGCAAGAGTGTTATCACTTTGCAATAGAATTAGATGGCAGCACTATTTGCTGCCATGTAGTGCTCCGGATGCCTACCTAGGGGTCGATCCGATATAAAGCGTCGCCCGCAAAAGCCGGCGACGCCAATATTTACGCTGATTTGGTATCCTATATACGGCGTAACCTAGAAGCTACGCGCGTATATTTCTGCCGTCGCCCGCAGTTTTTTGGGCCATAGGCAGGTATACCAAACCAGCGCAGTTTGGTATCCAATATGCAGCGTAAGGACTTACGTGGCGAAAATGGAGAAAACTTACTCCATTTTCACCTCGCCACAAAAAGCAGCCGTAAGAAGCCTTACGCTGACTATTGGAGCCCCGTAACTCCCTAAACTAACTAGAAAATAAACCTAACACCTAACGCATGCGCAATGTCTATCTCCCTGTCAACCGCGATCTTCTAAAATAAACCTAACACCTAACGCATGCGCAATGTCTATCTACCTGTCAACCGCGATCCCCCCCGAAATCCCTAATAAAGTTATTAACCCCTAAACCGCCGCTCCCGGACCCCCCCGCCATCTACATAAACTAACCCCCTACTGTGAGCCCCTAAAGCCGCCATCTACCTTATCTATCCCCTAATCTGACCCCTTACACCGCCGCCACCTATATAAAAATTATTAACCCCTAATCTAATCCCCCTATACCGCCGCCAGCTATATTAATATTATTAACCCCTAATGTAAGCCCCTTACACCGCCGCCATCTCTATTAAAATGATTAACCCCTAATTTAATCTACCTACCCCGCCGCCAGCTATATTATCTATATTAACCCTAAGTATATTATAGTTAATATAGGTATTACATTATATATATTAACTATATTAACCCTAATTATATTAGGGTTAATATAGTTAATATAGTTACTATAGTATTTATATTAACTATATTAACTCTATCTAACCCTAACTAAATTTATATTAAATTAATCTAATTCATTTATAAACTAATATATTCCTATTTAAATCTAAATACTTACCTATAAAACAAACCCTAAGATAGCTACAATATAATTAATAATTACATTGTAGCTATGTTAGGGTTAATATTTATTTTACAGGTAAATTGTTAATTATTTTAACTAGGTATAATAGATATTAAATAGTTATTAACTATTTAATATCTACCTAGTTAAAATAATTACCCAATTACCTGTAAAATAAATCCTAACCTAAGTTACAAATACACCTACACTATCAATAAATTTAATAAACTACAAACATCTATCTAAAAATACAATTAAATTAACTAAACTAAATTACAAAAAAAAACAAACACTAAATTACAAAAAATAAAAAAAAGATTACAAGATATTTAAGCTAATTACACCTATTCTAAGCCCCCTAATAAAATAATAAACCCCCAAAATAAAAAAAATTCCCTGCCCTATTCTAAATTCAACAAATTTCAAAGCTCTTTACCTTACCAGCCCTTAAAAGGGCCTTTTGTGGGGCATGCCTCAAAGAATTCAGCTCTTTTGCATACAACAAATACAACCCCCCCCCCATTACAACCCACCACCCACATACCCCTATTCTAAAACCACCCAAACCCCCCTTAAAAAAGCCTAACACTACCCCCCTGAAGGTCTCCCTACCTTGTCTTCACCACACCGGGCCGAACTCCTGATCCGATCCGGGCGATGTCTTCCTCCAAGTGGCAAAGAAGAATTCTTCCTCCGGCGACGTCTTCCTCCAAGCGGCAGCAAAGTCTTCATTCTTCCGGCGGCATCTTCAATCTTCTTTCTTCGCTCCGCCGCCGCAGAGCATCCATCCCGGCCGACTGCTGTACTTGGAATGAGGTACCTTTAAATGACGTCATCCAAGATGGCGTCCGCCGAATTCCGATTGGCTGATAGGATTCTATCAGCCAATCGGAATTAAGTTAGAAAAATCTGATTGGCTGATTGAATCAGCCAATCAGATTCAAGTTCAATCCGATTGGCTGATCCAATCAGCCAATCAGATTGAGCTCGCATTCTATTGGCTGTTCCGATCAGCCAATAGAATGCGAGCTCAATCTGATTGGCTGATTGGATCAGCCAATCGGATTGAACTTGAATCTGATTGGCTGATTCAATCAGCCAATCAGATTTTTTTAACTTAATTCCGATTGGCTGATAGAATCCTATCAGCCAATCGGAATTCGGCGGACGCCATCTTGGATGACGTCATTTAAAGGTACCTCATTCCAAGTACAGCAGTCGGCCGGGATGGATGCTCCGCAGCGGCGGAGCGAAGAAAGAAGATTGAAGATGCCGCCGGAAGAATGAAGACTTTGCTGCCGCTTGGAGGAAGACGTCGCCGGAGGAAGAATTCTTCTTTGCCGCTTGGAGGAAGACATCGCCCAGATCGGATCAGGAGTTCGGCCCGGTGTGGTGAAGACAAGGTAGGGAGATCTTCAGGGGGGTAGTGTTAGGCTTTTTAAGGGTGGTTTGGGTGGTTTTAGAATAGGGGTATGTGGGTGGTGGGTTGTAATGGGGGGGGTATTGTATTTGTTGTATGCAAAAGAGCTGAATTCTTTGGGGCATGCCCCACAAAAGGCCCTTTTAAGGGCTGGTAAGGTAAAGAGCTTTGAAATTTGTTGAATTTAGAATAGGGCAGGGAATTTTTTTTATTTTGGGGGTTTATTATTTTATTAGGGGGCTTAGAATAGGTGTAATTAGCTTAAATATCTTGTAATCTTTTTTTTATTTTTTGTAATTTAGTGTTTGTTTTTTTTTGTAATTTAGTTTAGTTAATTTAATTGTATTTTTAGATAGATGTTTGTAGTTTATTAAATTTATTGATAGTGTAGGTGTATTTGTAACTTAGGTTAGGATTTATTTTACAGGTAATTGGGTAATTATTTTAACTAGGTAGATATTAAATAGTTAATAACTATTTAATATCTATTATACCTAGTTAAAATAATTAACAATTTACCTGTAAAATAAATATTAACCCTAACATAGCTACAATGTAATTATTAAATATATTGTAGCTATCTTAGGGTTTATTTTATAGGTAAGTATTTAGATTTAAATAGGAATATTTTAGTTTATAAATGAATTAGATTAATTTAATATAAATTTAGTTATATATATAATACTATAGTAACTATATTAACTATATTAACCCGAATATAATTAGGGTTAATATAGTTAATATATATAATGTAATACCTATATTAACTATAATATACTTAGGGTTAATATAGATAATATAGCTGGCGGCGGGGTAGGTAGATTAAATTAGGGGTTAATCATTTTAATAGAGATGGCGGCGGTGTAAGGGGCTTACATTAGGGGTTAATAATTTTAATATAGATGGCGGCGGTGTTAGGGGCTCACTTTAGGGGGTTATAGATATAATATAGCTGGCGGCGGGGTACGGGAGCGGCGGTTTAGGGGTTAATAACTTTATTAGGTTGCGGCGGGGTACGGGAGCGGCGGTTTAGGGGTTAATAGCTTTTTTATTGTTAGGCTAGTGAGGGGGGATAGCGGATAGAGGGTTAGACAGTGCGGGCTATGTTAGGGAGGCGTGTTAGACAATGCAGGCTATGTTAGGGAGGCGTGTTAGACAGTGCGGGTGTTTTAAACTTTAGTCAGGTTTTATAGGCGCCGGCAGTTTCTAACGTGCCGCAAGTCACTGGCGACGCCAGAAATTTGTACTTACGCAGATTTCTGGACATCGCTGGTTTGTGAGACTTACGGCACGTTAGCATCTGACGGCAACTTATATGGGATGGCTCGAGTTGCGAGCTGAAACTGCGGGCGACGCCGGTTCCCTCGCTTGCGCCGCAAACTGCGATCGATAATAGAAGTAAATTGGAATGTTTTTTTTTAAATGGTATGTCTGTCTGAATCACAAAATATTATTGGGGGGTTCATATCCCTTTAAGTCATTTATTTTGTATGCAAATATGTAGTGTAGTAATTGATTATACCTACTAGGTATATGTCATAAAATGTATTTTTTTATTGTCCCTTTAACAAAATTGTAATCATAGCTTTTTATTGTGTAAAGAAAGAGGTAGGCATTTTCACACATTTATTTGCATCCAAAAGACTTCAGAGCCTATCTTTTTATAAAATGTCTAAAACCTGTGAGAACACATAATAAATTTGCAAAGATTAATTATTGTTACAAAATATAAATGAATACATTAAAAATGTTTATCCAAACTGATCTCCTTGTGAAACCTTTTAAAAAGCTTTTGCTCTTCGGAATTTATGCCAAAAATGACATCTAGCTTGTACCATCTTATGTCCTGCTACATATAAGTACCTGCTATTTAATAAGAATTTGAAAGAGTGAATTTTGGATAGGACTAACCAATTAATCCACCCACAGACATCTGTTTCAACTATTTTGCCTCATCAAGACAGACTAATTCTATTGCCAAACTCATAAAAAGCACCACTACTACATTAAAGGGATAGTAAAGTCCAAATTAAACTTTCATGATTTAGTAAGGGCATGTAATTTTAAACAACTTTATAATTTACTTTTATCATCAAATTTACTTTGTTCTCTTGGTATTCTTAGTTAAAAGCTAAACCTAGGTAGGCTCATGTGCTAATTCCTCAGCCCTTGAAGGCCGCCTCTTATCTGAATGCATTTTACGTTTTTCACAGCTAAAGGGTATTAGTTCATGTGTTTCATATAAATAACATTGTGCTCATGCATGTGCAGTTATTTAAGAGTCAGATCTGAAGTAAGGAGGCAGTCTACCGAGGCTTAGATACAAGGTAATTACAGAGGTAAAAAGTAAAAACTGGGGAATAGTAAATAAAGGGATTAGCTATTTTTTTAAAACAATAACATTTTTGGTGTTAACTATCCCTTTAAATCTATACATTGTTGGTACTATAACAAAGAACATTGTTAATATTATATATTTTTTATTGATGCAAATATTAAATATCACCCATGTCCTATACTGTTCCAAAAAACTCATGCCTTAACAATGTTGTTTAGCCTTATGGAACTTTATGGTCATTTGCAATACAAACATAGATTAAAGTTAAACACTGCTAAAGCAGACTAAGAGGCTAGCAATCTGATTTAGCATGAACAGCATTTTTCATGAAGGTAAATCGAAGGCTCAGAGCAAGGTTCTATTTGTCAATCTTTTAAAATTGAATAAACCACTCTATTGCCAGAGGCGCTACTGCCAGTTGTAGAACAGAACTTCAGTAGCTTAACATTTAATCAGTATGGATGCTAACTTTTTTCATCGCTGCAACAAACATTAAAAGGACAGAGAACACCAAAATTGTTATTGTTTTAAAAATAGGTAACACCTTTACTTTCCATTCTTCAGCTTTGCACAACCAACATTGTAATATTAATATACTTTATAACATTTAAACCTCTAAATTTCTACCTGTTTCTAAGCCTCTACAGACAGCCTCTTATCACATGCTTTTTTAATTAGCTTTTCACAAGAGACTGCTAATTCACTTGAGCTATATAGACAACATTGTGCTTACTCCCGTGGAGTTGGCAGGAACCAGCACTAATAGCCATGTGATCAGGGGGAGGGGGCTGTCAGAAGAGGCTTAGATACAAGGTAATCACGGAGGTTAAAATTATATTAATATAACCATGTTTGCTGTGCAAAACTTGGGAATGGGTAATAAAGGGATAATGTATCTTTTTAAACAATAACAATTTTGGAGAAGACTGTCCCTTTAAATTGATTGAATTACTAAAGTTTGTTTCTTAAAAAAATAAGTAGATAATGACGTCCTGTTATAACCAAAGGATGCCAGTCATAAAATTTCAGAAAGATATGCATACATTTATACCAACTCAGGGCTCTGTTCCATTGAGCCGTTAAAAATGGAGGCGTAAGCTACCGAAGCGGCCGACAGCTAAAAGTAATTTACGACTCCATTTATTGAACCAGGTTTCCATTCAAAAGGTTACCGCTTTGCGTGCGGTCGCTCTTTTCGTGTAGGTGTAAGTTAGCGTTGTGTTAACGCTTCCACCCAATGCCGGATTTCTTAAACATTAATATGTTGCTATGGTAACCCAAACTTACACTACACTCAATCGCATATATGGCGCTGCATACAAGTGTGGCGCGTATATTTTACCTGTCGCTCGCTGTTAAAATAAAATCAAACACCTAACGCAGGCGCAATATCTACCTCTCAACCGCAACCCCCCACCGCAATAACTAATGTATTACCCCCTAATTCGCCAACTCCCATATCGCAAAGTATCTATTTAAACTATTAACCCCTAATCCACCATTCACCCACATTGCAATTAACCTAATACATCTATTAACCCCTAAACCACCATTAACCCACATCACAATTAACCTAATAAATATTTTAACCCCTAAACCGCCAAACCCCACAACACAAATAACTAATCACTAACCCCCCTAACCTAACACCCCCTAAATTAACCCCATTACATAAATTAAAATAAGCTTAAATTACAATTAAAATAAAAAACCTAAAATTACTTTAAAAAAAAAAACTAAGTTTAAATTAAACTAAAATTACAAAAAATAAAAAGTCTAACATTACATAAAATAATACACCAAATTATCAAAAATAAAAAAATTAAACCTAATCCCTATGAAAATAAAAAGCCCCTCCCAAAATAAAAACACCTCTAATCTAATACTAAAATACCAATAGCCCTTAAAAGGGCCTTTTGTAGGGCATTACCCTAAGTTAAACAGCTCTTTTACCTTTAAAAAAGCTAAGTTCCCCCTAAAACCCCCTTCCACCAAACCAATAACTAACACTAAAAAATCCTAAACTGCCCATTGTCCCTAAAGGTATTCAGATCTTTTACTGCCATTAAAAGGGCATTCAGCTCTTTAAAATTGCCCAAAATCCCTAGTCAAAAAATAAAAAAAACTCAAAAATTAAAAAAAAAAACTAAGTCAAACCCCCAGATAGGTACTCACGGTTCCTGAAGTCTGGTGGTGAAGTCTTCTTCCAAGCATCAACCTCTTTAATCTTCATCCAGGACCACGGAACTGAAGACCGGTGACTGCGGAACTGAAGAAAGGCGACCGCGGAACTGAAGACCAGCGACCGCAGAGCCAAGGAGCGTGGTGGATCCTCTTCGTATGATCACCGTCATACATGGAATATTGAATGCAAGTTACGCGTTTAAATATGGCGTCACTTGCATTCCTATTGGCTGATTTGATTCTTCAAATTTGAACAGCCAATAGGATTTCAGTAACTCTTATCCTACTGGCTGATTTGAATTTGAAGAATCAAATCAGCTAATAGGAATGCAAGGAACGCCATATTTAAACGCGTAACTTGCATTCAATATTTAGTGTACGGCGGTGATCTTATGAAGATTATCCTCCACGCTCCTTGGCTCCTCGGTTGCCGGTCTTCAGTTCCTCGGTCTCCGGTCTTCATTTCCTCGGTCGCCGGTCTTCAGTTCCACAGTCCTGGATAAAGATGGAAGAGGTCGCCGCTTGGAAGAAGACTTTACCGCCGGACTTCAGGACCCGTGAGTACACTGGGGGTTAGATTTAGGCCAATAGCATGAGAGCAACTGAAATCCTATTGGCTGAGAGCTATTGAAATTCTATTGGCTATTCAAATCAGCCAACAGAATTTCAGTACCTCTCATCCTATTGGCTGATTTGAACAGCCACTAGAATTTCAGTAGCTCTCATCCTATTGACTGATTTGAATTTCAAAAATCAAATCAGCCAATAGGAATGCAAGGGACCCAATTTTGAAAAGGCTCCCTTGCATTGAAGATTTAGTGTACTGCGGCGACCGTATAAAGAGGACGCTCCGCGGCGGATGTCTTGAAGGATGGACCCGCTTCGCGCCACCAGGATGAAGATAGAAGACACCGCCAGGATGAAGATAGAAGATGCCGCCTGGATGGATGAAGACTTTGCCACCTGTATGAAGACTTCTCGTAGCTTGGGTGTCTGGACTTCAGAAACTGTAAGTGGATCGTCGGGGGTTAGTGTTAGGTTTATTTTTAACTTTTTTTGGGTGTTTTTTTTTTAGATTAGGGTTTTTTTTAGATTAGGGTTTTTTCAGGGCAATGGGTATTTTATGATTTTTTTTAGAGTTAGGTTTTTTTATTTTGGAGGGTTGGTAGGGTGGTGGGTTTTACTGTTGGGTGGGGTCTTTGTATTTTTTACAGGGAAAAGAGCTGATTTCTTTAGGGCAATGCCCTACAAAAGGCCCTTTTGAGGGCTATTGGTAGTTTTTTTAATTTTGGAGGGCTTTTTCTTTGTATAGGGCTATTAGATTAGGTAATTGTTTTTATTTTGGATAATTTTGTTTATTTTTCGTGATTTAGTGTTTGGTATCTTTTGTATTTTAGTATTTTTTATTTTTTTTTAATTTTAGAATATTTTTTTTATAGTAGTGTTAGTTTTTTTAATGTGTAATTTAGTTTAGTTAATTAATAGTTATTTTAATTTTAGTATAATAGTTATGTTAAGTTAATTAGTTAGTTTAAACTTAGTTTTTTTTTTAATTTCACAGGTAAATTTTAATTATTTTAAGATATTTTAAGATAGGGATATTTTAATTTTAATTTAAAGTTAGGGGGTTGTTAGGTTTAGGGGTTAATAGTTTAATTTAGTTTTTGGCGATGTGTGGGCTGACGGTTTAGGGGTTAATATGTTTATTTAGTGGCGGTGATGTGGGAGGCCAGATTTTTTGGGGTTAACAACTTTTTTTAGTGGTAGATTTGTCGGGAGCGGAGGAATAGTGGTTAATAGCTTTATTATAGTGTGTGCGATGTTAAGGTGCGGGGGAATAGGGGTTAATAACTTTATTATAGTGGTGACAATGTCGGGGAACAGCATAATAGGGGTTATTAAATTGTATTAATGGCGGCAATGTCGGGAGCGGCAGATTAGGGGTTAATAGGTTTATTATAGCATTTGCGATGCGGGAGGGCGGTGGAATAGGGGTTAATAGGTAGTTTATGGGTGTTAGTGTACTTTGTAACAGTTTTGTTGTTCAAAACTCAGAACTACTGCTTTCAGATAGCGATATAGGATGGAACGCAAGCATTTTAGCCTCACCTCACAACTTGTAATACCGGCGCTATGAAAATCCCAAGCAAAAACGTAAATTTTTTGAGTGCGGGATTGACGTTGCATTACAGGCTAAAATGCTTGCAGTACAGCTATACTGACAAGACTCGGCTGCATTATGGTTTTTACGCTGAAATGACCATTTTTTCAGTGTTAAAACTGGAACGCAAAACTCGTAAGCTAGGTGAATGTGCTTTATCAATAAAAGATGATGTGCTCATGTTTCTGTTTATAGCCTGTAGGAAAAATTTGACAAATACCTTTGAATATAGCTTGGTTCATCTGAAACACAAGTCTAGTTTAGTGGATAAACAATATTGTATCATGAATGTATGTGTAATGCAAAAATTAATTACTTCCATTTTAATAAAGACTAGATATAGGGGATACATTTATCATGGTGCGGACAGACATAATCCACTATAGCAAATCATGTCTGCCGCACATCCATAAATGCTGACAGCATATGCTGTCGGCATTGAACTGCTGGTGCAATACCACCCCCTGCAGATTCACCGCCAATTGGCCACTAGCAGGGGGTCTCAATCAACCCGATCATATTCAATTGGGCTGATTGCTGTCCGCCACCTCAGAGGACCACTGCTTCTTAACTTCTGCTTCAGGTGGAACTGAAGCAGAGTTGGTCGGAAGCAGCATCTGCTGCTTCATAAATCGACCCCTAAATGTCTAGGTTTGATATGACAATGCTTTCATGTATACTAAATATACATGTGGTTGAAAAGCAATTTAGGTACTTTTCTAAATATAAACACATAGGGGGATATTTATTAAAGCATCAACTGAAAATATGCTTGAATCCCGCATCGTATTTGTCGTGAGATTGATCTGCCATAGTTATCAAAGCGTCAAGATCCTCAAATGTTGAAATTTGTGATGTAATATATGCTCCCGCGATCTCAATCTGACGCAGATCGATGCTTGCGTCATTACAGATGTTTCAAATTCACATTCGACTCTATTTGACCTTTTCCCAATTTATTAAAAATTTAACACTCATGTCAATTCCGATGCAGCATACCTAGTTTTCAATCTACCACCCTTGAGGCCGCGGATGCCATAGAAATCAATGGGAGTCTGAAAACACAGAAAACGTATGTTCGATGCTGCAAGGGAATGAAGTATATTACATAATAAAAGTAAATTAGAAACTTTTATACCCTTTCTAAATCAAACAATATTATTGCTCAACATGTGGTGCACTAGTAGATTTAGGGATAACAATGAAAAATACACTACTACTTATGGATTATGTTACAACTTTGTCTTTCATTACAAAGCAAGGGGACAATATTATTTCTCCAATTTTTTTTAAAAGTTTTGCCTAACGCACTAATAGATATAGAGATAAAAATGAAATAAATACACAGCATAATATAGCTAACTTCCTTTTTATTCTTTTGGAAAAATCTATTTGCACCATGTTTAAGCCATGTAATACAAGTCCCACTCTCTACTTCGCACCAAATTTGACGCAACACTTTTCGCACCAATTATGATGCAAACTCCTAAACAACCAACACGTTAATGAATTTTTCAACCACTTTTGATTGGAATATGCATAATCACATGATTTATGACATCAGCCAATCTGATTCAATTATACATTTTAAACTATCTCTAACTAATCAAATTGCTTGATACTTGTGTCATTGATCACTCATCAGAACTTTGTAACTTTGTTACATTATGTATTATACTTTGAAAGTATATATACAGTATGTAAAATTAGTATTAAAGATAAACATTGATGCTGACATTAGGACACACAGTGTAATATTTTAGACAATGATTTTAAAATTTGAATTGATGTTTGATTCAATATAACCTTAAGCTGATAGCTCAAAGAGATAGCCCACCTAACATTAAACTGTCATGAATTAGATACAACTGAAATTAAAATCACCTCTTTACTATAATGCTATGTTCAGTGTATTTCGTCCTTCTCTTGAATTTCTTTTTTAGTAAGAAATGTCATGTTATATGCCAGTCCATTTTAATACACCTGTGTAGGGGTGGTTTTTAAAACTAGATTGCAATCAGGAGGGGTATCACAGGTACAGAGAGAAAACTGGCCCAGCTCTTAAAATATCCATTGATTGCAAATAAATACGTATGATACCCTGATTACATGTTATATTCACAATTATTCCTGCTCATATTAATAATACATTTACCCTATATACATATAGTGGTATAAATAAACACAGAGATATGAAAGACAACATTGTTTAGAACAAAAAAAGGAATTTAGGGACATGTAAATATGTTTGCAAAATATTTCTGACATAATACACACACACACACACACACACACATACATATATATATATATATATATATATATATACATACAAGTATGTGCAAATATATATGTACAAATTCAAGCATTAATAATCATTTATAAAAAAATAAATAGACATGAGATAAAAGCATATCATGACTTTTAGAAATACAAATACACATTAATTTATATGAAAGTATCATATAACTAATAAATACAAAAATTACTTTCTATGAGATATTGTTTGTTGAGGTATAAATGTAGCTATTTCTTGGACATTAACAGATGAAAAATAAGAGATTAGCTTTAGAGAAATGTGCTTGTTCATGGACAGTTATGAAATGGTATAAATAAAGTTGGGAAAAACCAGAATAACCGCAACATCGATGACTGTTACGTAACAACAGTCCGATGCTCATCGTGCGGTACTTGACGCGCGTGTTTTTGACATTTAAAAAAAAATAAGGGCATTGTATGTGGATCCACGGCAGCGATGTCTGGTCAGTGTATTGACACCGGCAAATGCACCGAGATTGACGCTTTGATAAATATTCCCCATACACACTAGCATGCAGGTAAAGTTTGTGTGTATGTTGCTGCATTGAAGACAAATTCATTTGGGAAGACATGGTGCATATTTTCAAATGTATTTGCTTACAATGTGTGTCAATACACTTCAAGCTATTTTTGCATTTTCATGCTTATTCAATCGAAAATGCAACACAATTTGGGTTCTTTGATTCTAATGACTAATAGTTTTTAATTGATGTTAACATGTAGTGAATATGAAGAAGAAAAATCAAGCAGAACCTGTATATTTGCATTAAAAACATACAAATACTTATAAACCACATAAACGCTTGTATTTTGTAATTAAATCAGAATCGCTATAAAAATGTTTTAAAAGTTTTTCAAATGGTTTCTTTTTATGCTTTGGTTATATATAATTGGTTTTGCAGTGTTCTCAGGTGAAGAACGTGCCATAAAACATACGTAGATACCTTTTCTTTGTGTGCTACTGATTTGGCTGTCTTTGCCCCATTGCTAACAATGGAGTTCCCAGCAGGCAGATAGGGTTCCCAGCAGGAAGATAGGGAATATTTCTAGTGATTTTTGATAGAAAATAAAAGGAAAAGAAGTAGAGCTGTTTGAAACGTGTATAATTTATTAGAATTCAAATATCTTTACAAACTTCATTCAATCCTGTGTCATTTGTGGTGTGTGCTCAACAATTTCCAGAGGAAGAACATAGACACCGGTACTTCAGTTAGCTAATGGTTGTCAATATCATTGTGACGATTTTGCACAAATCTGAGCAACCTATTTGTTGCCTTTGCTCCTTTATACAGTTCATTTTGCTGAATTTCACTATGTGGCACCCCTGTTTTTATGGCTTTTGTAGATCTCTAATTGTCAGGTGCCAGAGATTGTGAGGTAGATACTGAGGAAGATTTGTCCTTTGGTGAATTCTCTGTCGAAGTCTAATTAAAAGGAGGTACCTCATTTTACAAATATTGGTGACTTGAGTCCATCAAACATTTTACATTTTGATTGTTAATTTGGATAGCAGTGTGCCCCTTTAGTGATGTCATTTTGCTATTAATACCAATTTATTTGAATGTGATTTCACATAAAATTCTTACAATATGTCTGGTTGAGGTGTGAAAAATGATATATTTGTTTTCAGGAACAAATGATGCAGCGGCCAAAGTGTCTTATACATCGCAGGAAACACTTGAGAATTTGGCCACCTTGCTTGGTTTAAATACTGGCTTCAGAATTTCAAGCATGCTTTGATGCCAGTCGTCGATTTTGCTTGAATATGAATAAACAAAATAATTTTATTTAGAAATGTAATATATCTGTTCAATCCTTCTTACATTTATAATCAATAGTTAAGCCCAGAGACAGGGTGCAGTAAAGAATTGTAAATAGTCTCACACTGATCATTTAATATCTACCTAGAGGTTAGATACACCTGGGAATGTTCACCAACAATTTTTATTTTATTTTATAATATACACTTTTTGATAAAATTATGCTTTTTAAGCAAAAGTGTTAATTAAAATGTGATCATGTTTGCTTTGTTTAAAGGGACAGTGTACTCTAATATCTTCTTCCCTTTAATGTTTTCCCAATGATCTATTTGACCTACTGAGTGTATTAAATTTGTCTTTATTTTCTCATGAGAAAGAGCAGATTTTGCAGATTGTATTCCATTCATACTGAACATTTCTGAACTTAAGTACTGGTTGCAAAAAAGACAATTAGTGCAGACTCATGAATAGATCCATGGGAGTAAACCCAATTTTATCTATATGGCAACAAGAATGATCAGTGTCTTGGTATGAAAAGCCATAAAAAATGTTCTGAGATAAAGGCAGCCTGCAGGGGCTTAGAAACAGATAGACATTTAGATGTTTAAAGGTTATAAAGTATATTAATATAACAATGTTCGTTGTTAAATGCAGGGGAATGGGTAGTAAAGGCATTATTTATCTTTTTAAACAATAACAGTTTTGGAGTAGACTGTCCCTTTAAGTGTTATACAAAGGTTTGTTGTGCCTGTCAAATGTTAAAAGATTAGACATAAAAGTAGTGGGAGTAATTCAACCAAACCTAATTAATAACCCCTAAATAATCATATACCACAAAGGGAGAAATCTTAACGTGGTACAGTGGGGCTTAGTAACCCATAATAACTATCAAAGGATGTAGGGGGTGCTCACAGCCTGATATGTATAAGTATTTATTTGTTCAGGTTTATTAACCTCTCTACTTATTAGTTTGCCACACTGTTTATTCTGATCATATTATCATATTGGTTTGCTAGTTCTCACTCCTCTATATGTATTTTAATCTAAGTTTTATGTACATCCACATTGTTAGTAAGTTACTATTAAATTATTTAATAAATGTTAAGTTTTAATGTGAAAACAGCAAGGTATGTCTCCTTTCCGTGTGTACCTCGGACTCAGCACCCCTCCTCACCCAAACTCCAACAGGTAAACATTGAAATAACAGTAAAGCGGTTAGCCTAAATAACGGTATTACTCCCACATCGATGCTTCAGTGCTCGGTCCTGGGGGAGCGCATAAATCCACCAATAGCGGTGTCTCTGGCTCTGTTGTCAGCTCCCCTGCTCAAGCGTCCTGGGATCCTCAATATTTTGTGAGACCGTACGGCCAACTCCAATCCGGCATCTGACGTCACAGTGCAAACCCGCTTCTGTGTCCTATTGGGTGGGTAAGGGGGCTCGACCTGAAGTAACGTAACCGGTCTCCCTCATTGGCTTAGCTTAAACAGGAACAAGGAGAGTGAAAGAGATTCAGTACAACTTGGTGCATTTTCCAAAACACGACTTTATTTGCAGTTAAAACAGCAACTCCAACGAAACACACTTAGACATAAGTGTGTTTCGTTGGAGTTGCTGTTTTAACTGCAAATAAAGCCGTGTTTTGGAAAATGCACCAAGTTGTACCGAATCTCCTTCACTCTCCTTGTTCCTGTTTAAGTTTTAATGTGTTTACCCTTCTTGGCAGCCTCCCCTGCTTCATTTACATGTTCCTTGTGAAAGAAACATATATTGTTGCTTTTTGAGTGCTCTGCATTTGCCCACCTTTTCTCTCTTTCTTTGGAAATGTTAAAGGCACAGTAAACACTGTGTAATAATTTTTTCCTGCAGTTTTGTAATGCTATTAACATGTCAGCAGACTCTGAATGATGATTAGTATAGCTTAACACCTTGTTTGCTGAAATTGTTTTTTAACAATTCAACTCCACCAGTCACTTTCCTTTATATTTAGACAAACCAATCCTGGTATGTATCTGGAGTTGACAGGGCTACAGGTATGTGTTATGGTTAGGATTGTAAAGCCTACATTGTGCGCTTTCATATCTCAAGAAGACTGGAAAAATCTACCATTTTCAGACTACAATTACAGTAAAACGAAGTGAAATAACTAGTAAAAATATATTGCAATGTTGTTTTACTGTTTTATGTTACAATCTCAAATTGTTTACTGTCCCTTCACAGCTGGAATGTTACCTATACAAACATTGCATCACGATTAATGAATTGTGGACATGCTATATTTATCTTGTCTTGCCATTTGCCAATATAAGTAAATGTACAACATTGTAAGGCATGCAAGATTATTGTGTATATTTTTCTGCTCGTTATTCATCAATCAAATGAAAATTAACTTTTGTATTTATTTATTCCCAATAGTCCCAGTTCTTGGCAAAAATGACGCAATTTTTGGCTACAGATAGGTATAGTTCAATTTTTGTATTGCATTATAATCTTGCTTTCTGACAAAATTCACACATTTTCTATGGGCAAAACCTAGAAGCATTACTTTCTCATTCTGAGAACTGTTTAAACTTCAACACAGAATTATCAAGCTATAACTAGGTACTTGTAATTACTAAACTTTCCATATGAAGTCAGCAATTCTAAAATGACATTCTGCCCACTCAAGTAACGCACAATTCAAAGAGGAAATTATACACATTGGCAATGACTGGCAAAGAATGAAACTTATTTACAAAGCATAACAATGGATATCAAGGGCATATAAGCTAATGTTGTTTATTATTTAAAATTAAACCGCACGTGGTCTTACAGAGTCACTGAATCTTATTCTTCCATTATAACTGCCAAACAAATTTTGACTGCAGTATAATTTCAACAACTATCTGTGTTTATAACTTGCTTTGACCAAAGAAGCTTAATAATTTTTTTGTTCACAAATTGCATTTGCAGTAGTCTAATAGAATAGTCAACATCATTCTCCAAATGCCTTTATTGTATGGTAATAGACTTTTCAGTGTAATATATATGATCTTTATTAAATGGAAAATATAGCATTTTTCTGTTTTTATAATGAATTCATATTTTATATTCAGGATAGTAGCATTCGGATGCATGTAAAAAACAAATAAAAAAAAGGTATTTTTTCTATTGAATTCATCTGAAAAAATATTAGGCATGTGCATAAACTTCCAAACAAATATCAAATATTGCTGCAGGTAGCAGCATTTGGCTATTTCCAGAGCTGCCTATATTAGTGTTGAAGTTCAACACACTAATATCTGGATCTGATCACTGATAAACACATAGGGGTAGATTTATCATAGTGCGAGCAGACATGACACGATGTAGCGCTGCACATTAGTAAATACAGACAGCATACACTGTTGGCATTTATCATTGCACCAACAGTTTTTGTGAACTGCTGGTGCAATGCCGCCCCCTGCAGATTTGCTGTCAATCGGCCGCTAGCAGGGGGTGTCAATCAACCAGATGGTATTCGATTGGGTTGATTCCTCAGAGCAGGAGGACAAGTTATGGAGCAGCGGTCTTGGCTCGTGCACAAACAGGGGCATCAAGCTCCATACGGAACTTGATAAATCGGGCCCCATGGTCTCTTTAATGAAAAAATAAATGAACCATTGACTGTGACAAAAAATGAGTTGACTCATTAATATGGTTAGATGGGAAAGCCTTTAAATGTTAGTTAATTGATTCCTGTGTCCATCAATGAGTACATTTTACTTTTTGGTCATGGCCAATCCTGAACCAGTTAAAAAACATTAAAACATAATTTTCTGATTGCAGTAGCTCTAGATACTAATGTATCTTTATAGGGAAACAAATCCCACATTTTTATTACATGATTCAGATAGAGCATGTGATTTAAAAAAATAACTTTCCAATTTACTTCTATTATCTAATTTGGTTTGTTCTCCTGATATCCTTTGTTGAAAATACCTATATAGGCTCAGGAGCTGCTAATTGGTGGTTGTACATACATGTCTAATGTTATTAGCTCACCCAATTTGTTAACTAGCTCCCAGTAATGCATTGCTGCTTCTTCAACAAAGGATACGAAGAGAATGAAACAAATTAGATAATAGAAGTAATTTGGAAAGTTGTTTAAAACTGTATTCTCTTTCTGAATCATGAAAGAAAATGTTTGGGTTTCATGTCCGTTTAATGTTAATCTGATGCCCAGCTGCCCTGAAAATGCTCTCCAGAGGAAATAGAAGGTTAACAAATTGTTGTTAATAAACAAATTCTAAACAACCGTATGAGCAAATATTTGGCTAAATGATTTTTTTTCCCTTATGAATGATTTTTCCAAAACACCGTCTGTGTGCATGCTTGCTAGCTGGTAATTTATATTTAAAGGGACACTAAACCCAATTTTTTTCTTTCATGGTTCAAATAAAGCATGCAATTTTAACCCCTTAACGACCGAGGACGTGCAGGGTACGTCCTCAAAAAAAAGGCAGTTAACGCCTGAGGACGTACCCTGCACGTCCTCGGTGTGGAAAGCAGCTGGAAGCGATCCTGTTTGCTTCCAGCTGCTTTCCGGTTATTGCAGTGATGCCTCGATATGGAGGCATCCTGCAATAACCTTTTGAAGCCATCCGATGCAGAGAGAGCCACTCTGTGGCCCTCTCTGCACCGGAGATCGGTGGCTTCCTTCGTTGGTGGGTGGGAGCAGTACCGGGAGGCGGGTGGCGGCCATCGATGGCCCTGGAGATGTGGAGGGGGGCGGGATCGTGGGCGGGGATGCCCGGGGGCGCGAACGGACGCGCGTGCACGGGAGGGCGGGGCGGGCGCGTGCACGGGGAGGGAGCGGGTGGGAACCGCTACACTACAGAAAAAGGCAATCAGTTAAAAAAAGTAAAAAAAAAATACGATCAATGAGGTGGTGGGGGTTTGTGGTGGGGGGGGGGTGTTTGGGGAAGCTACACTACAGAAAAAAAAAACTAAGAAAAAAAAAAAAAAAGCCCTTTTTTGTGCAAGCTGGGTACTGGCAGACAGCTGCCAGTACCCAAGATGGCCCCCAATAAGGCAGATAGGGAAGGTTACAGAGCTATTTTGGGGGGGATCAGGGAGGTTGGAGGCTAAGGGGGTCCTACACAGCAGAATAATTATTTTTTTTTTTTTTTTAAAAAAAACCTAAACCCCCCAAAAAGCTTTTATTTTAGTACTGGCAGACTTTCTGCCAGTACTTAAGATGGCGGGGACAATTGTGGGGTGGGGGAGGGAAGGGAGCTGTTTGGGAGGGATCAGGGGGTCTGATGTGTCAGGTGGGAGGCTGATCTCTACACTAAAGCTAAAATTAACCCTGCAAGCTCCCTACAAACTTCCTAATTAACCCCTTCACTGCTAGCCATAATACACGTGTGATGCGCAGCAGCATTTTGCGGCCTTCTAATTACCAGAAAGCAACGCCAAAGTCATATATATCTGCTATTTCTGAACAAAGGGGATCCCAGAGAAGCATTTACAACCATTTGTGCCATAATTGCACAAGCTGTTTGTAAATGATTTCAGTGAGAAACCTAAAATGGTAAAAAATGTAACGTTTTTTTTTTATTTGATCGCATTTGGCGGTGAAATGGTGGCATGAAATATACCAAAATGGGCCTAGATCAATACTTTGGGTTGTCTACTACACTACACTAAAGCTAAAATTAACCATACAAGCTCCCTACAAGCTCCCTAATTAACCCCTGCACTGCTGGGCATAATACACGTGTGGTGCACAGCGGCATTTAGCGGCCTTCTAATTACCAAAAAGCAATGCCAAAGCCATATATGTCTGCTATTTCTGAACAAAGAGGATCCCAGAGAAGCATTTACAACCATTTGTGCCATAATTGCACAAGCTGTTTGTAAATAATTTCAGTGAGAAACCGAAAGTTTGTGAAAAAATTTGTGAAAAAGTGAACGATTTTTTGTATTTGATCGCATTTGGCGGTGAAATGGTGGCATGAAATATACCAAAATTGGCCTAGATCAATACTTTGGGATGTCTTCTAAAAAGAAATATATACATGTCAAGGGATATTCAGGGATTCCTGAAAGATATTAGTGTTCCAATGTAACTAGCGCTAATTTTGAAAAAAAAAGTAGTTTGGAAATAGCAAAATGCTACTTGTATTTATGGCCCTATAGCTTTCAAAAAAAGCAAAGAACATGTAAATATTAGGTATTTCTAAACTCAGGACAAAATTTAGAAACTATTTAGCATGTTTTCTTTTTGGTGGTTGTAGATGTGTAACAGATTTTGGGGGTCAAAGTTAAAAAAAGTGTGTTTTTTTCCATTTTTTCCTCATATTTTATAAAAAATTTTATAGTAAATTATAAGATATGATGAAAATAATGGTATTTTTAGAAAGTTAATTTAATGGCGAGAAAAACAGTATATAATATGTGTGGGTACAGTAAATGAGTAAGAGGGAAATTACAGCTAAACACAAACACCGCAAAAATGTAAAAATAGCCTTGGTCCCAAACGGACAGAAAATGGAAAAGTGCTGTGGTCATTAAGGGGTTAAGCAACTTTCTAATTTACTCCTATTATCATTTATTCTTTGTTCTCTTGCTATCTTTATTTAAAAAGCAGGAATGTAAAGCTTAGGAGCTGGCTCATTTTTAGTTCAGAACCTGGGTTACGCTTGCTTATTGGTGGTTAAATTCAGCCAGCAATAAGCAAGTGCTATCCAGGGTGCTGAACCTAAAATGGGCTGGCTCCTAAGATTTATATTCCTACTTTTTAAATAAAGAGAACAAAGAAAAATTGATATTAGGAGTAAATTAGAAAGTTACTTAAAATTGCCTGCTCTATCTGAATCATGGGAAAAAAATGGGTTTAATATCCGTTTAATGTTAAGCCGCTGCCCAGTATCCCTGAAAACGTTCCTCATAGGAAATAGAAGCTGAACAGATTTTTGTAACCAAAGAAATTCTGTGCAACTCCCTCTAGCGAAATATATATTTATTTTTTCCTGAAGACTGATTTATCCAAAACACATTTTTATCTGTGCGCGTGTCTACCACTTAATGATAACAGTTTCCTATTAGCCTGGGATAATGATGTCTACTATAGAAAACTAAAAATAGACATTATAGACCAGATTACAAGTGACTCACTAAATAACTCCTTTTATTTTTTGCTGCGTCCAAAGTAAACATTTATTGCGGCTGGGTTAAAGGGACATAATACTCATATGCTAAATCACTTGAAACTGATGCAGCATAACTGTAAAAAGCTGACAGGAAAATATCACCTGATACCAAACTGTTAGTGACACTGTCCAACCTTAGGGGGCGCTAGAATATGACTAGTGATGTACTAATCAATTCAGATTATAGAGGATGGTGTAAGTTATACTGAATCAGTAAGTAAGAAATGGTAATACTGAACAGGTGATCAGACTATAACCTTAAATGGGTTTGGTGTGCACAAAAAATGTGGTCAGACTATAACCTTAAATGGGTTTGATATGCACAATACACATATATATATATATATATATATATATATATATATATATATATATATATATATATATATATATATATATATATATATATATTATATATAAAACAAATATTCTTTTTTGTAAAATTTGAATCCACAGTCAAAAACCACAATATGGTGCTAACTTAGCTGAGTTTTTGTCCAAAGATGTAAGTGAGAGTCCAATGTTCAGAATTATCCTGATTTGTTCATCAGTTGAAATAGCTCATCGGTATATAATATCCAGAACACGCCAGCAGTGAATTAGCCAGATATAATGAGCAGCTCCTCTCATATGAAACAATGCAGAAAGATGAATATCTGTGAAAAGGATCACTGTGATTCCCCAGCCTGTATCAATTAGCACACTGGTGCTGCTCATTTTGTGAGTATCATTTCATTCTTTTGACCAGCTGTATCATCACTTATGCAATGTTACACTAGGAGGCGCCCTATCTTTTTTTGTGATCCTTTTCACAAATATCACCTGAGCATCTCTATGTAAAAAGGAAGATATTTTACCTCACAACTTCCCCAGCTCAGCAGAGTAAGTTCTGTGTAAAAAGTTATACTCAGCTGCTCCCAGCTGCAGGTAAAAAAAATAAAAAATGAATAAATGAACAGCAGCCAATCAGCATCAGCAGTGCTGAGGTCATGAACTCTTTTACTGTGATCTCATGAGATTTCACTTAACTCTCATGAGATTTCATTGTAAACTTCCTTAAAGGGACAGTATACACTCATTTTCATATAACTGCATGTAATAGACACTACTATAAAGAATAAGATGCACAGATACTGATATAAAAATCCAGTATAAAACTGTTTAAAAACTTACTTAGAAGCTCTCAGTTTAGCTCCGTTGAAAAGGTAGCTGGAAATCCCACTGCAAGTGGGAAATAAGACACTCCCCCCTCCCCCTTCTTTTGCATATGAAAAGACCATTTACACAAGCAGGAGTAAGCTGGAGAAGGTAGCTGACAGTATTCACATAAAACTTTGGGGCTTGGTTAGGAGTCTGAAAATCAGAGCAATGTTATTAAAAAATAAGCAAAACTATACATTTTTAAAAAAAAAAAAACCTTTATGGGCTATATAAATAGATCATCTACAAAACATTTATGCAAAGAAAAAATGAGTGTATAATGTCCCTTTAAAGGGACACTGAACCCAATTTTTTTATTTTATGATTCTGATAGAGCATGCAATTTTAAGCAACTTTCTAATTTACTCCTATTATCATTTTTCTTCGTTCACTTGCTATCTTTATTTGAAAAAGAAGGCATCTAAGCTTATTTGTTATTTAGAACTCTGGACAGCACTTTTTTTATTGGTGGATGAATTTATCCACCAATCAGCAAGAATAACCCAGGTTATTCACCAAAAATGGGCCGGCAACTTAACTTACATTCTTGCATTTCAAATAAAGATACCAAGAGAAGGAAGAAAATTGAATAATAGGAGTAAATTAGAAAGTTGCTTAAAATTCAATGCTCTATCTGAATCAGAAAGAAAAAAATTGGGTACAGTGTCCCTTTAAGCTGAATAGGGAAATAAGATGAGAGTGCACGTAAGCTCGCTCCTTCCGCTGTCCCGGGACAGACATACTGATTTCCTGCTTAGAAGTCATTTACAATGGGATGTGGCTACTAAGAAACTTTTGAGGTAAAATATCTTTCTTTTTTACATAAAGATGTTCAGGTGATATTTTCTAGTCAGCTTTTTACAGCTATACTGCATCACTTTCAAGTGTTTAAACATTTGGGTATTATGGCCCTTTAACATGCACTTTACAAGTTGAAAGTAAAAAGTTAGCAGGTGAGCAAAAGACTGATGCACGCTAACTTCTCTTCATAGCCTTTGATGGGGCTGTTTTAATAAAACAGTTATGGCTTGTATGCTTACCCGACAGTAGAGCAACTATGCTAAACCCGATGTGAGTTAGGATTACTTTACATTCCAATGTCCTTCACATAGTGTATACATGTGTATTTATGTGTGTGTATATATATATATATATATATATATATATACTATCTATATAGATATATATATATATATATATATATATACAGTATATATATATATATATATATGTCTGTATGTGTGCACATACATATTTACAAATATAAAGACATATACACATGTATAGACATGTATAGACACGCATACAATATATACACATATTTTGATGTGTTTAGTGCAACTTGTTTTTAATAACCAATTTACTTCAGGTCTAAAGTTGCTCTTAATATTCTAGCACAAGCTATGACTTTCAACGTGTAATACCAGCGCAAATTAGCACAGTCGCAATATCCATTTTAAGTATTGCCCTTGAGCAAAATCAGCAGTGCTAACACTTATCTGGTTAATGCGCTTTATCATGGACTTGTAATAGTAAAGTTGTGCGCTAATGGTAGTGCGGTCAAGCGATGTTGGTTATTGTGCCCGCGCATTAGCGCACCACTTGTAACTTAGTTTTATAAGTGTTAGATGTGGTAGATATCCATGTGTCCTTGTTAACTTCACTATAAAAATGCCTGGAATATTTCAGGTTTATAGAGTCCTGCAGTAAAGTAGATCTTCATTATCATGTTTGTTATTCTCCTCACCGTTATCAGTTAATATGGTTTGTTTATTTTCCTGTTTTAATTTGATAGAGTTCTTGCATGCCCATCTTATCGAAATCACTGTTCAACAGTTGAATAATGGGTGCTTGAAATGAATATTTAAACTAATTTTCCCTCAATAGAACATATTCTCCAGGGACTTTTTTATGTATACATAAATCCAGGTTTATAGCATGTGCGCCACTGCAATTTATTCCCTACAGTTGGTGCATTATTAATTGTTAGAACAACATTCAACAGTTTAATTGTTTGTTCCATTTTTAAATAATATACACAAAAAAGACTATAGAGCAGATTGAAATAAAACGGTTGAATATTTTACTATTTTTTTATCTTTGTTATTTATGCTAATTCTAATAGCTGAAACAGTGGTGCTAACACACATTAATGAAACCACTGAACTTAATGCTTTAATCTGTTTTTGGCATTGTTTACTTTTTTCTTTCTGTGTTTATTAAGCTTTCATATACAGCAAATTTTATTTTATTCAGAGTCAGCATTGTACTGTAGATATTTTTAGGTCTGTACAAAAGCACAAAGAAAAACTGTTTACTGTCTGCTCTTGCTAAATGTTTAGTCTGGGGGGAAAAAAATGAGATATGCAAATGTTTTATCCTTATCAGTTTATTGTTATCTTAAATGGTATAAGATTACTAATAAGAGGGACTTAAGAGGGTGATTAATATGAATATCATATAAAAGTATATATAATTCATGGTTCCTTCTACCAGAAACTGGGATTTAGAGAGCACACTTTCTTTATTATAGTTCTATGAAGAATAAATATACACTTAATAAGTAAGTGTAAGGGCTAGATTACAAGTCGAGCGGTATGTCTTTTCCGTACGCTATATGGTCTGTTTACAAGCGATGTGCCATTGCGTGCAGTTGCTTTTTATGCAACAATCCTTTATGCGCTCGAAGAGCTGTAGTTAAAGGGACACTGAACCCAAATTTTTTCTTTTGGGATTCAGATAGAGCATGCAATTTTAAACAACTTTCTAATTTACTCCGATTATCATTTTTCTTCGTTCTCTTGCGATCTTTATTTGAAAAAGAAGGAATCTAAACTTTTTTTTTGGTTAAGAACTCGGGACAGCAATTTTTTATTGGTGAATGAATTTATCCACCAATCAGCAAGGACAACCCAGGTTGTTCACCAAAAATGGACCGGCATCTAAACTTACATTCTTGCATTTCAAATAAAGATACCAAGAGAATGAAGAAAATTTGATAATAGGAGTAAATTAGAAAGTTGCTAAAGGCCATGCTCTTTTTGAATCATGAAATAAAAAATTTGGGTTCAGTGTCCCTTTAACAGTTTTCCACAGCAAAAAAAGTTTTGTGAAACACTTCAAAAATACTTTAAAAAGTACAGTTACACTCATATTAACACTGTCTAATAAAAATTATTTAAAAAAAAATATTGCACACAAAAGTTATAAGGGCTCAAAGATTGGAGACAAAGGGATTTTACATAGACATACATACACATACATTCGTATTATGGTCTAGGCCAACAAGGCTGGTGTCTAGGACAGCAGATTTGAGAAGGGCAGCACACCTGTCCTATCCTCTCTCTAAAAGCCAGCGCACAGTACAGTGAGTGATAAAGTGCAGGCTTTTACAGAGAAGACAAGGAACATGCGCTGATTAAGGTTTAAAGGAGCACTGATTACAGGCAGTGCTCCTTTAAACCGTTGCTTCATTTAGAGCCAACAGCATTTTTTCAGTGGAAGCGTTCTTGGTGAGAAACTTGACCGAGGATATGCTTACAAGGTGAGGCTGGAGGAGAAGACCTTGTGCCGATATGCTGCCTCCCCTTATCAGCTGTGGTGGGTCTGCGAGCGCAGTGCTTATTGCAGGTCTTAGTAACAAACAGACTGGATGCATCTGTGTACTGCTTAGATCAGCTTGTAATGTCTAATCATAAACTCTCAGTGCTAATGTATGTTAGCTAATAATAGCTAGCTTTCTCTGCATTCATAAACCCATGAAGTAAATAGTAAACAGACACTTAAAAAGTTTCATTACTTGAATAATGGTAATTACTGTATGTTGTTGCATGTAAAGGGCAGTGATTGTTTCAAAGTGTATTCTTCTTTCCCTCCCTTCCTCTCTCCCGTCTTTCCCTTTCTCCCTCCCTTCCTACCTCAATTCACTCCCTCCCTCAACTCCCTCTCCTCTTTCCCTCCCTCCCTTCTTTCTCTCAGCTCCCTCTCTTGCTCCCTTCTTTCACTCCTTTCTTTCCCTCACCACTTTTCTCTTCTTTCTCTCTCCCTCCCTTCCTGCATTCCTTTCCCTCCCTTTTTTCCCCTCCCCTTCTTTTCTCTCCCTTCTCTCAGGGAGAAAATGGTATGCGATGCATACAATTCAACCCACCTGTATGCAAGTGTTTTGCTAGCTCATTCTCTTTTGAATTGTTATGAAAAAACAAACAAACCAATAACATTCTACACACTGACCCAAAAAAATATTAAGTGGAAAAAAGGCCCAAAACATTTGAGGGGGTGGGGGGTCAGAAGAATTTTGAGTGCCTAGGGCAGCACAATACATAAATACGCCACTGATGTATATATACTGTATATACTATAAATATATATATATATATATATATATATATATATATATACAGTATATATATGTCTATATATGTGTACATGTATTTATATGTGTGTATATATATTGACTGACATATTTATACATATATAAACATAAATATATATATACCTATGTACACATATATAAACACACACATATATATGTGCATTATAGCCCTTTGCCATTAAGTAGATAAAAACATGATAAAATATATTTATGCAATATTCATATTTAATAAGGATTTTAACTAAGTATTAAAGGGACAGTCTAGGCCAAAATAAACTTTCATGATTCAGATAGAGCATGTCATTTTAAACAATTTTCCAATTTACTTTTATCACTAATTTTGCTTTGTTCACTTGGTATTCTTAGTTGAAAGCTTAACCTAGGAGGTTCATATGCTAATTTCTTAGACCTTGAAGGCCACCTCTTTTCAGAATGCATTTTAACAGTTTTTCACCACTAGAGGGTGTTAGTCATGTATTTCATATAGATAACACTGTGCTCGTGCACATAAAGTTATCTGGGAGCAGGCACTGATTGGCTAAACTGCAAGTCTGTAAAAAGAACTGAAATAAAGGGGCAGTTTGCATAGGCTTACATACAAGATAATCACAGAGGTAAAAAGTATATTAACCCCTTAATGACCAAGGACGTACGCCACACGTCCTCAAAAAAAAGACAGTTAATGACCGAGGACGTGTGGCGTACGTCTTGGTCTGGAAAGCAGCTGGAAGCGATCCTTCTATGGGAAATGCGAAATTGTTATGGTGATTGCACTGTATTTTTGCAATTGCGAAAAAGTATTTGCCATATTACTTGTAATCGTGCCCTAAGTGTGACAGATTTTAAAGGTTTTTAACATAGGTGCCTACATTTGCAAACATTTTCAGGGACTTTGCAGCAGACCCATGCTCATTTATGGTTTGCATAGCTCCGCCCACTCCAATCCACCCCAAAAACAAGCACATAGAATACTAATAGTATAATTTAGTCAAACTGATTGCTTAAAGGGATAAGAAAGTCAAAATTACATTTTCATGATAGAGAATGTAATTTTCAAATTCTATTATTAAATGTATTTTATTGGCTACATTTATTGAAAAGAATATGCACATATCTTTAGCAGCAGCAATGCACTACTGTGAGCTAGTTGATTGGTGGCTACACACATTTACTTTTTATCATTGGCTCACAACCAGATGTATCCAGATAGCTCCTGGTAAAGCATTGCTGATTTGAAACAGACTTTATGGTCTAGATTACAAGTGGAGTCCTAAATTATTGCAGTAATTAACCAGCCATTACAAGCTCACAGTAGCAATTAGCGCTTTTAAAATTAACCAGAGATTGGATCTCAGCTTAATTAGATACATCTGCACCAAATGCCCATAAAATACTGTCTAGTCTAGTTTATTTTAAAAAAAAATATGGTGGCATCTTTATTTTTTAATAAATTTACTGCACTAGACAGCATTTTGGGGTTAAAGTTGGTGGGGGGAGGGTGTTAGAAAAAATTGGCACTAAAAAGTGCCTTTACATTGCGGGCTATGGGAAATGTTTGTTCTCTGTAAATATATATGAATCTGCTTATATACATAAATATTTATGTGTTAATATGTATGTATATATATATATATATATATATATATATATATATATATATACAGTATAGTATATATACACATATTAACACAAATATATACAGGGAGTGCAGAATTATTAGGCAAATTAGTATTTTGACCACATCATCCTCTTTATGCATGTTGCCTTACTCCAAGCTGTATAGGCTCGAAAGCCTACTACCAATTAAGCATATTAGGTGATGTGCATCTCTGTAATGAGAAGGGGTGTGGTCTAATGACATCAACACCCTATATCAGGTGTGCATAATTATTAGGCAACTTCCTTTCCTTTGGCAAAATGGGTCAAAAGAAGGACTTGACAGGCTCAGAAAAGTCAAAAATAGTGAGATATCTTGCAGAGGGATGCAGCACTCTTAAAATTGCAAAGCTTCTGAAGAGTGATCATCGAACAATCAAGCGTTTCATTCAAAATAGTCAACAGGGTCGCAAGAAGCGTGTGGAAAAACCAAGGCGGAAAATAACTGCCCATGAACTGAGAAAAGTCAAGCGTGAAGCTGCCAAGATGCCACTTGCCACCAGTTTGGCCATATTTCAGAGCTGCAACATCACTGGAGTGCCCAAAAGCACAAGGTGTGCAATACTCAGAGACATGGCCAAGGTAAGAAAGGCTGAAAGACGACCACCACTGAACAAGACACACAAGCTGAAACGTCAAGACTGGGCCAAGAAATATCTCAAGACTGATTTTTCTAAGGTTTTATGGACTGATGAAATGAGAGTGAGTCTTGATGGGCCAGATGGATGGGCCCGTGGCTGGATTGGTAAAGGGCAGAGAGCTCCAGTCCGACTCAGACACCAGCAAGGTGGAGGTGGAGTACTGGTTTGGGCTGGTCTCATCAAAGATGAGCTTGTGGGGCCTTTTCGGGTTGAGTCAAGCTCAACTCCCAGTCAACTCCCAGTCCTACTGCCAGTTTCTGGAAGACACCTTCTTCAAGCAGTGGTACAGGAAGAAGTCTGCATCCTTCAAGAAAAACATGATTTTCATGCAGGACAATGCTCCATCACACGCATCCAAGTACTCCACAGCGTGGCTGGCAAGAAAGGGTATAAAAGAAGAAAATCTAATGACATGGCCTCCTTGTTCACCTGATCTGAACCCCATTGAGAACCTGTGGTCCATCATCAAATGTGAGATTTACAAGGAGGGAAAACAGTACACCTCTCTGAACAGTGTCTGAGAGGCTGTGGTTGCTGCTGCACGCAATGTTGATGGTGAACAGATCAAAACACTGACAGAATCCATGGATGGCAGGCTTTTGAGTGTCCTTGCAAAGAAAGGTGGCTATATTGGTCACTGATTTGTTTTTGTTTTGTTTTTGAATGTCAGAAATGTATATTTGTGAATGTTGAGATGTTATATTGGTTTCACTGGTAAAAATAAATAATTGAAATGGGTATATATTTGTTTTTTGTTAAGTTGCCTAATAATTATGCACAGTAATAGTCACCTGCACACACAGATATCCCCCTAAAATAGCTATAACTAAAAACAAACTAAAAACTACTTCCAAAACTATTCAGCTTTGATATTAATGAGTTTTTTGAGTTCATTGAGAACATGGTTGTTGTTCAATAATAAAATTAATCCTCAAAAATACAACTTGCCTAATAATTCTGCACTCCCTGTATGTATATAGTCATATACATATATATCTATACTTGCTGCCATCGTGTTTGCATTGTGGCTATCTTGTTTTACTAAGTGGAGGCTAATATCGCTTTCATGAAATCGATATATAGCGCTCCACTTGTAATCTAGCCCAATGTCATTTTCTTTATGCACTGTTATAGCCTTTTAATGCAGATTAAATCATCAAGATCCTCATCCCCTCCCTTACCCTTAAGCACATAACTAACATAGGAAGAATAACTTTACAGCAAGTACCAAAATAAGCAAACAAGGGTTACATTATTAACCCCTCAGCATCTGTATAGCAGAACACCACAAAGTACCATAGTTTATATAGATGTTACACAGACTTAAATTAGACAGTGATATTACCTTAGTATGTTTAATCTGCTAACTGCAATCGTGGGGCAGCTGGAATGGTGAACTACATATGTAGATATGTTGAATTTTTTTTTGTATGTGTATGTTTTACTTTTATTAAAACACTTAAAAGTTTCACAAGTAGGTGGCATTTTATGAGGTACTGCTGCTGAGGTGAGTGTGGGCCGTAGGTTATTAGACCCCCCCAAAAATTCCTAGTAAATCTGGATTTTTTGTATATTCTCTGAATCTCAGTCCCAGCACATGAATAACTGATGTCTTTAGCCCCAGCTAAGCAATGCATAAAAAAAGGGGCAATTAAACATGTTCCAATTTGTGTAACAATGATATGCCTTACTCCATCACAAATCTAGATTTTATTAAAGACACAGAAGGGCCAAATTATCAAGCTCTGAATGTTATTAACTATATTGGGCTAGATTACAAGTGGAGTGTTTACAGGGATGCAATAAATAACCAACCGTTACTAGTGGCGGGTTATTGCTACCGCAAGCTCACAGTAGCAATTAGCTCTCCAAAAATTAACCTGAGATCAGATATCTGGTTAATTTTTTAAATATCCCCCAATTGCTCCCACATTTCAGTGTAGTAGTTATTAAAAAATAAAAATAGTAGCATCTTAATTTTTTAATAAAGTAACTGCATGAAGCAGTTATAAGGGGTTAAGTTGGCGGGTGTGGGGTGTTAGGAAAAAAAAATAACTGAAAATTGCCTTTACATTGCAATCTATGGTGTTCTCAATAAATATATATGTATATGCTTATATACATATATATTTATGTATTAAAGGGACAGTCAACACCAGAATTTTTGTTGTTTAAAAAGATAGATAATCCCTTTATTACCCATTCCCCAGTTTTGCATAACCAACACAGTTATAATACGTTTTACTTCTGTAATTACCTTGTATCTAATCCTCTGCAAACTGCCCCCTTATTTCAGTTCTTTGACAGACTTGCATTTTAGCCAATCCGTGCTCACTCCTAGGTAACTTCACGTGCATAAGCTTCATGTTATCTATATGACTCACATAAGCTTCATGAGTAGCCAGAGGGCACAAGCCTGCAGAACAAGCAAAATATCTCATGTTTTATCTTAAATGCTATTTGTTTAATCATTTTTAGGGTATTGGTATTTGTTGAAGGAGAATATATTGCTTCTTAATTGTAAAAAGGTAATTGTGAAACAAACTTGCTAATGTAATTGGAAATTGTTATGCATGTAATCAAACTAACATACATACAGTGGTAATTGATGCAAACAGATGGGAAGTTATTGATTTCAATCATAAGGATGTGATGTATTTTATGAAAACGTTTGTTTATTGTAATTTACCTTTTCAAGATTCCTAATAAAGTTTTCAGTGAGGAAATATTTATTAGAAATTTATATTCATTAATTACTTTTTTCTTTTAGGTGTGTTGCATAAGCACTAGGAGAGATGATCATATCATTCAAGTTGCATAAATGCAAGCTTTTCCAAGGTAGAAGTTTACCTACATTGTTTCACTACAAATGAAATAAGTTTTCCAGTCTTCTAATGTCTTGATTTCCTGTGCTTGTTCTTATAATATTTATTTTACATTTGTATTCTAATGATGTATTTATTAGGCTGCAACTTCTGTTTGCCCACTGTAAAGCCCTATTAATTACTAATAACATGTATAACATTACTGCAAAAATGATATTAAACCAAGCTTTCTTAGCAAAACCATTCAGATTTGTATTCTGACCTATGTATGCTGCACATTATTCCATATCTTAAGACTGTTGTTTCTTTGCCTCTACTCGAGGTATGAGTTGGTGGTTTAAAATCACACCAACTATTTAGACTAGGGTGAATAACAGCCCCTCCTCTCATCTGATTGGTTGCACAAGAGCAGGGGTTGGTTTGAGTTGCCGAATCGGCCACTCATGCAATGAAAAATGTCAGCAGCTAGAAACAGCCCAGAATCAGCGATCATGGGCAGACATGTCCCCTAATTGAAAATGATACATGTATAAGGAACAATGAAAAAGAAAGCAATAAATTATTTTTTACTTTATACAGCTTGTGGATTTATCTTCATTATACATTCAGTTGGATATTTGGGAAAAACAAAATCTCTTTTATCTGCCCAGAAATGGTTTTGCTTAACACAACATTAAAACTAACACATAACTCTGTAGCAGCATACACCATTTTTAACTGTCTGAGAAGATTCTATATCTGTAGAGCATTTTAAATTGTCTAAGATATGGGCCTCCATACCTGAGAAGAGTTGAGTAATATGTAATTCTATGTCAGTTTTGGAAATGCAGTTGTTTTGTACCATTATCCTCAACTGAAAATTATATATTTACACCATTATTTATCCAAAATGGTTACACAAAAACAACCTGACTTTTTTATATGAAATAACACCCTACTTTTCAGTATATCGCTAGGGCCAAAAAGTATATATATATTATTGTTTTTTTAACTTAATATCAACTGAAAATTAGAGAAAAACATTTAAATTCTTTTAAGCATTATATCCAATACCTTAAAGGGACAGTCTACACCAGAATTTTTATTGTTTTAAAAGATAGATAATCCCTTTATTACCCATTCCCCACTTTTGCATAACCAACACAGTTATAATAATATACATTTAACCTCTGTGATTATCTTGTATCTAAGCCTCTGCAAACTGCCCCTTTATTTCAGTTCTTTTGACAGACTTGCAGTCTAGCAAATCAGTGCCTGCTCCCAGATAACTTCATGCACGAGCACAGTGTTATCTACTATGAAATATGTGAACTAACACCCTCTAGTGGTGAAAAACTGTTAAAATGCATTCTGAAAAGAGGTGGCCTTCAAGGTCTAAGAAATTAGCATATGAACCTCCTAGGATAAGCTTTCAACTAAGCATACCAAGAGAACAAAGCAAAATTGGTGATAAAAGTAAATTGGAAAATTGTTTAAAATTACATGCTCTATCTGAATCATGAAAGTTTATTTTGGCCTAGACTGTCCCTTTAATGTAGATTCCCAGTGTAACCTTTGTTTGGGATCCATTATCATTTGATTGTAGAATAAACTGCATTTTAATTATTATCATTGATGTGATATAAGGTATTACTGTTCTTTTATATCTTTTGCATATATAATAAATAACATCTTGCAATGTGTATACTACTTTTAAGTTGTTGTAAATTTAATTGCATTATCTCAACTCTCCAAAGCATATTATTTTAACCAAAGCATCTTAATGTTTCTAAAACTTTTTTATCTCACCCTATACTTTTACTTGGCTTACAGATCGTGTGATATCCTACATGAATGTTACTATGATGTTGTGCCCTAGACTTTTGCTTAAGCGATAAAAAAATAACTTGGAAAATGACCGTAAAAATAGAAGCACTATTGATTGGGCTCAGTCGATATTAACACACAATAACGCTAATATTTTTGTGTTCCACTTGTTATCTAGGCCAGTGTTTTTCAACCAGTGTGCCGTGGCACACTAGTGTGCCGTGAGAGATCCTCAGGTGTGCCACGGCAGACTGACAAAAGTGTGACATATTTTTTAAACTTTGCTTGTTTTTTACTCCCAGTGCAGGGGTAGTTTGTAGGAGGCATGGCATAACAGCACAATACATACAGTATGTGTGTGTTTGTGTGTATGTATATATATATATGCTGTATTAGGCTACAATGTGTGATTTTTTTTTTTAAATTTTGGGATGGTGGTGTGCCACAGGATTTTTTAATGTAAAAAAGTGTGCCACGGCAAAAAAAAAAAAAGGTTAAAAATCACTGATCTAGGCCTTAGTATTAATATTGCATAGTACAAAAAAAAGAATGCAAGAAAGTGTAAGCATATTTATGTTTCTTAAAACTTCAGTCTTGTTTCAGAAGGATTACAAAACAGGTGTGAGTTAATTAAAATGAAGAGTAATAAGGACCTTTTCCATTTAAATTAAGCAAATATCCATCTTTGTGTTTGAAGTCAGCAGTTGAAATCAATATAAAAAGAAAAGGGCGCTTCTGCAGCTGACACTGTTTATACAAGAATATCTATATATCCCAAACAATGTTATGCATATATATGTCTCAAAAACTTAAAAAGCTCTCTTATTGTGTGTAGTTAAGGATTTATTTAAATGTAAACAATTCATTTCATTAGCATAGAATATAAAATCACAAATAGGGACGACTCCCTTGAAACAGCTAGCTATTTTCCAAAATCAGTTATCCAAAATATATATATTGGACTCAACAGCACAAATAAAACAGAATGTTAAAAAACATTTTTAAACGATTAAGACATTAAAAGTTACAAACTCCGGTTCCACAACCACCTTTTTTCAAAACCACCTTTTTCACATTTACTCTTTGGGGCTTATTTATTATGGTGCGAGCGGACATGATCCGGTATAATGGATCATGTCCGCTGCACATCGATAAATGCTGAAAGCATACGCTGTCGGCATTTATCGTTGCACCAGCAGTTCTTGTGATTCAGGATCACCGGAAACAGAAGTTATTTAGACCGCTGCTCCATAACCTGTCCTCCTGCTCTGAGGCGGCGGACGGAAATCATCAAAAATCAACCCGATCGAATATGATCGGGTTGATTGACACCCCATGCTAGCGCGAATCTGCAGGGGGCGGCATTGCAACAGCAATTCACTGCTGGTGCAACAATAAATGCTGACAGCGTATGCTGTCCGCATTTATCGATGTGCAGCGGACATGATCCGATATATTGGATCATGTTCACTCGCACCATAATAAATAGGCCCCAAAGAGTAAAAGTAAAAAGTTGTGGAACCGGACTTTGTGACTCTTAATGTTTTAATCGTTTAAAAAACGTCTTTTAACATTTTGTTTTATTTGTGCAGTTGAGTCCAATATATATATTTTGGATAGCTGATTTTGGAAAAAAGCTAGCTGTTTAAAGGGAGATGTCCCTATTAGGGATGGGCGAATGTTTTGCAACATTCGAAAAACGGCACGAATTTTAACACATTCGTTCGTTCGAAACGAATTTCGAATGTATACATAACATTCTAACATTCGATTTTCGAATGTTCGGTTTCAAATTTTATGATTACATTCGAAAATATTCTTTTCGAAAAATTCGAATTTAGATTGTAATAGTACTTCTAATGCTTTTTCTTTAAATGTAATATTCGAATTATGCAATATTCCAATTCGAAAAATTCGAATTTATATGTTTGTAATAGTATTTCTAATGCTTTCTTTAAATGTAATATTCGAATTATGCAATATTCTATATAGAAACATTTGAAATTATATATTTGTATCTATTATGTATCAATTTACTAGATTCCCGCCCTACCACATGAACTATTGAACTTCTGAATAGTATTTGTTAAATAGAATGTTAAATTCGAAATTTCGAATGTGGACATTCGATATAATTATAAACATTCGAATTTGAAAGTGACATTCAAAAACTGTAAATAACATTTGATTATAGAATTTTTAAGAATATTCGTTCTTATCAACATTCGGATTTATAACATTCGTTCTGCATTCGAAATTCGAAAATTTACAAATTCGCCCGTCCCTAGTCCCTATATGTGATTTTACATTCTATGCTGATAAAATGAATATCGTTTACATTTAAAAAAATCTATAATTATACACCCACATGTCAATATTGTAGGAACTACACACAATAAGAGAGCTTTTTAAGTTTTTGAGACATATATATGCATAAAACTTGTTTGGAGACATATATAGATATTCTTGTATAAACAGTGTCAGCTGCAAAAGTGCCCTTTTCATTTTATATTGATTTCAACTTCTTATTTTCTATAAACTAGTGAGAAGCTTATTTTGAAAAGAGGATAGACACTCCCTGCGCCATACTTTCACACACTATTACACTTCAGAAGTCACAAGATGTTATTTGGGTCTACATTATAATTGATCTATGTGTTTAAATTTCCTTTACCTCATACATTATCAAGTAAATTAAGTAAAGCCATTAAGACATACAGACAATGTAAAGACACCAAGTGATAACAAAGGAAATTAAATATATTATAATAATGGTGTAAAATTGTTTCCAGAATAATTTTCATAAATATATATATATATATATATATATATATATATATATAAAACATTTAAAATACATAAACCTGTTCAGTCATAAGTGAAGCAATGTAGCTGTATAATATGTTTTATTGTTTAAAATAAATATATGTGTATATGTATTGGCTGTATGAAACCCTTCAATGTCTGTATAACTGAGCGACAGGTAATCTCTGTTGTATGTGCTTCTATATTTGTAGTATATCCTTAGTAGACCTTGCACACAGTCTACTCTGGGGTTAGCTATCTGTGTGGATGTGCAAGTTACTCAGAAAGCGCTTCCTATGGTAAATAAAAAGACATCAGTTAGTCTGGGAGTGTTGTCAAGGATATAGAATGTAAACCCAGCCCAGTATGAGATTGTGGTCTAATACCATTTCATGTCTGTGTGTAGACTATTATTATTATTGTTATGATGATTATCATTATCACCATCATCTTCATTTATTTGTAGAGCACCAACAGATTCCACAGAGCTAAAAATACAGGTGAAATATACAAATGGTAATATTTATAAGAGCCAATAATGTCCTAGATGAGGGCCCTGCCCATAACTTACAAAACTATTGTTTTTATACTGTACTTTAGTGTACCATACGAATTCCACTCAACATATAGCCATATCTGGAGCCAAAGCTAAACTATATGAGAACACAGATTCATTTATTTTACAGATGAAGATGCTGAACAAATTAGGTGTGTGACTGACCTTTAGGTCCCTATGAACATTTTTTTTAATAAATTACTACATTTTAGAAAAAAGGAGGTAGAATTTAATTTAGACAGTGTTTATTTGTCAAACTATCATAGACAATTGCACCTATATGGATTGCATGTTAAAAATATATCTAGGATTGGGAGATCTTATTTTGTGATGGTGGGGCATTTAAATAAATGTTCACATAATTTAACGCTTCTATTTGTTGAAGAAGTTAAGAAATTGCAATCAGGTGTTAAACACGAGATTGAAACATTTAAGACCCAATATTTATACATTCTAACTTGTTGGAAACAAATATATCTAAATATAGAAAGGATTTGATTGCCTTTAAAAATAAAAATAAATGGTTTTGTGGAATCAGGTTACTGCAGGGGTTTTCAAGCCTGTTTTAAGACCTCCCTAACAGGCCAGATTTTCATGATTACTTTGTGTGAGAGTAGGTTAATAACAATGTTTATTAATTAGCTGATTATTTCACCTGTGCTCCAGTTCAGATATCCTGAAAATCTGGCCTGTTAGGGAGGTCTGAGGACAGGTTTTAAAAGCCTTGGATTACTATGATAAAAAAGTGTACAGATGGCTATTTGGAAAAGGAATATACGAGAAGGAGAACACTACAAAAGGATAGACAAAAAAATCTTGAAACTATTGATAGCATTAGTATTAAACCCAATACCCAAGTTTTAGCTACAGGAGGGGTAACAGGATCAGCTCAGAAAACCATACAGCTATAAATCTCTGAAGCGTCCTGCAAGTAGGGGGGGGGTATAAACAAAAACAACGCTTTCAAAAGAAGAGTTAATTAATGTGTTTAATCTTAGCTTGAGGCCCCTGAGTGAGATAGAAATTAGAGTCCTATATAATAAAAGGCCAAGTGTGTTTGCCCGAAGCTGTCATGCGCAGTAGAGACTGAGCGCAAGGACAAACACACCTGGCCTTCTAACTGACCTCCTCCTGGCATCTGGCATCGCGTGTGGTGGAGAGGGTGTGCCTGACCGGGTGGTGTGTGGGCATGGCCGGGCGTGACGCGGGAGAGGTCGGGCGTGACATGGGCGGGGCCTGGCGGGGACAGATGCGGCCAGATGCCGACTGAAGTCAGTGAGACTGAGAGCTCTTAAAAGGGGGGATATAGAGAGCAGCAGAAGAGGGGAATAAAGAGAGGGAGAGAGACAGCAAAAGAGAGGGGGAGAGAGCACAAAAGAGAGGGGGAAAGAGCATAAAAGAGAGGGGAGAGAGCACAAAAGAGAGGGGGAGAGAACACAAAAGAGAGGGGGAAGAGAGCACAAAAGAGAGGGGGGAGAGAGCACAAAAGAGAGGGGGGAGAGAGCACAAAAGAGAGGGGGAGAGAGCCCAAAAGAGAGGGGGGAGAGAGCACAAAAGAGAGGGGGGAGAGAGCACAAAAGAGAGGTGGAGAGTGCACAAATGAGAGGGAGGAGAGCACAAAAGAGAGGGGGAAGAGAGCACAAAAGAGAGGGGGAGAGAGCACAAAAGAGAGGGGGGAGAGAGCACAAAAGAGAGGGGGAGAGAGCACAAAAGAGAGGGGGAGAGAGCACAAAAGAAAGGGGGAGAGAGCACACAAGAGAGGGGGAGAGCACAAAAGAGAGGGGGAGAGAGCACAAAAGATAGGGGAGAGAGCATAAAAGAGAGGGGGGAGAGAGCACAAAAGAGAGGGGGAGAGAGCACAAAAGAGAGGGGGAGAGAGCACAAAAGAGAGGAGGGAGAGAGCACAAAAGAGAGGGGGAGAGAGCACAAAAGAGAGGGGGGAGAGAGCACAAAAGAGAGGGGGAGAGAGCACAAAAGAGAGAGGGAGAGAGCACAAAAGAGAGGGGGAGAGAGCACAAAAGAGAGGGGGGAGAGAGCACAAAAAAGAAGGAGGAGAGCACAAAAGAGAGGGGGGAGAGAGCACAAAAGAGAGGGGGGAGAGAGCACAAAAGAGAGGGGGGAGACAGCACAAAAGAGAGGGGGGAGACAGCACAAAAGAGAGGGGGGAGAGAGCACAAAAGAGAGGGGGGGAGAGCAAAAAAGAGAGGGGGAGAGAGCACAAAAGAGAGGGGGGAGAGAGCACAAAAGAGAGGGGGAGAGAGCACAAAAGAGAGGGGGAGAGCACAAAAGAGAGGGGGAAAGAGCACAAAAGAGAGGGGGAGAGAGCACAAAAGAGAGGGGGAGAGAGCACAAAAGAGAGGGGAGAGAGCACAAAAGAGAGGGAGAGAGAGCACAAAAGAGAGGGGGAGAGAGCACAAAAGAGAGGGGGGAGAGCACAAAAGAGAGTGGGAGAGAGCACAAAAGAGAGGGGGAGAGCGAACAACAGAGAGGGGGAAAGAGCACAAAAGAGAGGGGAGAGAGCACAAAAGAGAGGGGGGAGAGAGCACAAAAGAGAGGGGGAGAGAGCACAAAAGAGAGGGGGAGAGAGCACAAAAGAGAGGGGGAGAGAGCACTCAAGAGAGGGGGAGAGGTGAAGAGCAAACAAAAGAGAGGGGGGGAAACAAAAGAGAGGGGAGAGAGCACAAAAGAGAAGGGGGAGAGAGCACAAAAGAGAGGGGAAGAGAGCACAAAAGAGAGGGGGAGAGAGCACAAAAGAGAGGGGAGAGAGCACAGAAGAAAGGGGGAGAGAACACAAAAGAGAGGGGGAGAGAGCACAAAAGAGAGGAGGGGAGAGCACAAAAGAGGGGGGAGAGAGCACAAAAGAGAGGGAGAGAGAGCACAAAGAGAGGGGGAGAGAGCACAAAAGAGA
This sequence comes from Bombina bombina, assembly GCF_027579735.1. NCBI lineage: Eukaryota > Metazoa > Chordata > Amphibia > Anura > Bombinatoridae > Bombina > Bombina bombina. Next base: position 628,648,080 of record NC_069500.1, read on the forward strand.
GGAGGAGAGAGCACAAAAGAGAGGGGTGAGAGAACACAAAAGGGAGGGGGAGAGAGCACAAAAGGGAGGGGGAGAGAGCACAAAAGAGAGGGGGGAGAGAGCACAAAAGAGAGGGGGAGAGAGCACAAAAAAGAGGGGGAGAGCACAAAAGAGAAGGGGGAGAGAGCACAAAAGAGAGGGGGGAGAGAGCACAAAAGAACAAAAGAGAGGGGGAGAGACCACAAAAGAGAGGGGGAGAGACCACAAAAGAGAGGGGGAGAGAGCACAAAAATGAGGGGGAGAGAGCACAAAAGAGAGGGGGAGAGAGCACAAAAGAGAGGGGGAGAGAGCACAAAAGAGAGGGGGGAGAGAGCAATTTAAGATGAAAGATTATTTCAAAGTAAAGGAACAGAAGGAGAATGGGATTATTTAAAAAATGAAGCAGATTTGAACCTACAAACAGAAACCCTTCTATTAAAACATTCACCAGAATATATATATATATATATATATATATACATATATATATATATATACACAGTATATATATATATATATATATATATATATATATATATATATATATACTGTAAGTGTAATACATATTTTAATAACTCATAATTCGTGATATGAGCGATGTTTAGCGAGACTGTGTTATCCATTTAAAGTACAGGGTAAGCTAAAGAGATATTGGCTATGCAAAATATTCTCTGGTCAGGGACAACTACAGGGTCACAGGGATCACAACTGATACCAGGCCCATCCTTTTAGAGGGCCCACAGACACTGCTCCCTCTAAGATGTGCAGCCTGCGTAGGTGAAGGGTGATATTACATTCTAGCTATTACAGCTTTCCTGTGTGTTGTTATCTCTCTACACAGAGGTGAGTGAGTCCAGACAGACCATGCATGCAATGTTTTTTAACCCTTTTTTTATTGGACTAACTATAAATGTATAAGTAGACAAGCTTATACATATATTTAAAAACAATATATAATTTCTCAATGCAATAGTCTTGTTATTTTGATATATATATATATATATATATATATATATATATATATATTGCTGATTAGCTATGCTTTGGAATTGGTTCTGTTCAAATGAGGGGGTCCCTGCCACAGAGTTTGCCCTGGGGCCCAGTGAGTTCAAGTTACGCCTCTTCCTCTGGTAATACTTTTTAACCATACACTTATAATAGCAGATTGTGCACTATTCATAGCATTCCACTTTTAATCTAAGTAGAAAAATATTGAAAACAGTACTGGACTTGCCATTTTATAAACAAATACTTGCTAAATAGCAAATGTAGTCCTCTTTGGGTAGTATAATGTATTTATTTGCATAATCACAAAACGCCTAAGTGGTTTGAAGCTTATCAGAATATATAATCTTCAACTCTTTTTCCAGTGGGAAAAGCTTCTGTAAAGCGCATATAATTCATATGGGTCTGGTAATAAAATTAGTGTAAACACAAAAGGGTTATTAATTATTTTAAAAAAAGGCTCACTGCAGAGGCGTAACTAGAAACCACAGGGCCCAGGTGTAAGAATCTAAGAAAGCCCCCCCCCAGCCCCCCAAAAAACTTGAATTTGATACATATCTTTTATTTTTTATTTTTAACATTTAACACAGAAAAAAAAATTAGATTACATGTCTGCAAAAGGAAGTACCCTGTGCCCACAGTCTGTGAGATTGTCTGACCCCCCATTACTGTATATAGTGACAATGTTTAACCCACCAGTACTGTATATAGTGAGTTAGTGAGTTAGTGACACAGTCTATAATCTACTGGTGAGATGGCTGGCCTGACCCTAGCCATCCCAGTACTTTATTAAGTGACCACAGTAGTCTGTGACATGGTCCAGCCTTGCCGTACTGTATATACTGGTACTGTATAGTGACACTGTTTACCCCCCGCCCCCCATGCTGTATTAACAAGGTCTGCAATTTGCTGGTTTCACAAACATACCCACACACACATACATGCATAAATACACACAGTCACACACATACATACACACACACATAAACACCAATGGGTAAAACAGAAACACTTACCCCTGTAGTCAGAGACAGAGACACTAGTGAAGCATCACACCACACTCACATGATATCAGCGTAGGCAGTGACATGTCAACGTTTTTTATTGGGGAAAAAATAAAAAAATATTTTTTTTAAGCTGGGCTCTCACCCTTGGGGGCCCTGGTCGCAGTTGCGACCTATGCACCCCCTGTAGTTCCACCACTGGCTCACTGTGCTCTAAAGCTACATACAGTATATAATTCCATACACCTTTACACCTGCTTCTAATGTAACTGATATGGAGTTTACAAAGCCTTCAGACTATTATAAAAATCAGTGTGTTATGGAAAATATAATGGGTCAAATTACAAGTGGAGCGGTATTATGTGCTTCCGCTATAGCACTAACTCAGCTAGAATTAAGCTAGTCTGGTTGCGCTGTAATTGACAGCAAACTGTTTTTGCTCTAGCGGTAACCCGACTAGCGAAAAAATCCAAACTTATAATATTGCCTGTGCATTCACGTATTCCCCTATGGAAGTCAATAGAGCAAAAAAAGTGGGGGAAAACCCCACTCTTGCGCAAACATGATTGAATATTCTCATTTGCGCTAACCTGGCATGAAAATATGAATATTTTATATTCCAGTGTTCTTTACCTTACTGAATATATATAGGTATAGATATGTACAGATATATAGGAATATCTAATTTTTAATACTTAGAACATATTATGCTGCTATGTGCAGATAATTGAAATATGAAATATTTACAGTAACTACAGAGTATAACACTTTATTAAATATGAATATTGCATAAATATCTTTCTACATATTTTAATCTACTTAACTGCAAAGGGTTCCAAGGCACTTACATATGTGTCTATATATGTTTGCATATGTACTTATGTGTTTATATGTGTACTTATGTCTGTAAATACATATATACACATATAAATACATAAATACATATGTACACATACTGTATATACTCATATCTATAAACATACATACAGTATATATATTTAGTAATGTTTATGTATGTATCTCTATGTTAAAGCTCTTTGCCGGCCAAGACATCATATCTTTGAGCCTTCATAACCTATGTGTAGATGGTTATATGATTTAAATGGTCCCAATGGATTTTGTACCTTAAATAATACACATAGCCAATACAATATATATATATATATATATATATATATATATATATATATATATATATATATATATATATATATATAAAATCTAAATATAAAAATGTACATTTTTATGAGACAAAATTAGCTATGTTTTATTTATACTTTAATGGAAAATGTAGACATTTTTAATACTGTCTGTTTTTTTATAACGGCTAAAACAAATTTGATAAGTATTAACACAGATAAATGGCATACATTTGTCTTGTGTATTTGTCAAAAGTGTAGTTGAAAAAAAGTGTTCTTTTGATTTTTATAGCCTATAATGAACATTTTGCATTATAAAATGATTGCTGTGCCAAAACACCATAAACTTGACACACACTATTAAAATAAATAAATAAAAACATACTAGGCCAAGATTTTAAAACATGCCATTTTCTTTAGGTCCTAGGGTGGGGTGTGAGGTGGCGCCAAGGGCTAACTGTTTATGTTCAATTAATAACCTATTACAATACCATTGTACTTGACCTTTAATATGATAAATACATTTCCCCTACTGGTGGCTAAATCTAAGATCGCAACACTGAAATCACATTCACGAACAAAAATGGTTAAAAGTAAAAGATTTAATATTAATACATAATTAAATATAAAATTCATTTTAAAAAAAGGACGACTATGGGCACAAGGTTCACACCCAGTTATGCAAACCTTTTCATGGGTAATTTTGAAGAAAATATGATAGAACATTCCCCATTGGGTGCGAACCTTGTGCTCTACAGACGCTATATTGATGATATGTTCTTTATATGGAAAGGGGACTTAGAACTCCTTGATTTATTTTTTCAGGATTTAAAAACCAACATACATGGATTAACTTTCACGCATGAATACAGTAAAAGTAAACTAAATTTTCTTGACATAGAAGTAGAGATTATTAATAGAGAGATTAGGACATGTACCTATTTTAAAAAAGTAGACTCAAAAAATTACATAGACTCTAAAAGTTGTCATCATAGTAACTGGAAAAACAATATTCCAAAGGGACAATTGTTACGTGTACGAAAAAAAGATTATGAAATGCAATCTAAAACTCTGATAAAAAGATTTGAATATAAAGGTTATGACGTAAAGAAAATTGAAAAAATTGCGGAAGAAGTTAAAAGTGTGGATAGAAATAGTCTACTAACAAACAGTAACAAAATTAGAAATAAAAGAGCTTCAAAGTTTCATTTAGAAACTCCAGTCATTACAACCTATTCCTCCCAATATAAATCATTTCAAAAAATAATAAAAACACACTGGCATCTCTTATTAAAAGATCCACTATTAAGCCATACACTAAATAAATATCCCAGGTTTATATATAAAAAGGCAAAGAATTTAAAATCAATACTAGCTCCAAGTGAAGTAAAAAGTACCAAAAAAAGACAATGTCCAATAGGGGATTCTTAGATCTGAAAGGGGAGAACATTGAAGGGTTTTATCCTTGCCACAATTGCAAGTCCTGCAAATATAGCAGTAAACTTAAAAAGATTAAATCAGATAAAACAAGCAGATAAACCACAATTTCTGATATAATTAGGTGTACAGATATTAATGTGATCTATGTAATTCAATGTGATTGTAACACAAAATATTTTGGCCAAACTGGCAGAAAACTGAGGGATGGTATAAGGGAGCATTTATTAGCAATCAAACATAAAATAGAAGATACAGAGTTATATAAACATTTTAAAAATAAACATCTGGGAAAAGTAAATGTATTTAAATTTTGGGGTATTAGAAAAATAACTGCAGATGGGATAAGAGGTAATATTGAAAAGAAGCTTCTGAAACAAGAAGCTGAATTTATTTACAACTTTGGCACCCTCCACCCCAATGGTCTCAATAGTGAATTAGATCTAAACGTCTTGATATAATGAAATCCCCTATAATAACATTGAAAAGTTTGGGACAATTGATATTAACCCATAAGTTACTCCTCTCCTTTTATAAACTGTCAAGAAGCCAAAAATACTCTATATTAAGACAACTAGAATAATTGTATAAATATATATATATATATATATATATATATATATATAAATTCCTTCTTTTTTTGTACTTCCTTAATCTCATTATTATTTATATCTTTTTTATGTTTGAATTCTTAACCCTATTAACTATTTGTATGCTATACATTGAGCAGTAATAATAAAAGTTGTAAAAACAAAACCAAATTTATTATGTGAAAATGTATTAAATTATATATAAATAAATAAAAAAAAATTATGACACTTAAATGGCTCAGTTCAATAAGACACAGGCTCTATGATTAATTAATCACATTATAAAATATAAAAAATCAGCACAAAATAATAAAGTTGTTTAATTCTGTTACATTGAAGAACTATTCCACAAGAAAAGAGTGATTCATATACAAAGAAGAACCGAAAAATAAATGGAGTGACATCATAATCAAAAGAGATTTGAGATATTTAAAAAAAACATTGAAATAAATGATCCCTTTAAAAAGAACAATGAATAAAAGATCCCTTTAAGAAGAACAACGAATGAGTTAACAGGAAATGACTTATATACTCAGGAGGAACTGGATCTAGTATTCTTGACAAAGGCTCACATAGCACTCACAGATCCGAAACGCGTAGACGAGACCTAGCTCCAGCGCACAGCTCCAGTAACCGGAACTAACTGGCCAGTTAGAAAGATATCCGATACTCCCAGGATCGCCACACCTGTGAGCAGACACTCTCTCCAGTTGGTGTTAGGAGGTGAAAATTTCCGTGTTCATGAGAAGAAGCCATCAAAAGGTGACTTGCAGTGAACATACAGCATAAAAGAAGGTAAAAGGTATTTCCTATACCAAAACAACTAGACTGAAGTTGAAACACTATACCCGGTAAGAGTCTAAGGACGCCGCCATTATCAAGGTGAGCCCGGTTGAACAGTGAACAGTGATTTGAACAGTGATTAATACAGCAACCGTAAAACGGATTAACTGTTTCACAAATATATACATCTGCTTAATATGAAGTATGACATACAGCGTATATACAAGTTAACCTAAAAGGGTACGAATTTTATTCATCTGCATATAATATTCATGGAATATTTTCCTATAATTTAAGGGATTGAAACAATTAGTACTAGTATCTTTATTAAAAGTAAATACTAGTCGAAGATCACGGATCTCCACATCAAGTTTTAAAGGGACACTCCATTTTGTAACAGGAATCGTTACTTTACAGTTTAAGAAACCTTGAATCACCAAGAATAACAAATAGCAAGTTGATTAGCGAAACAGCAAGTGTTACACAATAACTTTCATTCCTTAGTTTTAACCAATTGGAACTTTTTACATCTAATGCCGTTTTATCAGCTACACATCAATTTGTAGCACAATAACTTACTAGTTTAATAAGAATAATCATTTATTTACATTTTTCACTTTTATATTTTTTTGGTTTTTTATTCAACATAATTTTTTCATTTTATTTTTTTCACATTTGATCTCCGAGCCTAAGGTCTATGAACTTTTTAATATTTTTGAAGAACTATTAATTGAGATTACAAAATTTATAGTGAACGTTCACATATTTTTTTAAAAACTAATTTTATATTTAATTATGTATTAATATTAAATCTTTTACTTTTAACCATTTTTGTTTGTGAATGTGATTTCAGGGTTGCGATCTTAGATTTAGCCACCAGTAGGTGAAATGTATTTATCATATTAAAGTTCAAGTACAATGGTATTGTAATAGGTTATTAATTGAACATAAACAGTTAGCCCTTGGCGCCACCTCACACCCCACCCTAGTTTCGTGTAAATTCACTGTTACTAATCTGTGAGAATTAGTAACCACTGAGGTAGGCAATACTGTTTCTTAATCCAGCAGTCTGATATCCACACCCACGCTTATTTTCTTTAGGTCACCCCAGCGTTAGCATTAATGGCAAGTGGTGCTAAAAATAATTGCTTTAAAAGGGATATGAAACCTAATTATTTTTTATTTAATGATTCAGATAGAGCATGCAATTTTAAGCAACTTTCTAATTTACTCCTTTGTGTTCAATTTTTCCTCATTCTCTTGGTATGCTTTGTTGAAGGAGCAGCAATGCACTACTGGTTGCCGACTGAACACATGGGTGAGCCAATGACGATCAGTATATATATGCAGCCACCAATCAGCAGCTAGAACCTAGGTTCTTTGCTGCTCCTGAGCATTCCTAGAAAAACCTTTAAAGGGACACTGAACCCAAATTTTTCTTTCAAGATTCAGATAGAGCATGATATTTTAATCAACTTTCTATTTTACTCCTATTATCAAATTTTCTTCATTCTCTTGGTATATTTATTTGAAACGCAAGAATGTAAATTTAGATGCCGGCCCATTTTTGGTGAACAACCTGGGTTGTCCTTGCTCACTGGTGGATAAATTCATCCACCAATAAAAAATTGCTGTCCAGAGTTCTGAAACCCAAAAAAAGCTTAGATGCCTTCTTTTCAAATAAAGATAGCAAGAGAACGAAGAACAATTTATAATAGGAGTACATTAGAAAGTTGCTTAAAATTTCATGCTCTATCTGAATTGCGAAATACAAAATTTGGGTTCAGTGTCCCTTTAAGCAAAGCATAACAAGAGAAGGAAGCAAATTAAATAATAGAAGTACATTGGAAAGTTGTTTAAAATTGTATTCTCTATCTAACCACGAAAGAGCATTTTTGGGATTCATGTCCCTTTAAGTGACATTAAAATTAATATTTAATCACCATTTTAATGTTTAATTAATAACTGAAAACAGTATTGCAATATAATGTATATTTAATATTTAGTTTGCTGTTTTTTTTCTGTAAACAAATCTTCTGATATGTAGGTTTGTCCCACTCCCTCTAGGCAAGCTGGACTTCTTTAATTTTACATAAAAAGGACAGTAAATACCTTGTAATTACAAAATGTTTCTGCATCCTTGCAATTAATTATCATACTGACCAAGCTTTAACATGTTTAGAATGCATTATCACAACGTTTGTTGCAAAAAAAATTTCAATTGCAAACTCCACCCTCAGTTTGACTTATTTGATGGAGCCAATTAGGACTTGTTTCTGGAGAAGACATGGCTAGCCTCAGTCATTCTGTTAGAAGAATATACATTGATTTGCATTTTATATCTAATTATCTTTGCTAATGTCAATTACGGATATGTAGTATAGTTATGTTTGTGAAGCCAACCATGTGCTCTGTCAGTATTTAGAATTTGAAAATTTAATTTTCAGACTTAAATTGTAGGAAAAAGGAGTACAATAAATTTATTTTGCTATGGTTTTATATTAAAGTTTTAAAGGATTTACTGTTCCTTAAATATATGGTGCAATTTACCTGTGACAGCAACATTTTAAATAGTGCATGTTCAGATTGAAATATTTTATGGGTCCACTCAGTGTGAGCATTAAAGGCAAGTTGTGCTAATTATCTAAGGGAAATTTTGCTTAAAGTGACATTAAATGTAATATTTATATTTATTCACATGCCCTCCTAGCTAGCAAAAGAAACAAGAACTATGGATTCACCCAGGCTTTTCAAAAATTGTATCCCTGAGCTTTTCTTGCTTTGCAAAACCTTGTCATTTTTGTCAACAACATCACAGTGCTAATTAATTTAAAACCTTTATTTTTCAATACTGTGCTTAACTGATATTTGCTATAAGTGTATTACCTCTTTAAGTGTAATTGATATGCAAAGACTTAAAACTAAAAAATTACAGATTTAACGCATTCATTTTCATAGAAACATACATATTGACTGCAGGGGCCCGATCCGATATGCAGCGTCGCCCGCAAAAGCCGGTGACGCCAGATTTTGCGCTTGTTTAGTATCACATATATGGCGTAGCATACAACTTACGCCCGTATATTTCACCCGTCGACCGCAAATTTTACTCCCATAGGCTAACATATAAAACCGCGCAATTTGGTATCCAATATCCAGCGCAAGGCCTTACGTGGTGAAAATGGAGAAAACTTACTCCATTTTCACCTCGCCATAAAATGCACCCGTAGCAGGCCTTGCGCTGAGTATGGGAGCACCGTAACTCCCTAAAATGCCTAAAAAAAAAACCTAACACCTAACGCATGCGCAATGTCTATCTACCTGTCAACCGCAATCCCCCACCGCAATACCTAATAAAGTGTTTAGCCCCTAAACCGCCGCTCCCAGACCCCGCCGCCAGCTACATTAAATGTATTACCCCCTAATCTGATCCCCCTACACCGCTGCCACCTACATTAAATATATTACCCTCTAATCTGATCCCCCTACACCGCCTCCAGCTACATTAAATATATTAACCCCTAATCTGATCCGCCTACACCGCCGCCAGCTAAATTAAATATATTACCCCCAAACCTAAGTCTAACCCTAACACCCTCTAACTTAATTATTCTTTAAATAAATCTAAATAATATTAATATTATTAACTAAAGTATTCCTATTTAAAACTATTTCCCTACCCTAAACTAAATTACAAAGTAACCAGCTCTTTTACCAGCCCCTAAAAGGGCTTTTTGCGGGGCATTGCCCCAAAGTAATCAGCTCTTTTACCTGTAAAAAAAAAAGCAATACAATACCCCCCCAACATTACAACCCACCACCCACACACCACTACTCTAAAACCCAACCAATCCCCCTTAAATAAACCTAACACTACCCCATTGAAGATCACCCTACCTTGAGCCGTCTTCATCCAACCGGGCCGAACTCTTCATCTGATGCGGGCACAAGTGGTCCTCCAGCCGGGCAGAAGTCTTCATGCGATCGGGGCAGAAGAGGTCCTCCATCCGGCAGAAGTCTTCATCCAAGCGGGGCAGAAGAGGTCCTCCATCCGGCAGAAGTCTTCATCCATCCACGGCTCAATCTTCAAGACCTCCGACGCGGAACATCCTCCTCGGCCGACGGACTAACGACGAATGAAGGTTCCTTTAAATGACATCATCCAAGATGGCGTCCCTCGAATTCCGATTGGCTGATAGGATTCTATCAGCCAATCGGAATTAAGGTAGGAAACATCCGATTGGTTGATTGAATCAGCCAATCGGATAGAAGTTCAATACCCTGATATGCAAGGTGAAACTACGGGTGGTGCGGGTTCCCTTGCTTGCGACGAAAACTACACTGTATATCGGATTGCGCCCCAGATAAGAGCCATAGTCCCAGCAAGTCTGCCTCATATTATCTAAAAGTATAAACTTATCTACTTTGTAGGATAGCCTTATGCTTGTCCCAGGCATTTTTAAAGTCCCCCACAGTGTTTGTCATTATTACCTCTTGAGGAAGTTTATTCCACAAATCAATCACTCTTTTTGTAAAGAAGCTTCCTCAAATTACTCCTGAATCTACTACCCTTTCAACTTGAGATCATGACCCCTTGTTCTTGAATTTTCCATTTTTGTAAAATACCCACAGCCTCATTTTTACTAAGCCCTTTAACATACTTGAAAGTTGCTATCATATCACCTCTTTCCCTTCTCTCCTCTAAGCTATACATATTTAGGTCATTGAGCCTTTCCTGGTAAGTTTTATTTTTTAGACCATGTACCATTTTGGTAGCCCTCCTTTGTACAGATTCAAGTTTGTTAATATCCTTCTGAAGATATGGCCTCCAGAACTGCACACAATACTAAACCCTAACTAATGATCTATAAAGTGGCCTAAGAACCTTACTATTTCTGGTGCAAATACAGCTAGTTATGTTGCAAACCTAAAATTTTGCGTTCGCGAACGGCGAAGCGAACTTCCGCAAAAGTTTGCGAACCGGCTGAACCGCCATAGACTTCAATAGGCAGGCGAATTATAAAACCCACAGGGACTCTTTCTGGCCACAAAAGTGATGGAAAAGTTGTTTCAAGGGGACTAACACCTGGACTGTGGTATGCCGGAGGGGGATCCATGGCAAACTCCCATGGAAAATTACATAGTTGATGGAGAGTCTGGTTTTAATCCATAAAGGGCATAAATCACCTAACATTCCTAAATTGTTTGGAATAACGTGCTTTAAAACATCAGGTATGATGTTGTATCGTTCAGGTAGTGTAAGGTTTTTTTTTTTTTTAAATGTACACTACTGTTTTAGCAGATATGACTTGCACTGGTGTGACACTGTGCCCTGGCAGGACCTGGAACGTACACGTGTGAGGGAAACTGACTGCTATTATTTCACAGTAAAAAAAGGTTTTTTTTTTTTTTTTAAATGTATGTACACTACTGTTTTAGTAGATATGACTTGCACTGGTGTGACACTGTGCCCTGGCAGGACCTGGAGCACACACGTGTGAGGGAAACTGACTGCTATTATTTCACAATAAAAAAGGTTTTTTTTTTTAAATGTATGTACACTACTGTTTTAGCAGATATGACTTGCACTGGTGTGACACTGTGCCCTGGCAGGACCTGAAACGCACACGTGTGAAGGAAACTGACTGCTATTATTTCACAGTAAAAAAAAAGGTTTTTTTTTTTTCAAAATCTACACTACTGTTTTAGCAGATATGACTTGCACTGGTGTCACACTGTGCCCTGGCAGGACCTGAAACGCACACGTGTGAAGGAAACTGACTGCTATTATTTCAAATTAAAAAAAAGTTTTTTTTTTTGTTTTTTTTTAAATGTACACTACTGTTTTAGCAGATATGACTTGTACTGGTGTCACATTGTGCCCTGGCAGGACCTGAAACGCACACGTGTGAAGGAAACTGACTGCTATTATTTCAAATTAAAAAAAGTTTTTTTTTTTTTTTTTTAAATGTACACTACTATTTTAGCAGATATGACTTGCACTGGTGTCACACTGTGCCCTGGCAGCACCTCAAACGCACACGTGTGAAGGAAAATGACTGCTATTATTTCAAATTAAAAAAAAGTTTTTATTTTATTTTAAATGTACACTACTTTTTTAGCAGATATGACTTGCACTGGTGTCACACTGTGCCCTGGCAGGACCTCAAACGCACACGTGTGAAGGAAAATGACTGCTATTATTTCAAATAAAAAAAAGGTTTTTTTTTTATTTTAAATGTACACTACTTTTTTTTAGCAGATATGACTCGCACTGGTGTCACAATGTGCCCTGGCAGGACCTCAAACGCACACGTGTGAAGGAAAATGACTGCTATTATTTCAAATTAAAAAAAGTTTTTTTTTTTTTTTAAATGTACGCTACTGTTACACCAGATATGAGTGGTGGCACTGGGCAAGTGGGCACAGTATACGCTGTGAGCCTGAGCTGGCAGGCAGGCTGCAATTAGATTACACAGGGAAAAAAAAAAAAAGCAGACTGATTTTCTAGCCCTAAAAAGGGCTTTTTGGGGTGCTGTCCTTACAGCAGAGATCAGATGAGTCCTTCAGGACTGTAGTGGACACTGAATACACTAGCCTAGCTATCGATTTCCCTATTAAATCAGCAGCAGCTACACTGTCCCTCCTCTCACTAAGAATGCAGGCTCCGAATGAATCTAAAATGGATGCTGCCAGGAGATTGGAGGGTCCTGGGAGGGAGTGTCTGCTGCTGATTGGCTGGAATGTGTCTTGTGACTGTGAGCTACAGGGTCAAAGTTTACTCAATGATGATGAATAGGGGGCGGATCGAACATCGCATATGTTCGCCGTCCGCTGCTATTCGCGGCAGAACTGTTCGCGACATCACTAAATACCGCTACAAATACATCCAAGCATTTTGCAGGCCTTACTCATTCATGTTGTCTACAGACATTGCACAGCACTGTAAACAGGACAAGATTAATGGTGCATGAAACCTTTATATTTATCTTTTATGATTGAGAAAGAGTATGCAATTTTAAACACCTTTCCAATTTACTTCTGTTATCTAATTTGCTTTATTTTCTTGTTATACTTTGTTGAAACGCATATCTAAATAGGCTCAGTATCTGCTGATTGGTGGCTGCTCATAGATGCTTTGTGTGATTGGCTCACCCATGTGCATTGCTATTTCTTCAACAAAGGATATCTAAATAAGGAAGCAAATTAAATAATATAAGTAAACTAGAATGTTTAAAATTTAATTCTCTATCTGAATCATGAAATAAAAAGTTGGGGTTTCATGTATCTTTAAGCATATTTAGTAATATTTTTGATGGAGAGAATAAAATGAGAGTTAGGGTTAGCAAATTAATCTAATCAGATGAAAACAAGTTCGGCACAGTTTACTGAGCTTGTTGAAGAGAAAAGTGAAAAACTCATTGGGGTCCATCCGATAAAAATCGTGGCCCGCAAAAGCCGGCGACGCCAATATTTGCGCGGGTTTGGTATCACATATACGGCGTAACCTAGAAGTTACGCGCGTATATTTCTGCCGTCGCCCGTAGTTTTTTGGGCTATAGGCAGGTATACCAAACCAGCGCAGTTTGGTATCCAATATGCAGCGTAAGGACTTACGTGGCGAAAATGGAGAAAACTTACTCCATTTTCACCTCGCCACAAAAAGCAGCCGTAAGAAGCCTTACGCTGACTATTGGAGCCCCGTAACTCCCTAAACTGGCTGCTAAAATAAACCTAACACCTAACGCATGCGCAATGTCTATCTCCCTGTCAACCGCGATCTTCTAAAATAAACCTAACACCTAACGCATGCGCAATGTCTATCTCCCTGTCAACCGCGATCTTCTAAAATAAACCTAACACCTAACGCATGCGCAATGTCTATCTCCCTGTCAACCGCGATCTGCTAAAATAAACCTAACACCTAACGCATGCGCAATGTCTATCTACCTGTCAACCGCGATCCCCCCCCCCCCCGAAATCCCTAATAAAGTTATTAACCCCTAAACCGCCGCTCCCGGACCCCGTCGCCATCTACATAAACTAACCCCCTACTGTGAGCCCCTAAAACCGCCGCCATCTACCTTATCTATCCCCTAATTAGAACCCCTTACACCGCTGTCATCTACCTTATCTATCCCCTAATCTGACCCCTTACACCGCCGCCACCTATATAAAAATTATTAACCCCTAATCTAATCCCCCTATACCGCCGCCAGCTATATTAATATTATTAACCCCTAATGTAAGCCACTTACACCGCCGCCATCTATATTAAAATGATTAACCCCTTATTTAATCTACCTACCCCGCCGCCAGCTATATTATCTATATTAACCCTAAGTATATTATAGTTAATATAGGTATTACATTATATATATTAACTATATTAACCCTAATTATATTAGGGTTAATATAGTTAATATAGTTACTATAGTATTTATATTAACTATATTAACTCTATCTAACCCTAACACCCCTAACTAAATTTATATTAAATTAATCTAATTCATTTATAAACTAAAATGTTCCTATTTAAATCTAAATACTTACCTATAAAATAAACCCTAAGATAGCTACAATATAATTAATAATTACATTGTAGCTATGTTAGGGTTAATATTTATTTTACAGGTAAATTGTTAATTATTTTAACTAGGTATAATAGCTATTAAATAGTTATTAACTATTTAATATCTACCTAGTTAAAATAATTACCCAATTACCTGTAAAATAAATCCTAACCTAAGTTACAAATACACCTACACTAGCAATAAATTAAATAAACTACAAACACCTATCTAAAAATACAATTAAATTAACTAAACTAAATTACAAAAAAAAACAAACACTAAATTACAAAAAATAAAAAAAAAGATAATTACACCTATTCTAAGCCCCCTAATAAAATAATAAACCCCCAAAATAAAAAAAATTCCCTGCCCTATTCTAAATTAAACAAATTTCAAAGCTCTTTACCTTACCAGCCCTTAAAAGGGCCTTTTGTGGGGCATGCCCCAAAGAATTTAGCTCTTTTGCATACAAATACAATACCCCCCCCCATTACAACCCACCACCCACATACCCCTATTCTAAAACCACCCAAACCCCCCTTAAAAAAGCCTAACACTAACCCCCTGAAGATCTCCCTACCTTGTCTTCACCACACCGGGCCGAACTCCTGATCCGATCCGGGGGATGTCTTCCTCCAAGCGGCAAAGAAGAATTCTTCCTCCGGCGATGTCTTCCTCCAAGCGGCAGCAAAGTCTTCATTCTTCCGGCGGCATCTTCAATCTTCTTTCTTCGCTCCGCCGCCGCGGAGCATCCATCCCGGACGACTACTGAACTACGAATGAGGTACCTTTAAATGACGTCATCCAAGATGGCGTCCGCCGAATTCCGATTGGCTGATAGGATTCTATCAGCCAATCGGAATTAAGTTAGAAAAATCGGATTGGCTGATTGAATCAGCCAATCGGATTGAACTTGAATCTGATTGGCTGATTCAATCAGCCAATCAGATTTTTCTAACTTAATTCCGATTGGCTGATAGAATCCTATCAGCCAATCGGAATTCGGCGGATGCCATCTTGGATGACGTCATTTAAAGGTACCTCATTCGTAGTTCAGTAGTCGTCCGGGATGGATGCTCCGCGGCGGCGGAGCGAAGAAAGAAGATTGAAGATGCCGCCGGAAGAATGAAGACTTTGCTGCCGCTTGGAGGAAGACATCGCCCGGATCGGATTAGGAGTTCGGCCCGGTGTGGTGAAGACAAGGTAGGGAGATCTTCAGGGGGGTAGTGTTAGGCTTTTTTAAAGGGGGTTTGGGTGGTTTTAGAATAGGGGTATGTGGGTGGTGGGTTGTAATGGGGGGGGGTATTGTATTTGTATGCAAAAGAGCTGAATTCTTTGGGGCATGCCCCACAAAAGGCCCTTTTAAGGACTGGTAAGGTAAAGAGCTTTGAAATTTGTTTAATTTAGAATAGGGCAGGGAATTTTTTTTATTTTGGGGGTTTATTATTTTATTAGGGGGGTTAGAATAGGTGTAATTAGCTTAAAAATCTTGTAATCTTTTTTTTATTTTTTGTAATTTAGTGTTTGTTTTTTTTTGTAATTTAGTTTAGTTAATTTAATTGTATTTTTAGATAGATGTTTGTAGTTTATTTAATTTATTGCTAGTGTAGGTGTATTTGTAACTTAGGTTAGGATTTATTTTACAGGTAATTGGGTAATTATTTTAACTAGGTAGATATTAAATAGTTAATAACTATTTAATAGCTATTATACCTAGTTAAAATAATTAACAATTTACCTGTAAAATAAATATTAACCCTAACATAGCTACAATGTAATTATTAATTATATTGTAGCTATCTTAGGGTTTATTTTATAGGTAAGTATTTAGATTTAAATAGGAACATTTTAGTTTATAAATGAATTAGATTAATTTAATATAAATTTAGTTAGGGGTGTTAAGGTTAGATAGAGTTAATATAGTTAATATAAATACTATAGTAACTATATTAACTATATTAACCCTAATATAATTAGGGTTAATATAGTTAATATATATAATGTAATACCTATATTAACTATAATATACTTAGGGTTAATATAGATAATATAGCTGGCGGCGGGGTAGGTAGATTAAATTAGGGGTTAATCATTTTAATAGAGATGGCGGCGGTGTAAGGGGCTTACATTAGGAGTTAATAATTTTAATATAGATGGCGGCGGTGTTAGGGGCTCACTTTAGGGGGTTATAGATATAATATAGCTGGCGGCGGGGTACGGGAGCGACGGTTTAGGGGTTAATAGCTTTTTTATTGTTAGGATAGTGAGGGGGGATAGCGGATAGAGGGTTAGACGTGTCGGGCTTTGTTAGGGAGGCGTGTTAGACTTGTCGGGCTATGTTAGGGAGGCGTGTTAGACAGTGCGGGTGTTTTAGACTTTAGTCAGGTTTTATAGGCGCCGGCAGTTTCTAACGTGCCGTAAGTCACTGGCGACGACAGAAATTTGTACTTGCGCAGATTTCTGGACATCGCTGGTTTGTCAGACTTACGGCACGTTAGCATCTGACGGCGACTTATATAGGATAGCTCGAGTTGCGAGCTGAAACTGCGGGCGACGCCGGTTCCCTCACTTGCGCCGCAAACTGCGATCTATATCGGATCGCGCCCATGGTGTTCAAGCAAATGTGAGTCCGAAAATAGATTAAAATGTGTTTTTTTTTGTTTTTGTTTTTTTTAACATATAAAGAATCATGACCTCTTTTATTACGTAGAAGCAGTCTTTAGTGAGAATAATTTATAACTAAAACTTGCTCATTTTATGTCTGCTTGGTCACACAGACACATTGTTGGACCTCAGAGCTATTTCATGGCACTGAAAATGTGTTTTCTTTTTCTCTTCAACTTTGGGTAAAATACTTTGATCTGGATGAAACATGACACTTCTGTATGTGTATGACGGCTTCTATTTCACATGACTGAATTTTTGATGTACTTTTAGTGGAGTGAATAATCTAAATTTAAAGCTACAATAACTAGTAAAAATAGATATTTTTTCTGTTTGTGTGAAGTAAAGTTAAAATATCTGTAACTAGTCCTAAAGCCAGTGTACACGGGCCATTTTTTGCAGTACAGCAGTTCCACCCCTTGCTCTCTCTCACTCCCCCCTCTCATTTGCTCTATTTCTCCCCCTCTTCTGCTCTCTATCTCCCCCTCTCTATTTTGCGCTCTCTCTTTCCCACCTCTCTTTTTCTCTCTCTCCCCCCTCTCTTTTGCTCTCTCTCTCCCCCTCTCTTTTGCTCTCGCTCTCTCTCCCCCTCTCTTTTGCTCTCTCTCTCCCCCTTTCTTTTGTTCTCTCCCCTTCTCTTTTGTTCTCTTCCCCTCTCTTTTGCTTTCTCTCTCCCTGTCTTTTGCTGTCTCTATCCCCCCTCTTTTGCCCTCTCTCTCTCTCTCTCTCTCTCTCTCTCTCTCCCCTCTCTCTCCCCCCTCTCTTTTGCTCTCTCTATCCCCCCTCTTTTGCTCTCTCTCCCCTTTCTTTTGCTCTCTTTTGCTGTCTCTCTCCCCCTCACTTTTGCTCTCTCTCACCCTTTCTTTTGCTCTTTTTCTCCCCCTCTCTTTTGCTCTCTCTCCCCCCCTCTTTTATGCTCTCTCTCTCCCCTTCACTTTTGCTCTCTCCCCCTCTCTTTTGCACTCTCTCTCTCCCCTCTCTTTCCTCCCCTCTCTTTTGCGCTCTCTCTCTCCCCTCTCTTTTGCTCTCTATGTCCCCTCTTTTTTTGCTCTCTCTCCCCCTCTCTTTTGCTGTCTCTCTCCCTCTCTTTTGCTCTCTCTCTCCATTTCTTTTGCTCTCCCCCTCTCTTTTGCTGTCTCTCTCCCTGACTTTTGCTCTCTCTATCCCCCCTATTTTGCTCTCTCTATCCCCCCTCTTTTGCTCTCCCCCCCTTTTTTGCTCTCTTTCCCCCTATCTTTTGCTGTCTCTCTCCCCCTCTCTTTTGCTCTTTCTACCCCCTCTCTTATGCTCTCTCTTGCCCTCTCTTTTGCTCTCTCTCTCCCCTCTCTGTTTCTCTCCCTCTCTGTCTCCCCTCTCTTTTTCTCTCCCTCTCTGTCTCTCCCCTCTCTTCCCCCCTCTCTTTTATGCTCTCTCTCCCCTGTCTTTTGTGCTCTCCCCTCTCTTTTGCTCTCTCTCTCCCATCTCTTTTGCTCACTCTCTCCTCCCTCTCTCCCCCCTCTTTTGCACTCTCTCACCTCTTTTGCTCTCTCTCCCCTCTCTTTGCTCTCTCTCCCCTTTCTCCCCCCTCTCTTTTGCTGTCTCTCTTTTGCTCTTTCCATCTCTACTCTTTTGCTCTCTCTCCTTTCTTTTGCTCTCTCTCCCCCTATCTTTCTGCTGTCTCTCTCCCTCTCTTTTGCTCCCTCTATCCCCACTCTTTTTTTTAACTCTCTCTCTCTCTGACATCTGCCCTGTCCCGCCCATGCCATGCCCGGCCCCGCCCAAGACACAGCCAGCCCCATTCTCGCAACGTCCAGCCCTGCCCAGCCCCGCCCACGTCACGCCCAGCCGACCCTACCCCCATCACACACGGTCGTCCCAGATGCCAGCCAAGTCAGTCTTCTTAAAGGCCAAGTGTGTTTGTCCTCGTGCAGTTTCTACTGCGCATGACAGCTTCGGACAAATACACTTGGCCTTTTATATAATAGGATAAGCTGTAATTTTACTTGTATGTGCACATGCATGTGTGTATCTGTGGGTGCATGTGTCCATGAGTGGATGTTTGTATGTTTCTTGTATTACTAAAATTAAACAGATTGAACATTAGTGTTATATTATGAGCCAATATATTTTCAACAGTGTGCAAATATATTATTTTACAAGAAAACATGTTTTTAAATTTAATTTTAAAGTGCTATTATAAATGTTGTAGGCTTACAAAATGTATTCATAGTTTTTATAATGTTTTATTTTTATGGAGAATATTTTTTATATTATTTCAGTTTAGTGGTGCAGAAAATCTTAACAGAAGTAAGCATTTTAATAAATATTTATTATTGTATTTTGAAAAATAATGTGGTTGTACCAATAGGAAATTTACATCTTGTTAAAATTAAAAGACTGGAAAATGTTTCTAGTAGTCACAGGTAAATTCTGACTAAAAAAGTTGTGATAACTCATTAAATGATAGTTAGATGATAGATAGATAGTTTTAAACTGGAACAACTACAACAATGAAATGGCTTAAAAGAAAAAAATAATTGAAAATTAAAAGAAGGAAAAAGAGGTTTAGTGCACTGCCTCTTTCTATAATTAAAAATAAAACTTAATGTTTCATTTAATTAATTATAAAGTGAACCAAAGAGTAAAAGCCTATGATTAATATGTTGCTTGGCAAAAATATTCACTAGAAATAAAACTGGCAAATAACAACTCAGTATATAATTGGACAGAAAGAAATTAAAAGTTTACAATAAACAACAGCTAAATAATAGTCACCTCCCTAGAATTCCTGGCCAATAACAGGAACCTTAGCATCAGTTAAGGAGGTGACTAAATGAAAATCAAATTCAAACACGTTTCGTCCCATACACAGACCTTTCCCGGTACAAGATTACATTTTGCCCGGGTTTATTTCTAGTGGATATTTTGGCCAAGCAACATACTAATTACAGGCTTGTGTCCTTTGGTCCGCTTTATATATTTTTTTTTTTTTTTAAATATTTTATTACAGTTTATGACATACATATATCAGAAATAAAATAAACAGTAGCATAACTGGAAACAAGGTAATTGTTCACATAAGGGATATAGAGTCCATTTGCAGCATATAAGACTGAGTCCATATGAGTATTCAAAAAAAAAAAAAAAATGCTGGTTTTAGGGCATCACCCTCCAGTAATAAAGTAAAGTCCCTTTCAGTCTGGACCATCCTTTTCCAGAAAAGAAGATTTTCTTTTCTTTTACAATGAACAAAACTATTAACAATAGACAGTGAACATATATGGTTTCCATATTTTTTGGTCAAAATCTAAATATATACACATAGCTTTAGCTAAACAATCTGTCTAGAGTTCGTGGGGTATTGTCCCCTTTTTCTCTCTCTACTTTTCCCTTCCTTTTTGTTCTTCTTTCATCGAAAAACATGCAGCTACCAAGAATGCACCATACCAGCAATTACTTAACAATTTGTTGCATTAATTGGTTACTTAGAGTCTTCTCTACAGACTCAAATATACATGTCCTATGCTACCAACAAAAAATGGATATGTATTTTAAAAAGGAGAAAAGACGAAACAAAAAGAAAAAGAAAAAGGATCAACAAGAAACGGACACCAAAGAGTATGTAAAAGTAAAATAGATAAGAAACCCGATCTCCATTGGTACTCTAGCATATGTGAATTTTTCCTTTCCCTTTCTTCTCACCTTTCTTGATTCTGCTTATCCTAATATACCCCCTTGTCCCTTACTTCTCCAGAAATTGTGTGATGGGTTCGCTAACTTAAAGGCTAGAAAATTTGAGATGAAAATCCGATCTGATATCTGGGTGGCGACTTGTGGGAAGCGTGGGGGGCCGGAAGAGGGAGAGGAGGGGAAAAAAAAAAAAAAAAAAAAAGAAAAAGGGGGGGACTAATAGGAGGAGCCGGGGAGGACAACTCCCTCTATTCGTTCCTAAGCCACGATCTAGGAAATATACCACGGTCTATTTGCTGTTGTACCCAAATAGATGATTGATGTTGGAGAACCGCCTGTCTCTGCATCTCAACAGGGAGAGCAAGAATATAGTTCTTCCATTTGTTATAAAATCTAATAATCTGTTTCGAATTGGTAGCTCTTAAGTTACATTGTTCCATCACCATTTGATGTTGTGTTTCTTTCAGGAAATCTGTAAATTTAGGGGGATTATGGTTTCTCCAATTTTTCAATATTAAATTCCGTCCTGTCAATATGAGCAAATTAATGAATCTGTTATTGGGAACAGCCACGGTATAATTGCATAGGAAGAATATCTGATTTAGAGTCAGCTTAAACTTTACCCCCATTATCTTATTAGCCCAAAAATTAATCTTCTGCCAGAATTGAGTTATTTTCGGGCAATCCCAGAAACAATGTGTTAAGTCTGCCTTTTCCTTGGAACATTTAGGGCAATTACTTTTAGCCTGACTCCATTTTGCCAGCCTAGCTGGCGTGAGATAAACCCTATTTAATATTTTCAAATGCGATTCTTTCCACGCACTCATACATGTGGCTCCAGTAACAAGTTCAATACTTTTATTTAAGGTCTCACTCTCTACCCTCAGATTTGCTTTGAGCCACTTGTTCGTCAGAGCCTCGATGTTCATAATCATATCATAGAATTGGGAGATAGTGTTCACCCCCTCAAGATAATGTGTTATGGCTTGCTTAACCTCGCTGTTGTTTATCTCAGGACCTGTTTCTTGTCTCAATTCCTCAAGCCAATGCCTGAGTTGCAAATATGCGTAGAAGCTTGACCTTGGGAGTCCAAACTGTTGAGAGATACTTTCAAAGGACCGGAGCCTGAAATTATCATTTTCGCATAGCTGTGATACATAAATCACTCCTCTTTCCGCCCAAGCCCCAAATGTCGAAGGAATCAAAGCCGCGGGAAAGCTTGGATTGCCTAAAATTGGTAAAACTTCTGATTTCCGATATTCTATTGCCAACTCCTTGCAAATATTCTGCCAAGCCTGTATGATAAATTTAAAAGTAATTAACTGATTAATTTTGTCAGGTAGTTTGCTAGCTGTATGATGTATAATAGCCTTTAGTGTAAAGGGTTTTATTAGGCAAGATTCCATCTCATAAAATGAGACAAGATTCTTTTCAGTGATCCAATCTACCAATCTAGAGCGAACTTAGCTACTGCTGCATAGTTATAATACTTCAGATTGGGACAGGCCATCCCTCCAAAAGCTTTTGGTAGGGTTAACTTAAGTAAGGACATCCGAGGTTTCTTGCGTTGCCAAATAAATTGATTGAAAGACTGGTTGAGGAAGATCAAGTCTTTCTTGTATAGAAGCAGTGGGAGATTTTGCAAAAAATACAAAAGTTTGGGAAATAATACCACTTTAATTAGCATAATTCGTGCTGTATGTGAGAGTGGGAGGTTACTCCAACTCTGTAGTTTGGTAGCTAGGGCCTTGATACATTGTTTGAAGTTAAGCCCATACCAAAGATTAGGATCCCTAGTGAGCTTGATTCCTAAATAGGAAATCTGAGTGGATTCTGCAAAAGGAAAGTTGTTTAAACTTGTAGGTTTACGTATCCATAGAATTTCTGATTTTGCATAGTTTATTTTATACCCTGAAAATGAACTAAACAAATTGCAAATATTTAATAATCGCGGGATAGACGTTGCCGTATTGCTAAGAAATAATAGAAGATCGTCAGCAAAAAGAGATAGAACTAACTTATGCCTTCCTAACTGAATGCCCTGCAATTCTTGCCTTAGGTAAATTGCTAGTGGTTCAAGAGATAAATTGAAAAGAAAGGGCGACAAGGGACACCCTTGCCGGGTACCACGCCCCAACGTTATCTTCTCGGTAGCTTCTCCATTAACTATTATTGAGGAAGATGGTTTATTGTATAGCTGCCTGATGAATTGATGGAAAGCGCCTGATATCCCAAATTTACCCAATGCCGTGAAAAGATGGTCCCAAATAATAGAATCAAACGCTTTCTCAGCGTCGATTGTGAGAAGTGCTAGATCTGGCTTGGGAGAGTGTCTCTGTCTTTCAAAATTGTTCCAATAGTAATCGAGGACCAACTGGACTTTCCTTAAATTTTTAACCGGATTTCTAGCCATCATGAACCCGGTTTGGTCTGGATGCACCATATATTCTAGTGGAACTTTCAATCTACTAGCCAGGATATAAGTAAGGATTTTATAGTCCTGATTCAGAAGTGAGATAGGCCTATATGATAGAGGGAGTTCCAAGTCTTTGCCTTTTTTGGGTATCAGAACTACGTTAGATGCTGCGAATATGGGGGATTGGGGCTTGCTCCCAATAAAGTATTCATTAAATAAATTGACTAGAACTGTTGGAATCTGATCAAGCAAGAGCTTATAAAACTCTGCGGGCAAGGAGTCTGGTCCAGGTGCTTTACCCAGTTTTAATCTTTTTATCGCATTGACAACTTCTTGTACTGAGATCGGTTCGTTAAGCCTACATAGATCTTCTGTCTCGATTTGGGGTAAAGTCACCCCTTGCCAAAACTGTTGCTTCGAAGAGAGATTGATCTGTTTAGCTGCATATAATTCTTGATATGTCTGAAAAAAAGCCTCTCTTATTTCTAGGGGGTCTGTTACTCTAATATCTCGAAATTTGACTGCTGGAATATAGCTTTTCTGCTTCCTAATGTTAACAATTCAAGCTAAATATTTAGCTGAGACCCCTTGTGCTCCTGAATAAAGGGCCTTCAGTTTGGTTTCTTCTGAAACCGAGTGTTGTTTTAAAAATGTGTCATATACTGACTTACTGTCCTTATAGATTTGCCATCGTTCGACCGAAGGGTTATTAAGATATGTCCTATAGTTATTAGCTAGGGTATTTGAGAGCTGCTCCTCTCTTTTCCCCCAAATAGCCCGCATTTTTGCCATGTATGCCTTAATTTCCCCTCTAAAAACAGCTTTGGCCGTTTCCCAGAAAATTTCTGGTTTGTTTAGATGTTCCTTATTATCTGCTTTAAATTGAAACCATCTATTTTGAATCCATTTTTTGAAGTGGAGATTATTAAATAGATGTTGGGGGAAATGTACTCTATAATTCCCTGAAGGGGATCTATCGCTCAAACCTATCTCCAATGTAATCACTGTGTGGTCCGAAATCACAATGTCACAAATGTCTGCGTGAACCTTCATCTTCAACATATGTTTAGCTATTAAGAAGTAATCAATTCTAGAAAAAGAAGAATACGCGCGGGAAACACATGTGTATTCCCGGCGATCCGGATTATGTGCCCGCCATAAATCTTGTAGTGCTAATTTCTTACAAAATTTTTGGAGAATATCTGTTTCCCTAGCTTTCCTGGGTGCGTACCTGGATCTTGACCTATCTAGAACATATGAATAGGCCATATTGAAATCGCCCGCTACCACTAAGTTTTTCCCTGCGTAAAGAAATAGTTTCAAACTAATATCTTCCCAGAATTTTTTATCTATCCGGTTTGGTCCATAGATATTACAAAGTACAAAGTTGAAACCATTGATTTCAATCTCAAGAATTTGATATCTCCCATTGAGATCGTTATCCACTGTAATTATATTATAGCTCAGCTGCTTGCTAATCAAAATAGCCAGTCCTCTTTTAGCTTTATCATATGGGGTAAACACTACCTCCCCCACCCACTTACTTTTGAGTTTAGCGGCTTCTTTAGGTCTAAGATGGGTCTCCTGTATAAGTGCTATATCTGGTTTTTGAAGACCAAGATGTCTAATTATCTGTTTCCTTTTACTTGGGCATGATATCCCACCAGTATTCCAGGAGAGGAATTTTAACTTAACCATTCAAACCAAGAAAAAATTAAAACATGGGGTAATCCAACCTTCATGGAAAAAAAAAGAAAAAAAAAACCAAAAAAAAAAAACAAAAAAAAACAAATGAATATTTATAACTGCTAAAAAACGGGCCTCCCGACCCCTCACCACATAATCCCACTCCTCTACCTTTCCCTCTCAACAGATCATGTGTTTCTTTAATCCTTTTCAGGAAGTCAAATGGGACTTTGTTAACCATCTTAGATCCCAGTATCAAAGACACAATAGTAATTTTTTTTTTTTTTTTAGATTGTTTTTGAGGCTATTTTGCCAACTATTGTGTGTGTTTTTAAAGGCCTATACTGTGGCAATATGCCTTTATCTCCTCAAGCTTAGTAAAGCTGTGAGATTCGCCATCTTTATCAAAAATTACCTTTGCCGGATATACAAGTCTAGCCTTAAAATTGGCTTTTATTAATTGAGAACAAAATGGGGCCATTTCCCTTCGCTTGTTTTGGGTCTCCATTGAGAAGTCTTGGAAAAGAAGAATTCTATTTGATCCTATAGTGATATTATTGTTTTTCCGACAGAGTCTGAGAATGTGGAATTTGTCTTGGAAGTTGAGGAATTTAATGATTACTACTCTGGGTCTTATGTGTCCATCTGGATTTCTTCTAGGTGTTCCTAGTCTATGCGCTCTCTCTATTGGTATTCTTATGTTTTCAATATTGCTCCCTACTAATTTCGGGAGCTGGATAGCTGCAAAACTTATCAGATCCTGAAACTCAGGAGTTTCTGGCAACCCAACAACCCTTAGGTTGTTGCGTCTGGACCTGTACTCCAACTCTTCTATTTTGGCTTGGAGCTGGGAAAGTTTATCTTCGTGTGTATTACTCTTCTGCTCTTGTGTTACTGTTCTATCTTCAACCTCTGAAATTCGAGATTCTATCTCATTCATACGAGACGAGAATTGTTTTATTTCATTAGTAACTGATACCATTTCTTGTTTTAAAGCCTCAAATTGTGGCATAATAAGCTCTGAGATCTGTTGTATTAAAATGGTGTTATCTGAAATGCTCGCACCAGATTCATTGTGGATCTGTATTTCCTGGCTATTCTCATTAGGTTTGAGCTTTTTATCCTTTGTTTTAGGTGGCATGTTAGGTGATGAAAGTCTAGAATGTGAGATATATCTTTCCATGTAGTAAATGAAAGAGTGATAAAGTGAGAAGTGCAAACCCCTTGGTGAATGTTGTGAAAGATAGAGACTTGTCCGTTCACTGCTATTCTGTGTTTAGATCAGCCAAGTTAAAAAGTGATTAATGCGAGGCCATAAATGATACCTTAGAATAAAGTTGTGTAAATAGACACAGCAAAAAAAAAATAAAAAAAAAAAAAATAAGGTGAGAAGACCAGTTTTCTATATTGCTGGATTGGAGCTTAGTACGTGTAGCAAAAAATGTTTCAAATAGTCCACCTAGGACTAGAACACAATATATAGTGAAAAACAATACACTGTATACAATATATTGAGCCTAAATTCAAACTACAACAAACAAAGTTAATAAACACAAAGAAAAAAAAAGAACATAAAATTTTTTACATACACACGCCACCTGAACAATGATACAGTGATCTCAGGTTGTTAGCTTTTGAATCGGGAGAAAAAGAAAAAAAAGAAAAGCCCGCTAAATACAGGTAGCTTTATCGGCTTCCACCTGGGAGATAAAGTTAGAGTTTTAAACTAAAAACCTCTCGCTTTAACCTTCTGTGAAAGAATGCATCTAAGCAGGCTAAACAGAAAAGAGAGGACTCCCACACATTTAGGTAACAGAGGTTTTTTTTTTTTTTTTGACCCAGTATAGTTAACAGTAAACTTTAATGGCCCTTCTAGGGGGCGAACTTAGATTTAATTCCCCTCGTAAGGTTTGGGTGATTTGGGTGACCAAGCTGACAATGTTATAATTCTATGGCCCTTTTTACCCAGATTTATATGACAGTAACATGGTAAGGGCTAGGTGGCAAAAACTACATCCATATATTTGTCAGTACTCTATTCAAACTTTTAGGTAGTTTAGTATTTGTTCAAGAAAAAAGTCCTGGGTTACCCATAATGTCTCTCAGGTTGATCAGAATACAAATACAGATGACTCTTAGTTTCTCCCCAATTTCTTTTAATGGGGCGTCAGAGTTATGTTTGAATAAGGGCAATGTCAGACCCACATGTAATATACAGGTCTAGGGTAGACTTCGGACCTTGCCCTTTCCTTAGGTGCCTCCAGTTATTAGAGCAAAGTTATCATAAATTCCTTTATGCAGTGGGGTAACAACAGTCAATCCCAAATTTTGTGAGAATAAACAGCCTTACCAGCCAGGGACAGCATTACTCATACCCCTAAGTCCGGCACAGCTCCGAGCCTCGCTCAGTCAAACAAACAGGTCCGTCGTTGTTTGGCGGTTCCGGGTCTGGAGTGCACACTTCCTGTGTCGTGGAATGGCAGGGACAGACTGTAGGTCTTCTAAGCGGGAGCTTCTCCAGCCGCGGTAAGTTGAAAGAGCGCCAATCCCGGACACCTCCGTGATCGCCACCCTGAGCTACCGCAGCCCTGTCTCGGCTCCGCTTCAGACTGTAGTTGGATAGGATTTGTCTGGTGTTCAGAGTAGAGTGGATCCGTTTTAGAACGCCTTAGCGTAGCGACTCAGCTCCAGAGTCAATCTGCATAGGGGATGCCGGTCTCTGCTGTAAAAGCATCCAGGTCAGGGTGATACCTTACTGGCCAAGGATAAGCGTAGACGGGAGATGTAACTTGCCCTTCAAGTTAGAGCTTGGTGCTAGCGTTCAGCATGCTGCTAGCTCCTCCCCTTCCGGCATGTGAACCGGAGTTTTGGTCCGCTTTATATTTAATTATTTTTTTTTATTATTTTTTTGGACTAAAAACCTTTTTGTCCTTTTTCTTTTTAACTATCTGTTATTGATTAATGGGGTGGTAGCACTATGTTAGATGAAATGGGCATGGAACCCAAACTTTCTCTTTTATCCTTCAGATAGAGGTTACAATTTTAAACAATGTTCTAATTTATTTCTATTAAAGGGATAGTAAACACCAAAAATGTTTTTTTTAAAAAAGATAGATAATCCCTTTATTTACCATTCCCCAGTTTTGCATAACCAACACTGTTATAAATAAACCTCTGTAATTATCTTGTATCTAAGCTTCTGCTGACTGCCTCCTTATCTCAGATCTTTTGACAGACTTACATTTTAGACAATTAGTGCTGACTCTAAAATAACCACATGCATGAGCACAATGTTATATATATAAAACACATGAACTAACGCCCTCTAGCTTTGAAAAACTGTCAAATGCAGAGGTGGAAAGTGTTGACAGTGGTGGTGCTGTGTCACCTCCAGGGAACCAAGCTGCCCACGTCCTCTGAGTATTTAAAATACAGTTATCCATTTGTTCCAGAAATTGTTTTAACTTTATGCTCTTGATAAAGGCTTCTTTTAGCCAAAATGCGTTGAGCTGTATTTTAAGTAAAACCTAAAGCTGCACCTGAAGACACTTTTGTGATGATTTTAATAAAAGGCTTATTTTAACAGCAATCTTGTGAGTATAACCAGTTTGTGCTCCTACCACATTGTCTGAAGTCTGCTACACTATTGTGAGCTCTTTTATTTTGGAGGTAAAAGCAATAAGGTTGACTCAGAGGATGTGGGCACTGGGCAGCTTGGTTCCATGGAGGTGACACAGCGCTGCCACTTTCAACACTTTCTGCTTCTATACACGGTTTGGGAGAACTGGGGTTGGCAGAGAGCACCTGAAGGGAAGTGCTAACATTGCTTCATACTTTATCCTTTCAAATTCAGAGGTGGCCTTCAAGGGCTTAGAAATTAGCATATGAGCCTACCTAGATTTAGTTTTTAACTAAGAATAACAAGAGAAAAAATCTCATATGCTAATTTCCTATCCATTGAAAGTTGCCTCTTATCTGAATGTATTTTGACTTTTTTCCCACAACTAGAGGGCGTTAGTTCATGTGTGCCATATAGATAACATTGTGCTCATGTCCATGGAGTTACCTAGGAGTCCATACTGATTGGCTAAAATGCAAGTCTGCTAATATAACTGAAATAGTGGGGCAGTTTACAGAGGCTTAGATACAAGATAATCAGAGAGGTAAAAGGTATATTAATATAACTGTTGGTTATGCAAAACCGGGGAATAGGTAATAAAGGGATTATCTATCTTTTTAAACAATACAAATTCTGGTGTAGGCTGTCCCTTTACCTTGAGCACTACTTATTATTTACTTAGTGACAGCTATATTATATTTTGTGTTAAAGAAAGCAAATGCCAGAAGTATTTATGTTAACATCAAAATGTGGACTATGTTAATAAATAGTACAGATATCATACAGTGAAACTAATTACTATAAGTAATTAACTGACTAACATGAAAACAGGAGAGAGGAAATGAAGATAGGAAAATAGTCACCTCCTTATTAGTCATTAGTCATTGAAGCTAAAATAAGATTAATTTTAATGAAAAAAAAAATGATTTACATTTTGCATTTGATAATACTCACAAAAAAAGCAAAAAGTATATGTTAAATTGAAATGGATTTAAAATATTAAGAAAAAAAAAATCAACTGGCATTATTCTGCAAGCATATTATAAACTTAAGTGGGCAATGACACCTGACAAGAAGAAAATGCAGTTTATTCGATAACCCAACTTGCTGTTCAGAACTGAATAATGAAGAATAACCAATAGCAAACTCATTACAAATTAAAGGGACACTCAGGAAAAAATAAATTTTAATGATTCAGATACAGCATGTCATTTTAAACATCTTTCCAATTTACTTCCATTAAAAAAAATGTGCACATTCTTTTATATTTACACTTTTTAGTCATCAGCTTCTACTGAGCATGTGCAATAATTCACAGACTATACGTATATGCATTTGTGATTGGCTGATTGCTATCACATGGTACAAGGGGAGTGGAAATATACATAACTTTGAAATTTATTAGAAAATATTCTACTACTTATTTGAAATTCAGAGTAAATGCTATTGTATTGTCTTGTTATCTTGCATTTGTTGATTATGCAAATCTACTGTGTTTACTGGTCCTTTAAATTGGTTGATTGATTTAATTTAAAATATAAAAAACTGAATTTATGCTTACCTGAAAAAAAAATTCCTTCTATGATGAGTCCAGGGCTAGGATAATTACTGTTGGGAATATCTCTCCTGGTTAGCAGGAGGAGGCAAAGAGCACCACAGTTAAAATGCTAAGTATCACTCCCTTACCCATAACCCCAGTCATTCAACTGAAGGGAATGGAGAAAAGGGAGTAACACAATGTGTAGAGGTGCCTGAGGTTATAGTCAAAAGAACAACTGTCTTAAAATAAAGGGTGGGGCCGTGGACTCACCATTTCCGGAAACAAATAAATTTATCAGTTAAGCATACATTTTGTTTTTCTTTCCTAAGATATGGTGAGTCCACGGCTTGAGTAATTACTGTTGGGAACCAATACCCAAGCTAGAGGACACAGATAAATAGGGAGGGGCCAGACAGGCAGTCCTAAACAGAAGGCACCACTGCTTGAAGAAGCTTTCTCCCAAAAGAAGCCTCAGCTGAGGCAAAAGTATAACATTTTTAAAATTTGGAAAAAGTATGTAGAGAACACCAAATTAC
The DNA here is from genome assembly GCF_027579735.1 of Bombina bombina. NCBI lineage: Eukaryota > Metazoa > Chordata > Amphibia > Anura > Bombinatoridae > Bombina > Bombina bombina. The sequence goes on from NC_069500.1 coordinate 628,678,759, forward strand.
AGCCTTGCAAATTTGTTCCACAGAAGCTTCATTTTTGAAAGCCCAGAAGAGGAAACAGCTCTTGTGGAATGAGCCATAATTCTCTCAGGAGGTTGCTATTCAGCAGTCTCATAAGCTAAATGAATTATACTTCGTAACCAAAAAGAAAGAGTAGTAGCAGTAGCTTTCTGACCTTTACGTTTCCCAGAAAAACAGATAAAGAGGGCAGAGGACTGGTGAAAATCCTCAGTCGCCTGTAAGTAGAATTTAAGAGCACGTACAACATCCAAATTGTGTAACAAACGTTCTTTGGAAGAAGAAGGATTAGGACACAGAGAGGGAACAACAATTTCCTGATTAATATTTCTATCAGAAACAACCTTAGGAAGGAAACCTAACTTAATACGAATAACTGCCTTATCTGCATGAAAAATAAGATAAGGGGAATCACACTGTAGAGCTGAGAGTTCCGAGACTCTTTGAGCAGAAGAGATAGCAACAAGAAACAAAACCTTTCAAGTTAACAACTTAATGTCTATGGAATGCAACGGCTCAAACTGAGCCAGCTGTAAAACTTTAAGAACAAGGTTAAGGCTCCAAGGAGGAGCAACAGACTTAAAGACAGGCCTGATTTTGACCAAGGCTTGACAAAAATATTGCACATCCACCAAACGTTTATGTAGTAAAACAGATAAAGCAAAAATCTGATTCTTTCAGGGTACTAACTGACAATCCCTTCTCCAGGCCTTCCTGAAGAAAACATCAAATTCTAGCAATTCTAATTCTACTCCAAGAGTAGCCCTTGGATTCACACCAGATATTTACGCCATATCTTATGATAAATCTTTCTAGTAACAGACTTGCGATCCTGATTCATGGTCTCAATGACCGACTCAGAAAAACCATGCTTAGAAAGAATTAAGTGTTCAATCTCCAAGCAGTCAGCTTCAGAGAAACAAGATTTGGATGAAGGAAGGGACCCTGAATCAGAGTTAGTCTCCAAGGTGAGAGAGATGACATCTCCACTAGGTCTGCAAACCAGATCCTGTGAGGCACGCAGGGGCTATTAGAATTACCAACGCCCTCTCCTGTTAAATGAGCAATGACTCGTGGAAGGAGAGCAAACTGAGGAAACAGGTATGCCAACCTGAAAACCCAAGGAACCACCAGAGCATCTATCAGAACGGCCTGCGAATCTCTTGACCTTGAACTGTACCTTGGAAGCTTGGCGTTCTGACGGGATGCCATCAGATCTAACTCCGGCACCCCCCATTTGAGGACTAAGCTGGAAAACACCTCCAGATGGAGTTCCCACTCCCCAGGACTCCCCTCTTTTTTGGGAATCACAAATAGGTTAGAGTAGAACCCAAGACCCTGTTACTGCACTGGAACTGGAACTATCACTCCCAGGGAGGAAAGATGTTGTATACATTTCAAGAACGCCTCTCTCTTTATCTGGTCTGCAGATAATCTTGAGAGATGGAATCTGCCTCTGGGAGGAAAAGTCTTGAATTCCAGTTTGTAACCCTGGGATACTATGTCCACAGTCTATGGATCTGGGACATCTCATATCCAGGCTTGAGAGAACTGAGAAAGTCTTCCCCCGTGTTCCAAGATTGATTGGGTTTCCAAGAAAACTTGGATTGTTCCTGCTTTGAAGAAGAAGGGAAAGGCTTTCCACTGAAGTTACAAAAGGAACGAAAATTACTCTGACGTCCTTTAGGCCTATTCTTCTTATCTTGTGGTAGAAAAGACCCTTTTCCACCCATAATATCAGAGATAATTTCTGCCAAACAGGGTCCAAACAAGGTTTTGCCCTTGCAAGGAATCGCAAGAAGCTTGACTTTAGGGGAAACGTCTGCAGGCCCGCAAAACTAGTTTATTTTAGCTCCTAGTCTAGCAACCTGTAAAATGGCATCTGCAATAAAGGAATTGGCCAACTTAAGAGCTTTAATCCTATCTTGAATTTCATCCAAGGAAGTCTCTACTTGAAGAGAATCAGACAAGGAGTCGAACCAATAAGATGCCGCACTAGTCACGGTGGCAATACACACTGCAGGTTGCCATTGGAGACCTTGATTAACATAAATCTTTAAATTTTAACCCAAATTAGGATTGATACCCAGCTAAAATGTGAGAAAAGGTAAGAAAAAACATTTAATAAACATCAAATAAACTTCTAAAATACCCCTCAGGCAACCCCACACCTCAATTACTGAACCCCACACCTCATTTTACTGAGATGCCTTACCGCTACCAATTAAGACCGGATCACCCAGAAATAAAGAAAAACAACTTTTTCCTCAGAAAAATTATGATGTAAAGCTGGTCATGTGACTGCAACTGCAGAACTCAAATTTCTGCTGCGACACAGAGAGGCACCACTTCCTGGTACACTGAGTACCAGAAATATCAGTTTTTTCAAGCCTGACAGTTTAAAATGTTGCATTGTTTTATTTTAAAGCAAAGGAGAAATGAATGAACTGCTGAAATAGAAAATGAAGCCTTACTTTCTCAGTTTAAACTTGTTGTATCAAGTAAATATGTGTCAGAAAATAAAGCCTACTAAAAACGTGTTACCCTTTCTTTTTAAAAGAGTTTAAATGTTAGTCTCACACATTCTACAGTGCCTGCTTTATGCCCAAGTGTAACCCATACAACAGGATTATCTATGTCCCAATAAAAAAGCAGTGTCTTTTAATTTGTTAAGTGCATGGTCTCCCAAACTGGAAGAAAAAGCACTTACCTGCTCCACTGTCCGGCATGTAGACAGTTACAAGGTATGAGAAGACACAGTTCTTCACAGAGACCTTTGAAAAAGAAAGAACAGAGTATCCAACTCTGGCTTTATAAACTAGGGCAGCAATTGTCATGAAAACATAGTAAGTACCTATAAGTTCCTAACTGCTTTAAAGCCACCACAAGTTCCAGACTGCAAGGAATGACATGGAATACGGCTATACCTCAAAACTTACTTGTAGATGAAATCAAAATCTTCAGACACCTAAACTTCACCTTCTCCATGCGCCGAAGGCAAAGAGAATGACTGGGGGGTTGTGGGTAAGGGAGTGATACTTAGCAGTTTAACTATGGTGCTCTTTGCCTTCTCCTGCTGGCCAGGAGAGATATTCCCAACAGTAATTACTCAAGCCGTGGACTCACCATATTTTAGGAAAGAAACATAATTTAAGTACCACAGAAAAGAAGTAGAGAATGAGATATTTTTAGTTAAATATGTTTCATAAATGGTAGTTATGATTCAACAAACAAAACATACAAAAGGAAGCAAATTAGTTGATAAAATTAAAATGGAAAGTTTTACACTCTATATGAATCATAAAATAAATATTTGGGGTTCATGTCCCTTTAAAGGGACAGTCTAGTCAAAAATTAAACTTTTATGATTCTGATAGGGCATGTAATTTTAAACAACTTCCAATGTACTTTTGTAATCAATTTTGCTTTGTTCTCTTGGTATTCTTAGTTAAAAGCTAAACCTATGTAGGCTCATATGCTAATTTCTTAGCCCTTGAAAGCCGCCTCTTATTTGAATGTATTTTTAAAAAATGTTTACACCTAGTGGGCGTTAGTTTATGTGTGTCATATAGATAATGTGTGCTTATGCCTGTGGAGTTACCTAGGAGTCAGTACTGATTGGCTAAAATGCAAGTCAATAGAACTGAAATAAGGGGGCAGTCGGCAGAGGCTTAGATACAAGGTAATCACAGAGATAAAAGGTATATTAATGTAACTGTGTTGGTTATGCAAAACTGGGGAATGGGTAATAAAGGGATTATCTATCTTTTTAAACAATACAAATACTGGTGTAGGCTGTCCCTTTAACTTGAGCACTACTTATTATTTACATAGTGCCAGCTATATCATATATTGTGTTAAAAAAAGCAAATGCCAGAAGTATTTCTATTAACATCAAAATATGGACTATGTTAATAAATATAACAGATATCATACAGTACAACTAATTACTATAAGTAATTAACTGACTAACATGAAAACAGGAGAGAGGAAATTAAGTTAGGAAAATAGTCACCTCCTTATTAGTCATTACTAGTCACTGAAGCTAAAATAAGATGAATTTTAATGCAATAAAAATTATTTACATTTTGCATTTGATAATACTAACAGGAAAGAAAAAGATATATGTTAAATTGAAATTGATTTAAAATATGAAAACATTTTTTCATTTGGCAGCAAATTAAAAATTTGAAGGCAGCATTTTACAAACATATTATAAATTTAAGTTGTCAATGACACCTGACAAGAAGAGAATGCAGTTCATTTGATAAGCCAACTTGCTGTTCAGAACTGAATAATGAAGAATAACCAATGGCAAACTCATCTTAAGAAGAATGAGAAATAAATTAAATTGGTTGATTGGTTTAATTTAAAATATAAAACATAGTTTGAGTACAGCAGAAAAGAAGTACAGAACGTGGTATTTCTAGATAAATGAGTTTCATAAATGGTAGTTATGATAACAAGACATTATTCAAAGACCAGTGAGGGGAAATTCTTAAAAGCTCACATCTTTTGCAAGATTTTGTTTAAGAGGACATGATTATGATTCAGATAGCATGAATTTTTATACAACTCTCCAAAGTACTTCTGTTATCTAATTTGTTTTATTGGTATTTTTTGTTAAAAAAAAAATACCTAGGTAGGCTGCTGCACATATATGCCTTATGTTATTGGCTCATCCATGCACATTGCTGTTTCTTCAGCAAATGATACTTAGAGAATAGAACAATTGGAAAGTAGATTCAAAATTCTCTATCTGAATCATCACAGAAAATATGGGGCTTTACGTTTCTTTTTAAAAAAAATATCCAGAATAGTTGCTTTTACTGTGCATAATTGAACATTCTATGATGGAAGAAAGTTTGTGTGTTTCTTTGGCTTCATCACAAGTTTCCGGGATTGCCATACCTTCTGCCTGATTTGCTTAGTTCTAATCAGGCTTCTTGCACTTTGAACACTACTAGGATTTGTTAAATCTCTGGCATTACAATACACTGATTGCACCAACCCAGTTTGTCCAGTGAGTATAGCTTGTGCAAAATAAGCAGCCTCCCTCTTGTAATAAAACATTAGTAAGGTCCATGAAATCTAGATGGATTTCTATTTGTTGATTATGGGATAGATTACAAGTGAAGTGCTATATTTTTTTTATTTTTTTTTACTGAGGTTTTTTTGTCAAAACAAACAATCAGTACTTGCCAATACACATCATGAGAAACAAAGATTAACACAAGGTAAACTGTTAACATAAGTCAAATGAATAAACATAAGCATTGACTGACAAATTACTTTCACATAGGATACGAGAAATGTCAAATTAACTGATCACCTACTTCCTAATGTAAGTGACCACTGTTGGGCCACCTAAAATTGTCATAATCAGAATATAAAGTAGGTAGTCATGAATTGAAGAGGACCACTTATGGGTCCCTATTGAAAAACCTCTATTTTTTCTTTTTATATGCACAATATCAGTATCAAGGTACAATAGTATACTATAACATATTCTAAACTCCGTTAGTAGAAAATAGGATCCACAGTAAAGCCTTCCAACCAGTACATCAGGGCATTTGCTACTTATGATCTGCACTCACAAAGGTCTCTCAAATATATTGTAGGGAGAAAAACTAAGAAGATCTATTTAAGGAGACCTACTGGTCTGAATGAAATAAGTGGGAACCGTATTGTGATGTTATGTGAAGAAGGAGAGAATACTAATGGAGTGAAAGATGGTGCGGTATAGGTAAGAGAAACCGCTAGGTTAGTTCTCCTAGGACTAGGAGATGCATTACATAGAGGGGGGGGGGGAGGTGGTCAAATAAATGCGGTGAATGGAGTATATGCCAGAGAAAACTTTTAAAATACGGGGTATCAATTATTATATTGCCCTGTTAGAGAAAAGAACTAGTGAGGCTGTAGAGAAATAAAATAAAATTATAGACTCATCTGGCTAATAATGATGGTCAGTCCTGCTCACCTAACTAGATGATAGGCATACCTGGGATGATTGAAGCTCATGAGATGACAGTAGGTTAGGTGAGGGGAATGTTGTTATGAGAAACATACATGCCTACAGTGAGATCCTAACAGCCATATAATAACTAATGAGGAGGGCAAGAAATGAGATAGTAAGCTAGAAAACTTTTGGGTAGCCTGGTGAGGCCAATATTTAGATTTTACGTGGGGAGGAGGAAAAGGGTGTAGAATGGTTATGATGAATTGTAGGGATTAGAAAGAGCATGGACCAATCTTGCCGCTAATGTAGAGTTAGACTTACTTAAGAGTGAACTTATCAGGGTAGCGTACACTGAAAGGGGAAAAAGTTTGTTGTGCTATATCTGTGTGTAGACTAATGGAGTCACAATAGGTAGAGTCTCGAGAGATACTGTAGGGCTGGAGTTTCCTGAAAACGGGAGATGTTACCTCAGTGGGAAAAAACTTTGGTGTTTATCTCCACAACATCCAGCGCTTACTTTCTATTTTGGAACAAGAGGTGCTGATGGATTAATTATGCCATCTCTGTGTATTGATTAATAAAATCAACACATGTGTAATTTCAAGATGTAACATAGGGCTAGAGTTCCCTCTTAATGAGGCAGTGTAATCTCAATATGGGTTTATTGGACCTGCTGGTAGGGTACGGGCCCTATACCCCACAGCAGGAGCCTATTCTAAACAGTAAGAGAGAATTATTTTGAGGGGTAGCCCTCAGAACATTTAGGCAAACAACAGTTCTCTAAGCACACTATGACTCCTAAAGTTGTGTTTAGCAGGAGTTCTGCATGAAGTTAGTACTCCAAAGCCCCCTCATAAAACCGCGAGAGTGCATGAGACAGAGGGAAGCCCTAACATAATAAAGCTATGTGTAGATTAGGCTAGCTAGAGCTGACAGTATAGGTGGTGCAAAAGGATGTTCAGAAGTCACTGTTTACAGATTTACAGTTATATGTTTTACTACAGCTAAGGTGTACTAAGTATTAGTAGGGGTTGTGGGAGGATATGGGGGTTCCCAGCTATTAATATCAGTAAAATACACAGGGGATGTGGGTAAAACTGTAGCTGTGGAAGTCCCTAAAAGGTTGACAATAAGGTGTATTCATTCTAAACCTCACTTATACCCAAATAGCTGTGTTACAAAATAAAGACTAAGGTAAAATAATAAATATATATAACAGGCAGGGACATGCGGTGAAGTATGGAGTGGGTAATTGGATAACGTGATAGAGAACACTGCTGTCCCATATAACACATATAAACATAGCCAGATATTACATATCAAAGGGTAGATGAACCACATTTTGTATTCTAGAGTGTTGAAGACAGTGTAAAGTATCTGACAAAAAACAGTCAAACTGAACCATGTTAATAGAATAAGCAGAAAAGATAAAACTGCTAACCATACACACATATATATCAGGTTAATAACTAACATAATGTTATGCTGAAATCTCAACATAGTAAACCAACTTGCGTACATGGAACAGTAAGATGAGGCAACTGTCCGTGTCAAGCATATTGTCAAGTATCATAGGGAGCAAAATTAACTGTTAGCATGTTTAACCCACTTCATGATAAGTCAGGCTCAATCCGTATATCATGACTGTACCATCACAAGGAAACATTCTCCACGAGTGCAAAGGACCATGTTTGGGCCCTGGTGTCTCTTTAAGGTTAACAATTTCTGCTGATTCGTAGGGTGTCACATATGCTATCCATGCAGGGGTCTTCAACTGGCCAGATTTCTGTGAGAAAACATGCTGTATGCCTGCAAACTTGCCAGATGATGAAGCGCTCTGTGGCAGTGGTCCCCGCAGATTTAGCAACCCATCTCCATTTTGAGCCACTATCGGGTCACATAGAGGAGGACCCATCACATCCACTATCTCCTCCGGACCGGAACACAAGGATTCCAAATATAGACCACCTGGGGTATTTTCCTGAAAGCTCTGAGATGCGCATGCAGATGTGGAACCGGCATCCTCGAACCGCGGACAATGCAAAGTTTCTGAATTCTGCGTTGATCGTCGCATCAGAGCTAGCACAAATGCGGTAAGGTCAGTCTCCAGAGACTGAAAGTACTCAGCTATGAGGCGACGTGTAGACTGCTCCCAGGCCTCCATATTGGGGCTGCACCACGGACCAATTGCTTGCCAGAACCCCTAGGGTTACAAAGTGTGAAAGGCTAATTAGGATCGGGTGTCTGGGACCTGGTAGTTAATAGTCCACAGATTCCCCAATCTACATTAGGCTCTAAAGGAAATGGGCCCGGTAGTTAAGATGGCGCTGCACTTCGTGGGGTGAAATTGAAGGGCTCAAATTTAGTGCGTAGCCACTACGCAGAGTACCTATCTGTCTTGTGTTCCCATGTGGGTGCCAAGGAACTCTTGAGTGGTATATTAGGAAAATTGAGGATTATAAAAGTACGTGTTTTTCCATATTATAGCCCAAAAGACAGGAGCTCTGTTGAAACACGTCCAGCTTCACCGGCAGTTGGCTCCGCCCCCCGTGAAGTGCTATTTTAACGTCAGCCCGTAAAGGGGCAAATTTGCCAGTTTACGTGCACACATTAAATAACCAGCCATTGTAAGTGGCTGATTTATGTTACCGCAAGCTTGCGGTTGCACTTGATGCTAGAATTCATTAACCAGAGGTCAGACCTTTGGTTGATTAAATAAATGTTCCTCAATTTCTCCAAAAATAAAGTGTCCTGTTCATTTTTTTAAATAAAAATTATGAGCATCTTTATTTTTTTTTAAAATAACTGCATGAAGCAGTTATAAGGGGTTAAAGTGAGGTGATGTGGGGTTTTAGAAAAAAAAACCCACTGAAAAATGCCTTTATATAGCGGTCTATGGGGACTGTGTTTAAACTGTAAATATACATGTATATTCTTATATACATATATATGTATGTATTCATATGCATATATATTTTTAATACGCTGTGCGACTTACCTCCTTCACTGTGCTTAGGTTCTTTGCCATGTCTATCGGCATCAGAACGAGGCTCCCATTGGAGCCTATGGAATTGCGCTTTCATGAGCTCAAAGCTTCCATACAATATGAACGCGAGGTCGCGTTCACATTGCACTTTACCTGTATTACCAGCACACATTTGGGTGCACCGGTATTACTGAGTGGAGCGCAAATAATGCGCCCGCGAAAGCCTAATTTTGCGCTCCACTCGTAATCTAGTCCTATATTATAAAAAAAGATAAGACTTAGTGAGATACTTTTTTTTTTTAAAAAGCGCAATCATTAATCTCACTGTCTTGTTTGGCCATATTACAAGCAATAATATTTGTCAACTGCTGTTTGCAATGAACCTGCTATGTTAGATGAAACACCAGAGAATGACCTTAAATGTACCATAAATATATTTCATAAATTCTTTAAGTTGTTTATATTATTTCAGATGGATTTGGTGCATCAGTTCTGAACTCATTTGCACAAACGCAGCCTTATTCAAGTACCTAATAAACATAATTTCATTGTGTACTCCAAATGCAAGGTTTCTTACACATTAATGTTGGCTTGATGGATTGCGCTTTACCAGATGCGTGCTTGCAAATGGTTTATATATTTTGGAAATAAGTTGTATATTGCTTTATCAGCTTACAATGAAACAATAACATTTTTTCTTTTGTTACTTAACTGTTCATATTTTGCCTTCCTAGAACAAAGTTGATGTCTTTGAGAAAACTAGGTCATTTGATTTCACTGCTATTCCCATACGACTAAAACACAGCGTACAAGTGTTTTGTGTTATTTCAAAAACAGGCTCCTGAATATTTAAATACATATTCTCAAAATAGTTGGTAGTAGTCATAGTATTAACCCTATATGATCTAGATGGATTTTTAAATATTTCTTCAACATAAGCTTCAAAGTTATAATATTAACTATTTAAAAAGTGAAATCATGCATTAATAATTACTTTAGAGTGCAAAAATAAGGGGAAATATTTAATAATGAGGCCTTGCCTGTCACAAGCTCCTAATATAAGGTAATGGAACAAATTGTCTTACATTTATTTAGTATATATTAAAGCAGCTTGTGACAATCAGGTATGTTGCAGGGTGATACAATGCATTTGAAAGTAATCAAATGTGGAGTATTTGTCACAATATTTTCCCAATTTTTTTAATTAAATGATTCAGATAGAGCACCCTGGATAGCGCTTTGCTTATTGGTGACTACATTTATAATTCAGTTTCACATGTATTGGAATCCATTAAAGGTGTAGAAAAGGTCAAAATTTAAATGCGAATCTGTGCATTTTAATTTTAAATAGAAATGCTTCTAGTAAACGTTTACCTGTTTTTCAGCAGCATACACACATATCCTGTAAGGGCCCATGGACCAGTTTTCAAGCTCAGATAGCTGGTGGTGGTGGTGTGTATTGTCTCTGTGAAGACTTAATTTGTGTCATAAAAGCCACTGCTAAGTCTCTGAGAAGGTGTGATGTTTGACTGACAGTGTACAGGCTCTCACAGCATATGTGTGTATGCTATAGAAAAACTCTAACGCGTTTTGCTAGAAGCATTTTTGCTAATGGAAGTATAATGCAAAAATTATTCTATTTTAAATTAATAATACACCCAAACACATTTCCTCTATCTTTAATTTATAAAAAACAAATTTTAGCCTGGGGGGAAATGAAAAATTAGAATAAATAGAGTAATATGAATAATAATAGACTACTCTCTTTCTGAATCTTCAAATTTTAATTATGACTTTAAGTCATCTGGGTCCTTATTGATGGCTAACCACATTTACTTCCCCTCTACTCACAGCTTTACCCTTTTCTATTCCTGCTTGTTTAATTTACTTATTTGTTCTTTATTTTCTGTTTATAAAAAACATATAAACAAACTTTACTGGAGCAGTTTATAGTTTCAGAAACATCTGAAAGAAATAGTTTGTACAGTTTTACATAATATCTTTTATGACTGCTTCACATTCCTACATTCCTTTTAAATAATATAATATATATATATATATATTACTTATAACTATCAACAATTAAATACTACATACATTGAAAACAATTATTTAGCCATAATTTAATCAAACATTCTATATTAAACTTTTATTGCTAATGCTTATATTTTTTTAACAGGTTCTTAAATTTGACTGCAGCTTCACAGTTAATACAAACCCTGAAAATTTGTAGTAATTCAGCCACAGTTTGCTTGTAGCTACTAACCTATGCATAGGATGGTCTACTTCTGTATGTGATGTGATAAATAATCTTAATGCAATGTAAATATAAAATGTGTCAACAATTTAGATAGATCAGGAGAATGGGAAACTCAGTCCTATGCTGAAATTAGCATGTTTAAAAAAAATACAATAGCAAGCAAACGTTTCCCCTTTTTAATGGCCACTTAGATACAGGAAACCCAAAACATTTCTTTCATTATTTAGATAGAGAGTACAATCTCAATTTTCCAGTTTACTTCTACTTTATTCTCTTGGTAGCCTTTGTTGAAGAAATAGCAATGCACATTTTGGAGCCAATAACATGAGGCATATATGTGCAGCCACCAATCAGCAGCTCCTGAGCCTTCCTAAGTATGATTTTCCACAAAGGATACCAACAAAACAAATGAGATTGTAAAGGTAAATTAGAAAGTTGTTTATAATTATATGCTGTATCTGAATAACAAAATAAAAAATGTTGGTTTCATGTCCCTTTAAATAACTCAATGCTAAGCCTGCTGCATATTTGTCCCTAATTGGCTTTATTGAAAGCTGCAAAACAAATGCATTTTATACTAACACTATGATAGTGGCTAGCCTTGTTGTCTGCATACTTAAGCCTAGATTGGCTTCTCCAAAAAAGGCAAATTGTGGTTGGAATTTGGCTTTTGAAAAACAATTGCAGCAAGCAAGATGTTTTTTTGTTTTAAAATGTTTATACTTAGCTTATATGCTATTCTTTAGCAAGACATTTGAATTCTTGCAAGGTGTTTACTGTCTTATTTACCGTGCATAGTATAAATATCTGTTTATAAAATTTTTCTCTAAATAAAAATTGGGTAAATTCCTGGTTTCGGAAGTCTCTTCATTGAATGTTTAAATTCTGGGTTAGGATCCTTGATCCTTTTTCTAGTTGCAAATGCATGCAGAGCATTGGGAAGAGTGCCGAGCTTAAAGGAACACTAAACCCATTTTTTTCTTTCATGGTTCAGATAGAATAGGCAATTTTAAGCAACTCTCTAATTTACTCCTATTATCAATTTTTCTTTGTTCTCTTGCTATGTTTATTTTAAAAGCAGGAATGTAAAGCTTAGGAGCCGGCCCATTTTTCGTTCATCACCCTGGATAGCGCTTGCTTATTTTTGTCTACATTTAGCCACCAAACAGCAAGCGCTACCCAGGTGCTGAACCTAAGCTTTACATTCCTGTTTTTCAAATAAAGATAGTAAGAGAATGAAGAAAAATTGATAATATTAGTAAATTACAAAGTTGCTTAAAATTGCATGCTGTATCTGAATCTTTAAAGAACAATTTTGGGTTTAGTATCCCTTTAAAGGAACATAAAACTCTTAGGCCTAGATTTGGAGTTCGGCGGTAAAAGGGCTGTTAACGCTCCGCAGGCTTTTTTCTGGCCGCACCATAAATTTAACTCTGGTATCGAGAGTTTAAACAAATGCTGCGTTAGGCTCCAAAAAAGGAGCGTAGAGCATTTTTACCGCAAATGCAACTCTCGATACCAGAGTTGCTTACGGACGCGGCCGGCCTCAAAAACGTGCTCGTGCACGATTCTCCCATAGGAAACAATGGGACTGTTTGAGCTGAAAAAAAAACTAACACCTGCAAAAAAGCAGCGTTCAGCTCCTAACGCAGCCCCATTGTTTCCTATGGGGAAACACTTCCTACGTCTGCACCTAACACTCTAACATGTACCCCGAGTCTAAACACCCCTAACCTTACACTTATTAACCCCTAATCTGCCGCCCCCGCTATCGCTGACACCTGCATATTTTTTTTAACCCCTAATCTGCCGCTCCGTAAACCTCCGCAACCTACGTTATCCCTATGTACCCCTAATCTGCTGCCCTAACCTCGCCGACCCCTATATTATATTTATTAACCCCTAATCTGCCCCCCTCAACGTCGCCGACACCTGCCTACACTTATTAACTCCTAATCTGCCGAGCGGACCTGAGCGCTACTATAATAAAGTTATTAACCCCTAATCCGCCTCACTAACCCTATCATAAATAGTATTAACCCCTAATCTGCCCTCCCTAACATCGCCGACACCTACCTTCAATTATTAACCCCTAATCTGCCGAGCGGACCTCGCCGCTACTATAATAAATGTATTAACCCCTAAAGCTAAGTCTAACCCTAACACTAACACCCCCCCTAAATTAAATATAATTTTAATCTAACGAAATAAATTAACTCTTATTAAATAACTTATTCCTATTTAAAGCTAAATACTTACCTGTAAAATAAATCCTAATATAGCTACAATATAAATTATAATTATATTATAGCTATTTTAGGATTAATATTTATTTTACAGGCAACTTTGTAATTATTTTAACCAGGTACAATAGCTATTAAATAGTTAAGAACTATTTAATAGTTACCTAGTTAAAATAATAACAAATTTACCTGTAAAATAAATCCTAACCTAAGATATAATTAAACCTAACACTACCCTATCAATAAATTAATTAAATAAACTACCTACAATTACCTACAATTAACCTAACACTACACTATCAATAAATTAATTAAACACAATTGCTACAAATAAATACAATTAAATAAACTAGCTAAAGTACAAAAAATAAAAAAGAACTAAGTTACAAAAAATAATAAAATATTTACAAACATAAGAAAAATATTACAACAATTTTAAACTAATTACACCTACTCTAAGCCCCCTAATAAAATAACAAAGCCCCCCAAAATAAAAAATTCCCTACCCTATTCTAAATTAAAAAAGTTACAAGCTCTTTTACCTTACCAGCCCTGAACAGGGCCCTTTGCGGGGCATGCCCCAAGAATTTCAGCTCTTTTGCCTGTAAAAAAAAACATACCATACCCCCCCCCAACATTACAACCCACCACCCACATACCCCTAATCTAACCCAAACCCCCCTTAAATAAACCTAACACTAAGCCCCTGAAGATCTTCCTACCTTGTCTTCACCATACCAGGTTCACCGATCCGTCCTGGCTCCAACATCTTCATCCAACCCAAGCGGGGGTTGGCGATCCATCATCCGGTGCTGAAGAGGTCCAGAAGAGGCTCCAAAGTCTTCCTCCTATCCGGCAAGAAGAGGACATCCGGACCGGCAAACATCTTCTCCAAGCGGCATCTTCAATCTTCTTCCATCCGGTGCGGAGCGGGTCCATCTTGAAGCAGGCTACGCGGATCCATCCTCTTCTTCCGTTGTCTCCCGACGAATGACGGTTCCTTTAAGGGACGTCATCCAAGATGGCGTCCCTCGAATTCCGATTGGCTGATAGGATTCTATCAGCCAATCGGAATTAAGGTAGGAATTTTCTGATTGGCTGATGGAATCAGCCAATCAGAATCAAGTTCAATCCGATTGGCTGATCCAATCAGCCAATCAGATTGAGCTTGCATTCTATTGGCTGTTCCGATCAGCCAATAGAATGCGAGCTCAATCTGATTGGCTGATTGGATCAGCCAATCGGATTGAACTTGATTCTGATTGGCTGATTCCATCAGCCAATCAGAAAATTCCTACCTTAATTCCGATTGGCTGATAGAATCCTATCAGCCAATCGGAATTCGAGGGACGCCATCTTGGATGACGTCCCTTAAAGGAACCGTCATTCGTCGGGAGACAACGGAAGAAGAGGATGGATCCGTGTCACCTGCTTCAAGATGGACCCGCTCCGCACCGGATGGAAGAAGATTGAAGATGCCGCTTGGAGAAGATGTTTGCCGGTCCGGATGTCCTCTTCTTGCCGGATAGGAGGAAGACTTTGGAGCCTCTTCTGGACCTCTTCAGCACCGGATGATGGATCGCCAACCCCCGCTTGGGTTGGATGAAGATGTTGGAGCCAGGACGGATCGGTGAACCTGGTATGGTGAAGACAAGGTAGGAAGATCTTCAGGGGCTTAGTGTTAGGTTTATTTAAGGGGGGTTTGGGTTAGATTAGGGGTATGTGGGTGGTGGGTTGTAATGTTGGGGGGGGGTATGGTATGTTTTTTTTTACAGGCAAAAGAGCTGAAATTCTTGGGGCATGCCCCGCAAAGGGCCCTGTTCAGGGCTGGTAAGGTAAAAGAGCTTGTAACTTTTTTAATTTAGAATAGGGTAGGGAATTTTTTATTTTGGGGGGCTTTGTTATTTTATCAGGGGGCTTAGAGTAGGTGTAATTAGTTTAAAATTGTTGTAATATTTTTCTTATGTTTGTAAATATTTTATTATTTTTTGTAACTTAGTTCTTTTTTATTTTTTGTACTTTAGCTAGTTTATTTAATTGTATTTATTTGTAGCAATTGTGTTTAATTAATTTATTGATAGTGTAGTGTTAGGTTAATTGTAGGTAATTGTAGGTAGTTTATTTAATTAATTTATTGATAGGGTAGTGTTAGGTTTAATTATATCTTAGGTTAGGATTTATTTTACAGGTAAATTTGTTATTATTTTAACTAGGTAACTATTAAATAGTTCTTAACTATTTAATAGCTATTGTACCTAGTTAAAATAAATACCAAGTTGCCTGTAAAATAAATATTAATCCTAAAATAGCTATAATATAATTATAATTTATATTGTAGCTATATTAGGATTTATTTTACAGGTAAGTATTTAGCTTTAAATAGGAATCATTTATTTAATAAGAGTTAATTTATTTCGTTAGATGTAAATTATATTTAAGTTAGGGGGGTGTTAGTGTTAGGGTTAGACTTAGCTTTAGGGGTTAATCAATTTATTAGAATAGCGGTGAGCTCCGGTCGTCAGATTAGGGGTTAATAATTGAAGTTAGGTGTCGGCGATGTTAGGGAGGGCAGATTAGGGGTTAATACTATTTATTATAGGGTTAGTGAGGCGGGTTAGGGGTTAATAACTTTATTATAGTAGCGCTCAGGTCCGCTCGGCAGATTAGGGGTTAATAAGTGTAGGCAGGTGTCGGCGACGTTGAGGGGGGCAGATTAGGGGTTAATAAATATAATATAGGGGTCGGCGGTGTTAGGGGTAGCAGATTAGGGGTACATAAGGATAACGTAGGTGGCGGCGCTTTGCCGTCGGAAGATTAGGGGTTAATTATTTTAATTAGCTGGCGGCGACGTTGTGGGGGGCAGGTTAGGGGTTAATAAATGTAATACAGGGGTCGGCGGGGTTAGGGGCAGCAGATTAGGGGTACATAACTATAACGTAGGTGGCGGTCGGCAGATTAGGGGTTAAAAATTTAAATCGAGTGGCGGCGATGTGGGGGGAGCTCGGTTTAGGGGTACATAGGTAGTTTATGGGTGTTAGTGTACTTTAGGGTACAGTAGTTAAGAGCTTTATGAACCGGCGTTAGCCAGAAAGCTCTTAACTCCTGCTATTTTCAGGCGGCTGGAATTTTGTTGTTAGAGCTCTAACGCTCACTTCAGAAACGACTCTAAATACCGGCGTTAGAAAGATCCCATTGAAAAGATAGGATACGCAAATGGCGTAGGGGGATCTGCGGTATGGAAAAGTCGCGGCTGAAAAGTGAGCATTAGACCCTTTAATCACTGACTCCAAATACCGGCGGTAGCCTAAAACCAGCGTTAGGAGCCTCTAACGCTGGTTTTGACGGCTACCGCCGAACTCCAAATCTAGGCCTTAGTTTCAACATAAAAATCTAATTGCTAATCAATTTCATTACAAAAGCAATGCAACACAGTAGAATTGTAATCAGTCATGTACTATTGTGCCTCATTTTTTAAAGGGATATAGTCAAACCTGAAATGTTCATCAGTGCATTCAGTTTTGTAAGGAAGCATGTGTTCAACATCCTTCCAATAGCAAAGATGGTTTTCATAAACAGTATTAATGTTTAAAGTAAATTTAAAAAAATCTTTAAATTGAAATATACACATGCACATTTTAATTTTGAGATTGAGCAAATTCCTGAAGGAACCAAAACCATCAAAGTTACAAAAGCAGAGGGAGCCTAGGCTTATAATAGTCTATTTCTACATGTGATTTCTTTAATAAATTAAAGGGCCAGACCATGAGTGGCGCGCTTACAGTAACACGCAAGCAAAAAGGGTCTTATCCCGGGTGTCTGTACCAAAATTAGGGATGGGTGTATGTGTTTATTTTCAAATTCGATTGTTAGAACAAATGTTATTGTAGAAATTCGATTTACATAATAGAATGTTGATAAGAACGAATATTCCTAAAAAAATATATTATCAAATGTTATTTACAGTTTTCGAATGTCACATTCGAATTCGAATGTCACATTCGAATTCGAATGTCACATTTGAATGTCACATTCGAATTAGAATATTACATTTATTAAACACAATTGTAGACTAGAAATATTATTTTGAATTCAAATGTCACATTCAAATTTGAATATTATATTTATAAAACACAGTATTAGACTAGAAATTCTATTTCAAATTCGAATGTGACATTTAAATTCGAATGTAGCATTCAAATTCAAATATTAAATTTATTAAACACAATTGTAAACTAGAAATTATATTTTGAATTTGAATGTGACATTTAAATTCGAATGTGACATTTAAATTTGAATGTGACATTTGAATTCGAATGTGACATTCAAATTCGAATATTACATTTAAAAAAACACAGTATTAGACTAGAAATACTATTTTGAATGTGACATTCAAATTTGAATGTCACATTTGAATTTGAATATTACATTTTAAAAACCACAGTATTTGACTAGAAATACTATTTCGAATTTGAATGTGACATTCAAATTCGAATGTAGTATTAAAATTTGAATATTGCATTTATTAAACACAGTTGTAGACAAGAAATACTATTTCGAATTTGAATCATACATTCAAATTCAAATGTCACAATCGAATTTGAATATTACATTTCCAAATTGAATGAATACATAGCTAAACATTCTATTATTCGAACAAATATTTTCGAATTTTATTTAAAATTTTTAAAACGAAAATTTGAAAATAGAATGTTAGAATGTTATATAAACATTAGAAATTTGATTTAAATGCACAAATGTATCAAAATTCATTTTAAATTTATATTTTTTTGGAAACATTCGCCCTTCCCTAACCAAAATACCATCAGATATATATATCAATATGTATTTATCAATAAATAGAACAAATTCTGCTATGTGAAAAACATTGGAATGTGAAAATATATATTTTCATGTCGGGTTAGCATACTTGAGAATATGCAATCTGGTTTGCACGCGAGTAGGATTTTTGTTTTTTCCAGTTTTTTTGCTCCTTTGAATTCTATGGGGGAATAAGTTTAAAAATGCACAGTATCCTAAGTTCAGCTTTTTGCACACATCGGGTTAGCGCTTACTTTCAACTTGTAATATGAGCGCTACCCGATGTGCGCAAAATGCTTACTTCTAGCAGAGTTAATGCAGGAGTGGGAGCGTAAAGTAGCAAACATTTTACTTTTTTAAAGGTCACATTTTAGAGATAACACAGAAGTGATTAAAATTTACAAAAATATTTGTAGCATAGTTGTTCACATGTTTGTTTTAAGATACATGCATATATAATATATAAGGTCTATGGGAGTTTTGAAAACGTATTTAAAGAGACAGCATTGATGACAATATGTAATGTTTTATGTCCCACGTTTTCATTAAGAATAAGCTGAAACCAGGAATTTCCCCACTGCATTGTGTTAGAGTAAGAATTTATACATTGCCATTCACATACTTTTTGCCAATTAATTTTCTCTATTATACAAGCTGAAATAAGGTACATAAAACAACTTGCAATAACCTTTTATGCTGTATTGCAATATGAATATGTTTTGTTTTTCAATGGTCAATCTCCCCCATGACTTGACTTACATGGAAAAACCAATCTAGAATTATTCTAGGCATGGGCTTCTTTCCAGCATTCACCATTCATTTAATAACATAAAGATCTGAGCAAACCCAGATCTTTGTGTATTGCAAACTCACACTGATATATCGGGCATCAACTTAACTGAATGTCACTGCCTGTGGCCATTTTTGGTGTTTAGCTCGCAAACAAATGCATATTGCAAAAAAAATAATGATGCCTACTTATTCCTGGAGTAGACAAGGCATTCCACAGGCATTTTAATAGTAAAACATGCATTATTTTGCAGTATCTTTTATTATTAATGCCGCTGAAGCCAATTAGCGACTGATATGTAGCAGAGTTATGTATATTTAAACTTCAAAGGGTTTCATATCCCTTTAACTGTTACCTATCAGCAGACCTTACTAATATTGCAGTGTACCAGTCAAAAACCAATGAAAGTCCTTAATGCTTCAGGGACTATTTCAGTCACTGATATTTTAAACCCATTCAATGCAAGGCAATATACTAATGTAAATAGATTGTATACCCATTATACTGTCATTTATAGCATGCAAATGATCTGATTGTCCTACTTTATGTTTATTACTAAGTCCGCAGCTAGTTGTTGAAACTTTTGTTTCCAAGGAAAACATAATACTTCCATCATTAAACAGTTCTAAGCATAAATTATAATAGATTATATTTCAAAAAATCTTTTAATGTTGTCATTTTGATTTCCCTTGGGAAAAGTGGATCATTTGTTATCAATCTTTAGAAAACCTTGTTCTTCCACATAAGAAAATATCTGAAGCCTACATTTACACTTAAAAAGCAATTAAAAGAAACTATTCCTGTAAGGTTATTTTTTTCTTGAAGCTGTGGAAGTCATTGAATTTTAAAATTCAGATAAACTGGAAATATTTACATTTTATGTGCAGTTTTATGTAAAAAAAAAAAAAAAAAAAGATTTGTTGTTTGTAAAATTATTTTGCAGTTTAGCGAAAGCTTATATACAGAGATCTGCTTTCTGGAACTGTCGGTCATATTGTTTTTTCAAATTATAATTTAATTGATAATTAAGTTATAATTGAATTGAATTTCCACTAAAATAAATAAATAATTCATTACTTAAATGAATTATACATTATTTATTTTGCTTCCTTTTGTTGTAAAAATTGTGTTTTCCCCTTGCTCCCTATAAAAGCAAAAAATAAATTTCTGTAACCTACAGTGGATATAAAAAGTCTACACACCATTACAAAATTGCAGGTTTATTAAATTTAAAGACAAAAATAACAATAATGCAAATGTCAGACTTTTGCCATATGCAATGTGATCTTTTAAGAAACAAAAAGCCAGAGGGGAAAAAATAAACACCTAGATTACGAGTTTTGAGGGCTATAGGGAAATTAACGAATGCAACAAAAGTGGCGTTATTTAATCCCCTATAGCGCAGCCATTACAAGTTTTAAAAAACCTGGCTTGTGCGGGCGATATGGTGCTTTTCAGCTCCAAACCTCATCAGAAACAAGCGCTGTTTTGACGTGCTCGTGCACGCTTTCCCCATAGACATCAATGGGGAGAGCGGGTCAGAAAAAAGTATAACATCTGCGATGGCAGAAAGAAAAGCTCGGTAACACAGTCCCATTGATGTCGATGGGGAAAATAAAAGTTACATTTAAATCTAACACCCTAACATAAACCCTAAATTTAAACACCCCTAATCTGCCGCCCCCAGACATCACCAACACCTGCCTACAATTATTAGCCCCTAATCTGCCACTCCCGATATCGCAGCCACCTAAATAAAGGTATTAACCCCTAATCTGTCGCTCCTGATATTGCTGCCACTATACTAATGTTATTGACCCCTATTCCGCTGCATCCCAACATCGCCACCACTATATTAAAGATTTTACATGCCCAAACCCTAAACTAAAAATAAAATCCTTATATGATAGGGGGCGCCCTAAGTGATATCAATATATCAAACCTAGTAAGTTTGTGTGGTGAACAATAAATCAATAAAATTATTACTTTAAATCAAAATTTATGCTAGATATCACACCTAAATAAAAACATTAGGTAATGTTGCAATAATACAAAAAAACAAAAAAACAATGCAAAAATACTAATATTTGTTGCATTAATAGTCACAATATACACTGTATGAGGCTTTGATTTAGCCAATAATGGGTTATCTGACATAAGTCAAACTTATGTATTCCACTTTATCACTTCAATATAGCAGTTGTTCATTTAGTTTGATGTTAAAGTATTATATATTCATATCCCATTTACATAGATACACGCGAACATAGAAGTCCTTATTGGTAGATGTCATTACTATGACTGGGCTGATGTTGATATAGTTTACATTTAACAACACATAATACACCTAAGATAGACAAATTATAACGCCTAATAATCTATAGCCTATAGATAGGGAGCATGTGTCGCTCTTTAACATTTATATTTATCACCTTTGACATCTCTTTATAGACCTTGCTTCCCACAGCATTATGCTTAATAACCCATAGCCTATAGTGAGCGTGTGTCGCTCCTCAACACTTATATGAATCACTTTTGATATCTCGTTACAGACTGAGCTTCCTACCAGCATACAATAGTTATATATTAATTTAATTGGTTGTAACTTCGCTGACTGGTTGCTATTATGATTTTGTCATATGATCAGTGACTTGATATAATGGATTATGTATTTTTGGTCTGTGTGTTTTAGCCCCACATAAACATACGGACTTAGTGTAAATTACAACTTGACAGACTATGTTTAACAGATCCGTCCCCAATGTTATGGTTTGGACCTGCTATTTACAGCTCCTACCCATAACACACTATCTTGTGACTAAATTAGGCACATCACACGATAGGACATCACCGTTAGATTGGCCTAAGACTGGATTCTATCCCATTGGCTAGTCCCGGTTTGCCTGCTCCACTACACGCATGCGCTGCTGCCATGACCAATTGACGAGCGCACACGCATGCGCAGATTCCATTAGGGAACGCCGATAAGGAACTCAACATAAACAATCATCGGCATTTATACAAGACTAAGGTACAAACATCGGCATTTATACAAGACTAAGGTAAAAACATAAGGAACTCAACATAAACAAACATCGGCATTTATACAAGACTAAGGTACAAACATCGGCATTTATACAAGATTAAGGTACAAACATCGGCATTCATACAAGACTAAGGTAAAAATATCTTAAGGATAACTACAAATTCCCTTAACTTATATGGTCTAATAAAATGAACCTATATAAGTAATACCACCAAAATCGGTTAGGGTAACAAAAAATCGCCACCGGGTTAAGGTGGTGCCAAATGGGATCTTTACAATTTTGTGTATATTAGATATATCAATAAGAGATAACACATGTATGATCTTTTATAATGTATTAAAAGGGTTTGTTATGTTAGTATTATATCTACCACTCATTGTAGCAATTTGTGATAGCATGTTACCATAGAGATGTGTTCTCTGTCACTCCCCCAAACATGTGTGCCCAATTAGGTTGTTACAATTGTTTGTTATAAATAGCAAGTGTTTTAGTTACATTTTATAAGCCTGAGGAAACAGCCTGTGTGCTGAGAAACGCGTCGCTTGTTTTGACTTGTTTTTATACAGTAAATATATCTTTTATTATAAAACACTTGCTCTTGTGCATTATTTGGACCATACCTTGGCCTTTATTGGGACCGTTTGCTGTTTGCTTCCTGAGGGAACCCTGTCATAGTCTGTTGGGTGACTGTATTGACCCCATCCTGCCTGATTTGCATCACTGGAGATGCTTTACCAATTGTGAGTATATTACCTTGATAGAGTAATATATCTTGGGATCAAACTGTACTAGGCCATGTAGGCACCCCTGTGTCTCTTTATATTTCCACTACAGATTAACTCCATCTACCCTAGAGGTCGGTCTGCTGGGTGACTGTGTTTGATCCCAGACTGCTCCTATTGCACTAATTGAGGTGCTATCCAAATTGTGAGTGTATACTAACACGACTAGAATCTAATTATTGTATTTGAACAAACAATATTGGGCCATGTGGCGCATCTGTCTCTTTCTATATTTTAGATCATCCCTATAGGATCCAGGCCGGGTTCTTTACAGATTGCTGCCCAAAGACCACCTTCCACATTTAATCTTCAGAGACTTTTTATTTGTATTTTTGTATTATTGCAACATTACCTACTGTTTTTATTTAGGTGTGATATCTAGCATAAATTTTGATTTAAAGTAATAATTTTATTGATTTATTGTTCACCACACAAACTTACTAGGTTTGATATATTGATATCACTTAGGGCGCCCCCTATCATATAAGAATCTTTTTCAAACACACCTAGGTGTGTTTGAGTTTTTTGGTCATCTAGGGGTAGTCGACCTTATTAATCATGTTATCTGCTCTAGAAAGATCCAATAAAAGGATGAATACTAATAGTTTGGGCACCACTGAACTCCACACTGAGAATGTATCTGATCCCACCATGTATACTTTATTTACTAAACTAGAGAACTCACTCAAGTCTGAGCATAGACATTGGTGGGATTTTGAGACACTACAGAAATATAAAAGCAAAAAATTGATACCCAGAGGTTTGAGAGTTTTTAAAAACTGCTCTTTTAAAGATAACAATGTTATTCTTAAGGAATGGGAAGATGCTCTCAGTGTTTGTGCTAACACTTTTATAGACATATTGATTAAACATAGAAAACAAATGTATAACGAAGTTGGTATAGAAATAGATAAAATACAACAGAATCTAGAAAAATTCGTTAACCACACTGAATTTGAGGGTTTAAGAAAATCAGCATATGACCGAGCTGATGAGTACCAGAGTGAAATAGTTAAGAGGAAAAATAAAAAATTATTAAGAGATGAAGGCGATTATGCCAAAGGGGAAATCTACACCTATAATCGAAATAATGGGAGAAATAATAACAACTCTTATAATCCCATTAGAAATACATCTAGCTTCACTCCTAGAAGATTTGATGTGAATACTAGACTGACCCAGAACCTAGGTGATAGACACCCAGAATCGTACATGAACAGACAACACAAACACAGAGACTCAAGACCTAACATGGTAAGGGAGAATCCTCATCACTACCCTGATAACCAATTTAAGAACTATGAACAATCTTATCCACAGGGAAACTATAGACAACATCAGTCCCATAGTGATACCCATTCTTACCATGATAATTATCGCGAAAACAAACACCAACACTACCAGCAAAATAACTCCTATCCAGATAAATCTTGGGATAAACCAAATCAATATAACAAAACACATAAACAAAATGATGGTCTTTACTATAGACCTAATGACAATATGGGACACTTTTCTCATAGATCTAGAGATCATAACTACACTGGTAGACCATGTAACACTACTGCTGATACACACAAAGAAACACCTTCAATACAAGAAAGAGTCTCTATTAATGATTATAGGCCCCCTGATACTTCAAACCACTTTAGACCTATGAATAGATCTTTTGAATCAACAAATAGATATCAGCCTCTCAATTCTGATAATATCCAATCTCCCATTGGTCCTACTACCTCTTATACTAACGAACAAAATAGGACTCCTTTTTTAGAGATGGGCCCAGACCACCGTATAGAACACTGGTCCATGTCCCCCCGGCCACCTCGACAAAAAGGAATCCACACAAACGAGGAAACAGAGGAAAATCCTCAACCGCCAAAAAGGAAAAACTATTAAAATACAGAAAGGGAATATTCAATCTATCAGACCACACACTATCTGACGATGAAATCAGAGTATTAGGTAGAGGCCTATCCTTTAGCCCCACTAATGGCCCTAATATGTTTCAATTGTTTGTGGATACAAACAGCTTCACTAGGAAACTTTCACTACAGAAATACTTCGCAGAGAAACGTCTGAAAAATACTGACTCTATACCCATTGTTTTGAACTCCATGGATAAACATCTAAAAGATGGTATCATTACATTTGAACCAGATACATTATTGCAACAACTTAATGATAAATATATCCAAACTGACTTTAAGCCCAAATCAAATTTTAATCCTCCCCGTGTGAAAAATTCACACATCAGTATTTTTCAATCAATGGTATTAAAGGATTTTGAAAAACTTACAAAAAAAGCAAAATATAGACATAATCTAAGTCCAGGTGAACGTCAAGCCCTCGAATCACTCAGTGCAAATAAAAACATTGTGATACGCCAGGCGGACAAAGGAGGAGGCATTGTTCTCCAAAACAGGTCAGATTATATTCTAGAGGCTGATAGGATCTTAAAAGATGAGAGCTATTACAAATTACTAGCTAAAGACCCCACCCCCATATATCAGAAACAACTATATTCATTACTCAAAGAAGGATTTGATGAGGGCATTATATCCAAAAAAGAAAAGGAATATCTCTATCCTAAAAACCCTAATGTGGCATTTTACTACCATTTGCCTAAGATTCATAAAAATATATCTCTTCCCCCTGGTCGTCCGATTGTGGCAGGCATTGACAGCCTGACTGACCATCTTTCAGCTTATATAGATTCTTTTTTACAGAAACACGTAATTAATCTACCCTCTTTCATTAGGGATTCCACAGATCTCCTTAACAAATTAAATAGGTTGAACATCAAAAAAACTGATGATGAACTGTGGTGGATTACCAGCGATGTGAGCTCGCTATATTCTAATATCCCACACGACAAAGGTTTGTCGGTTATTCAAGCATACCTGGCAACCGATATTTATATGCCATTGAGGCAACAGCATTTCATCAGTGAAATTATATATTTCATATTACACCATAATTATTTTCTTTATCAGGGATCTTATTACCTTCAAGTAAAAGGTACGGCCATGGGCACCAGATTCGCACCCAGTTTTGCCAATTTATATATGGGCAAATTTGAGGAGACCCACATATATGGGTCTGCTATGGGTGCGAGTCTGGTGTTCTATGGCCGGTATATAGATGACCTCTTAATTCTGTTTAAAGGCACTGCAGAGGAGGCCACTTTCTTTACCTCCTCACTTAATACCAATGAATTTGACCTGGAATTCACCTCCAATATTCAATCCAATACTATTGAATTTTTGGATTTATCTCTATCATTTTCTACGAGTGGGACTATTATATCTGAAACTTTTTTCAAAAAGGTCGATTGCAATAGTTTCCTAAATTTCAATAGTAACCACTATATCAGCTGGAAGAAAAATGTGCCCTACGGACAGTTTAGGCGAATAAGACGCAACTGTAGCACTATTGAAAGTTACAAGAAACAATCTCTTGTCTTGAAGGATAGATTTTTAGAAAAGGGATATCCTTTGGACTTGATCCAAAAAGGATATATTAGAGCCCTACAGGATGATAGGAATACTTATTTAACATCCGATAAGACTCAAAAAAAGATTAAAAAAGAACAAACAATTGAAAATTACAATAAAACACCATTATTCATTACTGGATATAATAGTAACTATCGCGATATCCAAAAAATTATATTAAAACATTGGCCCATTATTGGCGATGACCCACACCTTAAAAAACTAATTCCATCTAAACCAAGGATTGTATATAGAAGAGCGCCGACTCTGAAGAACAGATTGGCCCCTAGCAAAATTGTAAGGGATAAAGTCATCTGTTCTGATCACAGATCATGCCAGAAAAAGACCTTCCTGGGCAACTTTGTTCCTCCAACTGGAGTATACAAATGTTTAAAGAGAAAATGCAACATGTGCAGAGTGATTAAAAGAGGTACCAATACTTTCTCCTCTAATCAAACAGGAGAAGAATTTAAAATCAGTAAGAGGTTATCCTGTGAGTCGACCTATGTGATCTACTTAGTAAACTGTTCATGTGGAGCCCAATATGTAGGACGCACGAGTCGTGCTATAAAAAAACGTTGGAGTGAACACACTTACAACATCAAGAGGAATTACCTCAAACATAGTCTGTCAAGACATTGTGCTTTTGCACATAAAGGAAGCACAAAAACGCTGTCAATACTGCCCATTGAGCAAATATCTCGAAACAGCAATAATGCCTTTCTTAACTTGCGTCGTAGAGAGACCTACTGGATACATAAACTTCACACCCTGGCACCAGATGGTCTCAACGAATATGTGGATTTAGCCGCTTTTGACATCTGATTGGCCATACTCATTTAATTTCTGCTCCTCTTTACAGTTCTCATTTCATGGGGTTAATGATTGATCTTAGGTTAGGTACATAGTTTTATTTTCTGACCACAGTCTGTCATCATAAAAATAGGGTTATAAATTAAGACCTCTATTTTAAATGATGTAAATTATTTATCCATATCTTTATCTCAATAACGTAAGTTTATATGTATCACTCATTTCCCTATTAACCACACACACCATCTCACCTTCACATATTTCTTTATAAAATACATACAAAGGATACTATAGGTTTTTGACACCTATGATGATGTTTTTTATATATATACTATCATTTAGATTAGTTATATAACACACTAACACAAAATAACACAAATTTTAAGGCATATATATATACGGTTATTATTACAATTATACTATGTATCATCACTTTTAATACACATATAGACAGTCACGTATACATTCACAAATCATCTTGATTTTACACATAATTAGGGTGTATTTATATAGATTATATCACATACTAATATTTGTTGCATTAATAGTCACAATATACACTGTATGAGGCTTTGATTTAGCCAATAATGGGTTATCTGACATAAGTCAAACTTATGTATTCCACTTTATCACTTCAATATAGCAGTTGTTCATTTAGTTTGATGTTAAAGTATTATATATTCATATCCCATTTACATAGATACACGCGAACATAGAAGTCCTTATTGGTAGATGTCATTACTATGACTGGGCTGATGTTGATATAGTTTACATTTAACAACACATAATACACCTAAGATAGACAAATTATAACGCCTAATAATCTATAGCCTATAGATAGGGAGCATGTGTCGCTCTTTAACATTTATATTTATCACCTTTGACATCTCTTTATAGACCTTGCTTCCCACAGCATTATGCTTAATAACCCATAGCCTATAGTGAGCGTGTGTCGCTCCTCAACACTTATATGAATCACTTTTGATATCTCGTTACAGACTGAGCTTCCTACCAGCATACAATAGTTATATATTAATTTAATTGGTTGTAACTTCGCTGACTGGTTGCTATTATGATTTTGTCATATGATCAGTGACTTGATATAATGGATTATGTATTTTTGGTCTGTGTGTTTTAGCCCCACATAAACATACGGACTTAGTGTAAATTACAACTTGACAGACTATGTTTAACAGATCCGTCCCCAATGTTATGGTTTGGACCTGCTATTTACAGCTCCTACCCATAACACACTATCTTGTGACTAAATTAGGCACATCACACGATAGGACATCACCGTTAGATTGGCCTAAGACTGGATTCTATCCCATTGGCTAGTCCCGGTTTGCCTGCTCCACTACACGCATGCGCTGCTGCCATGACCAATTGACGAGCGCACACGCATGCGCAGATTCCATTAGGGAACGCCGATAAGGAACTCAACATAAACAAACATCGGCATTTATACAAGACTAAGGTACAAACATCGGCATTTATACAAGACTAAGGTAAAAACATAAGGAACTCAACATAAACAAACATCGGCATTTATACAAGACTAAGGTACAAACATCGGCATTTATACAAGATTAAGGTACAAACATCGGCATTCATACAAGACTAAGGTAAAAATATCTTAAGGATAACTACAAATTCCCTTAACTTATATGGTCTAATAAAATGAACCTATATAAGTAATACCACCAAAATCGGTTAGGGTAACAAAAAATCGCCACCGGGTTAAGGTGGTGCCAAATGGGATCTTTACAATTTTGTGTACATTAGATATATCAATAAGAGATAACACATGTATGATCTTTTATAATGTATTAAAAGGGTTTGTTATGTTAGTATTATATCTACCACTCATTGTAGCAATTTGTGATAGCATGTTACCATAGAGATGTGTTCTCTGTCACTCCCCCAAACATGTATGCCCAATTAGGTTGTTACAATTGTTTGTTATAAATAGCAAGTGTTTTAGTTACATTTTATAAGCCTGAGGAAACAGCCTGTGTGCTGAGAAACGCGTCGCTTGTTTTGACTTGTTTTTATACAGTAAATATATCTTTTATTATAAAACACTTGCTCTTGTGCATTATTTGGACCATACCTTGGCCTTTATTGGGACCGTTTGCTGTTTGCTTCCTGAGGGAACCCTGTCATAGTCTGTTGGGTGACTGTATTGACCCCATCCTGCCTGATTTGCATCACTGGAGATGCTTTACCAATTGTGAGTATATTACCTTGATAGAGTAATATATCTTGGGATCAAACTGTACTAGGCCATGTAGGCACCCCTGTGTCTCTTTATATTTCCACTACAGATTAACTCCATCTACCCTAGAGGTCGGTCTGCTGGGTGACTGTGTTTGATCCCAGACTGCTCCTATTGCACTAATTGAGGTGCTATCCAAATTGTGAGTGTATACTAACACGACTAGAATCTAATTATTGTATTTGAACAAACAATATTGGGCCATGTGGCGCATCTGTCTCTTTCTATATTTTAAAAATAAAATCCACCCTAAAAAAAACTAAAAAAAAACCACTAACACTAATCCCCTACGATCCACTTACAGATTTTGAAGTTCCGCTTGAATGATCTTTATCCCGGCGGAGAAGTCCTCATCCAGGTGGTGAGAAGTCTTCATCCAGACGGCCTCTTCAATCTTCATCCAGGTGACATCTTCAATCTTGATCCCAGTGACGCGGAGCGGGTCCATACTGAAGACATCCGGTGTGGAGCATCCTCTTCATACGGTCGCCTCTGTACACTGAATCTTCAATGCAAGGTATGCGATCCAAGATGGCGTCCCTTGCATTCCAATTGGCTGAAAGATTTAAATTAGCCAATAGGAATTAGAGCTGCTAAAATCCTATTGGCTGTTCCAATCAGCAAATAGGATTTAAGCAGTTCTAACTCTATTGGATGATGAATCATCCAAAAGAATAAGAGCTGCTTAAATCCTATATGCTGTTCTTCTCCGCCGGGATGAAGATTGTTCAAGTGGGACTTCAAAAACTGTAAGTAGATCGTCAGGGGTTAGTGTTAGGTTTTTTAAAGCGTTTTATGGGTGTTTTTATTTTTTTAGTTTAGGGTTTGCATGTAAAAGAGCTAAATGCCCTTTTAAGGGCAATGCCCATCCAAATGCCCTTTTCAGTCATTTCAGGCAAGCTTAGGTTTTTGTTAGAATTAGGTTTGTTTATTTTGGGGGGTTGCTTTGGTGGTGGGTTTTACTGTTGAGGGGGTCTTTGTGTTTTTTTACAGGTAAAAGAGCTGTTTAACTTAGGACAATGCCCTAAAAAAGGCCTTTTTAAGGGTTATTGGTAGTTTATTGTAGGCTAGGGGATTTTTTTATTTTGGGTGGGCTTTTTTATTTTGATAGGGCTATTACATTAGGTGTAATTCTTTTTAATGTTTGATAATTAAGTTTGTTATTATCGATAATTTAGTGTTTGTTATTTTCTGTAATTTAGTCTTCTTTTTGTAATTAGATACTTTGAAATTTTTAGAGTAGTGAGGATTTTTTTAATGTGTATTTTAGTTTATTTAATTGGTAGTTAGTTTAAATTTAGTTTAAACATTATATTAGTTTAATTGTTAGTTTAAACTTAGTTTTTTTAATTTGACAGGTAAGTTTAAATTTAATTTAAGATAGGGAAATTGTAATTTTAATATAACATTAGGGGGGCATTAGATTAGGGGTTACTAGTTTAAATTAGTTTATTGCGATGTGGCGGGCTTTCGGTATAGGGGTTAATACTTTAATTTATTATATTTTGTTGTGGGGGCTTTCGGTTTAGGGGTTAATAGGTTTATTACAGTGGCGGCAGTGTAGGGCTTAACAACTTTAGTATAGTGGGGGCGATGTGGGCGGACGTCAGATTAGGGCTTAATAATATTTAAATAGTGTTTGCGATGCGGGAAGGTGGCGGTTTAGGGGTTAATATCTTTAGTATAGTGGTGACGATGTTGGGGAGTGGCGGAATAGGGGTTAATAAATTTTATTAGTGGCGGCGATGTCGGGAGCGGCAGATTAGGGGTTAATAAATTTATTTTAGTGTTTGCAATGCGGGAGGGCCTTGGTTTAGGGGTTAATAGGTAGTTTATGGGTTTTTAGTGTACTTTGTAGCAGTTTAGTTATGTTTTATGTTACAGCTTTGTAGCGTAAAACTCATAACTACTGACTTTAGATGGCGTTACGGATCTTGTAGTTTTACAGTGTAACGCTCACTTTTTAGCCTCCCAGAAAAACTTGTAATACCAGCAGAGTGCAGTACTAATGTTGCGTTACAGGCTAAAAGGCTTTCGCTAAACCTATACCGACAAGACCCGTAATGGCTGCAGTGCTGTTTTAACGCTAAAAATACCATATTTTCAGCGCAAAGGGTTGTAATGCACAACTTGGAATCTAGCTGAAAGTTAATTATTAGGAACATTTTAAATAATATTAAAAAAAAAAAATACAACACCCTGATTGCATAATATTGTAAGCACCTTTTGCATTTATTCCACAGCAAGTTTTTGTTAATAAGTATCTATTAACTTTAGGACAATAAAAAAGAGATGCCTCAAAGGGTAGTAATTAGGGATGGGCGAATGTGTTTATATTCAAATTCGATTGTTAGAACAAATGTTATTGTAGAAATTTTATTTACATAATAGAATATTGATAAGAATGAATATTATTAAAAATTCAAATTTCGAATGTTATTTACAGTTTTTGAAAGTCACATTCGAATTTGAATGTCACTTTTGAATTCGAATATTACATTTATAAAACACAATTGTAGACTAGAAACACTATTTTGAATTCAAATGTCACATTCAAATCGAATATCACATTCAAATCGAATATCACATTCGAATTTGAATATTACATTTATAAAACACAGTATTAGACTAAAAATACTATTTCGAATTCGAATGCCACATTCGAATCGAATATCACATTCGAATCGAATATCACATTTAATAAACACAGTTGTAAACTAGAAATACTATTTCGAATTTAAATGTCACATTCGCATTTGAATATTACATAAAAAAAGCACAGTATTAGACTAGAAATACTATTTCGAATTCAAATGTGACATTCAAATTCGAATATCACATTCAAATTCGAATATTACATTTAAAACACAGTATTAGACTAGAAATATTATTTTAAATTCAAATGTGACATTCGAATGTAGCATGCAAATTTGAATATTACATTTATTAAACACAGTTGTAGACTAGAAATACTATTTCAAATTTGAATGTCACATTCGAATTTGAATATTACATTTCGAAATTGAATGAATACACAGCTAAACATTCTATTATTCTAATGAATATTTTCAGATTTTATTGAAAAATTCGAAAACGAAAATTCGAAAATAGAATGTTAGAATGCGATATAAACATTCGAAATTCAATTTTCGAATGTATAAATATTAGTTTTAAATTTCGAATTTTTAGAAACATTCGCCCATCCCTAGTAGTAATGTCAGGTAAAGGCATCAAATACATAATATCAGGTTGTCTGAAACAGCCCTGTGATGCTGATAAATGCATTTCTTTTGCCTTTTGCAATAAACATTTTTATTCAATACCCATTGCTCAATTTGACTTTATTTTAAACTTATTTAGTACCGTATTTGAAATATTAAGGGTCATTTATATGGAGTTTGTTACATGTGGAGCCGAGACGGAGCTATCAAATGATGTCACAAGACGTTGCAGAGATGGACAAAAGTCGTCAACAGTTATCTAATCTTCAGATTTTGCAGGGTTTAGTTTGCTGCATCATTCTGAGTTTCCAGCCTGTTTCACTAGCACTATGAGTGGTGCTCAGCTTAATGTGAGTGGTTCTGTGCATTTTTTGAATATGATGCCTTTAGCTGACTTCTGCAAGTATTCACATTTGTTATTTATGGTGTTTGGATGCACTACGCCAATGTGACATTTTCCAACAGCATTTTGGAGATACCTCTTTCCAATGTGATATTTTTGAAAACCATGAGATATTACAGTGAATTTCCTTAAACCCTTTGAGATATATGCAATTAGCTACAGGTATGATTTAGAATGTGATAACTGTGAACACAGCTAGATCCCCCATTATGGGGTGCAGACTTATGCAATCAGGATTTAAATATTTTTTTTTCTAATTTAAAATGTTCTTAAAAATTAACTATTTTTTTTCCCTCTGGATTTTAGTATGTTGAAAGATCGCAATACAGATGGAAAAAGTTTGACATTTACACTGTTGCTCTGTCTTTAAATTTAAAAAATCCCTGCAATTTCATAAGTATAAATACGTTCTATTATTTTTATGTGCCATATGACACTTTTATATAGTCGAGAATAAGTCCAGATTGAAGTTTCCAAATGTAAGCGTAATGAGTCCAATATAACTGTTGGTAAATAAATTATGCATGGCACTGGCAAATACCACAAACAACCTACATCTCTTGCAAACTGAACAATACATACAGAACTAAACCCTTAATAGTCCAATTCAATCCAAATAATACATTACAATAATACAATATTCTCTGAACAAATATTTCTTGCCATTCAAGTTATAAAATAATCAGGATAGTCATAACAACCTTACCAGTATTCAATCCTCTTAGCAACAGTATTCAAAAGCTACAAAACAATCTGCTTACACAATTCCCAGATGAACATCATGTTATAATAAAATCTAATTTATATATGGAAAAGCAAAAGTACCTCTCCAAGAAAAAAATTCTATTAATTTGTGATAACCAAGTAGCCTCCACTTTAGCTCTGTTAAGTAGTATTTGAAAAAGTTTAAAATGGACTGTTGATTACAGTTTTGGGATATCTTTAAATAAAAATATTTAAGAAACTAAAGATGTACTGAGACCTAAAGAATTATTTAAATAAGACTTGACTTTATCCCAAAATAATTGGATCATACTGCAGTTCCCCCATATATGGTACATAGATCCTACATGTCTACATTTTCTCCAACAACTGTTTGAGGCCGATGGAAATAGATGCTTCAGCCTTTGAGAGGTGAGATAACACAATAAAAAGACAATGCAAAAACACTTAACTATGAATTTCAAATAAGCAGTAGATTTATTTTTTCTCCCATTTTCTGGCCCCCTTGGTAATATTTGGGATAGACAGTAAAGTGTATAAAAGAGAGATCAGGAGTCTTGGCAGGGCGTCCATACTACATAATATTTCAAAGTCTTTTTCCATACATAGGCATTTGGATTTAGCCTTTTAAATTTAAACAAAATAAGATAAATAGTGGTATTTAAGCATAGATATTTAAGGCGGGAATGAGGAAGACATTTATTGGCATCTGACAGCAAATACACTGGGAGTAGTTCATACAGGCCAATCGGTGTTGTAGGTACATTTTCCAAACCCAAGGGAAAGCAAGGATAACAGGGAGTCAAAATTGAACGGATATTAGAAAACACAGGGATTTTTTTAATTATGTAGTTCCAGGTATCAAGTGTTTCCTTTATTATCTGGTAATTTTGCCAAATATTGCCTAAGTGAAGCAGACTACAAACGTACGTTAAGGGTTTTGCCATTTCTCTCATTCTGGAATGGATTGCCTGGTATTTTGGGAATTGACTGCACTGTTTAGTCAGGATCAGACTGATATACGACAGGAAAGTTCTTCCCTGTAAAAGGCACATGTTCATCAAAAAGAGGCTGATCCTAGGGTGGTAACTAGCCATAGAACAAGCTATTATGCTATTTTTCATTCCCCGGTTAAGCGCTTCTCTCTTTTTGTATAGGCAAATTATGACCCTGAAGGAAGTCTCCCTACAGCTGATGCGGGAAACCAGACGTGGACAAGTTGCTTAGTTAGCCTAGAGGGATATGGCTGCACCTCACTTAATACAACACTAGACCGAAACATATATCTGGAGTGTTGCCGTTTCTCTCATGCTAAGAGGGATTGCCTGGCATTTAAGAACTGGACTGCACTGTTTAGTAAGGATCAGACTGATATACTACAGGAAAGTTCTTCTCGGTGAAAGGCACATGTTGAGGGTGGTAACTAGCCATAGAACAATCTATTACGCTATTCTTCATTCCCAGGTTGAGCGCTTCTCTCTTTTTGTATTAACAGACAAGCACTGCCTAATTGAGGGAAATGTGTAAGAACATGTTCCATATGAACCAAACCTTTGTCATCTTTCACATCTTGATAACACCAGCCAATTATTCTAGATAATATAACTGTAAATTTGGGACCCTTTCACAAGTAGGTAAGTATAGAGTTGACTTTGATATTTATATGTGACCTTTTACATCAAATGTAGTAGGAATTAAGTATTGACTGAAGAATGGGAAATATCATTTATGGTTATTTGATAAACTTTTTCTTTCATTGTGTTAAAATGACAACCATAAAATAAATTACAACCCATATCAAGTAATTTGATAGTTTGAAATGTAAGCAATTGGTGTATATTTTTGTTGTGAAAAAAATAACCAATTACTTTAAAGGGACACCGAACCCAAATTGTTTCTTTTGTGATTCAGATAGAGCATGCAATTTTAAGCAACTTTCTAATTTACTCCTATTATCAATTTTTCTTCGTTTTCTTGCTATCTTTATTTGAAAAAGAAGGCATCTAAGCTTTTTTTTTGGGGTTCATAACTCTAGACAGCACGTTTTTATTGATGGATGAATTTATCCACCAATCAGCAAGGACAACCCAACTTGTTCACCAAAAATGGGCCGGCATCTAAACTTACATTCTTGCATTTAAAATAAAGATACCAAGAGAATGAAGAAAATGTGATAATAGGAGTAAATTAGAAAGTTGCTTAAAATGTCATGCTCTATCTGAATCATGAAAGAAAAAATGTGGGTACAGTGTCCCTTTAATACTAATTCATTTCAATTTGCAGGTCAACTTAAAGGGACACTGTACCCAAAATTTTTCTTTCATGATTCAGATAGTGCATGCGAATTTAAGCAACTTTCTAATTTACTCCTATTATCAATTTTTCTTCGTTCTCTTGCTATCTTTATATGAAAAAGATGGCATCTAAGCTTTTTTCTAGGTTCAGGACTCTGGACAGCAGTTTTTGATTGGTGGATGCATTTATCCACCAATCAGCAAGGACAACCTTGGTTGTTCACCAAAAATGGGCCGGCATCTAAACTTACATTCTTGCATTTCCAATAAAGATACCAAGAGAATAAAGAACATTTGAAAATAGGAGTAAATTAGAAAGTTGCTTAAAATTGCATGCTCTATCTGAATCACAAAAGAAAACATTTGGGTACAGTGTCCCTTTAAAACAAAAACAAAAAACTCTGACTTGCTTTCTTTAAAAAAAAAAAAACATCACTGAAGTTACCACAATATATATCACTATTTAATACATAATAGCCAAATAAATGTATCATAACGAACAGAAAAGTAAACCTAATCTTATTTTTTTTTAAATCTATTAGATCCTACAGCTTTCTACAAAGTTTGCAAAGCACAAATGGAATGTCAACAGAGCTTTCTTTTAGCAGACGAATGACTGATCAGCTGCAGTGTTTCAAGCTGTTAGCTTTGATTTCACATCCTGAAGCTAGCCGTACAAATCACCATAGTGGCATATAATTGCAACGAATTGCTTGGTTGAATTGAGAACAGCTAAGCTATTTCCAATTTTCATGTCCTTGGTACGTGCTGTATGTAACAAAAAACAGTAAGACATTATGTCCAACATATGCTTTACTTGTAGAAGGGTTGATATTAGTATGAATTAATGACTAGTTTAGTAATGGTTGGTAAAAAAATAAAAAATAAAATAACCATACAATGCAAATTAATTATAATTCAACAGATCAAATACATTTCAATTTATACAATTAGTTTTAATATTAAATGTAATGGTTATATTTGCGTTCAAATAGTTACATGACTTGAAAAAAAACATGCATGGGGTAAACAGCTAAACTATTTGCAGTTACATTATAAATACACAATTAGTTTACTCTGTTACAGATAACATTTAAACTTGAACTTCTTTACATTAATTCAGATATATAGTTATTAAACATATAGGGCTCATTGTACTAAGCATCATATACTGCCTTTGGGCCCTTACAGGACAGGCTCGCACCAAGCTGCTGATTCTTAACATTATCTGTTCCCTGAAACATAGGGAGGCAGCGTTAATAAAAGTTGGTTGGGCCAGTGACAGCAGTGGTGCTCACCTCCTACTTTTTGATATACTGCAAGATATTAGTGCACTATCTTGTCTTGCATACACATTATATATGTATATATTTATCAGACTATCTATAGTCATACTTGTGCAGTACTACGTCTATTATGTATCTAGTCTACGTGCATACCTATACATTAAACTTTATAGATGAGCTTCTGAAAACTTGCAATTTAGGCTTGCAAAAGGGAGTTTGCAACCACAAATATCTCTACTTCTTATCCTAATTGGCAGAGACAAATCACCTCAAACTTGCTTATTTTGGGTGATTGACAAGGCTTTGCTTTAACACAATTGGTTAATCAAGAGCAGGGGGCAGGAT
This sequence comes from Bombina bombina, assembly GCF_027579735.1. Classification (NCBI taxonomy): domain Eukaryota; kingdom Metazoa; phylum Chordata; class Amphibia; order Anura; family Bombinatoridae; genus Bombina; species Bombina bombina. The sequence goes on from NC_069500.1 coordinate 628,716,519, forward strand.
TGTACAGAGCTCTTTTGCACTCTTAGATTTTGCCAAGTGGTGATTGCAGGTGGACAGGTTCTCTGCTTGAGAACTTGTCCGCATACAGCTTGATAAATTTCTTTTTAAGACTTGCAAGTATCAGTCTACGTATAATGTGAAAAAAGAAAAGAGGTCATCCTGCCTCCAAGTTCACGTGTTCTATAAATTGCCACCACTATTATTTTATTTATTAAGCAGTCACCACTGTTTTACTATGTTGTTAACCAATATAGGGCCAGATTACTAGTGGAGAATTATTTAATGTTCGAGTGTTAAAGGGACATTAAATCCAATTTTTTTCTTTCATGATTCAGGTAGAGAATACATTTTTAAACAGCATTCTAATTTACTTCTCTTATCTAATTTGCTTCATTCTTTAGATATTCTTTGTTGAAGAAATAGCAATGCACATGGGTGAGCCAATCACACGAGGCATTCATGTGCGGCCACCAATCAGCAGCTACTGAGCCTATCTAGATATGCTTTTCTGCAAAGGATATCAAGAGAATGAAGCAAATTAGTTAATAGAAGTAAATTAGAACGTTGTTTTAAATTGTGTGCTCTTTCAAAATCATTTAAAAAAAAATGTGTTTCATGTCCCTTTAACTGTGCTAAAAGTAAGCTTTTTGTGCGCATCAAGTCAAGCTCATATAACAAGTTAAAAGTAAACTGTTTTTGCTTGTGCTAACTTGACGTGCTTAAAACGCTGAACTTAGAATATACAGGTAAAACTCGAAAAATTTGAATATTGTGCAAAAGTTCATTTATTTCACTAATGCAACTTAAAAGGTGAAACTAATATATGAGATAGACTCATTACATGCAAAGCAAGATAGTTCAAGCCGTGATTTGTCATAATTGTGATGATTATGGCTTACAGCTCATGAAAACCCCAAATCCATAATCTCAGAAAATTTGAATATTGTGAAAAGGTGCAATATTCTAGGGTCAAAGTGTCCCACTCTAATCAGCTAATTAAGCCATAACACATGCAAAGGGTTTCTGAGCCTTTAAAGGGTCTCTCAGTCTGGTTCAGTAGGAATCACATTCATGGAAAAGACTGCTGACCTGACAGTTGTGCAGAAAACCATCATTGACACCCTCCATAAGGAGGGAAAGCCTCAAAAGGTAATTGCAAAAGAAGTTGGATGTTCCCAAAGTGCTGTATCAAAGCACATTAATAGAAAGTTATGTGGTATTAAAAAGTGTGGAAGAAAAATGTGAACAAGCAGCAGGGATGACCGCAGCCTGGAGAGGATTGTCAGGAAAAGGCCATTCAAAAGTGTTGGAAACTTTCACAAGGAGTGGACTGAGGCTGGAGTCAGTGCATCAAGAGCCACCACACACAGACGGATCCTGGACATGGGCTTCAAATGTCATATTCCTCTTGTCAAGCCACTCCTGAACAACAAACAACGTCAGAAGCGTCTTACCTGGGCTAAAGAAAAACAGACCTGGTCTGTTGCTCAGTGGTCCAAAGTCCTCTTTTCTGATGAGAGCAAATTTAGCATCTTTTGGAAACCAAGGACCCAGAGTATGGAGGAAGAATGGAGAGGCACACACTGCAAGATGCTTGAAGCCCAGTGTGAAGTTTCCACAGTCTGTGTTGATTTGGGGAGCCATGTCATCTGCTGGTGTTGGTCCACTGTGCTTCATTAAGTCCAGGGTCAATGCAGCCGTCTACCAGGAGATTTTGGAGCACTTCATGCTTACTTCCGCAGACAAGCTCTATTGGGATGCTGACTTCATTTTTTAGCAGGACTTGGCACCTGCCCAAGCTGCCAAAAGCACCAAAACCTGGTTCAATAACCGTGGGATTACTGTGCTTGATTGGCCAACAAACTTGCCTGACCTGAACCCCATAGAGAATCTATGGGGCATTGCCAAGAGAAAGATGAGAGACATGAGACCGAACAATGCAGAAGAGCTGAAGGCTGCTATTGAAGCATCCTGGTCTTCCATAACACCTCAGCAGTGCCACAGGCTGATAGCTTCCATGCCACGCCGCATTGAGGCAGTAATTGCTGCAAAAGGGGCCCAAACCAAGTACTGAGTACATACAGTATGCATGCTTATACTTTTCAGAGGTCCGATATTGTTCTACAGGTATGTACAATTCTTGTTTTATTGATTGCATGTAATATTCTGATTTTCTGAGATTGTGGATTTGGGGTTTTCATGAGCTGTAAGCCATAATCATCCCAATTATGACAAAACACGGCTTGAACTATCTTGCTTTGCATGTAATGAGTCTATCTCATATATTAGTTTCACCTTTTAAGTTGCATTAGTGAAATAAATGAACTTTTGCACGATATTCTAATTTTTTGAGTTTCTCCTGTAGTGTGAGATAAAGTAGAAGTCAAAACCCGATCACATATTCTCAAGTGCACTAACCTGACATGAAAATATGAATATTTCACATTCCAATGTTCTTCACATAGGAGAATATGCTCTACGTATTCATAAATACCTATTTCTACACATATCTGATGGTATTTTGGTACAATATATATCTATACCTATATATATATATATATATATATATATATATATATATATATATATATATATATATATATATATATATATATATATATAATGCATATATACATGATTATATATAGGTATATATATACAGATATGTATAGGAATATATATGTATAAATACTTCTATGTGCAGAACATTGGAATGTTAAATATGTACAGTAAATACATAGTTAAAACCATTATTAAAGGGACACTGTACCCAAATTTTTTCTTTTGTCATTCAGATAGAGCATGACATTTTAAGCAACGTTCTTATTTACTCCTATTATCAAATTTTCTTCATTCTCTTGGTATCTTTATTTGAAATGCAAAAAAGAAAGTTTAGATGCCGGCCCATTTTTTGTGATCAACCTGGGTTGCTCTTGCTGATTGGTGGATAAACTCATCCACCAATAAAAAAGTGCTGTCCAGAGTTCTAAATAAAAAAAAAGCTTAGATGTCTTCTTTTTAACCCTTTAAGGACACAGCTTTCTGTTTGCTCAATTGTTTTATGACGGAAAAATTCCGTCATATGTCCTTAAGAGGTTAAAATAAAGATAGCAAGAGAACGGAGAAAAATTGATAATAGGAATAAATTAGAAAGTGGCTTAAAATTGCATGCTCTATCTGAATCATGAAAGAAAAAAATTGGGTTCAGTGTCCCTTTAAATATGAATATTGCATAAATATGCTTTTTCATGTTTTTATCTACTTAACTGCAAAGGGCTCCAATGCAATCATATATATGTCTATAAGTATGTACATATGTATTTATGAATTTATATGTGTATATATGTATTTACAGACATATATAGACATATAAATACATATGTAAACATATATATATATATACATACACACACATATATTTATATATATATATATATATATATATATATATATATATATATACATATGCATATTTAGACATGTATAAGTATGTAGCTATATGTTAAAGCCCTTTGCCCTTTCTTCTAACACCTAAAGTCCTCATATCTTTGAGCCCTTATAACTTTTCTTGGCAATATTTTTTGGAATCATTTTTATTAGATCTTTGAGCTCTAATAACTTTTCTTTGCAATATTTGTTTGGAATCATTTTTATTAGATGGTGTTATTATGATTGTAATTGTACTTTGTAATGCATTTATGATGTGTTTTGTGATACTATTTTGTTTTGCGAAACAGTTAACCTGAGTACCAAGGTTGTGATAACCTGATGCGCATTAACTTTAATTGTACTCAAGCAATCGTGTTTACTTTCAACTTGTAATACGTGTGGAAAAACCCAACCCCTGCAAACAGCAACAATAAACCCCTTTTTGATAATATGAAGCGCTGTATGCTTCAAGACCGTTGCTAATAACAATAGACCTTCATTTATTATTTCCTGAAGAAAATATTTTAATATCTTTTCTACAGATTTTAGGATTTTGAACCCCCAGGAAAGTAATGGTCAATCAATTGATGCTATTCATAATAAGAAAGTAAAATTGCTTTAATGCCAAACATGGCTCTTCAAATTGTAATTATTTATTTACACAAACACACCATAATATCTCAATGTAATAAACCAATGAGCTTTATCCAAGGATATAATATGGTAATGAGTATGCTTACACCAGCATTGCCATGATTTATTAAATCTATATAGTTAAATGTGATTCTACACATCTGAAAATTGACATATTTAATTTTAGATTAAAAATGTGAGGCATAAATCAATCACTATGAAGAAGTATGAACTAATAGTAATTAATCAGCCCAATAATGTAGAAGTTCAGTGGCAGGACAAAGCAATGTACTTTGGAAGCTGAAAGGTTATTGTTTTCCTAAAGATCCATCTTTTCTATTAAAGAGATTTTTTTTAAAATACTGTTCACTAGAGACATATCAGATATAGAATATAGTATGATTTCTTTTTGGCATTATCAATAGGTCCACATGTTTTAAATCAATAGGCATATTAATTTGCCACCACCAGTGCAAAGCCATTATGGGATATTTAAAGGGATATTAAACCATACAATTTCCTTTTGTGATTCAGACGGAGCATACAATTTAAAATAAAAAATAAAAATCCAATTGAATTCTTATATCAAATTTGCTTCATTCCTACCATGGTATTCTTTGTTGAAGAGATACCTAGGTATGTGTCTGTACCACTACGTGGCAGGATATAGTGCTGCCATTTAGTACTCTTGCAAATGGATAACATTCTTGTAAAACTGCTGCCATATAGTGCTTAAGACACATGCACGCTCCTGAGCTTACGTCCCTGCACCTCAAGAAAAGATACCAAGAGAAAAAACAAAATTAGATAATAGAAGACGAATAGAAATAATAATAAAATTGTAGGCTCTATATGATTTAAGAATAAAAGTTTGGGTTTTGGGTACTTTTAACTGTAAATCTTTTCAAATGTGTTAATAACGTTTTCTATATGCAAGTTGTCATTGTAGGTTTCAGTTATCCACATGTAGTAACATTAGTCCAGGTGAGATAAAGATTACCAGCATGTGACAATAAGTTCTAGACGTATCAGTCTCAATATTAGTTTGTTATGGGATTATTCTTATAGTCATGTTTAACTGATTATTTCATACTTAAAATAAATTAAAGTGACATAAAAGAGAATTTCATGATTCAGATAGAGGCCCCTAGTTATCAAGCCGTCAACCTCAAATACGCTGGAATTCCGCAGAGTATTTGTGGCGAGGCTGATTCGCCTTAGTTATCAAGCCCTAGATATCGGCAAACGTAGAATTTAGTGATGTAAGCTTCGATCCGCCGGACTCAGTCCGACACAGAACGATTCTTACGTCACTCCAGATGTTCCGCACACAAGTGCGGCACTATCTGACTACTTTTGCTAGTTATCAAAAAACTATCAGGTACGCTCGGCACTTTTCCGTACCCAGCGTACCTGGTTTTCAAACCGCCACCCTGGAGGTGGCGGATCCCATAGGAATCAATGGGAGTCTGACCATAGCGAAAGTTCATGTTCGCTGCTGCCCGACATCCCATTGATTCCTATGGGAGCTGTCTACACCTAACACCCTAACATGTAACCCGAGTCTAAACACCCCTAATCTTTCCCCCCTACACAGCCGCAACTAAATAAAGTTATTACCCCCTAAACCGCCGCTCCCGGAGCCCACCACAAACTATAAAAAATATGTTAACCCCTAAACTGACGCTCCTGGACCCCGCCGCCACCTACATTATACCTATTAACCACTATCCTGCCCCCCTATACCGTCGCCACTTATAATAAAGTTATTAACCCCTATCCTGCGGATCCCAGACCTCGCCGCAACTAAATAAATAGTTTAACCCCTAAACTGCCGCTCCCGGACCCCGCCACAACCCATATTAAATTTATTAACCCCTAATCTGCCCCCCCTACACCGTCGCCACCTATAATAAATTTATTAACCCCTATCCTGCCCCCCCTACACCGCCGCCACCTATAATAAAATTTTTAACCCCTAAACCTAAGTCTAACATTAACCCTAACACCCCCCTAACTTAAATATTAATTAAATAAATCAAAATAATATTTCTCTTATTAACTAAATTAATCCTATTTAAAACTAAATACTTACCTTTAAAATAAACCCTAATATAGCTACAATATAAATAATAATTATATTGTAGCTATTTTAGGATTTATTTTTATTTTACAGGCATCTTTCAATTTATTTTAACTAGGTACAATAGCTATTAAACTAACCTAAGTTACAATTACACCTAACACTACACTATACTTTAATAAATTATTCCTATTTAAAACTAAATACTTACCTGTAAAATAAACCCTAAGATAGCTACAATATAATAAATAATAACATTGTAGCTATTTTAGGATTTATATTTATTTTACAGGTAACTTTGTATTTATTTTAGCTAGTTAGAATAGTTATTAAATAGTTATTAACTATTTAATAACTACCTAGCTAAAAGAAATACAAAATTACCTGTAAAATAAATCCTAACCTAAGTTACAATTAAACCTAACACTACACTATCATTAAATTAATTAAATAAATTAGCTACAAATAACTACAATTAAATTAAATTAAATAAACTAACTAAAGTACAAAAAATAAAAAAAATAAGTTACAAACATTTAAAAAATATTACAACAATTTTAAGCTACTTACACCTAATCTAAGCCCCCTAATAAAATAACAAAGCCCCCAAAATAAAAAAATTACCCTACCCTATTCTAAATTAAAAAGTTACCAGCTCTTTTACCTTACCAGCCCTTAAAAGGCATGCCCCAAATAATTCTGCTCTTTTGCCTGTAAAATAAAAATACAACCCCCAACATTAAAAACCACCACCCACATACCCCTAATCTAACCCAAACCCCCCTTAAATAAACCTAACACTACCCCCCTGAAGATCATCCTACCTTGAGTCATCTTCAGGCAGCTGACCATCGATGGAACCGAAGAGGAGATCCGGAGCGGCAGAAGTCATCATCCAAGGGGCACTGAAGAAGTCTTCCATCTGATGAAGTCATCATCCAGGCAGCGCTGAAGAGGTCTTCCAACCGGGCGATGTTATCTTCCAAGCGGCATCTTCAATCTTCTTTCTTCCAGATCTATCTTCATCCCGCCGACGTGGAACATCCTTCTTCCCCGACGGACTAACGACGAATGAAGGTTCCTTTAAGGGACGTCATCCAAGATGGCGTCCCTTCAATTCCGATTGGCTGATAGGATTCTATCAGCCAATCGGAATTAAGGTAGGAAAAATCTGATTGGCTGATTGAATCAGCCAATCAGATTGAAGTTCAATCCGATTGGCTGATCCAATCAGCCAATCAGATTGAGCTCGCATTCTATTGGCGGTTTAGGGGTTAATAAATTTATAAGAGTTGCAGCGGGGTCTAGGAGCGGCGGTTTAGGGGTTAATAACTTTATTGAGTTGCGGGGGGCTCCGGGGGCGCCGGTATAGGGGGTAGAACAATGTAGTTAGTGTGGGTGCTTAGTGACAGGGGTATCAATAAAGCTCATGAAAAGAGATTCCGACATCCATCATTTATATAAAAGTATTCAGTCTTTATTCATATTCGTTAAAAACAGGAACACAGCAAACAAACGGTCAGGTAAACCAAGGCGCAGCACGCAGGCATACGCGTTTCGGAAGTGAATTCCGTAGTCACAGCCTAAGTGCTAAACCCCCACGTCCCATTTAAAAAGCCAAAGGGTAAATGTGATTGGTAAAAACAAAACAACGCCCTAGTTTTTCTGACCAATAATATGAAATATGTCATTAAGAAACTAGTATCTATTCTTTAAAAGAGTAACATAATGGCACACGTATTACACATGTAATTCTAAGAAATGAATTAGATTAAATGAAGAGGCGAGGAGTTAAATTGACAAAACACCTGATAGATGTAAATCAAACATGGAGAAATGAGAGAGAACAAGTGAGAAAATAGACTCTGTGTATACATTCCAATATAAATATACATATATAAAAAGTAAAAAAAGGGGGATTACATTTTCTTGCTGCATGTACATGTTAACAAAATGATAGGCAAGAGATATATTAATTTATGTACATCAATAACAAAGTAATTCTACGTAGGCTAAGATTAAATGCACAAAAGAGCTCAAAAGACATATTGATATTACGTTTAGCACAAAATCTATTGATATATTCTCATATGAGAGCATGTAAAATCGGTGCTATGATGATAGTAGACAAATAGTATGTTAATAGCAACGTAAAAGAATATATATATGTATGTATAGGTACACAGTCTAAATACACTAAGTAGCTGATCATATATAAAATTCATATATATCAAAAAGTAGATAATATTGTATCAAATATATAAGTATACATAAATATTAAAATTTATGAATGATATATAAGAACATAATCTACAATAAGTGTTCTAAATATATCACACTATGTACACTCTCTAAATATCACAGATAGATAGATATATCATGTATGCTGGGACTAAGCGGCAGAGGACCGGACTAAGGAGCAAATCTATACGGTAAACTAACTATTAGGTTTTAAACTATAGGTGGAAGGAAAGTGAGCATAGAATGCTCATAAACAGAAGTGAGCAGAGAATACTTACTCCCAGTGATTGATAATATCAAACCTGGAGTTAAGTCCGTTTGGCAGCCTAGTATCTAATGTAAATATCCAATATGCTTTTTTTTTTTACTTTTTATATATGTATATTTATATTGGAATGTATACACAGAGTCTATTTTCTCACTTGTTCTCTCTCATTTCTCCATGTTTGATTTACATCTATCAGGTGTTTTGTCAATTTAACTCCTCGCCTCTTCATTTAATCTAATTCATTTCTTAGAATTACATGTGTAATACGTGTGCCATTATGTTACTCTTTTAAAGAATAGATACTAGTTTCTTAATGACATATTTCATATTATTGGTCAGAAAAACTAGGGCGTTGTTTTGTTTTTACCAATCACATTTACCCTTTGGCTTTTTAAATGGGACGTGGGGGTTTAGCACTTAGGCTGTGACTACGGAATTCACTTCCGAAACGCGTATGCCTGCGTGCTGCGCCTTGGTTTACCTGACCGTTTGTTTGCTGTGTTCCTGTTTTTAACGAATATGAATAAAGACTGAATACTTTTATATAAATGATGGATGTCGGAATCTCTTTTCATGTGTGACTTATTCCAGTGTCATCCGACACATCAGCTGTGTTACTGTTTTGGAGCGGACCCGAGCGGCAGTTTCTTTCCTGGTAAAGAATCCATATGATTGGTGGATTGCCGAGCACGTCATCACCCACACCTTCCAACAAGCCACTCAGCGTAAACCCTGTGAGCCGCGTAATTTGAAGCTGGCGTCTTCGTGTGCGGCACAGGAGTAGCCGAAGGATATTGGCAGCGCTAGTGGCGGAACTTATGTGTCGATCTCATGAAGTGGTGTGGTGAGTTTTTCTTTACCTATATGCTTTCTGCTCCAATATCAAAGGAGTGATACTGAGGATTGACTTTGTGCAACTTGGGTCTATATCGAATTGTGAGCCAAACATAGCTCACGGCCGTACTGTTTGGGTTTCTTTGTGTTTGTATTTTGTGTATTGGGTATACCCTGGATATACCAACACCCACACAGAGGCCACCTCAAGTCTTCAACACACACGACACAGAAATGGATACTACACAGCAAACTTTTTATTCTTTATTACCAGTAACGGAACGCACCACTAATCACACTGACTGTGAACTTATCTTTTCTGAGGATAAAAGCATTCTAGCTTTAAGCACACTGTTTGAACTTTTGGAAAAACTCCTGCTGAGAGAATCTAAGATGCAGTGGGATATTTGGACTCTAGAAAAATATAAGAGTCTTAACATGATACCAAGGGGACTGCGGGTCTATAAATTTCCCACATTTGAGGTGGATTTGAATGAAAAAGAATTTATAGACTCTTGGAATGCAGTGCTTTCAGAATGCTCATTGAGACTTATGATGTTACTAATAATGTTTAAAACCAAACAGTTGGAATCTATCAGAAAGGATATTAATGATTTACAGGTTGAAATGAATAGAAGGAGTGGCAATTCTGATTTTATGAAATTTGACAAAATACTTAGGGATCTTGTTGCTAAGGGCAGGTCTGAAATAATGGATAGAAAACACACTAAATTCATTAGAGATAAATACGATTATACAAATAATGCTGTGTATATCTGGAACAGAAAAGTGAGAGGGAATTTTAGACAAAATCAGCCCCGCTTTGGTAGACGGAGGAGGGGCAATAAGAATAATTCAAATAAAAAAAACAAAAACAACCAAAATTCACAGAAAAATGTCACTTTTTCAGGTAGCGACACAGAATATTCTAGTGATGGAGAAAGACACACAGAAGAAGAGTATGACACACAACAAACAGCAGGTTTAAATACAGATAACACGGGTACTAATACCATTGTTCCCTACCCCATACCTACCCCTATTACTAGTCAAGCAAAACATTCCACCAAACCAAAACAGTCCATATACGTAGAAACTGCACGTAATATATCAAGTATTGATAATTCCGTTATGGAACAGGTTTTTTCTCAGGCACAGGGGGGTGTAGCGGGGGGAGGGGGAAACCGCCTAATTCAGGGCCAAAATCTGGCCAACAACCGAGAAGGTTACCAGTTGAGGGAACCAAGACCACAGACGAAGTACAAATAGTGGGCAATGTGGTTAACCTGTCATCTTTTTCTTTAAATGCAGCAGAGTACAAAGTACTTAATCTTGGTCTAAACTTTGCTCCTACAAATGATTTCGATCTATTTCAAACCATCATAGATGTCAATAGACTTACCAGAAATATTACACTTCAAAAACATTTTTCTGATGCCCCAGAGAATACTGATGAAACTATATCTGATATTACACAGAACCATGATATGTATCTTAATAAACCTAGTTTCCATGAAGGTTGTGACATTGTTTCCTTACAACAACTTCAAATTAGCTCAACCACTGAGCAAGATATGAGAAGTAGGGGACCTAGTATCAAAAAAAAGTCCAGATTTTATCCCATCCAAAGTAGAGGAAACATTATAGAAACCTTCCATAGCAGAGTAGAACAAGACCTAGTAGCACTTAAATCTCACAGATCTAGCCGCAAGTCCAATCTGTCCTTGTCTGAAAAAGAAGCTATTTCTTCTCTAAAAAACAATAATGACCTGGTTGTCAGAAAATCAGATAAGGGCGGAATGGTAGTGGTATTGGATCGTACACAATATGTGGCAGAGGGTTTAAGACAACTACAGAACGAAGAAGACTATTTGATCTTAAATAGGGATCCTACACCAGAATATAAACGTGAATTGAAACATCTTTTGGATGATGGTTTGGAACAAGGGTGTATCGATACTAACACGGCTGAATTTCTTTTTGTTGATAGCCCAAAGACTCCCTTGTTCCACCATTTCCCAAAAACACATAAATCTCTTACTGAAGTTAAAGGCCGCCCCATTGTGAGTGGTGTTGAATCCCTTTTGGGAAATTTGTCCCAATGGATCGACAACATTCTGCAGCCTTTGGTGTTGTCACTGCTCTCCTATGTAAGAGATACCAAGCACATTCTTAATACACTTGAACATGTAAAATGGTCAGACTCTTGTATATGGTTAACTATTGATGTTGTTTCCCTCTACTCCAGCATTCCACACTCTAAGGGAGTGGAAGCTGTTACCTTTTTCCTGGATTATTTTACTGATTATGACTCCACTCTTAAGAATTACATTCTGAAAGTACTCACATTTTTACTTACACATAATTTTTTCAAGTTTGAGGACATATACTATCTCCAAAGGTGTGGTACAGCCATGGGGGCGAAGTTTGCCCCCTCCTATGCAAATTTATTTCTAGGATGGTGGGAGTTTTGCCACATCTTTGGAGATAGTAACCCTTTTAGAGATCATATATCTCTTTATCAGAGATATATAGATGATCTCATTTTTATTTGGACAGGTGACGAAGCAACTATCCCAGATTTTCTGGAGTATCTACACATGAATGACATTAATCTTAAATTCACCTATGAGTACAGTTCACATAGCATTAACTATCTCGATGTAACTTTAAGCAGCAATTCTCAAGGTAAGATTGAGTCTACTGTATATAGAAAACCAATATCAGGTAACTCTCTGCTTCAGGGTACCAGTTGCCATCCGAAACATGTCCCTTTCGCTATCGCAAAAGGTGAATTTACAAGACTCAGACGAAACTGCACAAGTCCTGAGCAGTTCGAAAAAGAGTCTGTTGATCTTGAACAGAGGTTGATCAGTAGAAAATACCCAAGAGCTATAGTAAAAAGAGCCAAGAAGGCTGTTAGTGCCATAGAGAGAAAAGATCTCCTGCATTTGAAATCCGCTGAGAAGACTGGGTTCAAAGGTGTAACCTTTGTTACCAATCATAGTGCACAGTATCAAGACATCTGTAAAATTGTCCGCAAGCACTTCTCACTCCTCTCTGCGGATGATAAACTAATTAGAACTGTTAAAAATGGCATCAGATGCTCCTATAGGAGGAGCCCAACTTTAGGTAATATCTTGGCACCTACACTACTTAAACCAAAAAATGAGCCAGGGGGATCTTGGTTAAGGCATACTGGCATGTACAGATGTGGCAGACGAAAATGTAAACCGTGCGACCTTGTGAAAGTGACAAAGAATTTTTGTAGTAAGGTCACTCACAGAACTTATGATATTGACACTTGCATGAACTGCACTACTGAATATGCCATATACCTCATCGAATGTTCCCTTTGTAATATTCAGTATGTAGGGCTCACCTCTAGAGATCTCAATACTAGAATACGTGAACACCTATCATCGTTTAAACAAAATAGAGCAACTACACCTATAGTTCAGCACTTTGGAGGTTTTCATAACAATGATCTCAAGCATTTTTCATGGTGTGCCATAGAGAAGATCATAAGACCAACTAGGGGTGGTGACATTGACACCATTCTGGCACGAAGGGAAGCATATTGGATATTTACATTAGATACTAGGCTGCCAAACGGACTTAACTCCAGGTTTGATATTATCAATCACTGGGAGTAAGTATTCTCTGCTCACTTCTGTTTATGAGCATTCTATGCTCACTTTCCTTCCACCTATAGTTTAAAACCTAATAGTTAGTTTACCGTATAGATTTGCTCCTTAGTCCGGTCCTCTGCCGCTTAGTCCCAGCATACATGATATATCTATCTATCTGTGATATTTAGAGAGTGTACATAGTGTGATATATTTAGAACACTTATTGTAGATTATGTTCTTATATATCATTCATAAATTTTAATATTTATGTATACTTATATATTTGATACAATATTATCTACTTTTTGATATATATGAATTTTATATATGATCAGCTACTTAGTGTATTTAGACTGTGTACCTATACATACATATATATATTCTTTTACGTTGCTATTAACATACTATTTGTCTACTATCATCATAGCACCGATTTTACATGCTCTCATATGAGAATATATCAATAGATTTTGTGCTAAACGTAATATCAATATGTCTTTTGAGCTCTTTTGTGCATTTAATCTTAGCCTACGTAGAATTACTTTGTTATTGATGTACATAAATTAATATATCTCTTGCCTATCATTTTGTTAACATGTACATGCAGCAAGAAAATGTAATCCCCCTTTTTTTACTTTTTATATATGTATATTTATATTGGAATGTATACACAGAGTCTATTTTCTCACTTGTTCTCTCTCATTTCTCCATGTTTGATTTACATCTATCAGGTGTTTTGTCAATTTAACTCCTCGCCTCTTCATTTAATCTAATTCATTTCTTAGAATTACATGTGTAATACGTGTGCCATTATGTTACTCTTTTAAAGAATAGATACTAGTTTCTTAATGACATATTTCATATTATTGGTCAGAAAAACTAGGGCGTTGTTTTGTTTTTACCAATCACATTTACCCTTTGGCTTTTTAAATGGGACGTGGGGGTTTAGCACTTAGGCTGTGACTACGGAATTCACTTCCGAAACGCGTATGCCTGCGTGCTGCGCCTTGGTTTACCTGACCGTTTGTTTGCTGTGTTCCTGTTTTTAACGAATATGAATAAAGACTGAATACTTTTATATAAATGATGGATGTCGGAATCTCTTTTCATGTGTGACTTATTCCAGTGTCATCCGACACATCAGCTGTGTTACTGTTTTGGAGCGGACCCGAGCGGCAGTTTCTTTCCTGGTAAAGAATCCATATGATTGGTGGATTGCCGAGCACGTCATCACCCACACCTTCCAACAAGCCACTCAGCGTAAACCCTGTGAGCCGCGTAATTTGAAGCTGGCGTCTTCGTGTGCGGCACAGGAGTAGCCGAAGGATATTGGCAGCGCTAGTGGCGGAACTTATGTGTCGATCTCATGAAGTGGTGTGGTGAGTTTTTCTTTACCTATATGCTTTCTGCTCCAATATCAAAGGAGTGATACTGAGGATTGACTTTGTGCAACTTGGGTCTATATCGAATTGTGAGCCAAACATAGCTCACGGCCGTACTGTTTGGGTTTCTTTGTGTTTGTATTTTGTATCAATAAAGCTGTCATAAAGCCGAAGAGCAGCGAGATCGGATGAGTGATAACTATCACAGTCCGCTGCTCATCGCCTCGTACTTGGTGCACGGCTTTTTGACAGCTTTTTTGATAACTTAGGCAAAATTTTGAAGGTCTGCGGCGGCGATGGTAGGCGAGCTTAGGCGGGCGTATTGAACCGGCGAAGGCAGGTAAAGTAGACGGCTTGATAACTATCCCCCCTTGTATGCTTTTTTAGACACTTTTAAATTCACTTCTATTATCAAATGCATTTTATTTGCTTGGTATCCTCTGTTTAAAAGCATATGCACATATCCTTAGCAGCAGCAATACACGGTTGTGGGCTAGCTGGTGATTGGTGGCAACACACATTTGTTTCTTGCCATTGGACTACCAGATGTTAGAGTCATTTTAAAATAAATTTAGCAGTTAAAGATTTGTCTTTTGTCACTGGCTCACCAGATGTGTCCAGGTTTCTCCCAGTAGTGCATTGCTGCTCTGGAGCTGGCTTTCAATATGTGTTTAATCCATTTGCAGTTACATACAAGCAATAGTGCAATTATTATGAAATCTAAGATATCTCCCTTTCAACAAATCTCCCATAAAGGACTTTTTGAGTGTTAGTAGCATATTTTTGAAATAGAAACTGGGAGGTCTCCTGAAACTGAAATACAGTAGCTTACATTAGCTTGTTTACACCTCTTAAGGTTACAGGTCTATTCACGGAACCCTTTTGTTTGCTTGGCAAGGAAAATACTAATTTACAAATGTGAAATTTACCTATTGTCATCGCAAGACACCCTCAACACTCAGGGGCTGATTCATCAAGCTCTGAATGGAGCTTGATGCATCTGTTTCCACGCGAGCCTTCAGGCTCGCCGGAAACAGGAGTTAAGAAGCAGCGGTCTGCTCCTTAACTCGTCCGCCTGCTCTGAGATGGCAGACAGCAATCATCCCAATCGGATACGATCGTGTTGATTCACACCCACTGCTAGCAGCCGATTGGCCGCAATTCTGCAGGGGGCGGCATTGCACAAGCAGTTCACCAGAACCGCTTGTGCAATGATAAATCCAGACAGCATATGCTGTCGACATTTATCAATGTGAGGTGGACATAATCGATACAGCGGATTATGTCCATCCACAATTTCATAAATTGGCCCCTCAGTATCCATATGAATGCAATTTGAATCTTGGCAGGATATTTATATAATCTATGGCCTCTAGTTATGAAAGTCTGGCGGACCTGATCCGACAGTGAGGATCAGGTCCGCCAGACTTCGCTGAATACGGCGAGCAATACGCTCGCCGTATTCATCATTGCACCAGCAGCTCACAAGAGCTGCTGGTGCAACGCCGCCCCCTGCAGACCCGCGGCCAATAGGCCGCCAGCAGGGGGTGTCAATCAACCCGATCGTACTCGATCAGATTGAATTGCAGCGATGTCTGTCCGCCTGCTCAGAGCAGGCGGACAGGTTATGGAGCAGCGGTCTTTGTGACCGCTGCTTCATAACTGCTGTTTCTGGTGAGCCTGCAGGCTCGCCAGAAACACAGGGCATCAAGCTCCATTATCTACTTCAGAATACCAACATCTACATATGGCTTGATTTTATATTGGATACTTCATAATTTATTGTATTTCTCAATAGTACAGTCATTATTAAAATGTTGTTTTTTTTACAGGAGATCGCATAATCGCTTCTAGGTTGCTAGTACGTACTACGGACAGACTGTGCACTATTTTTCTATCACTATATGATCATTTGGCAATTTTCAATAGGGATTGTTTTTAAACAAGATTTATTTCTAGTGTTTGTTAAAGGTCTGGTTGTCTTTTGATGTTAACTTTACACAGAATGGTGACTACGAGTTTCTAAGTAAAACACTTAAAATATATATATTTTTTTACAGGTCAATTATTTCAAACTATAAATCTTGATGCTGCTAACAAGCTGTCTAATATCTTTCTAAGTTATCCTTAAACGAAATCGGGAAATCATGAACGGCTTTTATAGGGGACGAGGCTCCATGCATATTAAGTCTAAACTCATTCTGATTGCACATACATTACTGAACTTGTAATCTAGAACAAGCATTTGTGGCCATGAGTTACATGAAAATAAGCTAAAAACTCTGGTCCCACAAGATTGTTAGTTGATTAAATATTGAAGATATGTTTTGTTTAAATATTGAAGATGTATGTGTAAATGTTTAGTTTCTTTATAGTACCTTATGTTTTGTAAAGTAATGGGTGCCATCATGTTTAAACATATGCCGTAGTTGTTTGGCTCTTCCTTGACAGGCAGGCAGTAGACCACACAGAGCAAAAATGTTACCCTTGTGGATACACATAGCACAATCAGAGCAGCCTGGTTTTAACTTCCTCTTGACTACCAATAACACATTTGGCAGTGATTTGTTTTTTTTTAACTTCCTTGGCTGCCAGTAACAAGAGTTGTAGAGTTGTGCATGAGCAGTGTAATTTCTAGGTGTGTTATGCATAGATGCATATGAGGCCTTTAAAATGTAGTTGTCACGCTTTAAAACAGTGGACATTTTATTGCTATCCTTTGTTGAAAAGCAAAGCTAAGCAGGGTCAGGAACATCAAGGCACTACTGGGAGCTAACTGCTGATTGGTGGTTAGCTACATATGTCTCTTGTCCTTGGCTCATCATCTGTGTGGAGCTGACTTTCCTTTGCAGGGGTTATAAACAAACATATACAAACAATTGTGAAATATGAAAAATTACATTATAGTTCTTTTTGCAAGTCTGTGTATCTTTAAGTGTCTAGCGTTTGTGCATCTATTTTACACAATAGTCTGCTATTATGCTGGACCTGTCTGAAAAAAATGGCATCTAGCAACCCTATGGGATATAGCTTAAATAAACACAACAAACATTGACTCATTTTAGTGTTAAAAGGCTACTGATAAGAAAAGCATAAATGTATAAATTAAATTGAAAAAAAAATAAAAAAAATAAAGAGGAAGAGTGTTGTGTGTAAAACAACAAGGGCTAGTTTCCATCTCAGTTGTAAACTCTATGAACAAGCAGTAACAACAAATACATCTTTTTAACAACTACACTAAGTATTTTGGTCATATAGTTTATAGCTGGAATATAAACCAGTCCTTATACTTCCTTAAATGAGAATGATACCAGACAGTTTTGCTATGAAAAAAAATACTCTATAAAGGTATAGTTTTGGGATTGATATGTATCACTGAAAAGGTTTTGTGGCAGCGGATCAACAAAGAGAGAGGAAAGTTGGGACTGACACACGATGGGGCATATTTATCAAAGTGCTAGCGGACATGATACGATGTAGCATAAGCTGTCGGCATTTATCATTGCACAAGCAGTTCACCAGAACTGCTTGTGCAATACCACCCTTTGCAGATTTGCGGCCAATCGCCCGCTTGCAGGGGGTGTCAATCAACCCGATCGTATTTGATCGGGTTGATTTCTGTCCGCCGCCTCAGAGCATGCGGACAAGTTATGGAACAGCGGCCTTTAGACCGCTGCTTCATAACTTCTGTTTCCGGTGAGCCTTCATTTGGTGCTTAATAATTTGGCCCCTAAATGCCTAAGTATCATCAATGTAAACATCACATATCCACATATGGTGGATGATCACTAGTGTTGCTTTTGAGTTACAATCCCAAAACACATTACCTGACATGTCACATATTGTTTACTAAAATTGTTGAATTTTTATGTGCTTAAATAGAGAAATTAATATAAAAAATAAATTAATATTCTGACACTTTTTTAGAACTAAATACCTTTGTGATAAATGATCCAGTTTACTTACTATTTTACAAGGCATCAAAAGCTATGGCTTCTGATATGTCTCCTGGGCAAATTTCTAAGACATTTGTGCAATGAAGTTAGGTCTATATCTATGACTAAATTCCTCCTGTCATTAAAAAAAAAACTTGTTTTGGTATGTCACATTTCTCAAAAACCATTGAACACATGTATTTGAAATTTTCATTAGAAACCAACAATTTGATTTCACATTCAGTCCTTAATGTATAATTCATATCATTTATGTATTCTTAAATAAATTATTCAAAAATTTGAAAACATAATTCATTATGCTTTGTTCATATATTCCTCACAACCAAAGGCCAGGGATGCAAGAAAAAATAAATACAATTAAAAACTAAAGATGTGGTCCATGTACAAGTGGGAAGGCGTCATGACACATATATAGTCCTCAATATTTGCTGGCAAACTAAATCCTGGTGCCCTAAGAACAGATGACCTAGGCCAAAATCTGCCACAGCTTGGACCATAGAAAGTCCTCAGTTCCAAATTTGATTTGTTTCACCTATTCACACATTTGATAATTGCAAATAAGCAACAAAATTCTGCAAACCATATATGTGTACATTTACAAGTCAACAAATCCTGATAGTAATTATACAAGGAATCAGGAATACGTTATCTGCTGCAGATAATACACTGCAATACTTAAAGGGACACTGTAACCAAAATTTTTCTTTCGTGATTCAGATTGAGCATGAAATTTTAAGCAACTTTCTAATTTACTCCTATTATCACATTTTCTTCATTCTCTTGGTATCTTTATTTGAAATGCAAGAATGTAAGTTTAGATGCCGGCCCATTTTTGGTGAACAACCTGGGTTGTCCTTGCTGATTGGTGGATAAATTCATCCACCAATAAAAAAGTTGCATGCTCTTTCTGAATTACAAAAGAAAAAATTTGGGTGCAGTGTCCCTTTAATGGTTTGCAATGGTAATAAGAAAAAATACCAGGTAGATTAGGAAGATAAAAGACCACTTTATACTATAGGCTGTTGAAACCCATAAGGTGCAATAAAAAAGAAGTAAAAAACAAAACAGAAGAATAGACCAGCAGGCACAGTAGGAAAGTGCAACACTAACAGGAACAATAGGAATTAAAAGGAACACTGTACTCTAAAATTGGTTTACCTTGATGTGTTTTTGATGTGACTTGTTATAACAACTGCAGAGAATCAAATAGGAACTCTTTCCTTTAAGATTTTTTTTGTATTTGAAATATATAATTTTGCTAATTGAAATGGCAATAAATTGTTCTCAAACTTGTCGTATGTGTTTCTGTCTATACCTAAAGGCCAATATTGGAATTCTTATTATGGCTGGTGGTTTCACTGAGCAAAAGCAACTGACTGAATTACTAAACCCAAATGAGTAATTTCCCATACATTTAATACTATTCAGCTGATACAAATGAATAATTGGGAAACTATTGAAGAAAAATAATAGTACATTGTCCATTTAATAAACTGTCAGGTACTACAGACTGGCAACAGGCCAGTGAATAATACAGGCAGGTAACAGACCAGTAGGCACATATGCAGGTGAAAGGAAAGCAGATATTAATGAAAGAAAGTAGGTAAACAGGTATGATAGGCACCAAAATACTACAGCTAAAATATAAATCTACACACTGGATAGAATACATGTTGTCTGCTGGTACTAGGAAGCTGATAAAGCTATTTGAAAGAGGCTGTGAATTCCTTATGGAAAGCCATTTTACACCCTGCCTGTGATGCCAATAGAGAGCCCCAGTCACTTGATATGATGCTGTTACAGATTGAGTTTATGTGCCCAACAAAAGTGAATGGAGAAAGAACAGTCATACAACACAACCTCAGCTAACTGAAACAAGGACATTAAACTGCCCTCTTTAAAAAAAAAAAAAAAAAAAGATTTAACTAGATGGTTAGTTAAAATCAGGGGCACAACTAAAGGCGTTTCAAAGGTCTCAGACTGTGCCCACACTTTTAGGGGACTAATCTGGCCTGCAGTTGGTAGTGGTATTTCTTCAGGTCTCAGATTTTAAGGAAAGTGTAATGATTTGCCTTTACAATTTGGTGACAGAGTTTCCAAGATCGCTTTCCCAGTGTTTCTATTCAGAAAAACCTTCCACCATATTTGTGCAAATAGACTATACAATTGCATATCCTCTGGTGCAGACTAACAAGGGGAAGAATGGTGTATAATCACAGAGAAGCAGTACCTTTTCTCCTACATGGCTGCAAGCTCAGGTTCTGCTTATTTCTAACAGCCAGAAAGAAAGCTGGTAAAATGGGTGGGTGTCTCAACAGCTTTTGCCCTGGGGCCCAGTGAGTTCTTGTTATGTGACTGGTTGTGCCAGACTTTCTTATTCAGTACTGGACAACAAACTCATTAACCTGTGGATGATGGGTAGTCCACACATTGTTGTGAGTTCCCCTGCTGTAGAACCAAACTATTGTTTCCCACCACAAGATGGTCCATCTAGTCTGCCCATTGCACTGTCCAAACTTTAGTGTTATCCTTACACATATCATAGACATTATTGAATGACCTTGCTTTACTTATGTCTACCACCCACATCTCCTTAGAGGGTACTCAATATATAAAGTACAATTTTAGATCCTGTTATATATTTGATCATTTCTGTTTGATTGGATTGTTTTCTTCTCTCATTAACGTGACTGACATAAATCAAATTGAAATTAGAATGTTGTTCTGTTATAAATTAACATACTTGATGAATGTAAACATTTTTTTCATGTTTTAAAAGGTGATTCCCCACAACTATTTTTCAATAGCCAAACTCCACCACACCCCTTGGCTTATTTGAAGTAGCCAATCAGGATGTGTTACTGGAAACACAGTTAGCAACTCTTCTTTTGTTTTGCAGTTCCTTATCTGATTATCTCTGCTGATGCCAATTAGAGACAGTGCACTTCAGGCCCCCCTGTACATATTAAATATATAATGTCTCCCTAAGATATACATTACACATAAATAATAACTTAGTACCAATGCTTTTAATCATAGACATATATAACTACATATTGTATACAAATGATAGATTATATTGAATATATTAGCTTTAGTCTGTCCTGCAGGCATGTCATGGCACAATGGCTTTGTACTAATGAAACAAGTTCAGAAAAATAAATAATTTAACCCTTAATGCATGTAAGCTTCAGAGACATCCAATGGGTTAACATTACAGTTTAATAACAAGTAAAACATTGCACTATGAAATTCTAGTTTCTGTATTCTGTTATTTAAAATGTAAAATGTTATTGAATTCAAAATATGTATAATTGCTACAATAACACATTTTTAAATCTAAAATTAATTACAAATAATCTTTCTAATTTTGATGCTTCAATTAGAGCTCCAATAATTTCCAGTAAGGATCAATTAGAAAAGCTGTTTAAGCGATAAATTATCTCAGATGAATCTGTAATGTGTATCTATTTCGCACTCACGATTCTTCTAAGAAATCATTTCTATGCAGAATTCAACACCCTATCAAATTCCTAATACACAGAAGCTCATTCATTGCATTACAGTGTAGTATTACTGCTAAAATCCTTGCTATTCTAAGTAGGTCAAGTAAAAGAGCTTAACTAATTTCTCTGAGCCAGTGTGATAAAAAAATGAACTTGTCTACTGTTGCTGCTATCATTAAACAAAATCTTTAACAGAAACCATTAGCAAAACAATCAGAATTACTACATCAGTATTAATGTAAGAGCTTTGATCATGCCACAAAATATATTCTAAAATATAATAGGCTATGTTTCAATGTAAAGATGTATATACATGTGTAAAAGATGAGTATATGCTCCATTTCCATAACAAAAACAAAGGTGACCGGTAAAAGCAGAAAGAGGTCATTGTATTTGTTAAGTTCTGATGATTGATAATATAAGCAGAGAGGGCACAGGTAACAAAGTGATGGATGGAAGTATCTTTTATTTCTTCTTTTTTTTTTTCTTTATTGATATGATCAACAATTTTAACAAAAATTTGACTGTTATGGTGGAGATTGAAATCCCCTTTACTCATTTGCACAAAGGAAATTATAATTTATTACTCTGGCTGCTTGTCTACATCCCTTTAAACTGTTATAATATTCTGATATGCATCTCATCTGCTCCCTTTATTACCCTCACTGCTTATCCACAGCCCTTTAAACTGTTATAATATTCTGGTATGCATCTCATCTGCTCCCTTTACTACCCTGGCTGCTTATTCACAGCCCTTTAAACTGTTATAATATTCTGCTATGCATCTCATCTGCTCCCTTTATTATCCTCACTGCTTATCCACAGCCCTTTAAACTGTTATAATATTCTGCTATGCATCTCATCTGCTCCCTTTATTATCCTCACTGCTTATTCACAGCCCTTTAAACTGTTATAATATTCTGCTATGCATCTCATCTGCTCCCTTTATTATCCTCACTGCTTATTCACAGCCCTTTAAACTGTTATAATATTCTGGTATGCATCTCATCTGCTCCCTTTATTACCCTCACTGCTTATCCACAGCCCTTTAAACTGTTATAATATTCTGGTATGCATCTCATCTGCTCCCTTTACTACCCTGGCTGCATGTCCAGGTCCATTTCAACTGTTATAATATTCTGGTATGCATCTCATCTGCTCCCTTTACTACCCTGGCTGCTTATTCACGGACCTTTAAACTGTTGTAATATCCTGGTATGCATCTCATCTGCTCCCTTTACTACCCTAGCTGCTTGTCCAGGTCCATTTAAACTGTTATAATATTCTGGTATGCATCTCATCTGCGCCCTTTATCACCTTGGCTGCTTGTCCACGTCCATTTAAACTATTATAATTATTCTGGTATGCATCTCATCTGCTCCCTTTACTACCCTGGCTGCATGTCCAGGTCCATTTCAACTGTTATAATATTCTGGTATGCATCTCATCTGCTCCCTTTACTACCCTGGCTGCTTATTCACGGACCTTTAAACTGTTGTAATATCCTGGTATGCATCTCATCTGCTCCCTTTACTACCCTAGCTGCTTGTCCAGGTCCATTTAAACTGTTATAATATTCTGGTATGCATCTCATCTGCGCCCTTTATCACCTTGGCTGCTTGTCCACGTCCATTTAAACTATTATAATTATTCTGGTATGCATCTCATCTGCTCCCTTTATTACTCTGGCTGCTTTTCCATGTCCCTTTAAATTGTTATAATATTCTGGTATGCATTTCTTCTGATGTCTGAATTTATGACTATTTGTAATTTTGTCATCAGCTACTCTGTACAAATTCAGTGTGCATCCCCTGCCATTTGTCTCCCCCCACCCCCTAGAATCTAATTTGCAAGTGTGTGTAACCCCTGTCTAGCTAACTAGGCTGCTTGTAACCAGCTGTCTGGAATATTATAATTAATACTTAGATCTCACTGCTATAAACAGCAGAACACAGGCTCTCTGAACCCTGGCTCTGTGAGCCCTGTGCTCTAAGTGACTCTGTGTTGCAAGTGGCAGAGTTACCATCTAGAATTAGAAACTAGAGGATAAAACTGTAGACCCCACTAACAGGTAAACATCACTAGCTATACTATAGAGATACTAGCTATCTGTGATGTCACCTGTCTCCCATTTCCAATCTCAGACCACCATCTGCTCACCTATAATCTTAATGTGCAGACTAAACCTACTTTTAGTCCTCGCCCCCGTACCTGTAGAAATCTGCACACTGTGGATCCTCTCCAACCTTCCAACCTTATTTAAAAACTCCTCTGTCTGCCACTTTCTGCACCCTCCTCCCAACCACTGGGAATAAAGTGGGTTCCATATTGTCTTCCTCCCACCTCACTACCTTCCCACTTGACCCTACCACCTTCACATCTAATATCTTCTCTGTTTTCCACCCTCATTCAAGATCTTACTCACATATTCAACCTATCCCTTTCTACTGGTTCAAAATATTGCTACATATCACTGCTTCTGCTAGCTTCAAAAGTCCTGGAAAAACTAGTTTTCGATTGCCTAACCCACTTCCTGTCCTCATTGATTAACCCCCTACAATTTGACTTTCATTCCCAACACTCAACTGAGACTGCCCTCACCAAGGTTACTAACAATCTTATTTCTGCTAAAAGCAGCAGCCACTACTCTATACTTATCTTACTTGACCTCTCTGCTGCCTTTTTAACCATTGACCATCCCCTCCTCCTATGGACTCTCAGTTCTCTTTGGCTCTGTGACACTGCCCCTTCCTGGATCCTCTCTAATCTCTCAGGTCCTTCTCTGTATCTTTTCCTGATGACTCCTCCCCTCCATTTCCTTTGTCTGTTGGAGTACCTCAAAGACTCTGTTCTGGGTCCTCTACTCTTCTCTATTTATACTTCTTCTCTAGATAAACTTATCAATAGCTATGACTTCAACTATAACCTCTATGATGATGACACTCACATATACCTATCCATCCCTGCACTCTCTCCTTCTGAACTTTCTCACATCAGCGACTGCTTATCTGGCATTTCTTACTGAATGGCCTCTCACCACCTAAAAATCAACATGTCCAAGACTGAGCTCCTTCTAATCCCCCCCTCTAATTCTGCTCCAGTTTCTAAATTTTCTATCACTTTAGTGGGTGCCACTATCTCCCAATCACCCCCAATTCTGCTGCTTTGATTTACAGTTGACTCAAATCTGTCCTTCATACCCCACATCCAATTGCTCACTTCATCCTGCAGCAACCACCTGCACAATATTTCCAAAATGTGTCTGTTTCTGAGTGCTGAAACTTCTAAACGGCCAATCCACTCCCTGGTAATTTCCTGATTTGACTATTGTAATAACCTACTAACTGGCCTTCCTCTCTCCCACCTCTCCCCTCCTTCAATCCATCCTAAATGGCTCTACTAGGCTAATCCCCCTCTCCCGATGCTCTGTATCTAATGCACCTCTATGAGAGTAACTTCACTGGCTCCACATTCACAGCATAACTCAATTCAAAATTCTCACCCTGACCTAAAGCCCTTACCAATGCTGCCCCCCCTGCCTGTCCTCACTCATCAACAAATATACTCCAGCCCGCTTCCTAAGATCCAACAATGACCTGCTCCTTGCATCATCTACAATCACTTCCTCCTATGCTAGACTGCAGGACTTCTCTTGTGCAGCACCAACCCTCTGGAACGCACTTCCTAAAGACCTTTTTGTTCAGGGAAGCCTATTACTCAAATTGGTAATAAATTAATTCCACTCGCCTAATAGTTGCCCCCATCTAACTCTGCACTAACATCATTCTTACCTTTGCAGTCCTCACCTACTGTTTCTCACCCTCCTACTAATCTAGATTGTAAATTCCACCGGGAATAGGGCTCTAAATTTCCCCTGTATTTGTTTGTTATGTTTTGTCTGGTGTCTTATATTGTATTGTATCACCATTGTACTTTTATCTTTGTGCCCATGGACAGCTATGCTGAATCTGTTGCCGCTTTATAAATAAAGAATAATAATAATAGAAGACTAATGTTTGTTTCCCCTGTGATGTCATGTAAACTCAACACCTTTAGTCTTACAAAGGCTTTAAGTAGGTATAGTAGCTACTCTAGATAAGAGCACTTTCTGATTATCTGTCTTGGATAGGAATAAATGCAGTTTAAATGTGCGCCAATAAAACAAACAAAAAAAAGTTTTGCATGAATTGTTTCTAATGGAAAAAAATAAGGTTTGGCCAAATACACAAGTGAATAATGTAAATGTAATCTTTGAAACTGTTTCTATCTTAAACTCATAGATCTGAGCTATGAAGGAAAACATTTTTTGCTACACTGTCATTGGTTCTCTTGATTATTGGCTAAAAGGATGCTCTTTTTAAGTCTGGAAATAAATGCAAAAAAAAAAAAAAAAGAAGCTAAAGTAGTGATTTCTGCATTTGTCTGAATATGAATGTGCATCACTACTTCCATCATTTAGGGCTCAATATATCAAATGCCTTATGGGCAGGGTTAGCTGACCATATTTATCATTCCCGGCTCTCGAACTGCCAATTGCATGCAAGCAGGGGCTGTCAATCACCACAGTTGCGGGGTGATTTTAATCATCCAACTCAGAGCTGGCATATAGGTTAGGAAACAGAGGTCTGATCAGCATTGCTTCTTAACTATCAGCAACAAGATAGCTCATGCAAGTTGGCACCAAAGAAGCTCCAAAGCTGCATTCCCAGCTTGCTAAATCAACCCCCTAGAATCAAAAACAATTGGGAAAAAATATAAAAATATCAATCTCATAAGCCAAACAAGTGCTTCCAAAGAGACATCCAGTAAGCAACTGCCTATGGTGCTCATTAACAGATTTGTATCTAGGCTTGACCTGTTACTTTGAGCACTGTGTATATCATATGGGAATGTTCATTTTGGCATTTATGATGATGTGTACTTGCTACATTTCAACCAATAAACATTCTTTTGAATAGTTACTGCCACTTATCATAAGCCTTTTACATATTGATGAGAAATATAATATATGTATAAGAAGGTTTGAAAAGCACACAGCATGACATGTGATATTATGGACCCCATTTATAAAGCTGTGGTAAGAAGAATTCTTGATATGGGAACAGACACACTGTAACTTGGGTTTCCAAAGTAACCCAGTTAAGCTTAAATGTATCTAAAATAATGGTTAGTATCCAACTACACACTGGATACATACATAGAGGTTGGGTGAAGTTACTTGGGGCTCAATGATATAATCTTTGCCAGCTCAAACCTAGTTTTTTTTAATGACCCTCGCAGGGCTGCCCTGGTGGAACGATCGTAAAAAGGGGCAGTCCCTGTGAGTAGTGAGATGGCTCCTATTGAAAGTAATGGATCTTGCTGTATAAGGTCACCGCTCCTTAGAGCAAAGTTAGAACTTAGCAGGGAGCAGGGGGAGCACTTTAAAAATTAAATCCTGCAGCCAATGTTACTCACATTATGCTGCTTTCTGCATAGAGCATCTTACATTCATATTTTAGTATGCATTTGTTTTTCTATTTGAGTTATAAGTATTTGCATTGTTTTGAGAAAAGCTTGCCACCTTTTAGTTGACGAAAAAAAACTGTGAGATCTGCAGTGCGAAAATCTTTTTAGAATTATGCTGGGATTAGAGAGACATTTTAATATATATGGCCATGGAACGCCCATATGAACATGGGCGTTTCATGGCAGTATATGAAATGTCTCTTTAATCCACAAATGCCCATTTTACGAAAAAAACAATAATTACACTTTGCATTTTGTGTTTATAAATACAAATGTCTGTGTGATTTTGGCACATCCAGTGTAAAAATACAATTGTTGGTGAAGAATTTTGTTACAATTTTAATGCACCTTAACAATACAAATTTTCCCTGTTTATTTTTGTGTAATTGGTTCAAAATATGAAAATGCAGTATACGCCCCTTAGCGAGATACCCTGTTTTCAGGATAAAAAGTGGCTTTAGATCATTCCACCAGGGAAATAGAAGGACTGGCGAGCATTCTTTAATAATCTTGCCAGCCCAGAAAACTTTTAATCATCGAGCCCTTGCAGTTTGTAGTAGATTGAATATAAAATATGCTTTAAAACTTTTTATAATATCTCAGGGAACTGCTAACAATCAAAGGATGCTGTCCCTTATTTATACTGAATCACAAGCATCATAATAATTTGGAAAACAATAATAAAACAGTAGGAGTCAAATAGTTGAGTATTTAGGTCATCATATTCAGCAGAGATAAAATGCTTGGCATTATGTTTAAAATACACATAAGCAAAAACTGGTGAATTGATTTGTGAATTGTTGCATGAAATAGAGATGACATCGTTCTTCATATGGATAGTTGTAATTACATGAAACTCAAATAAATAAGCATTAGATTTGTCTTGTAAACACAACACCCACCTAATTATCCCCACAGTCAATTTACCACCCATACAGAAGGAGAATACACATAGAACACAACAGAGCATACTTATTTATACAACTTTAACATCACTGTTACAAAACCTATGTGTATATAATGACAAGTTTTTGTGTTTGTGTATTTTAATCACTTTCACAAAAAAGCTTTATGAAAGTTCAAAGTTTTTTTTTTTTTCTGCACAAAACTAAACCATACACTTATGTTACAAAAAACAACAAATTCTAGCAGCACAATCATGTATAAAAAGAAATAGAACCTAGATATCCTAGGAGCAAATTAAACTACAACTGTTCAAATAATGGTGCATAGCAATATGTTATCATTTTGCTTATATTCTAACATGACATTCCTGTAACTATAGAAATATCTGACAACATTTTTGATGCACACTGCAACATAACACATCTAATTAAAGTGGATGATGAAATAAAATATGACAGTGTGATCATTCTGCTTTCATATTTAGTTATAATAAATATATTTTGTTATGTATCTGGCACACAAAAAATAAGTGTATTTAAACAAATATATGTGTATTTTCAAAAAAAGTATGTCAAATGTCACTAAAATATGCATCTTTTTTCCCCCCTCCTCATGATTTTTAAATTTCCCCATATGTCCTTTCAAACTTCTCCAGAGTTCACCAGTAGTACAATTAAGGTTAACACCAACCTTCTGTATATTAAAAGTAATTTAAAAGTAAATTAAATAATACATATAATTAAATACAGCTAGAATGTTGAGATTATTGCATGAAACTGAAGGGGCATATACAATCTTCCAATCATAAGCATAAGCATGGTCTTTTAAAGGTGATTGTTTAAGTTAAGTAAACCAAATGTTTTATTGTCCTCACTTGGACGCATTTTAACTTTGCATACTGAATGGGGGAGGATTGAATATGGGTTTCAAGTCAATTTTTTGAATGAATGAATCATTGGTACTGATAGTCAAATATATTATATATATATATATATATATATATATATATATATATATATATATATATATATATATTTTAATCTTCACATATACCATGACATAATTAAATATAGATTTCTATATATATCTGATATATATTTACAATAAAAATTACATTATTCAAGGCAATTTTTTTAAGAACTGAAGAATTCTTGGGATCCAAAAGGAACTCCAAGAAAATCCCTTAGAGAAGCAACACACACAATATGCTTTCCAAATTTTGTGGTAAATACTTTGGGACCCCTGATGCCCCTGTTTCTGCACGAGTCTGAAGGCTCCCTGGAAACAGCAATTATGAAGCAGCGATCTTAAGAGGCTGTAGTCTGCAATCCACCTGATCCTATATGATCAGGCTGATTGACACCCCCTGCTAGTGGCCGATTGGCCGTGAATCTGCAGGGGCGGCATTGCACAAGCAGTTCAAAAGAACTGCTTGTGCAATTATAAATGCTGACAGCGTATGCTGTCGGCTTTCATCAATGTCTTCCAGACATGATTTGCTGAGCGGATCATGTCGGACAGACTGATGATAAATCAGCCCCTTTGAGTCACAGGTTTCCTAGCCTGAATTAGAGTATATATTACAGAGTCAGAAAATCCTTTATGTCTCAAAACTAGGCATTCAACCTCCATGCCATCAAACTTAGAAAATTGAGATCCTGATGGAAAAGAGGACCTTGTGATAACAAGTCTTGTCTCAGAGGAAGACACCATGAAGACGTTGTTGACATTTGTACTAGGTCCGCATACCATGCCCTATGGGCCAAGCTAAAGCAATTAATATTACTGAGGCTGACTCCTGTTTGAACAGAGCAACCTTCGAGGCCAAGAACAAAACTAGAGAAAGGTGGGAGGATTTTTAAGCTCTTGTGTGGGTTCTTGACCTCTTCCTAGTGGCGGGAAATATGTCCCATATGTTATGGAGGACTGTGGACCATCGTCATTTTACGAAAGAAAAAACAATATCCCATGCACTCAACATCGTGCCACTTGTAATCTATCCCATAATCAGTCACATTACAGGTGGCGTGCTATTTAGAGCTTTTTCTTGCGTGCAAACACTGCCTGAAGTAAACTTTTAACGCCTGCAGGTTAGCAGGCATTTTACAAGTTAAAAGTAAAATGTTTGAGCGCAAGCCCAATGCCGACGTGCTGTAACGTCAAAACTTTGTATATCGCAATTGTGCTAAATTCTTTTCTAGATTTCAATAGAGAGCACAAACTGGAAAACAGAAATCACTTGTGCATTACCCCGTCAGGAGGTAAACCTACTGCACTAACCCAAAAGTAGTAATGAATATTTTGCATACCAATGTTCTTTAAATAGAAGAAAATTTCATTTTTATTTTTAAATATATATTTACACACACACACACACATACATAAATATATCAAGCAAACAATATATAAACTTGTCTAAATCACAAACAAAAAGTTACACAAAACAATGTGATGGGGCATAAAAGGATATACTGTGAGAAACTGATAAATTAAGTCCCAGATAACTTTGCTTGCAGATTTGATTTTTCTTTCAAAAAAAGAAAACCTGAAATAGTGAAGTCCTGCAATGCACTAGGGTGTGGGAAATAAAAGGTTAACCCCTTAATGACCGAGGACGTGCAGGGTACGTCCTCAAAAAAAAGGCAGTTAACGCCTGAGGACGTACCCTGCACGTCCTCGGTGTGGAAAGCAGCTGGAAGCGATCCTGCTCGCTTCCAGCTGCTTTCCGGTTATTGCAGTGATGCCTCGATATGGAGGCATCCTGCAATAACCTTAAATGGCCATCCGGTGCAGAGAGAGCCACTCTGTGGCCCTCTCTGCACCGGACATCGATGGCCGGTATCGTTGGTGGGTGGGAGCCGAATTGGGAGGCGGGTGGGCGGCCATCGGTGTGCCGCTAGATGTCACGGGGGGCGGGATCGGGGGCGGGACCGTCGGGGGCGCGCACGGGCGCGCGCGCGTGCACGGAGGGTGGCGGGCGGGCGCGTGCACGGGGCGGGAGCGGGTGGGAACCGCTACACTACGGAAAATCATTTCATAAAACCTGCCTAATCTTGTTTGTGCAAAAGCACAAAAAGCGATCGTGGAGGGGTGGGGGGGTTGGTTTGTGTGTGGGGAAGCTACACTACAGAAAATTTCAACAAATTAAAAAAACAAACCATTTAAGTTAGAGTGGGAGGGGATAGAGCTGTTTGGGGGGGATCAGTGAGGTTGGGGGCTAAGGGGGGATAGTACACAGCAGCATATGTAAATATGCTTAAAAAAATCATTAAAAAAAATATATATATAGCTTTTATTTTAGTACTGGCAGACTTTCTGCCAGTACTTAAGATGGCGGGGACAATTGTGGGGTGGGGGAGGGAAGAGAGCTGTTTGGGAGGGATCAGGGGGTCTGATGTTTTAGGTGGGAGGCTGAGCTCTACACTAAATCTAATATTAACCCTGCAAGCTCCCTACAAGCTACCTAATTAACCCCTTCACTGCTAGCCATAATACACGTGTGATGCGCAGCGGCATTTAGCGGCCTTCTAAATACCAAAAAGCAATGCCAAAGCCATATATGTCTGCTATTTCTGAATAAAGGGGATCCCAGAGAAGCATTTACAACCATTTGTGCCATAACTGCACAAGCTGTTTGTAAATGATTTCAGTGAGAAACCTAAAATTGTGAAAAATTTTACGTTTTTTTTAATTTGATCGCATTTGGCGGTGAAATGGTGGCATGAAATATACCAAAATGGGCCTAGATCAATACTTGGGGTTGTCTACTACACTACACTAAAGCTAAAATTAACCCTACAAGCTCCCTACATGCTCCCTAATTAACCCCTTCACTGCTGGGCATAATACACGTGTGGTGCGCAGTGGCATTTAGTGGCATTCTAATTACCAAAAAGCAACACCAAAGCCATATAAGTCTGCTATTTCTGAACAAAGGGGATCACAGAGAAGAATTTACAGCCATTTGTGCCATAATTGCACAAACTATTTGTAAATAATTTCAGTGAGAAACCTAAAGTTTGTGGAAAAAAATTGTGAAAAAGTCAATGATTTTTTTTATTTGATCGCATTTGGCGGTGAAATGGTGGCATGAAATATACCAAAATTGGCCTAGATCAATACTTTGGGTTGTCTACTAAAAAAAAATATATACATGTCAATGGATATTCAGGGATTCCTGAAAGATATTAGTGTTCTAATGTAACTAGCGCTAATTTTGAAAAAAAAAGTGGTTTGCAAATAGCAAAGTGCTACTTGTATTTATGACCCTATAACTTACAAAAAAAGCAAAGAAGATGTAAACATTGGGTATTTCTAAACTCAGGACAAAATTTAGAAACTATTTAGCATAGGTGTTTTTTGGTGGTTGTAGATGTGTAACAGATTTTGGGGGTCAAAATTAAAAAAAGTGGGGTTTTTTTCAATTTTTCCTCATATTTTATAATTTTTTTATAGTAAATTATAAGATATGATGAAAATAATGGTATCTTTTGAAAGTCCATTTAATGGCGAGAAAAACGGTATATAATATGTGTGGGTACAGTAAATGAGTAAGAGGAAAATTACAGCTAAACACAAACACCGCAAAAATGTAAAAATAGCCTTGGTCCCAAACGGACAGAAAATGGAAAAGTGCTGCGGTCATTAAGGGGTTAATGTACTCAAATACTCAAGAACTTTGGAGGTACCATCAATCGAACCTGCAAGCAAATTTATCTGGGACCTAATTTATAAGTTTCTCACAGCACCATCACATTGTTTTGTGTGTGTGTATATATATATATATATATATATATATATATATTTATATATATATATATATATATATATATATATATATATATATATATATATATATATATATATATATATATAAAAGGTAAAAAAATTTAGGCTTGCGCTGTGTTTTAATGCAAAAATTTCATTTGCTTAAATATACAGTTCCTCCTGATGTGTTTCTGAGCAGCTTAGTCTGGTGATTCCACTATCATCAAAATGGAACAAACAAATATGGATAATATCTAGGGGGTACCAAACTTTAGCGCTTGTAGAAAGGGAGTAACATAAAGGGGAGCACAGTTTTTAAGGTGTAACACAAATGTACTGATTTACAGCAAGGTATAAAGAAAAAACTTTTTTGTGGCTTACCTTTTTGCCTTTTGGTCTGAGAAGTCTATGTAGTGTCTTTGCTTTTCCTCTGTAGAATATGGTAGTATTTAGAAATCAAAGATGATTGGCATCTGTGTGGTGCCATTAGAGGTATTTATTCTCAAGAAATAAAATATCCCTGTTTAGAATGGGGTGGAGCATTGCAACAGGCTTCCCCTCTCAGGGGTATGGTAGATGCCTTTCAATGAAATAAATAAATAAAGCAAATGCCAGTGATAAGTGCAAATAAAATCTCATTTATTTTAGAACAAAAACAAACCAGTGTTTGTGCTGATGAATTAAAAGTCTCTGGGTGTTGTTGAGTTAAAACTTTGTGCAAAACTTTGGGGTATTTAACTTCCCAAACAGGCTGTGATGGTTGTCTCTTTGATTATGCACAAACGGTGTAGAGGATTCCTTGAAGATCTTTGTCTCCGGATGGTATTTGGTTTAAGGTTTATGCAAGATTTTGGGGTATTTTCCTTCCCAAACAGGCTGTGATGGTTGTTGCCCTGATCTTGCACAAACAGTATAGAGGATTCCTTTATAATCCCTGTTGGTTTCTCTTTTTGCAAAAAGTAAAAAGTTCCATTTTTTACTTTGAAGAAAATAATGATTCCTGAAGGTTCCTATGTAGTTTGTAGAAGAGGTAAGGTGTTTTGTAACCTCCACAGGTCTTTCCTGTCTTAGGATGGCGTTGGATACACTTGTGCTTCACAAGTGATCTGAAGTGTTGCGGTCTCACCGGACCAGAAGTGACATCACAAGTGGGCGTGCCCTTACGCATTTCGTGAAACTGTCTTCACTTCGTCAGACTGTTTGTGCAAGATCAGGGCAACAACCATCACAGCCTGTTTGGGAAGGAAAATACCCCAAAATCTTGCATAAACCTTAAACACAATACCATCTGGAGACAAAGATCTTCAAGGAATCATCTACACTGTTTGTGCATAATCAAGGCGACAACCATCACAGCCTGTTTGGGAAGTTAAATACCCCAAAGTTTTGCACAAAATTATAACTCAACAACACACAGAGACTTTTAATTCAAACACTGGTTTGTTTTTGTGCTAAAATAAAGGAGATTTTATTTGCACTTATCACTGGCGTTTGCTTTATTTATTTATTTCATTGAAAGGCATCTACCATACCCCCGAGAGGGGAAGCCTGTTGCTCAACCCCATTCTAAACAGGGATATTTTATTTCTTGAGAAGAAATACCTCTAATGGCACCACACAGATGCCAATCATCTTTGATTTCTAAATACTACCATACTCTACAGAGGAAAAGCAAAGACACTACATAGACTTCTCAGACCAAAAGGCAAAAAGGTGAGCCACAAAAAAGTTTTTTTCTTTATACCTTGCTGTAAATCAGTACATTTGTGTTACACCTTAAAAACTGTGCTCCCCTTTATGTTACTCCCTTTCTACAAGCGCTAAAGTTTGCTACCCCCTAGATACTATATATATATATATATATATATATATATATATATATATATAAGTTTATATACACTTAAAATTGACATACAGTAAATAACATAATACATTATATTGAAATGAATACTATACATGCTAAGCAGCATTTTACATATATACACATATAAACATAATTACACATGTATACACATATATACTGTACATATGTATATATACATACATACTCAAGTATGTATGTATATATAAATTATAGCCAATTCTATTCAAATACCCTTTATATACCACATACCTTTTAACCCTTATAACTGTTTTATTTTTAATATTTATGTGAATAGTATTTATTAGATAGTGTATATATAAATGTAACTGTTAATTTAAATATATATTTATATAGTGTTTAATGCAACTTTTATTTGTAACCCTAACACTTTGCAAGTGCGCTAACTAGACAAGCTCAAATTCAGTGTGTTCTTGTGCAGGCGCGTTTACTTTCAACTTGTAATACGCACGCAAGTTAACACAGATGCAATATTTTTACATATGTTAGCAAGCAACTTGTAATCTAGCCCAATGTATTTAAGGATTATAACAAGTAATTAGTTAACGAAAAATAATCCATTGCAATAAATAACATGAAATTCGTATATATTGTATGTAAAAGAAGTTAAAATAACTTACCAATTTATGAGGCTAAAGTCATATACTGGGAGGTTAAAGACTTTCCACTTCTCTGAAGATTCCCCTGTAGTAAATGAATAAAGAATTATTAATATTAACAATTAAGCACATAATATGAAACAAGCTGCTAGTGGAAAATCACAAAAAAAAAAGAAAAGAAATAAGCAAATTAATTTCTGCATGCATGTTTTAACCTATAAAGCAAAATCAAATATTTGAAAATAGGGTTACTAGCACAACATCTTTAATGGTACATTAAACACTGTGAGACTGTTACTCTGGGAGCTCGTTTAAAACTGTACCTAATTGGACTTAATACAGGTGATAAAATATAAAGGCACAAATTAATGACCAAAAATATGAAATTTACACACACACACACACAAATAAATACACACACATATATACGCTCTCTCTTCCAGGTTAAGGATACCTTTATCTTGCAACCTAATTAATTCTCTACATACAACAGGAAGTTTAAAAACACTTGGCCTTTAATAGCTCAATGAAAAGAGGCCAGTTATGAAAATGTATTACATATGACTATTTCTATATATCTATCAAGCAATTTGTCATGCTATCCACAACTAAAAAAAGCTGTAAAATCACAGCACAAAGCACAGCTAGGATGCCACATAGTTATAACAGACACAGCATCTCACTGCCTTGGGCAATCCTCCCAGGTGTAAAAGAGGTCTTGGTTTAACTGATACCACTATATTGTTACTGTCTCCTTGAAAGTAATTAAAGAAAATAATGCATTTTGTGTGTAGCAGGTGTTTCAGTTACCCGTGCTGTTAATTGTGCCATAGCACCCATATGTATAATGCAGAAATTCACAGAGGACATAGATTTAATGAGATTTTACAAATACTAGTTATGTCTTAGGAATGCATAATTCACATTTGATAATTATGACATTCAAAAACTTTGACAATGTACATTAACCCAATCTGTTTAGATCTGTACAATTGAATGTTATTATGTGGTTTTACAGAGTTGTAAACATTTTTATATTGTTTATTTAAACAAAATTCTAAATATTTATTTATAGGTAGCTTAAATTCAGATTTAGCATATTATAATTAGAATAATAATAAATTATGATTTGCGTATAATCATACTTATTACTTTATTTCATATCTGCAGAAAAATTCATTATTTTTCTTTTCTTTTATATATTAACATAATGCATATATTGTACATATAGCTGATGAATGTTTGGTCGCATATTTGAATGGTACACAAATTAAAATGAGTCAAATCATTAGATTTCAAATCTATAGGAGTTCAGAGAAGTTCTATTTACAAACAAGGGTTTAAATAATAAAGAGATTTTTGTAAGAGGGACTTAAAGGGACATGGAACCCACATTTTTTTCTTTCATGAATCAGATAGAACATACTATTTTAAACAAGTTTCCAATTTATTTCTATGATCTAATTTGTTTTGTTTGCTTTCTATCTTTTATTGAAAAGTATTCCTAGGTAGGCTCAGAAGGTGCTGATTGGTGGTTGCACATATTTGCTTATTCTCATTGGCTTTTAGCTAGCTCATAGTAGTGCATTGATGTTCCTTCAACAAAGGATACTAAGAGAATAAAAGCAAATTAGATAATAGAAGTAAATAGAAAAGGTGTTTAAATATATATTCTCTGGGCTCCATGTACGAAGCAGCGAAAGCTGCTCCGGAGCCTTTGCGGGGCAGGTTCGCATATGCGAGCCTGCTTCCCGCAATGTAAGAAGCAGCGTTCATTAGACCGCTGCTTCCTACACCCTACGCCACCTCTTAGGTGGCGAAGTAAAATCACTGAGAGCTCGCTCGCTCTCTGTGATTGACAGCCCCTTCAGTCGCGTGATTGGTCGCGCGACTGAAGGGGCGGGCATTACACACTCCGCTGAGTGTGTAATGATACATACGGGGCAAGCGGATCAATAGATCCGCTGTCCGTGTGTAGCGGAGGCGGGCGGACAGCTTCGCAAGTTAAGAAGCTGTCCGCCCGCCTCTTAGTACATGGAGCCCTCTGTCTGAATCAAGAAAATTTTTTTTTGAGTTTTATGTCCCTTTAAATGAGGGAAACAGACATGAATGTAAAAAATACAGAGGAAGCAATATTTATAATATAAATGTCAAATTAGATTAGCTGTTGAAACAAATCCATGGATAAAGTGGCAAAAAATACAAGCCGAGAAAGGAAGTGGAAATTAACATAAAGAGCAAATCGAGAAAGTGAAAATTTAAATGAAAAGTGAGCGTCAGTAGGATTGTTAGCAGGGAAAATGCAACAAGGGACACAAAAATACACAAAAAGAAATAAGCTACAGAGGGACAGGATGTAATATCTAATAGAAACGGAGATAGATAGAAAGACAGACACACATAGATAGATAGATAGATAGATAGATAAATAGAGTGGAGGGAAAGAGATAAAAACAAAGAGAGAGAGAGAGAGAGAGAGAGAGGTGTATTACAGAGAGGACAGAGTGTGGAACTAAAGATATTATTATTAGTAGTATTTTTATTATTACTTGTAAGAAAAAAAAGGAATTTTGAAGTGTAAGCCATAGCGATAAACTAATACTGGTAGTAGGACAAGGTAAATTAAATAGAGAGATAGCAGAATATTAAGAAAGAGACACACATATAATAGTATTATATATACATATATACAAAACATTTTGTTTTACTGAGTGTAGCAGTAGACTCACTTTGCAAAGCCTGTGTAACAATAAAAAGCCCTTGAATGCCCTATCTCCATGATATCACTATGAACAATTAGCATAGTGAATGTGAGATACAAGTTATCACCTAGATGGAGCTATAGCTGCACAGAACAAATGAGGTTCTTGTTTCTGTTATACAGCAAAAAAAAAAAGAAGCACTTTGATGAATAAAAAAAATGTTTAAAAAGAATATTAAGTTGCGTTAGTCTTAATATTTATAATTAAAACATTTTTTTTGTATTCAAATGAGGAACTTGCAATTAATAATATTGTGGAAAATGGTGATATTTCTTTAAGATATTGTAAGCTATGTATATATCCATATCCAATATATTTATTCTATTTACCAGGAAATATTGATGATCTTCTAGCTTTAAAACTGATATAGGCATCATTTTTTATCCTAACTGTCCAGTCTGGTTGTTAATTAAAAATAATTAAAATATTTTCCAGACTTGATAAATGAATGGTCTATTAATTTTTAGTTAGTCTCTTATAATTATGGCTTCTGCTTAATGGGTATATAAAGTGTATCTATTGAATACTTTTCACAGCAGTATTCTGTACCCATTGGGTTTATTTAATCATGTAGGTTATAGATTATGAATATTTCTTTAGTGTCCATTAATATTAATAGATTGTGTCTACCTTGAGACATTGGTTTTATAAAGGTCAGGATGAAATCCCTGAGTGATTGTTCATCTTCTTAAAAATGAATGATGAAAGCAATGTTCCTAGCAGTAAGTCAATTATAAGTTAAAGGAAATTAACAGTTACTATTTTACCATGCTGTGCCCTGGGTACTAAAATTAGATTGGAAGTTCTTCAGGGCACTGATTTCCCCGTTCAGCAAATTTTGATCTGCATAATGCATCAAAACTCCAAATCATTTTTTAAAATAAAATATATATGATGTGTATCTTGATGGCAGTTTTAAGCAATGTGATATAAGTTTCATTTATGAATTAAATGTAAAATATAAGCATTGACCTTCCAAATTGCATGTCTTATGGAACCCATAAAACAAGTGTTTTTTTATGAGTGTATTTAACTGTATAACAAAAATGATTATATAATTCAAGGAAGGTAGAACAATTTAAAAAAAGAATGTTGACCATATTCATTCAATTTGGCACAGAAATTACTTCATATACGTTGAATTCCTATAAATGTTACTATTTATGTTTTAACAAAGGCATTTAATAGACACAAATGTGGGTATAATGCATATACAAATAACGAAGCACAAGCCTTTTTAAGAGCAAATTTAATATTTTATATCGGGAAAATTCCTGCTTCCACAATGTAACCTTTTATCACTGCCTCCAGCTTTTTAATACTGCCTTTCCTTGGAACATTCTCTTATCAGTCTTGGAATATCTAAAGGCAAACTTGCATCCAATCCAGAACCGTGTAATGGTAATTCATTGGATACCCTGTTGGAGGGCAGTGGCTTTGACAATATTATACAGACAAAGCATTTTTTTTTTCTGACAGGTAGTTTTGTAATTAGGCTCTAAATGTGTGTGGGTTTTAAATTCTTTGAACCATTTATACCAACTTTTATGTATTTTTAAAAATAATTAGGTGGTATATTAAAGCTCCAACATTCAGAATTACTTTTTTCTAACAATCGGATACCAGCTAAAGTCTCTGAGTTCGATAAAATTGCATTGTTAGTTCATATTCTTACATAATATGATTCACACACCATGAATTACAAATATACAAATGACTAAATGACATGATACTGTAGGACTTTGGTATTGTTAAGATGCATGTGGGATAAAAAAAGCTAATTTATAATTATTACTTGTAAAGTAAGTAGGTTGATAAAAATGGAATTATATACACATTCATTTCACTACAGTTACTCTATGTCTACTTGTCTGATTGTTTCCCTTTGACATTTAAAAAGCCCAATTGGTAATCTGTAGACTGTGAAAGTATAATCTGAGTGCTGTCTTCATAAATGACTGAAGTTTCTGAGCGATAGCAAAAGATAAATGGAAACAGTCAGTGTCTCCCTGCATCTAACAATACTTTATCAGCATTTAATTTGTATACAGGAGATGACATAATATACTCAGACATGGGAACCAGCTATTTAGAAGTCAACACGGCTACAATGACATGAAAATTTACTTTATAATAATATCTATAAAAAATATTTTATTATTATTTATAAGAAATGCCACTTATGATTTAATAAAGTTTTTTTTATACATAATATTTGGGGTTATAGTAAAGAACACTAAATAAAAAAAGACTTTGTAGAAGAGGCTCATTAAAGTACAGGAATAAATGTATACCAATTCAATATTGGGTATTAGACCATATAATTCTTTAAAAAAAGTATGAGAATTTGTATTTTACAGAAATATATAAATAAAATGATTGGTAACATTAGGCTTCATGTATCAAATGCTGTGTAGACAAGGTTCTCAGCTTGAGACCTGTCTGCACAGCTTTGTGGTGTATGGACAGTGGACCATGTTCGCCAGTTGGTTGTATGTACCATTACACACTCAAGAAAGTGTGTTCAGGGAGATTTCTCTCTCATAGACTTAGAGGTGGCAAAGAGTGTAAGAAGCAGCAATGTTTCTTACATTGCGGGAGGAAAGCTTGCATTTGTGAACTTGCCTACAAGGGCTTCAAAGCAGCTTACGTTGCTTAGTACATGGATCCCTAGGAATCAAGATTAGCTTCACTTATACTATACTGGACTGAATGTGGTAATTACTACCGATCTGACATATATAAATAGAATCTAATTTATTTTGGATAATAAATACAGACTTGAATACAGAAATAAGAAGATAGACATAGGACTTCACCCTTATAACTTGTAAACAGTAATTCAATGTTAAAGGACCAGTCAACACATTAGATTTGCATAATCAACAAATGCAAGATAACAAGACAATGCAATAGCACTTAGTCTGAACTTCAAATGAGTAGTAGATTTTTTTCTAACAATTTTAAAAAGTTATGTCTTTTTCCACTCCCCCTGTACCATGTGACAGCCATCAGCCAATCACAAATGCATACACGTACCATGTGACAGCCATCAGCCAATCACAAATGCATACACGCTTATTCTTGTACATGCTCAGTAGGACCGGGTGACTCCAAAAGTTTAAATATAAAAATATTGTGCACATTTTTTTAATGGGAGTAAATTGGAAAGTTGTTTAAAATGGCATGCTCTATCTGAATAATGAAAGTTTAATTTTGATTGAGTGTCCCTTTAAATTTGTCCAATCCTGAAAATGTATAAATAAGGAAAAATTCTAGACTCAGATCATAAATCCTTTTAAGATGAAACTACATTCATATTATTATTGTTAAATAAGGTATAAAGTATCTTCTAGAACCAAACACCATCTAATAGCGCAGATCAACTGTGCTGACAGCGCCATATGTTAAAAGGGATTTTCAAAGTCATAAAATCTTTGCTAGCTTAGCAGTTTATCACAATCTATCATTTGATAATTTTTTGCATCTCACTGCTGCACATACTCTCTTTTTAGTGTCAGTGTGATCTCAATCAGTTGTTTTCATTGTTTAACAGCAGCACTTTTCACATTGTTGTTTTGGTGAAAAATTATCTTATGCAAAACATGTACCAGTCATGTTTTGCTGAGCTGATCACAGCATTTACATGGCCAATTTTTACTGAATGAATTCCACATTAAAAGGACTTGATAAACCCAGGACTATATTTTTAAAATGATTACTGAGTACTCCAAAGGGGACATTAATTTTGCATGTGGTCAAATCACATACTGGCATTACCCCCACCATATTGGATAATATTAGGAGGCAACTTGACCAGATATAAATGTTACACGCTCAAATAAAAATTAAAAAAGATAATCAACATTCCAACATGCACACTTTCCCACTATACCAATAATGCCCTATTCAAATCTCTTAAAGGGACATACACACATATCACTATTGTTTTGGAGTACAACAGATTAATTGAACCCATGCCACCTATTGGCAACACTGCACACTATTAAACAAGATTTAACAAAATACAGGCCTTTCAGCATGTGATGTTATTGAGAAAAACACAAAATCACCATTTTGTTTGTACTTAACTCCGAACATTTGATTATGGATTTACAAAGTTGTGAAATTAACAACTCAGATAACAATTTTGTGTTTTTTAGGAGGTAACTATTTCAAGCTTCAGGTGGAATTAATGGCAGAAGAATTTAGGGATTGTGATCACTGTAAAAACAGCCTTAAAATAGAGACCACAGTTCAAAAATTGATTTCAAGCACAAGACTGTGATAAACCCATAAGTTAGGGAGTTCCATACATATAGCATGATTATAGCAGGCTATCTTATTCACTGCCTTATTTAGCATTACATTGAACGTTGCAGATAGATGCATTTGTCTCACTGTATAACAATGAGAATACAAACAATTACACATTTCTAGGGACAACTATTTGTATAAAAAGTAGGTAGAAAATACCGAATATATAAGATATCAGCCGCTCATCTAGAATAGTGTATAGTTCTGCACAGCAGAGATTATAGCATGACAAAGTAGATGACCAGCTCTTAAATTTGCGTTAGCATGAGGTCTACCTGCAATAAAGCCTCTGATGCATAACCAATAAGCCTATTGCTAGCCCATT
Source organism: Bombina bombina (assembly GCF_027579735.1). Classification (NCBI taxonomy): domain Eukaryota; kingdom Metazoa; phylum Chordata; class Amphibia; order Anura; family Bombinatoridae; genus Bombina; species Bombina bombina. Next base: position 628,759,549 of record NC_069500.1, read on the forward strand.
TCAAGAGATGCAAAAGAAGATAGCAATGATAACTCAATTGGAGGTGACCTTGCAATCATATCATACTCAGCCTTGACAGTATTCCAAAAAACAAACCTATGGTTATGTAGAAGATGTTGTTTCTTATATACAAACAAATAGCAGACATGGAACATCAAGAAATATATACTTAATATTCATTAACAGTGTTAAGAGATAGATAAATATCCTTTTTAACCAGCTTTCCAATTACACTGTTAATTCATCTGTTTATGTTTCATCAACAGGTCAGAGTTTACAAAGTTGTACTTGATTTTGTTTTGTTTTTCATAAAGATTCTAATACATTCTATTATATTACTCATAATGACACATTTGGCAAAACACAGTTTTCTGCATCTGCTATGAAAAGCCTGCCAGGTTAGAGAAATAATTATAATAAATATGGACAGAGCTTAAAAGTTCCACTAGTCTACTAGTCTCAGGTGAGTACGAAAATTGCATCGGATGAGTCAAAATGTAAAAACTCAAAACTTTTAACCCCTGACTCATAAACTATAGTGATATTTTTCCACCCTGTATATGGATATTCATATATTTGTGTCATCATTAAAATATTAATAATAATAATAATATTTATTTTAGAGACATTTGGCTAGATTCAATGACACTCCATAGGCTGTTAAGACTCACTTCCCCTGTTTGTTTTAACATTTCATTCATGAGCATTCCTGCCATTTACATGTAAATTTGTACTAAGTGCCCCAATACATGAAATTTCATGCAGCAAACCATAACTGCAAATAAATTTATAAAAACAATAAAATAACAACTGTGACACAATTGAAAATGGGTGTTGTAAATGTTTGTAATTGTAATTTTTTTTTTTTTTTTTACTATTTGCATGTCTGTTTTAATAGGGTTAAATGAACTGGTTGGATAGAATGAGATCCATCTCAGAAGCCTCACAGAAGAGAATAAGGGTCTGACCATGGGCATTCAATGACTTTCTAGAGTTGTAGTTATGGTTTGTTTACCTAAAGCTCATTCAAGCATTCAGAATTCAATACTCTATTGCCCTTGGGAATTGCCTTGTATCAAGGATGAGTCTAAATAATAATAAAGCTCCTTTTTAAGTTTTAGGTTATTTTTTAAATTTTTTGTGTGCATATGCTAGAGTGGGTTATTGCGGTGTTTGTTTGTTTAATAAGGTTTTGTTATTTTTTTTTTGGAAAACACAGTAGCCTCATGTATTAAGAGGCGGGCGGACAGCTTCTAAACTTGCAAAGCTGTCTGCCTGCCTTCACTACAAACGGGCAGCGGATCTGTTGTCCTCTGGCCATATGTATCATTACACACTCATCGGAGTGTGTAATGTCCGCACCTTCATTTGTGCGACTAATCGCACGACTAAAGGGGCTGTCAATCACTGAGAGCAAACTGCTTCTTAAATTGCAGGAAACAGGCTCGCATATGCGAACCTGCCCCGCAAGGGCTCCAGAGCAGCTCTCGCTGCTTTGGACATGGAACCCCGTCTCTTTGACAGTTGAACTCTCGCTGCTTTGGACATAGAACCCCGTCTCTTTGACAGTTGATCTTGTTCTATGTGGTGAGATGTGTACACTTAAAATATAATTGCTGCTTGCAGCTTCATCAGTTATTATGTAGCTGATTTCACCAATTTGCCCCTGAGAAGAGAGGTAGTTACAAAACACTTTACATTCCGCAAATTTCAAGTTGTGATGTTGTGGAAAGTTTTTTTAGTATGATTTTTACAAATGAGTTTGATTGAATCTGGCCAACCTATAATGGAGATGTTCTGACTTGAAATATTACTGTTTACAGTTTATAAGGGAGAAGTCCTATGTTTATCTTTTATTTCTGTATTCAAGTCTGTATTTACCTTATTATCCATACTGTTTCTATTAAACTTATTTCAGCTTGTACATTTTACATTTCACAATGTTATATTTTTCTTATTGTGATCAGCTCTATTTCAAAAATTATATTTGAAAAAGATATCTTGAGATTTTGTTAGGTACCACTCATTCATCATATAAAGGAACCCAGTTATAAAATGCTCTACCAGATTATGCTGCTCATGATGTTCTTGAAGGAGTGTGTAACTTAAAAGGGACATGAAACCCAAAATTGTTCTTTCAGGATATAGAAAGAGCATGCAATTTTAAACAACTTTCTAATTTACTTCTATAATCTATTTTGCTTCAATCTCTTGATATCCTTTGCTAAAAAGCATATCTACATAGGCTCAGTAGCTGCTGATTGTTGGATGCACATAGATGCCTCGTGTGATTGGCTCACCCATGTGCTATTTCTTCAACAAATGATATCTAAAGAATGAGGCAAAATATATAATAGAAGCAAATAGGAATGGTGTTTAAAATTGTTTTCTCTATCTGAATCATGAAAGAAATTTTTTAGGTTTAGTGTCCCTTTAACTTTATTTGTAGGGATAAAAAAATTACAACAAATGAGAATTTGTTAAAACATTTTCATTGTTATACAGTTATTTTTTTTACACCAGAATACTCAGAATTTTTATAGCAAAGTTAATAAATAATGTAAGTTAAATTCTAAATTTGTTGAAACTTTTTATAAAAATAGTATTTTTTAAAATTCTCATATTTAATTGATTCTTAGTTTTATCTGGCTGAGGTTTCTTTGAAACAGTGCAAAATAAAATCTCAAATAATATAAAAGAACAGATATGATTTCTGCAAAACAAAAAAAAATTACATCTGTCTTCGATATTTTGTAAATTAGCTTATTAATCTTGTGTTTACATTTGCAACACACAAAAGTAATAAATATTGTATGAATAGTGTTGCCAGAGTAAACAATGAACAACAGTGGTCTATAGTTCTGCTAATTGCTAGTATACTATTTAAGAACAATATATAAATCATTTTATAGAAAATATTATTGGTGGAGTTATATGCAATTAGCAAATTAAATAACTTTTATAAATAATAATTAAGAATGCCTTTCCATTTCTCTTTGGTTTAGGTGAAACCTTTTCTACAACCACTAGTCTGTGCTGTTGTCTAAGTTTTGAATTAATGTTTAACATTGGAAATTTTAAGAAAATGTTGTAGGATTTTGATTTTGAATGAAAGATGGTTTAGGACAGATACTTTTATATTTGTATTATTGCTGCTTTCAGCCATATAGATCACCCAGACACTATACATGCATCTATCTATCTGTCTGTCTGTCTGTCTGACTGTCTTGATCTAAGTATCTTTATCTATCTATCTATCTATCTATCTATCTATCTATCTATCTATCTATCTGGGATAACGTATCCTTTGTCTTACAAAAACATATAAATTGAGGAGGTATGTTAAATTCTAAGTTTCATTAATGTTTATTCAATATCTCTCTCTCTGTTTTTTCTTTCTTTCTTTCTTTCTTTCTTTCTTTCTTTCTTTCTTTCTTTCTTTCTTTCTTTCTTTCATCTGTCTAAGTTATAATGACCTTTGTCTTTTGCAAACTAATACATTGATGAGATATGTTAACTTCTAAGTTTAATGTTCAAAAGTAATTACCCCTCTCTTTTTCTATCTATTTATCTATCAATCTATCTATCTTATAATATCCTTTGTCTTATGAAAAATAAATTGGTGAGATATGTTAACCTCTAAGTTTAATGTTAAATATTCAGTCTCAGATAATTGCCACATAGGCATGTCTGTGTATAGACTGGCTGCTATTGGCCCCCCCTCAGCACTTGACCCTGGTGCTACTTCACCTGCTCCATCTATGTATGTATCTATCAATCAATCTATCTATAATCTATCCATCTATCTGTCTATCTATCTATCTATCTATCATCCATCTATCCATCTATCCATCTATCTATCTGTCATCTATCCATCATCTAACTATCTATCTATCTATCTATCTATCTATCTATCTATCTATCATCTATCTATCTATCTATCTATCTATTTATCTATCTGTCTGTCTGTCTGTCTGTATGTCTGTCATGCCTCAAAGACACACAAATACATTTTGAATGTATATGACCTTTCTTGAAGTGAAAATAGATGTTATGAATTCAAACAGCAAAATACCAACTAAAATAATAAACTTGATGTTCTCTGTTTTGTAATTCTAAAACAAGGTTTAAATCCATGAAGGCAACTGTGAATTTAAAAATAACAAAGATAAATTATGGACAGCTAAGCTGCAAAAGCGATTTATTTCATCTAGAGAATAGGCTGTTTCTAAGCTATTAGAATGCATCTGAAACTTCTACACTACAATACACATTTCTAAAGCATGCAAGTTGGAAATAAAAATTGGTTGGAAAGGCATAGATTTTCAATTACTAAACAAAGTAAAATCTAAATGTGTATTAGACTGAACACGGAAATAAAAGGCCTAAGGGTTTATTTGCTTGTATTTCATTATGAACATTTGGACAAAGCATTCAGGCCATAAACAAATTACAGCGTTTACAGTGCTTCCACTACAATAACAGCTGCTAAATGCATTCTTAATTCTTTTTTGGATTACAATTCCTTTTTTACTCCTGCTAAAAACTTAAGAAGCCAAACCCTATTTATTTGTCGTTTATTGAGTAACAACAATGACAAAAGCTAACCTTGTTTATTCCATTAAAAGTCCAAATTGGCTCCTCCAAATATGGCAAGTGGTAGAGGAAGTTTGACAACAACACAACAGCACCAATTGTGGTGTTAATGTATGCAAAAGGTTTGCACACTCTGCTGGCATAGTAATTAACTGTAAATCTACAGTAAAGGTTTGGAACTACAATGGGCCAGATTACAAGTATAGTACTAATTGACGCTCCCGTTTGAGCGTTAATTGCTCTAGAACTAAACTTTTTGTGCTTGTCAGGTTGCGCTCGTATTATGAGTTGAAAGTAACTATTTTCTCTCGCGCTAACCTAATGAGTGCAAAAAGCTGAACTTAGAATATTGTGTGCATGTTTACGTAGACCCCCTTAGAAGTCAATAGAGCAAATTCAGTGGAAAAAACCTACACCTTACTGGCTCGCAAACCTGATTCTATATTCTTAAGTGCGCTAACACGGCATGAAAATAAGAGTATTTTACATGACAATGTTCTTCACATAGAAGAATATGTTCTATTATTCATAAATAAATATTTCTATATATATATGATTTTTCTTACATTATATATCTATACCTACATGTGTATATATATATATATATATATATATATATATATATATATATATATATATATATATATATATATATATACAGGGAGTGCAGAATTATTAGGCAAATGAGTATTTTGACCACATCATCCTCTTTATGCATGTTGTCTTACTCCAAGTTGTATAGGCTCGAAAGTCTACTACCAATTAAGCATATTAGGTGATGTGCATCTCTGTAATGAGAAGGGGTGTGGTCTAATGACATCAACACCCTATATCAGGTGTGCATAATTATTAGGCAACTTCCTTTCCTTTGGCAAAATGGGTCAAAAGAAGGACTTGACAGGCTCAGAAAAGTCAAAAATAGTGAGATATCTTGCAGAGGGAGGCAGCACTCTTAAAATTGCAAAGCTTCTGAAGCGTGATCATCGAACAATCAAGCGTTTCATTCAAAATAGTCAACAGGGTCGCAAGAAGCGTGTGGAAAAACCAAGGCGCAAAATAACTGCCCATGAACTGAGAAAAGTCAAGCGTGCAGCTGCCAAGATGCCACTTGCCACCAGTTTGGCCATATTTCAGAGCTGCAACATCACTGGAGTGCCCAAAAGCACAAGGTGTGCAATACTCAGAGACATGGCCAAGGTAAGAAAGGCTGAAAGACGACCACCACTGAACAAGACACACAAGCTGAAACGTCAAGGCTGGGCCAAGAAATATCTCAAGACTGATTTTTCTAAGGTTTTATGGACTTATGAAATGAGAGTGAGTCTTTATGGGCCAGATGGATGGGCCCGTGGCTGGATTGGTAAAGGGCAGAGAGCTCCAGTCCGACACAGACGCCAGCAAGGTGGAGGTGGAGTACTGGTTTGGGCTGGTATCATCAAAGATGAGCTTGTGGGGCCTTTTCGGGTTGAGGATGGAGTCAAGCTCAACTCCCAGTCCTACTGCCAGTTTCTGGAAGACACCTTCTTCAAGCAGTGGTACAGGAAGAAGTCTGCATCCTTCAAGAAAAACATGATTTTCATGCAGGACAATGCTCCATCACACGCGTCCAAGTACTCCACAGCGTGGCTGGCAAGAAAGGGTATAAAAGAAGAAAATCTAATGACATGGCCTCCTTGTTCACCTGATCTGAACCCCATTGAGAACCTGTGGTCCATCATCAAATGTGAGATTTACAAGGAGGGAAAACAGTACACCTCTCTGAACAGTGTCTGGGAGGCTGTGGTTGATGCTGCACGCAATGTTGATGGTGAACAGATCAAAACACTGACAGAATCCATGGATGGCAGGCTTTTGAGTGTCCTTGCAAAGAAAGGTGGCTATATTGGTCACTGATTTGTTTTTGTTTTGTTTTTGAATGTCAGAAATGTATATTTGTGAATGTTGATATGTTATATTGGTTTCACTGGTAAAAATAAATAATTTAAATGGGTATATATTTGTTTTTTGTTAAGTTGCCTAATAATTATGCACAGTAATAGTCACCTGCACACACAGATATCCCCCTAAAATAGCTATAACTAAAAACAAACTAAAAACTACTTCCAAAACTATTCAGCTTTGATATTAATGAGTTTTTTGGGTTCATTGAGAACATGGTTATTGTTCAATAATAAAATGAATCCTCAAAAATATAACTTGTCTAATAATTCTGCACTCCCTGTACACAGTATATATATATATATATATATATATATATATATATATATATAGATAGATAGATAGATAGATAGATAGATAGAGAGAGAGAGAGAAAGTCCCACAATGAATCCGCCCTCCTAGGGTTAACCACCTAGCTTTTTAGCTTGTATATAATAGGTATCCAAACAGCAACAAACTAGGATTTTCACCAAAGCATATGGTCAAATTTAATGATGTTGCAGGGATATGTTTTTGAAGAAGAGGAAACATATCCCCCGAAACGTCAATAAACCTCATGCTTTGGTAAAAATCCTGGTTTGTTGCTGTTTTTTGGATGCATATATATGAATATCTATTTATAAACACATAAAACATATCCTGCTATGTGCAGAACATTGGAATTACAATGTCTGTGTTAAAGCCCTTTGCCTGGCTTTTTTTTCTAACACCTGAGACCTACTATCTTTAAAATCTTATAACTTTTGTGTGCAATATTTTTTTTTTTTAATTTCCACTCAGAGTCATAATATGAGCAGTAAGCCCAACAAGCGCAAACACTAATTATAAGCCCCTTATCGCTTGCGGGGAAATGTTTGCGCTCAACTCGTAATCTGGCCCAAGGTGTTTTATGTCTCTCCTTTATCTTTTCAATTTTTTTCTGCAATCACTTTACATATATTGAAGCTTTACATTAATTGTATTGATATTTATTATTAATAAGTACACCATTCACTACAAAGTTATGGCTAAAATTAAAACTAAAGACCATACAAAGAGTAGGTCAGTAAATCATCAGACAAACTACATATTAATCCTCAATAACTAAAACATAATAAAACTGCTCGGCTGAGATTTTCCAGACCATATATTTCGACATTTTTAATCATGTAGCAATAGGAAGTACAGAATCTCCCTTTCTGTGAATGAATGCCTATAAGCACTAGTAGATCTCTTGGTGAGAGTGTACATTTAGTTTGTTTTAAATGTATTATCTTATTATTTGATTCATGTTCACGGTAAAAAAACTAAATTAGTAAATGATATTAAAAAGCAAGATAACCCGAGGTAGGTGCATTTGCTTTTCTATTCATTCCTCTGTCGTCTCCCAATTGGGATAACTTTGTATCAAACCAATAATCCTTAGGAAATCACATACTCTCATTCAGACATTAAACTGCATTTGCTGCGTTGTGCTAAGTGATATGATTCACATGAATTATGGATGCATTCTGATCAACTTTGGTCACATTACCATTTACAAGCCCTCTTGAGATATTTTAACATTATTCCGTGATTACTTACTAGTTCAATATTTTACAATGAATAAAATTAACATGGCTTTTGAAGGAGTAAGGGGATTAAGGAAGATTATTGAACATGAAGTGTGGCAAGCCAATTCTCTAAAGGTTTTAAAGTAATGTTTGAAGCATGGAAAAAGTAGATAGACATGTGTGTAATTTCCTATGCTCTCCTTACATTAGATTTGTATTGTGGCATTGTTTTACTTGAATAAACAGTAACCTTATGTATAAAGAAAATCATTAAACAGGTATACAATGTCCAGTATTTTAAACTAATTGTTTTGTCATTTGTAATGTCTATTTTGATCACAATGTAAAGAGACACAAACGTGTGGATTATCTATTTTTTTTTTTTTATTATTATTTAGCTGGCAGAAATCGCTGTAATTTTAATTAGTGAAAAACACAAAAGTATTGTTAATATTATTATCTGTGCAATGGTACACGTATGTGGAGTGATGCATTAAAGGAACATTAAAGCCATTTTTATATATGGATTAGAAATGAATCAATGCATTGAAAATTGTATTCATGCAAAATAAATGTTTAAAAAAACATTTAAAAGTGCCATGTTGGAAAGATATGTATTGTGTATCCAAACCAGGGAGTAACCTCTTATAAACCAATTAATTACGCATATCTTTGCTGTGTCCAAATAGAGACAAATATAAATGAGCCTTTGTACATATCAAGCAATCACTGTACATCATGTAGCTGGGTCAGGGTTCCGAGTTACTCAGAAAGCACTTAAAGGGACAGTCAAGTCCCCAAAAAAACTTTTATTATTCAATTAGGGCATATTATTTTAAACAACTTTCCAATTTACTTGTATCACCAATTTTGCTTTGTTCTCTTGGTATTTTTAGTTGAAAGCTAAACCTAGGAGGTTTATATGCTAATTTCTTAGACCTTGAAGGCCGCCTTTAATCTGAAAGCATTTTGACAGTTTTTCACCACTAGAGGGAGTTAGTTCATGTGTTTCATATAGATAACAATGAGCTCAAGCAAGTAAAGTTACCTAGGAGTAAGCCCTGATTGGCTAAAATGCAAGTCTGTCAAAAGAACTGAGCGGATCATGTTGGACAGACAGTTAATAAATTGACCCCTAAGTGTTTAATGTCAGAAACTTTTAAATGTTTGAAAATATTTTACTTTGAATAATATACTTAGCAGTCATATTAGTACAGCATTATATATTCATATTTCAGATATTGGTTCTCATTCCTTAAAAATTGCTATCTCAATATATTTTCTTCTATGAAAAGAGAGAACTACTGTCTTAGAAACGGGCACTATGGAAATGAACCTCTAGTAAGTGACTGCAAGGTTAACATGGGAGCCCCAAGCACTGCTAAAAACTATCGGCTAGATTACGAGTTGTGCGTTAGGGTAAAAAAGCAGCGTTAAGAGGTCCTAACGCTGCTTTTTACGCCCGCTGGTATTACGAGTCTTGAAGGTTTAGGGTCACCGCACACTTCTTTGGCCTTACCGCAAAACGACTTACGTAAACTTCGTAAAGTCTTTTTTCTATGGGACTTCCATAGCACCGGTATTACAAGTCTGTCCTGGGAGGCCAAAAAGTGAGCGGTACACCCTACCCTGTCAAGAGTCCTAACGCATTTAAAAGTCAGTAGTTAAGAGTTTTATGGTACAACGCCGTAGCATAAAACTCATAACTAAAGTGCTAAAAAGTACACTAACACCCATAAACTACCTATTAACCCCTAAACCGAGGCCCTCCCACATCGCAAACACTATAATAAAAATTTTAACCCCTAATCTGCTGCTCCGTACACCGCCGCCACCTACATTATATTTATGAACCCCTAATCTGCTGCCCCCAACATCGCCAACACCTACATTATATTTATTAACCCCTAATCTGCCGCCCCCAATGTCGCTGTCTCTTACCTACACTTATTAACCCCTAATCTGCCGCCCCAACGTCGCCACCAGTTAAAAAGTTATCCTTAGTAGAAATGTATCTATTCTCTATTAGTGCATATTGAAGTAGGTTCAGGAACCTGCTCATGACATAAGTAGTACTTTTATATAACAATAGTACAAACAGTGTAACAAACAGCTGCCTTAAAGTTCTAAAGAAACTGAGTCTACCTCAATATATTGTAATTGAAAGGAGATCATTTTAACAAAGTATGGCAAGAGAAAAATATAAATTTAATAAAGAAATGATTCATGAAATTCAAATTTTGATTTCTCTGTGCCCTTTTTCAATTCCTGCATCACTTTTTGTATTATGATAGTTGCAAAAATTACCATTTATTTTAGCTGTACTAATTATAAATATAATATATGTATACAATAGCAGATGCTACATTAGTGTACTTAGTGTACTACAGCCTGTATTATACATGTGTTTTTTTTCCAACAAACCCCAAAAGAAGGGGAGAAAGATAAGGGTTATTCTAACACTCTTTCTCTATTGAAAATATATAAAGGTATAAAACTTAACCTTTAATAAATAAATATTGTTATACAAAGCAGGTAATCCTGCTAGATAGTAACCACCAATTTTAAGAAAAACTGTGGAATTGCCCCCCTATTTCCTGGACGATAACTGCAGAGGTCTTCTTCAGGTGACAGGGACATTACAAATAGTAAAAAACGCGTTTCGGCCTTTGCGAACATTGTGTAGACGCTTTTGTCCCATTTACATTGTAAACATACAGGGCTAAGAAATTACTAGGACTATAAAACATTGTGATTCCGTAGTGAAGAGAGCGTCTAAAATAAAATAAAATGTCCTCCTAACTGGAACCCTTAAATGCATTAAGTCCTAAAGAGAGTAACTATTAGAGGGCTACATCCAAAACTAACCAATTCTATTGTGTTTTGTTGTCTCTTAATACCATCCTCTCAATGTCATATTTTTACCCCCAACATACCTATCCTGTAACTCAGTGGCATATACAAGTGTAAAAAAACAGAATTTATGCTTACCTGATAAATTACTTTCTCCAACGGTGTGTCCGGTCCACGGCGTCATCCTTACTTGTGGGATATTCTCTTCCCCAACAGGAAATGGCAAAGAGCCCAGCAAAGCTGGTCACATGATCCCTCCTAGGCTCCGCCTTCCCCAGTCATTCGACCGACGTAAAGGAGGAATATGCATAGGAGAAATCATATGATACCGTGGTGACTGTAGTTAGAGAAAATAATTCATCAGACCTGATTAAAAAACCAGGGCGGGCCGTGGACCGGACACACCGTTGGAGAAAGTAATTTATCAGGTAAGCATAAATTCTGTTTTCTCCAACATAGGTGTGTCCGGTCCACGGCGTCATCCTTACTTGTGGGAACCAATACCAAAGCTTTAGGACACGGATGATGGGAGGGAGCAAATCAGGTCACCTAGATGGAAGGCACCACGGCTTGCAAAACCTTTCTCCCAAAAATAGCCTCAGAAGAAGCAAAAGTATCAAATTTGTAAAATTTGGTAAAAGTGTGCAGTGAAGACCAAGTCGCTGCCTTACATATCTGATCAACAGAAGCCTCGTTCTTGAAGGCCCATGTGGAAGCCACAGCCCTAGTGGAATGAGCTGTGATTCTTTCAGGAGGCTGCCGTCCGGCAGTCTCATAAGCCAATCGGATGATGCTTTTAAGCCAAAAAGAGAGAGGGGTAGAAGTTGCTTTTAGACCTCTCCTTTTACCAGAATAAACAACAAACAAGGAAGATGTTTGTCTGAAATCCTTTGTAGCCTCTAAATAGAATTTTAGAGCACGAACTACATCCAAATTGTGCAACAAACGTTCCTTCTTTGAAACTGGATTCGGACACAAAGAAGGCACAACTATCTCCTGGTTAATATTTTTGTTAGAAACAACTTTCGGAAGAAAACCAGGTTTAGTACGTAAAACCACCTTATCTGCATGGAACACCAGATAAGGAGGAGAACACTGCAGAGCAGATAACTCTGAAACTCTTCTAGCAGAAGAAATTGCAACCAAAAACAAAACTTTCCAAGATAATAACTTAATATCTACGGAATGTAAGGGTTCAAACGGAACCCCTTGAAGAACTGAAAGAACTAAATTGAGACTCCAAGGAGGAGTCAAAGGTTTGTAAACAGGCTTGATTCTAACCAGAGCCTGAACAAAAGCTTGAGCATCTGGCACAGCCGCCAGCTTTTTGTGAAGTAAAACAGATAAAGCAGAAATCTGTCCCTTCAAAGAACTTGCAGATAATCCTTTCTCCAAACCCTCTTGTAGAAAGGATAGAATCTTAGGAATTTTTATCTTGTTCCATGGGAATCCTTTCGATTCGCACCAACAGATATATTTTTTCCATACTTTATGGTAAATTTTTCTAGTTACAGGCTTTCTAGCCTGAATAAGAGTATCAATGACAGAATCTGAGAACCCACGCTTTGATAAAATCAAGCGTTCAATCTCCAAGCAGTCAGTTGGAGTGAGGCCAGATTCGGATGTTCGAACGGACCTTGAACAAGAAGGTCCCGTCTCAAAGGTAGCTTCCATGGTGGAGCCGATGACATATTCACCAGGTCTGCATACCAAGTTCTGCGTGGCCACGCAGGAGCTATCAAGATCACCGAAGCCCTCTCCTGATTGATCCTGGCTACCAGCCTGGGAATGAGAGGAAACTGTGGGAATACATAAGCTAGGTTGAAGGTCCAGGGCGCTACTAGTGCATCTACTAGAGTCGCCTTGGGATCCCTGGATCTGGACCCGTAGCAAGGAACCTTGAAGTTCTGACGAGACGCCATCAGATCCATGTCTGGAATGCCCCATAATTGAGTTATGTGGGCAAAGATTTCCGGATGGAGTTCCCACTCCCCCGGATGAAATGTCTGACGACTCAGAAAATCCGCTTCCCAATTTTCCACTCCTGGGATGTGGATTGCAGACAAGTGGCAGGAGTGAATCTCCGCCCATTGAATTACTTTGGTCACTTCTTCCATCGCCAGGGAACTCCTTGTTCCCCCCTGATGGTTGATATATGCAACAGTCGTCATGTTGTCTGATTGAAACCTTATGAATTTGGCCTTTGCTAGTTGAGGCCAAGCCTTGAGAGCATTGAATATCGCTCTCAGTTCCAGAATGTTTATCGGGAGAAGAGATTCTTCCCGAGACCATAGACCCTGAGCTTTCAGGGGTTTCCAGACCGCGCCCCAGCCCACCAGACTGGCGTCGGTCGTGACAATGACCCACTCTGGTCTGCGGAAGCTCATCCCTTGAGACAGGTTGTCCAGGGTCAGCCACCAACGGAGTGAATCTCTGGTCCTCTGATCTACTTGGATCGTCGGGGACAAGTCTGTATAATCCCCATTCCACTGTCTGAGCATGCACAGTTGTAATGGTCTTAGATGAATTCGCGCAAAAGGAACTATGTCCATTGCCGCAACCATCAAACCTATTACTTCCATGCACTGCGCTATGGAAGGAAGAAGAACAGAATGAAGTACTTGACAAGAGCTTAGAAGTTTGATTTTCTGGCCTCTGTCAGAAAAATCTTCATTTCTAAGGAGTCTATTATTGTTCCCAAGAAGGGAACTCTTGTTGACGGGAATAGAGAACTTTTTTCTACGTTCACTTTCCACCCGTGAGATCTGAGAAAGGTTAGGACAATGTCCGTATGAGCCTTTGCTTGTGGCAGAGACGACGCTTGAATCAGTATGTCGTCCAAGTAAGGTACTACTGCAATGCCCCTTGGCCTTAGCACCGCTAGAAGGGACCCTAGTACCTTTGTGAAAATTCTTGGAGCAGTGGCTAATCCGAATGGAAGTGCCACAAACTGGTAATGCTTGTCCAGAAAGGCGAACCTTAGGAACCGATGATGTTCCTTGTGGATAGGAATATGTAGATACGCATCCTTTAAATCCACCGTGGTCATGAATTGACCTTCCTGGATGGTAGGAAGAATTGGCCGAATGGTTTCCATTTTGAACGATGGAACCCTGAGAAATTTGTTTAGGATCTTGAGATCCAAAATTGGCCTGAATGTTCCCTCTTTTTTGGGAACTATGAACAGATTGGAGTAAAACCCCATCCCTTGTTCTCCTAATGGAACAGGATGAATCACTCCCATTTTTAACAGGTCTTCTACACAATGTAAGAATGCCTGTCTTTTTATTTGGTCTGAAGACAATTGAGACCTGTGGAACCTTCCCCTTGGGGGTAGTTCCTTGAATTCCAGGAGATAACCTTGAGAAACTATTTCTAGTGCCCAAGGATCCTGAACATCTCTTGCCCAAGCCTGAGCGAAGAGAGAGAGTCTGCCCCCCACCAGATCCGGTCCCGGATCGGGGGCCAGCATCTCATGTGTCTTAGTAGCGGTAGCAGGCTTCTTGGCCTGCTTACCTTTGTTCCAGCCTTGCATCGGTCTCCAGGCTGGCTTGGTTTGAGAAGAATTACCCTCTTGCTTAGAGGATGTAGAATTTGAGGCTGGTCCGTTTCTGCGAAAGGGACGAAAATTTGTTTTATTTTTAGCCTTAAAAGACCTATCCTGAGGAAGGGCGTGGCCCTTTCCCCCAGTGATGTCTGAAATAATCTCTTTCAAGTCAGGGCCAAACAGCGTTTTCCCCTTGAAAGGGATGTTAAGCAATTTGTTCTTGGAGGACACATCCGCTGACCAAGACTTTAGCCAAAGCGCTCTGCGCGCCACAATAGCAAAACCTGAATTTTTCACCGCTAATCTAGCTAATTGCAAAGTGGCGTCTAAGGTAAAAGAGTTAGCCAATTTAAGTGCTTGAACTCTGTCCATAACCTCCTCATAAGAAGATGCTTTATTGAGCGACTTTTCTAGTTCTTCGAACCAGAAACACGCTGCTGTAGTGACAGGAACAATGCATGAAATTGGTTGTAGAAGGTAACCTTGCTGAACAAACATCTTTTTAAGCAAACCCTCTAATTTTTTATCCATAGGATCTTTGAAAGCACAACTATCTTCTATAGGGATAGTGGTGCGTTTGTTTAAAGTAGAAACCGCCCCCTCGACCTTGGGGACTGTCTGCCATAAGTCCTTCCTGGGGTCGACCATAGGAAATAATTTCTTAAATATAGGGGGAGGGACAAAAGGTATGCCGGGCCTTTCCCATTCTTTATTTACAATGTCCGCCACCCGCTTGGGTATAGGAAAAGCTTCGGGGGGCACCGGGACCTCTAGGAACTTGTCCATCTTACATAATTTCTCTGGAATGACCAAATTGTCACAATCATCCAGAGTAGATAACACCTCCTTAAGCAGAGCGCGGAGATGTTCCAATTTAAATTTGAATGTAATAACGTCAGGTTCAGCTTGTTGAGAAATTTTTCCTGAATCTGAAATTTCTCCCTCAGACAAAACCTCCCTGGCCCCTTCAGACTGGTGTAAGGGCATGTCAGAACCATTATCATCAGCGTCCTCATGCTCTTCAGTATCTAAAACAGAGCAGTCGCGCTTTCGCTGATAAGTGGGCATTTTGGCTAAAATGTTTTTAATAGAATTATCCATTACAGCCGTTAATTGTTGCATAGTAAGGAGGATTGGCGCATTAGATGAACTAGGGACCTCCTGAGTGGGCAAGACTGGTGTAGACATAGAAGGAGATGATGCAGTACCATGCTTACTCCCCTCACTTAAGGAATCATTTAGGGCAACATTATTATCAGTGGCATCATTGTCCCTACTTTGTTTGTCACATTCAACACATATATTTAAATGGAGAGGAACCTTGGCTTCCGAACATACAGAACATCGTCTATCTGATGGTTCAGACATGTTAATAGGCATAAACTTGATAACAAAGCACAAAAAACGTTTTAAAATAAAACCGTTACTGTCACTTTAAATTTTAAACTGAACACACTTTATTACTGAATATGTGCAAAAGTATGAAGGAATTGTTCAAAATTCACCAAAATTTCACCACAGTGTCTTAAAACCTTAAAAGTATTGCACACCAAATTTGAAAGCTTTAACTCTTAAAATAACGGAACCGGAGCCGTTTTTACATTTAACCCCTATACAGTCCCTGGTATCTGCTTTGCTGAGACCCAACCAAGCCCAGAGGGGAATACGATACCAAATGACGCCTTCAATAAGCTTTTTCAGTGGATCTGAGCTCCTCACACATGCATCTGCATGCCTTGCTTCTCAAAAACAACTGCGCATTAGTGGCGCGAAAATGAGGCTCTGCCTATGACTAGAAAAGGCCCCCAGTGAAAAAGGTGTCCAATACAGTGCCTGCCGTTTTTTTAACAGAATTCCCAAGATTAAAATAACTCTTCAAAGTTATAAACCATTAAATATGCTTATAAAGTAATCGTTATAGCCCAGAAAAATGTCTACCAGTCTTTAAAGCCCTTGTGAAGCCCTTTATTCTTATATTTAAAACTAAGAAAATGGCTTACCGGATCCCATAGGGAAAATGACAGCTTCCAGCATTACCAAGTCTTGTTAGAAATGTGTCATACCTCAAGCAGCAAAAGTCTGCTCACTGTTTCCCCCAACTGAAGTTAATTCATCTCAACAGTCCTGCGTGGAAACAGCCATCGATTTTAGTAACGGTTGCTAAAATCATTTTCCTCTTACAAACAGAAATCTTCATCTCTTTTCTGTTTCAGAGTAAATAGTACATACCAGCACTATTTTAAAATAACAAACTCTTGATTGAAGAATAAAAACTACATTTAAACACCAAAAAACTCTTAGCCATCTCCGTGGAGATGTTGCCTGTGCAACGGCAAAGAGAATGACTGGGGAAGGCGGAGCCTAGGAGGGATCATGTGACCAGCTTTGCTGGGCTCTTTGCCATTTCCTGTTGGGGAAGAGAATATCCCACAAGTAAGGATGACGCCGTGGACCGGACACACCTATGTTGGAGAAATCATATACCACACATTTTACAGGAACACCCAGTAGTTGTTGGATTCATTAATGCCCTTGGGCATCACGCAATCCAACCTAAAAATCCACTTGGTTTCTTTTTTAAGCAGCTGATTTTCACAATCTCCTCCTCTGATGCTTGGTCTCAATTTCTCCAAACCCCAACATCTTAAAGTTCTTGTATCACCATTATGGTGTTGCGGCAACACTGGTGATTTTCTTTTCGTTCTTAACATCTTTTTAAGCTGTCCTAACATTGCTCAAGTGTTCTGTGATTCTGGTAACAAGTGACCTTGTTGTCATGCCTACCTAAAAAAAGTTGCAGCTACAGAAGATACAATAAATGACAAATGTACTGTACTGGCAGACTTTACATGAGCCACATTGGACTGAGCCTTTATAAAGAAGTTTTTTTTTTTGGCATTTCTATTAAAGTGACTCCTTGTTAGGTAGTCCCTTATATTTTTTTGATCTTCTAAAGGTGAACATAGGGTTATCTGCAACCAACATTTTCAGCTGTTCGTCTGCCTTTAATACATGCCAATGTTTGGAAAATATATTTTTAATCTGAGCACTTTCATGGGAGTATGTGGAGATAAATCTAATGGGGTTAGTTGTGACACTCACTTTAGGTTTCAACAACTCACTCCTTTCTGATATGCCATGAATAACCCTTATGAAATAGTTTATCTCGTAAGTCTTGTACAGCTATTTTGAAAGACTCATATGTGGAGCAATTTCTTCTGATATGAAGATATTCCCCAACCCTTTTATTGTAGATGGATGGTGACTGCTCTCTGCACATAGAATATTAATTGTAGCTGTTGGTTTCCTATAAGAATCCGTTTCCAATTATCATTAGTATTTCTAATAACCAGATTAAGAAACTTCACTTTTTCTTTATATGCTGTATATGTTAGATAAAGACCAAATGGGTTGTAGTTTAATTCTTTTATGAAATCCTGCACTATCTCCTCTGGTCCATTCCACACAAAGAACACATCATCGATGTATCTGGACCAGTGGGATATACACTTTGTATATTCTTTTAGAGAGTCATGATTAACTAATGTTTCCTCCCACCATCCCAAGTAAATATTCGCATAAGTAGGGGCACACAATGTACGCATCACTGTGCCCCTAACCTGCAGGTAAAATCTATCATCAAAAACAAAATAATTTTGTTCCAACACAAACTTGAGCAACCTGATGAGAAACTCCTTAGTTTCATCCTTCATATTCATTTCTTTCTTCAGATAGTGTGCTACTGCCTTACACCCCCACTGTGTTTGTATACTGGTGTACAAGGATTCAACATCGCAGGTTACTAAGATTAAATCTTTCATAATATTAAGATCTTGGATTTTATTCAGGATATGCATGGAATCTCTAGTATGGGACAGGAGTGAATTCACAATGTGTCTTCACCTCGCATCTAGATATATGTTTGCCTTTTCTGTCATAGATTGTATCCCTGACACAATGGGTCTTCCAGGGGGACAGGAAATGTTTTTAAGCACTTTGGGAAGCATATAAAATGTGGCTATTTTGGGGTTAGTTACACTTAAAGGGACAGTATACACCAATTTTCATATAACTGTATGTAATAAACACTACTATAAAAAATAAGATGCACAGATACTGATATAAAAATCCAGTATAAAACTGTTTCAAAACTTAATTAGAAGCTCTCAGTTTAGCTTTGTTGAAAAGGTAGTTGCAATAGAAAAGAGAAGTGGTGTGAGTACTAGCTTAAAGGTATTTAGCTATCTATTCCTGCAAGGGATCATTAATTCCTCAAAAATGATCCAATAGTGTGTAAAAAGGAAAAAGTGTGTGGAACAGAAGTGCTCCTAAGAAACAGAGCTTACCATACAAAAAATTACAACGTGTGATAAAAGATATATATATATATATGAAGATGATCGGAATATATAAAATTATATTCCTATAAAAATAATAAATAAATAATAAATAATATATATGGATCCTGGGATTGGATAAAAAAGTGTGACGTGTGTGACAAAAAAGTGGGTTAAAGTGCTCAGAAAGCCAATTTAAACGCACCCAAAAAAAGAAAAAAGAAAAAATAAGAAAATATATATTATATATAAGTATAGTTATACTTTAGCTTAATGACAGATATATATATATCTGATGTATGGATGTGACAAAATGCGCAAAACTAATAATACATAAATCAAATATATCAAATTCATTTGAAAATTACCATCGCTAATATATCATACTAGAAAGGATTAATAAAAATGATATATATTAAAAGTTAGATACCGGCATCAAAAATATAAAAAAGGGTATAAAAAGGCTATATCCAGATATAACATTCCTATACACGTCTATATAGTTGTATATCAGAACACTAGATGTGCTATTGATATGGGACAATAAAAAAAGGTAGCAGGAAAGCCCACTGCAAGTGGGAAATAAGACTCTCCCCTTTCTTTCGCATATGAAAAGACCCTTTACACAAACAGGAGTAAGCTGAAGTAGGTATCTGACGGTATTCTGCTAAAATTTGGGGGTTGGTTAGGAGTCTGAAAATCAGTGCAATGTTATTAAATATAAGCAAAACTATACATTTAAAAAAAAAACTTCATAGGCTATATCAATAGATCATCTGCAAAACATTTATGCAAAGAAAAAAATAGTGTATAATGTCCCTTCAGGGCAAGATTGGGCCACCGGGATACCTGGAAAAATCCTGGTGGGCCACTGGCCGGCCGGGCTGGCAGAAGCTGCTCAGCTGCAGTGGAGAGAGAGCACATGGTTGTGTGAGGGAGCGCTGCAGTAGCTTGTGCTGGAGCCTGGTAAGAAGGGCCAAGGAGTCCATGCTAAGTAAGCAAAGGCAGGAGAGGGGGTTAGCGCTCCAGGGCACAGATGCAGGATCGGCAGGGCTACCCTTTCAATCAGCAAGCATGTCTCTCATTGGTTAATGTTGTGGGCAGGCACTTTTTCTAAAAACTAGTATAAACCCGCGCACAGGCTATAGCACTGTGATGCGTGCAGGCTTCAACAATCCAGACTCTGAAGGAAAACCACTTAGTTGGAGAGAAACCCCTTGCCTAGCCCAGTGTTGTGTCAAAACTTGTGGAGAATGGAAATGGAGGGGATGCTGGTCTGACTGAGGGTAAGTGGTGTTTATTATTCCCATATTTCACGGGTCTGTCTCCCCCTCTGCCGCTCTCTCTCTCCCCCCTCTGTCTAAAGTATACAACATTGAGATTTTGTTTTTCTTAGTGTTATGCATTCTGGTTATACCATATAAGATTACTATATTAGCAGCTTCAATTCAGTATTTAAAGACCTTAAATGGTACTGTCATGTAAGAGTCTGTATCCCTATTGGATTCTGTATCACTCTCGCGAACGTGCATTCATCTCCGTCTGACTCTTACCCTTTAGTTGCTCAATGTTCAATTAAGGTGGACTATAAACTGTTGTCAAGTTCAAAAATACATTGAAAAATATATTGAATATGCATTCTATATGCTTCAAATTTATCGGGTGTGTGTGTGTTTGAGTCCTCTTCTACCACTTGTTAATAACTGTGTATTGAAGTAAAATAGAGTTCTAAAGATGATCAAATACTTCTCAATGCCATATATTTACCTAATAGTATTAAACGGTGCAGGTAATCTTATGTAGAATGTTTCATTAAACAAGTTGCATACTTACTTGCCATAAAGATAATAAGAAATTTGTATTTTGTTTTATAATTCACACAGGAGGGGGCGTGGCTGGGCTGGAGGGGGCGGGGCTGAGACAGTCTATACTAAATTCCCAGTCTGGCCCTGTGTCCCTTTAAGAATTTGAATTCAGATTGGTCAATCAATCCTTCAGTAAGGGCACCCTTAATGAGTCTTTTATACTGCTCTATAAATCCCTCTGTAGGGTTACCTAACAATTGTCTGTAGTTCTTAGTATCGGTCAACCGTCTCATTGCCTCTTTTGTGTACAGGTTATTTGGACATAGAACTATATTTCCTCCTTTATCACTATCTTTTTTTTTTTATTGAGGACAATATAAAAATAGAGTAATAACAACATAATAATCATACACATCAAATATGCACATCATACTCAATGGATTGTGAAAAGTCCTCTTTTTTCTATCTCTTATACTTGGAGAGGTCGCTCTTGGACCAGCGGTATTGTGTAAGTCCATTGTAAGAGATTCTTGATATGCATAATAAACATAACAAACATAACAGTAAAACAGGGATAACATGAGCTAGACTGATTCAACCCTATAAAACTATATAAATACAATATCAGCCTTTATTATTGTACATTTTAAAAGGTTTAAGGTTCAACTGGGAGTCTAATAGAGTTTAGAGCTATACTTGAGATTTAATCTTATATACAGATGACACTTTGAGCTTTTGAATTAAGGTTGTTAAAATGGGATAAAAGTAAAACGATGAGACATGTGGAGGAGCGTGACATTAAATTTAAAACTATGAGACTGCCATGTTATGTAAGTGCTTTTAGGGGAGTTACATTGTGAACCGTGACTCCAGCACCACTATCACATTTGTAAGCCCGGTCGACTGATTGGTGGTTAAAAATGCGAGCTTAAGTCTGGAAACAGGAGGGGGCAATGATTACATGTAGGGTTGATAAAGTGGCGAAATGTAAACTCAAGGTATCTTTAGCCGCATGCTTGAAGAAGGTGTTAGTGCGCTCCATTGTTCTCAGGGAGTCATAGGGAATAAGGGATTAACCTGGCAATGATACAACATGTTCCCTCCACTGAGAGCCCCGGCCGTGGGCCCCGCAAGGTAGTGGGAGTACCCAACCTTTATTAGCGTGACAGGTCTAACCCATATGCTGTGGAGCATTTATCAACATATACAGCCTAATTATTTAAGAAACTAGCTTTAAGCAGGTGTCCAAGTGCAAGTGAATGCTACTAATAGGGGGGTATGATAAGATAAAAAAAAAAAAAAAATATTAGCCGAAATCCAAAGCTCTCCGTTTCCCCCACTAGTCTGTACCTGCTTCTGAGCCCCCATGTTCCACTCCGTTAAGTTGTCCCCCACATAGAACAGTAGTCAATGATTAATACAGGTTATACATAGTTAGAGTCAAAGGTTGCCGATATAAGAAATCAGCTGTCTGAGAGGGGCAGCTGCAGTCTACCCCTCCCCAGTCTTTGGAATATGGCCGACATCTTTTGATTGCAGAATACTCCCCTCCAAGGCAGATAGATATCCTTTTTCTCCAGGCCTGTAAATTACTGCAAACCAACAGTGGGCAAACTGATCAGTGGGTTTTTTGGGTGCCACTAGAGTTTGGCATGGGATCGCTGACAAGGCGGAAAGTGTCCATCTGTGTTTTGCGCCTGTGTGGTTGTCCGGACTGTGCAGCATTATATTGTTCTTGTCCAATTTCCCTGTAACTGAGCTTCAGCCAAGTGGTTGCCTCTGCCTGCGAGTGACCATCAAGTTCCCCAGCTAGCGCAATGCTTCAGCTTGTCGAGAGTGTCAGCTGAGGCCCTGCCTGTAGATTATCGAGTGCCCGCATGTGAAAGGCATCTGATGCTGCATAGTGGTCGCCAGTAGCCGGGTCCCCAACAGAATAGCAATCTCCTTTGATATACTCATGGTCTGAGACCGGCATCAAGCTCATCTGCGTCTGAGTGATATCATTGCAGCAATGAAGGCTTTGTTGTTTCATAACGAAATTGTGAGGCTCTATCGCTGGTATTGTGTGCACTGTGGAATTGGCGCCACATGGTGTGCTTGATTCATAGGAACTGTTCCTTAGAGCGCATACTAAGTTGTTATTGGAGATCTTGGCCATTAGAAAATCGCATGGCGCTTTATTGGGTAGTTTTTCAAAGAGTCTCTCCAGCCTCTCAAGAGAAGGTGTTAGGCAGTATTGTAAGTCCGGTACTCCTATGCAGATCATAATGAACGAAGAAGTACTTAAGCACACACACTCCTCTATCATATATTTGTTTCCCAATATCTTATTGATGTGTCCACATATATATCAGGTGTGATTAAGTTTTGAAGAGGTTCGGTAAGTCAGCCTGATCTGACAGCACCGATAACCCGGCTCTTCCCGGGGGGGAGGTGGATACCAACTGTTAGGCCGCTGCCTTTGGACGTTCTCCGATCTGAATGTCCAATGTCATTAACACAGCAAACAAGAATAGTTTAGATCCCCCAAGTGCCAGGACTATGAGGCTTGATGTTTTTTGTTCATATTATCACTGTGAGAGATTAATAATCGGCGGATTATCAAAGGTTCTGTTGGAGCTTTCAGAAAATGCGTCCGATCCTGAATGCTGCACGGACACCCCCCCCTTATCACTATCTTTTATCTGAACATTAGCCATAACAGCCAGTTCTTTCAATGCATCCCTCTCTGATTTTGTTACGTTATCCTCTGGGATTGTACTTTTATTAGGCATAGATAAGATATCATTGCACACCATATTTAGAAAAGTGAGGGCATTGTGTGACACATTATTAGGAGGCACAAAGTGTGATTTTGCTTTTAAAATTGTTTGCCAACTATTGTGCTGATTACATATATTAGATGGTTCAGATTCCTTAAATCACCAATTGTCGCTAGATCATCTTTATCCAGTATTCCAACCTTTGAACTACATGAAAAGTATTTCTGAAGCAGTATTTTTCTAGTGAATAGATGTGCATCTTTAATGGTCTCAAACTTGTCAAATAAATTGTTGGGTACAAAAGAAAGGCATTTTCTAAGTACTAAGATCTGTGAGTCTGTCAATGTTAGGTCAGAAAGATTAATTATATTAAGACTATTGTCACTTATTGTTTTTTGATTTGGGCTTTCTGGTGGAAGCGCACTTGTCTATAGATACACTTTATTCTCTGAGTAATCACTTAGATCTCGATCAATTTTCTTTTTTTCATCTCAGAGATAAATCTGTCAAATGTTTCCACCTCTCACTTAGTCTTATTATAGGATTTTTGAAAATCTTCTTTTAATTCGTATTGTTTGAGTTCCTCGCTAAATTTCATGATTTCATCTGTGATTTCTTTAACGTTTCCATTTCGTGTTCTATAAGGTAACCCATAAGTGTAAGTGAGCAGTCGGTCA